>NC_081290.1:173164676-173781864 GCF_030435805.1 Mustela lutreola | reverse complement strand
AACGTAGGAAAATTGACACAGAATCGGAATTGATGCCCCTACATGACAGAGTTGGTGAAACTTCCCTTCTCAGAGATCTTGAGGCTCCTCAGAAATGTATTTTTCATTTTGGATGGAACATTCAGGATAAATATGATCTGTTCGAGTTCCTGGTTCACTCATCAGGACTGTTTCTTAGGCTTCACTGGCACAAGAAAAGGGTTTTGATAGTCCAGGGTAAATCCTGACAAAAGCAAAGCATGGTATCTATAAAACTAACCACTCAAAAGAGAGCAAGAGATAAAAGGCCAGGCCGACCTGACCCTGCAGGATAGGTAAGGTTGGTCTGGCAACATGGGTAGAGGGGAAGTGCCCATCTCCTGCTAGAAGAGCTAGAGAAGACCCCTTCGCGAGAGAACACCAGGAGAGGAGAGCAGTAGGTGCTGATGATGAAGAATATTTTAATCAGCAGAGAAGGTCAAAATGACAAAGTTCCAGGATCAGAGTAAACCTATGGAATAAAAAATAAATAAAAGATTTTTTTGAAAGGACTTTTTTTTTTAAAGGAATTTAAACAAAAGTCCTTTTTAAGAGACAGTTGGCTGTTTAAACCAAAAGTACAACTCACTTAGAGAATCGCCGCATTATTTATTGAGGTAGAAAGGACCTGGAATGTAGAAAGACCCATTCTGTAGAGGAAAAAATAGAATCACTAACAGGCCTCATGCGTTGCACAGCCAGTAGCTAGAATCCCTGCCTCATGAGACCCTGTGCTAGCAGGCCGCTAGAACCATCTCAACTATGTTAGTCTATCTTGGAAGCCAACAAGTGTTTCACAGTTAAGAGCACGGTAACAATCAGTCACGTTATGTTATAATGACTGTCGATATCTTTAAAAGCCTTGTCAAGTTCCTTTTTGAGTAACCCTCACCCCACCCTTAGAGAAATTTATCTGTGGTTCACCTCTTTGAAATACCTCACTGTTGTTCCACATTTAGCATAGTCAAAAAAAAAAAAAAAAGAAAAAAAGAAAAATCTTTTTATTAACAAAGTGTTCAGAAGGGGGCGCCACTGTAAACAATGAGAGTTTTCGCTGCTGGGACAACTTGGTTGCAGAAACAGCTGAAAGCAATCAGGTCAGACAGAGCCAAGGGCTGGAGGAATTTTTAAAATTACAGAAACTGAACCAAATCAAACCAAAACAAAAATCATAACCAATGGCCAAGATTTCAAGTTTGCTAGTAAAGGTATCACGTTCTCCTCAGACTTGCGTGTGACTTAATCAATATATTTATATATTTCTATTTGAAGAAAAACTATTTGATGCAGCAAATCCACGTTGATTAAAAATTACCAGATATGGGGCTCCAGGGTGACTCAGTGGTTTAGGCCTCTGCCTTCGGCTCAGGTCATGATTTCAGGGTCCGAGGTGGAGCCGCAAATCAGGCCCTCTGCTCAGCGGGGAGCCTGCTTCCCCCTCTCTCTCTGCCTGCCTCTCTACCTACTTGTGATCTGTCTGTCAAATGGGTAAATAAGATCTTTAAAAAAAGAATTACTAGGTGTGAAATACATCGAGGGTATGGGAAGGAAAATGACTTCCGCTGATCTGACTAGGAAGTGGTTGACGCCTGAATTAAAGTGCTATAAAATGAGTAAAGACCTCGGAAATATATGGGGAAAAAAAATCCCTAGAAAAACAGCAATAATAACTGGCTGCTCTTTAATGATCCAGACCCTGCGGTAGGCAAAGAAGAGCTGGTTTTAGCCAGAGGATGATCTCCGTTTGTCGTCATGATCTGGCATTTCCTGCAAGCAAGGCATGGGGCTCTTCACTAGAGCTGCAAATGCTGGGGGGCCCTCACTGTCCCTTTTCTCTTCTCAGGGGGACAACCTGCATGTCCGTGGTGCAGTGTGACAGGCTTTACCACACGAGAGAAAAGACTGCCAAGGGTCGGTGGGAGCTGGGAAAAGCCACTTAGGAACAGATTTTCAGGGGAGGTGATAGACAAGGGCAAAGCGAAGAATAAGGATGAATGTGTCAAGATTCAAAGTGACAGGAGGCAGCACAGTGCATTCAGGAAACTACAGCAAGTTCATGATAACCGACAGCTGATCTGGCAGCATCACCTGGGGATGGAGGCTGAGCCCCAGGGTTAACACTGGGGTGAGATGGTTTGTATACTATGCCAAGGAGGTGAGGGACTACACTGTGGGGGCACAGGGAGCTACCGGAGGATTTCAAATATCCGAATCGTAACCATAATAGAGTATTTAATTGCATCCTAGCTTTCATCAAGGGTAAGGTGCACTATAGTTTATGTTCGACCCAGAAAGAGAAATGCTGTCAGTTAAACTAGGATATGTCCTCAACTTCAAGGTGAGTGCCACTTTAAGAGATATTAAAATGGGGGCGGGGAGGACAAATCTTAGAACAAGTAAACTGTGGTACTAGAATAATTAAGAAAGGTCGAACACTTGGATCAACAAAATAAGTGGTTATTGCTTACCATGTGCACCCAACTATATTAAGTCTTAGAACAAGAGACATTCTCATCTTGATGCCTCGCAGCTGTTAGACCCAACGTACAGAGGGCAGTAGTCAACGACCAGCAGGCCCCAAGTGCCATGTGCAGACTCTAAGAGCAACTGCCTTTGAGAGAGGAAACGTTTGAGAGTGGGCTTTCTGAGGTAGAGAATTATTAGCTGGGAACGTAGGAAAATTGACACAGAATCGGAATTGATGCCCCTACATGACAGAGTTGGTGAAACTTCCCTTCTCAGAGATCTTGAGGCTCCTCAGAAATGTATTTTTCATTTTGGATGGAACATTCAGGATAAATATGATCTGTTCGAGTTCCTGGTTCACTCATCAGGACTGTTTCTTAGGCTTCACTGGCACAAGAAAAGGGTTTTGATAGTCCAGGGTAAATCCTGAAAAAAGCAAAGCATGGTATCTATAAAAATAACCACTCAGAAGAGAACAAGAGATAAAAGGCCAGACCGACCTGACCCTGCAGGATAGGTAAGGTTGGTCTGGCAACAGGGGTAGAGGGGAAGTGCCCATCTCCTGCTAGAACAGCTAGAGAAGACCCCTTCGCGAGAGACCACCAGGAGAGGAGAGCAGTAGGTGCTGATGATGAAGAATATTTTAATCAGCAGAGAAGGTCAAAATGACAAAGTTCCAGGATCAGAGTAAACCTATGGGATAAAAAATAAATAAAAGATTTTTTTGAAAGGACTTTTTTTTTAAAGGAATTTAAACAAAAGTCCTTTTTAAGAGACAGTTGGCTGTTTAAACCAAAAGTACAACTCACTTAGAGAATCGCCGCATTATTTATTGAGGTAGAAAGGACCTGGAATGTAGAAAGACCCATTCTGTAGAGGAAAAAATAGAATCACTAACAGGCCTCATGCGTTGCACAGCCAGTGGCTAGAATCCCTGCCTCATGAGACCCTGTGCTAGCAGGCCGCTAGAACCATCTCAACTATGTTAGTCTATCTTGGAAGCCAACAAGTGTTTCACAGTTAAGAGCACGGTAACAATCAGTCACGTTATGTTATAATGACTGTCGATATCTTTAAAAGCCTTGTCAAGTTCCTTTTTGAGTAACCCTCACCCCACCCTTAGAGAAATTTATCTGTGGTTCACCTCTTTGAAATACCTCACTGTTATTCCACATTTACCATAGTCAAAAAAAAAAAAAAAAAGAAAGAAAGAAAAATCTTTTTATTAACAAAGTGTTCAGAAGGGTGCGCCACTGTAAACAATGAGAGTTTTCGCTGCTGGGACAACTTTGTTGCAGAAACAGCTGAAAGCAATCAGGTCAGACAGAGCCAAGGGCTGGAGGAATTTTTAAAATTACAGAAACTGAACCAAATCAAACCAAAACAAAAATCATAACCAATGGCCAAAATTTCAAGTTTGCTAGTAAAGGTATGACGTTCTCCTCAGACTTGCATGTGACCTAATCAATATATTTAGATATTTATATTTGAAGAAGGAACTATTTCATGCAGCAAATCCACGTTGATTAAAAATTACCAGATATGGGGCTCCGGGGTGACTCAGTGATTTAGGCCTCTGCCTTCGGCTCAGGTCATGATTTCAGGGTCCAGGGTGGAGCCGCAAATCAGACCCTCTGCTCAGCGGGGAGCCTGCTTCCCCCGCTCTCTCTGCCTGCCTCTCTAACTACTTGTGATCTGTCTGTCAAATGGGTAAATAAGATCTTTAAAAAAAGAATTACTAGGTGTGAAATACATCGAGGGTATGGGAAGGAAAATGACTTCCGCTGATCTGACTAGGAAGTGGTTGACGCCTGAATTAAAGTGCTATAAAATGAGTAAAGACCTCGGAAATATATGGGGAAAAAAAATCCCTAGAAAAACAGCAATAATAACTGGCTGCTCTTTAATGATCCAGATCCTGCGGTAGGCAAAGAAGAGCTGGTTTTAGCCAGAGGATGATCTCTGTTTGTCGTCATGATCTGGCATTTCCTGCAAGCCAGGCATGGGGCTCTGCACTAGAGCTGCAATTGCTGGGGGGCCCTCACTGTCCCTTTTCTCTTCTCAGGGGGACAACCTGCATGTCCGTAGTGCAGTGTGACAGGCTTTACCACACGAGAGAAAAGACTGCCAAGGGTCGGTGGGAGCTGGGAAAAGCCACTTAGGAACAGATTTTCAGGGGAGGTGATAGACAAGGGCAAAGCGAAGAATAAGGATGAATGTGTCAAGATTCAAAGTGAAAGGAGGCAGCACAGTGCATTCAGGAAACTACAGCAAGTTCATGATAACCGACAGCTGATCTGGCAGCATCACCTGGGGATGGAGGCTGATCCCCAGGGTTAACACTGGGGTGAGATGGTTTGTATACTATGCCAAGGAGGTGAGGGACTACACTGTGGGGGCACAGGGAGCTACCGGAGGATTTCAAATATCAGAATCATAACCATAATAGAGTATTTAATTGCATCCTAGCTTTCATCAAGGGTAAGGTGCACTATAGTTTATGTTCGACCCAGAAAGAGAAATGCTGTCAGTTAAACTAGGATATGTCCTCAACTTCAAGGTGAGTGCCACTTTAAGAGATATTAAAATGGGGGCGGGGAGGACAAATCTTAGAACAAGTAAACTGTGGTACTAGAATAATTAAGAAAGGTCGAACACTTGGATCAACAAAATAAGTGGTTATTGCTTACCATGTGCACCCAACTATATTAAGTCTTAGAACAAGAGACATTCTCATCTTGATGCCTCGCAGCTGTTAGACCCAACGTACAGAGGGCAGTAGTCAACGACCAGCAGGCCCCAAGTGCCATGTGCAGACTCTAAGAGCAACTGCCTTTGAGAGAGGAAACGTTTGAGAGTGGGCTTTCTGAGGTAGAGAATTATTAGCTGGGAACGTAGGAAAATTGACACAGAATCGGAATTGATGCCCCTACATGACAGAGTTGGTGAAACTTCCCTTCTCAGAGATCTTGAGGCTCCTCAGAAATGTATTTTTCATTTTGGATGGAACATTCAGGATAAATATGATCTGTTCGAGTTCCTGGTTCACTCATCAGGACTGTTTCTTAGGCTTCACTGGCACAAGAAAAGGGTTTTGATAGTCCAGGGTAAATCCTGAAAAAAGCAAAGCGTGGTATCTATAAAACTAACCACTCAGAAGAGAGCAAGAGATAAAAGGCCAGGCCGACCTGACCCTGCAGGATACGAAAGGTTGGTCTGGCAACATGGGTAGAGGGGAAGTGCCCATCTCCTGCTAGAAGAGCTAGAGAAGACCCCTTCGCGAGAGAACACCAGGAGAGGAGAGCAGTAGGTGCTGATGATGAAGAATATTTTAATCAGCAGAGAAGGTCAAAATGACAAAGTTCCAGGATCAGAGTAAACCTATGGGATAAAAAATAAATAAAAGATTTTTTTGAAAGGACTTTTTTTTTTAAAGGAATTTAAACAAAAGTCCTTTTTAAGAGACAGTTGGCTGTTTAAACCAAAAGTACAACTCACTTAGAGAATCGCCGCATTATTTATTGAGGTAGAAAGGACCTGGAATGTAGAAAGACCCATTCTGTAGAGGAAAAAATAGAATCACTAACAGGCCTCATGCCTTGCACAGCCAGTGGCTAGAATCCCTGCCTCATGAGACCCTGTGCTAGCAGGCCGCTAGAACCATCTCAACTATGTTAGTCTATCTTGGAAGCCAACAAGTGTTTCACAGTTAAGAGCACGGTAACAATCAGTCACGTTATGTTATAATGACTGTCGATATCTTTAAAAGCCTTGTCAAGTTCCTTTTTGAGGAACCCTCACCCGACCCTTAGAGAAATTTATCTGTGGTTCACCTCTTTGAAATACCTCACTGTTGTTCCACATTTACCATACTCAAAAGAAAAAAAAAAAAAAAAAGAAAAATCTTTTTATTAACAAAGTGTTCAGAAGGGGGCGCCACTGTAAACAATGAGAGTTTTCGCTGCTGGGACAACTTGGTTGCAGAAACAGCTGAAAGCAATCAGGTCAGACAGAGCCAAGGGCTGGAGGAATTTTTAAAATTACAGAAACTGAACCAAATCAAACCAAAACAAAAATCATAACCAATGGCCAAGATTTCAAGTTTGCTAGTAAAGGTATCACGTTCTCCTCAGACTTGCGTGTGACTTAATCAATATATTTATATATTTCTAATGAAGAAGAAACTATTTGATGCAGCAAATCCACGTTGATTAAAAATTACCAGATATGGGGCTCCAGGGTGACTCAGTGGTTTAGGCCTCTGCCTTCGGCTCAGGTCATGATTTCAGGGTCCGAGGTGGAGCCGCAAATCAGGCCCTCTGCTCAGCGGGGAGCCTGCTTCCCCCTCTCTCTCTGCCTGCCTCTCTACCTACTTGTGATCTGTCTGTCAAATGGGTAAATAAGATCTTTAAAAAAAGAATTACTAGGTGTGAAATACATCGAGGGTATGGGAAGGAAAATGACTTCCGCTGATCTGACTAGGAAGTGGTTGACGCCTGAATTAAAGTGCTATAAAATGAGTAAAGACCTCGGAAATATATGGGGAAAAAAAATCCCTAGAAAAACAGCAATAATAACTGGCTGCTCTTTAATGATCCAGATCCTGCGGTAGGCAAAGAAGAGCTGGTTTTAGCCAGAGGATGATCTCCGTTTGTCGTCATGATCTGGCATTTCCTGCAAGCAAGGCATGGGGCTCTTCACTAGAGCTGCAAATGCTGGGGGGCCCTCACTGTCCCTTTTCTCTTCTCAGGGGGACAACCTGCATGTCCGTGGTGCAGTGTGACAGGCTTTGCCACACGAGAGAAAAGACTGCCAAGGGTCGGTGGGAGCTGGGAAAAGCCACTTAGGAACAGATTTTCAGGGGAGGTGATAGACAAGGGCAAAGCGAAGAATAAGGATGAATGTGTCAAGATTCAAAGTGACAGGAGGCAGCACAGTGCATTCAGGAAACTACAGCAAGTTCATGATAACCGACAGCTGATCTGGCAGCATCACCTGGGGATGGAGGCTGAGCCCCAGGGTTAACACTGGGGTGAGATGGTTTGTATACTATCCCAAGGAGGTGAGGGACTACACTGTGGGGGCACAGGGAGCTACCGGAGGATTTCAAATATCCGAATCGTAACCATAATAGAGTATTTAATTGCATCCTAGCTTTCATCAAGGGTAAGGTGCACTATAGTTTATGTTCGACCCAGAAAGAGAAATGCTGTCAGTTAAACTAGGATATGTCCTCAACTTCAAGGTGAGTGCCACTTTAAGAGATATTAAAATGGGGGCGGGGAGGACAAATCTTAGAACAAGTAAACTGTGGTACTAGAATAATTAAGAAAGGTCGAACACTTGGATCAACAAAATAAGTGGTTATTGCTTACCATGTGCACCCAACTATATTAAGTCTTAGAACAAGAGACATTCTCATCTTGATGCCTCGCAGCTGTTAGACCCAACGTACAGAGGGCAGTAGTCAACGACCAGCAGGCCCCAAGTGCCATGTGCAGACTCTAAGAGCAACTGCCTTTGAGAGAGGAAACGTTTGAGAGTGGGCTTTCTGAGGTAGAGAATTATTAGCTGGGAACGTAGGAAAATTGACACAGAATCGGAATTGATGCCCCTACATGACAGAGTTGGTGAAACTTCCCTTCTCAGAGATCTTGAGGCTCCTCAGAAATGTATTTTTCATTTTGGATGGAACATTCAGGATAAATATGATCTGTTCGAGTTCCTGGTTCACTCATCAGGACTGTTTCTTAGGCTTCACTGGCACAAGAAAAGGGTTTTGATAGTCCAGGGTAAATCCTGAAAAAAGCAAAGCATGGTATCTATAAAACTAACCACTCAGAAGAGAGCAAGAGATAAAAGGCCAGGCCGACCTGACCCTGCAGGATACGTAAGGTTGGTCTGGCAACATGGGTAGAGGGGAAGTGCCCATCTCCTGCTAGAAGAGCTAGAGAAGACCCCTTCGCGAGAGAACACCAGGAGAGGAGAGCAGTAGGTGCTGATGATGAAGAATATTTTAATCAGCAGAGAAGGTCAAAATGACAAAGTTCCAGGATCAGAGTAAACCTATGGGATAAAAAATAAATAAAAGATTTTTTTGAAAGGACTTTTTTTTTTAAAGGAATTTAAACAAAAGTCCTTTTTAAGAGACAGTTGGCTGTTTAAACCAAAAGTACAACTCACTTAGAGAATCGCCGCATTATTTATTGAGGTAGAAAGGACCTGGAATGTAGAAAGACCCATTCTGTAGAGGAAAAAATAGAATCACTAACAGGCCTCATGCCTTGCACAGCCAGTGGCTAGAATCCCTGCCTCATGAGACCCTGTGCTAGCAGGCCGCTAGAACCATCTCAACTATGTTAGTCTATCTTGGAAGCCAACAAGTGTTTCACAGTTAAGAGCACGGTAACAATCAGTCACGTTATGTTATAATGACTGTCGATATCTTTAAAAGCCTTGTCAAGTTCCTTTTTGAGGAACCCTCACCCCACCCTTAGAGAAATTTATCTGTGGTTCACCTCTTTGAAATACCTCACTGTTGTTCCACATTTACCATAGTCAAAAAAAAAAAAAAGAAAAAAAGAAAAATCTTTTTATTAACAAAGTGTTCAGAAGGGGGCGCCACTGTAAACAATGAGAGTTTTCGCTGCTGGGACAACTTGGTTGCAGAAACAGCTGAAAGCAATCAGGTCAGACAGAGCCAAGGGCTGGAGGAATTTTTAAAATTACAGAAACTGAACCAAATCAAACCAAATCATAACCAATGGCCAAGATTTCAAGTTTGCTAGTAAAGGTATCACGTTCTCCTCAGACTTGCGTGTGACTTAATCAATATATTTATATATTTCTATTTGAAGAAGAAACTATTTGATGCAGCAAATCCACGTTGATTAAAAATTACCAGATATGGGGCTCCAGGGTGACTCAGTGGTTTAGGCCTCTGCCTTCGGCTCAGGTCATGATTTCAGGGTCCGAGGTGGAGCCGCAAATCAGGCCCTCTGCTCAGCGGGGAGCCTGCTTCCCCCGCTCTCTCTGCCTGCCTCTCTACCTACTTGTGATCTGTCTGTCAAATGGGTAAATAAGATCTTTAAAAAAAGAATTACTAGGTGTGAAATACATCGAGGGTATGGGAAGGAAAATGACTTCCGCTGATCTGACTAGGAAGTGGTTGACGCCTGAATTAAAGTGCTATAAAATGAGTAAAGACCTCGGAAATATATGGGGAAAAAAAATCCCTAGAAAAACAGCAATAATAACTGGCTGCTCTTTAATGATCCAGATCCTGCGGTAGGCAAAGAAGAGCTGGTTTTAGCCAGAGGATGATCTCCGTTTGTCGTCATGATCTGGCATTTCCTGCAAGCAAGGCATGGGGCTCTTCACTAGAGCTGCAAATGCTGGGGGGCCCTCACTGTCCCTTTTCTCTTCTCAGGGGGACAACCTGCATGTCCGTGGTGCAGTGTGACAGGCTTTACCACACGAGAGAAAAGACTGCCAAGGGTCGGTGGGAGCTGGGAAAAGCCACTTAGGAACAGATTTTCAGGGGAGGTGATAGACAAGGGCAAAGCGAAGAATAAGGATGAATGTGTCAAGATTCAAAGTGACAGGAGGCAGCACAGTGCATTCAGGAAACTACAGCAAGTTCATGATAACCGACAGCTGATCTGGCAGCATCACCTGGGGATGGAGGCTGAGCTCCAGGGTTAACACTGGGGTGAGATGGTTTGTATACTATGCCAAGGAGGTGAGGGACTACACTGTGGGGGCACAGGGAGCTACCAGAGGATTGCAAATATCAGAATCGTAACCATAATAGAGTATTTAATTGCATCCTAGCTTTCATCAAGGGTAAGGTGCACTATAGTTTATGTTCGACTAAGATAGAGAAATGCTGTTAGTTAAACTAGGATATGTCCTCAAGTGCAAGTTGAGTGCCACCTTAAGAGATATTAAAATGGGGGCGGGGAGGACAAATCTTAGAACAAGTAAACTGTGGTACTAGAATAATTAAGAAAGGTCGAACACTTGGATCAACAAAATAAGTGATTATTGCTTACCATGTGAACCCAACTATATTAAGTCTTAGAACAAGAGACATTCTCATCTTGATGCCTCGCAGCTGTAAGACCCAAGGTACAGAGGGCTGTAGCCAACGACCAGCAGGCCCCAAGTGCCATGTGCAGACTCTAAGAGCAACTGCCTTTGAGAGAGGAAACGGTTGAGAGTGGGCTTTCTGAGGTAGAGAATTATTAGCTGGGAACGTAGGAAAATTGACACAGAATCGGAATTGATGCCCCTACATGACAGAGTTGGTGAAACTTCCCTTCTCAGAGATCTTGGGGCTCCTCAGAAATGTATTTTTCATTTTGGATGGAACATTCAGGATAAATATGATCTGTTCGAGTTCCTGGTTCTCTCATCAGGACTGTTTCTTAGGATTCACTGGCACAAGAAAAGGGTTTTGATAGTCTAGGGTAAATCCTGAAAAAAGCAAAGCACGGTATCTATGAAAAACTAACCACTCAGAAGAGAACAAGAGATAAAAGGCCAGACCGACCTGACCCTGCAGGATAGGTAAGGTTGGTCCGGCAACAGGGGTAGAGGGGAAGTGCCCATCTCCTGCTAGAACAGCTAGAGAAGACCCCTTCGCGAGAGACCACCAGGAGAGGAGAGCAGTAGGTGCTGATGATGAAGAATATTTTAATCAGCAGAGAAGGTAAAAATGAAAAAGTTCCAGGATCAGAGTATACCTATGGGATTATAAAATAAAAGTAAATAAAAGATTTTTTTGAAAGGACTTTTTTTTAAAGGAATTTAAACAAAAGTCCTATTTTTTTTTTTTTATTATCTGCTCCTTTTTTGAGATTTGAAATTCTTTTTTTTTTCTTTTTTTTTTTTTAATTTTTTATTTTTTATAAACATATATTTTTATCCCCAGGGGTACAGGTCTGTGAATTACCAGGTTTACACACTTCACAGCACTCACCAAAGCACATACCCTCCCCAATGTCCGTAATCCCACCCCGTTCTCCCAAACCCCCTCCCCCCAGCAACCCTCAGTTTGTTTTGTGAGATTAAGAGTCACTTATGGTTTGTCTCCCTCCCAATCCCATCTTGTTTCATTGATTCTTCTCCTACCCACTTAAGCCCCCATGTTGCATCACCACTTCCTCATATCAGGGAGATCATATGATAGTTGTCTTTCTCTGCTTGACTTATTTCGCTAAGCATGATACGCTCTAGTTCCATCCATGTTGTCGCAAATGGCAAGATTTCATTTCTTTTGATGGCTGCATAGTATTCCATTGTGTATATATACCACATCTTCTTGATCCATTCATCTGTTGATGGACATCTAGGTTCTTTCCATAGTTTGGCTATTGTGGACATTGCTGCTATAAACATTCGGGTGCATGTGTCCCTTTGGATCACTACATTTGTATCTTTAGGGTAAATACCCAATAGTGCAATTGCTGGGTCATAGGGCAGTTCTATTTTCAACATTTTGAGGAACCTCCATGCTGTTTTCCAGAGTGGCTGCACCAGCTTGCATTCCCACCAACAGTGTAGGAGGGTTCCCCTTTCTCCGCATCCTCGCCAGCATCTGTCATTTCCTGACTTGTTGATTTTAGCCATTCTGACTGGTGTGAGGTGATATCGCATTGTGGTTTTGATTTGTATTTCCCTGATGCCGAGTTATATGGAGCACTTTTTCATGTGTCTGTTGGCCATCTGGATGTCGTCTTTGCAGAAATGTCTGTTCATGTCCTCTGCCCATTTCTTGATTGGATTATTTGTTCTTTGTGTGTTGAGTTTGCTAAGTTCTTTATAGATTCTGGACACTAGTCCTTTATCTGATATGTCGTTTGCAAATATCTTCTCCCATTCTGTCAGTTGTCTTTTGATTTTGTTAACTGTTTCCTTTGCTGTGCAAAAGCTTTTGATCTTGATGAAATCCCAATAGTTCCAACTTTGGTGGCATCACAATTCCGGACTTCAAGCTCTATTACAAAGCTGTCATCATCAAGACAGCATGGTACTGGCACAAAAACAGACACATAGATCAATGGAACAGAATAGAGAGCCCAGAAATAGACCCTCAAATCTATGGTCAACTAATCTTCGACAAAGCAGGAAAGAATGTCCAATGGAAAAAGGACAGCCTCTTCAATAAATGGTGCTGGGAAAATTGGACAGCCACATGCAGAAAAATGAAATTGAACCATTTCCTTACACCACACACAAAAATAGACTCAAAATGGATGAAGGACCTCAATGTGCGAAAGGAATCCATCAAAATCCTTGAGGAGAACACGGGCAGCAACCTCTTCGACCTCTGCCGCAGCAACATATTCCTAGGAACAACGCAAAAGGCAAGGGAAGCAAGGCAAAAGTCCTTTTTAAGAGACAGTTGGATGTTTAAACCAAAAGTACAATTCACTTAGAGAATCGCCGCATTATTTATTGGGGTAGAAAGGACCTGGAATGTAGAAAGACCCATTCTGTAGAGGAAAAAATAGAATCACTAACAGGCCTCATGCCTTGCACAGCCAGTGGCTAGAATCCCTGCCTCATGACACCCTGTGCTAGCAGGCCGCTAGAACCATCTCAACTATGTTAGTCTATCTTGGAAGCCAACAAGTGTTTCACAGTTAAGAGCACGGTAACAATCAGTCACGTTATGTTATAATGACTGTCGATATCTTTAAAAGCCTTGTCAAGTTCCTTTTTGAGTAACCCTCACCCCACCCTTAGAGAAATTTATTTGTGGTTCACCTCTTTGAAATACCTTACTGTTCTTCCACATTATCCATAGCCAAAAAAAAAAAAAAAAAAAAAAATCTTTTTATTAACAAAGTGTTCAGAAGGGAGCGCCACTGTAAATAATGAGAGTTTTCGCTGCTGGGACAACATTGTTGCAGAAACAGCTGAAAGCAATCAGGTCAGACAGAGCCAAGGGCTGGAGGGATTTTTAAAATTACAAAAACCGAACCAAATCAAACCAAAACAAAAATCATATCTAATGGCCAAGATTTCAAGTTTGCTACTAAAGGTATCACATTCTCCTAAGACATGCGTGTGACTTGATCAATATATTTATATATTTATATTTGAAGAAGAAGGAACTATTTGATGCAGCAAATCCACGTTGATTAAAAATTAGCAGATATGAAGATGGCGGAGAAGTAGCAGGCTGAGACTACTTCAGCTAGCCAGAGATCAGCTAGATAGCTCATCTAAAGATTGCAAACACCTGAAAATCCATCGGCAGATCGAAGAGAACAAGAACAGCAATTCTGGAAACAGAAAAACAACCACTTTCTGAAAGGTAGGACCGACCGGCGGAGAAGTGAATCCAAAGCGACGGGAAGATAGACCCCGGTGGGAGGGGCCGGCTCCGGGCAAGCCGCGGAGCAATCGCGCACTAAATCAGGACTTTTAAAAGTCTGTTCCGCTGAGGGACATGCTCCAGAGGCTACCCGGCGCAAAGCCCACACGAGGTCAGTGTGGCCTCAGGTCCCGCAGGGTCACAGTAGGATCGGGGGTGTCTGAGTGTCGCAGAGCTTGCGGGTATTGGAACAGGAAAGCGGGCTATAGAGACAGAGCCGACAGTAAGCTCGCAGCTCGGTGTTACCTTGAACCGGTCGCAGGCTCAGTGAGCTCAGAGCGCGGCCGGAGGTCAGGCAGACGGGAGTAACTGGGCGCTGTTCTCTGAGGGCGCACTGAGGAGTGCGGCCCTGGGCTCTCGGCTCCTCCAGGCCGGAGACCAGGAGGCCGCCATTTGTATTCCCGTCCTCCGGAACTCTAGGGAAAGCGCTCAGGGAACAAAAGCTCCTGAAAGCAAACCCGAGCGGATTACTCACCCCGGCCCTGTGTAAGGGCAGTGTAATTCCGCCTGGGGCAGACACTTGAGAATCACTACAACAGGCCCCTCCCCCAGAAGATCAACAAGAAATCCAGGCGAGACCAAGTTCACCTACCAAGGAGTGCGGTTTCAATACCAAGGAGAGCAGCAGTATTCCAGAGGAAGAGAAAGCCAAGCACGGAACTCTGGCTTTTTCCCTGTGATTTTTTTTAGTCTTGCAGTTAATTTAATTTTTTTCTTTTTCATTTTTTGTTTTTTTTTTTCTCGCCTTTGGGTAAAAAATTTTTTTAAACTGTTACCTTTTTCTTTTTTAACGATTTTTTACTAGTTTATCTAATATATATATATTTTCTTTTTTGTATTTTTCTTAGGTGTTTTCTTTTTTTTAAATTTTTTTTCTTTATTTTTATCTTTCTTTCTTCCTTTTTGAACCTTTTTTTATCCCCTTTCTCCCCCCTCACTATTTTGGATCTCTTCTAATTTGGTTAAAGCATATTTTCCTGGGGTTGTTGCCACCCTTTTAGTATTTTACTTGCCCCTTCATATACACTTATCCGGACAAAATGACAAGACGGAAAAATTCAACACAAAAAAAAGAACAAGAGGCAGTACCGAAGGCTAGGGACCTAATCAATATAGACATTGGTAATATGTCAGATCTAGAGTTCAGAATGACTTTTCTCAAGGTTCTAGCCGGGTTCGAAAAAGGCATGGAAGATATGAGAGAAACCCTCTCGAGAGATATAAAAGCCCTTTCTGGAGAAATAAAAGAACTAAAATCTAACCAAGTTGAAATAAAAAAAGCTATTAATGAGGTGCAATCAAAAATGGAGGCTCTCACTGCTAGGATAAATGAGGCAGAAGAAAGAATTAGTGATATAGAAGACCAAATGACAGAGAATAAAGAAGCTGAGCAAAAGAGGGACAAACAGCTACTGCACCACGAGGGGAGAATTCGAGAGATAAGTGACACCATAAGACGAAACAACATTAGAATAATTGGGATTCCAGAAGAAGAAGAAAGAGAGAGGGGAGCATAAGGTATACTGGAGAGAATTATTGGGGAGAATTTCCCCAATATGGCAAAGGGAACGAGCATCAAAATTCAAGAGGTTCAGAAAATGCCCCTAAAAATCAATAAGAATAGGGCCACACCCCGTCACCTAATAGTAAAATTTACAAGTCTCAGTGACAAACAGAAAATCCTGAAAGCAGCCCGGGAAAAGAAGTCTGTAACATACAATGGTAAAAATATTAGATTGGCAGCTGACTTATCCACAGAGACCTGGCAGGCCAGAAAGAGCTGGCATGATATTTTCAGAGCACTAAATGAGAAAAACATGCAGCCAATAATACTATATCCAGCTAGGCTATCATTGAAAATAGAAGGAGAGATTAAAAGCTTCCAGGACAAACAAAAACTGAAAGAATTTGCAAACACCCAAACCAGCTCTACAGGAAATCTTGAAAGGGGTCCTCTAAGCAAAGAGAGAGCCTACAAGTGGTAGATCAGAAAGGAACAGAGACCATATACAGTAACAGTCACCTTACAGGCAATACAATGGCCCTAAATTCATATCTCTCAATAGTTACCCTGAATGTTACTGGGCTAAATGCCCCTGTCAAAAGACACAGGCTATCAGAATGGATAAAAAAACAAAACCCATCTATATGTTGCCTCCAAGAAACTCATTTTAAGCCCGAAGACACCTCCAGATTTAAAGTGAGGGGGTGGAAAAGAATTTACCATGCTAATGGACATCAGAAGAAAGCAGGAGTGGCAATCCTTATATCAGATCAATTAGATTTTAAGCCAAAATCTCTAATAAGAGATGAGGAAGGACACTATATCATACGCAAAGGGTCTGTCCAACAAGAAGATTTAACAATTTTAAATATCTATGCCCCTAACGTGGGAGCAGCCAACTATATAAACCAATTAATAACAAAATCAAAGAAACACATCAACAATAATACAATAATAGTAGGGGACTTTAACACTCCCCTCACTGAAATGGACAGATCATCCAAGCAAAAGATCAGCAAGGAAATAAAGGCATTAAACGACACACTGGACCAGATGGACATCACAGATATATTCAGAACATTTCATCCCAAAGCAACAGAACATTTCATCCCAAAGCAACAGAATACACATTCTTCTCTAGTGCACATGGAACATTCTCCAGAATAGATCACATCCTCGGTCCTAAATCAGGACTCAACCGGTATCAAAAGATTGGGATCATTCCCTGCATATTTTCAGACCACAATGCTCTAAAGCTAGAACTCAACCACAAAAGGAAGTTTGAAAAGAACCCAAATACATGGAGACTAAACAGCATCCTTCTAAAGAATGAATGGGTCAACCGGGAAATTAAAGAAAAATTGAAAAAAATCATGGAAACAGATGATAATGAAAATACAACGGTTCAAAATCTGTGGGACACAACAAAGGCAGTCCTGAGAGGAAAATATATAGCGGTACAAGCCTTTCTCAAGAAACAAGAAAGGTCTCAGGTACAAAACCTAACCCTACACCTAAAGGATCTGGAGAAAGAACAAAAAAGAAACCCTAAGCCCAGCAGGAGAAGAGAAATCATAAAGATCAGAGCAGAAATCAATGAAATAGAAACCAAAAAAACAATAGAACAAATCAACGAAAGTAGGAGCTGGTTCTTTGAAAGAATTAATAAAATTGATAAACCCCTGGCCCGACTTATCAAAAAGAAAAGAGAAAGGACCCAAATAAATAAAATCATGAATGAAAGAGGAGAGATCACAACTAACACCAAAGAAATACAAACTATTATAAGAACATACTATGAGCAACTCTACGGCAATAAATTTGACAATCTGGAAGAAATGGATGCATTCCTAGAAACATATAAACTACCACAACTGAACCAGGAAGAAATAGAAAGCCTGAACAGACCCATAACCAGTAAGGAGATTGAGACAGTCATTAAAAATCTCCAAACAAACAAAAGCCCAGGGCCAGACGGCATCCCGGGGGAATTCTACCAAACATTTAAAGAAGAACTAATTCCTATTCTCCTGAAACTGTTCCAAAAAATAGAAATGGAAGGAAAACTTCCAAACTCATTTTATGAGGCCAGCATCACCTTGATCCCAAAACCAGACAAGGATCCCACCAAAAAAGAGAGCTATAGACCAATATCCTTGATGAACACAGATGCGAAAATACTCAACAAAATACTAGCCAATAGGATTCAACAGCACATTAAAAAGATTATTCACCATGACCAAGTGGGATTTATTCCAGGGCTGCAAGGTTGGTTCAACATCCGCAAATCAGTCAATGTGATACAACACATCAATTAAAGAAAGAACAAGAACCATATGATACTCTCAATAGATGCTGAAAAAGCATTTGACAAAGTACAGCATCCCTTCCTGATCAAAACTCTTCAAAGTGTAGGGATAGAGGGCACAAACCTCAATATCATCAAAGCCATCTATGAAAAACCCACCGCAAATATCATTCTCAATGGAGAAAAACTGAAAGCTTTTCCGCTAAGGTCAGGAACACGGCAGGGTTGTCCATTATCACCACTGCTATTCAACATAGTACTAGAGGTCCTAGCCTCAGCAATCAGACAACAAAAGGAAATTAAAGGCGTCCAAATCGGCAAAGAAGAAGTCAAATTATCACTCTTTGCAGATGATATGATACTATATGTGGAAAACCCAAAAGACTCCACTCCAAAACTGCTAGAACTTATACAGGAATTCAGTAAAGTGTCAGGATATAAAATCAATGCACAGAAATCAGTGGCATTTCTCTACACCAACAGCAAGACAGAAGAAAGAGAAATTAAGGAGTCAATCCCATTTACAATTGCACCCAAAACCATAAGATACCTAGGAATAAACCTAACCAAAGAGACACAGAATCTATACTCAGAAAACTATAAAGTACTCATGAAAGAAATTGAGGAAGACACAAAGAAATGGAAAAATGTTCCATGCTCCTGGATTGGAAGAATAAATATTGTGAAAATGTCTATGCTACGTAAAGCAATCTACACATTTAATGCAATTCCTATCAAAGTACCATCCATCTTTTTCAAAGAAATGGAACAAATAATTCTAAAATTTATATGGAACCAGAAAAGACCTCGAATAGCCAAAGGGATATTGAAAAAGAAAGCCAACGTTGGTGGCATCACAATTCCGGACTTCAAGCTCTATTACAAAGCTGTCATCATCAAGACAGCATGGTACTGGCACAAAAGCAGACACATAAATCAATGGAACAGAATAGAGAGCCCAGAAATAGACCCTCAACTCTATGGTCAACTAATCTTCGACAAAGCAGGAAAGAATGTTCAATGGAAAATAGACAGCCTCTTCAATAAATGGTGCTGGGAAAATTGGACAGCCACATGCAGAAAAATGAAATTGGACCATTTCCTTACAACACATACAAAAATAGACTCAAAATGGATGAAGGACCTCAATGTGTGAAAGGAATCCATCAAAATCCTTGAGGAGAACACAGGCAGCAATCTCTTCGACCTCAGCCACAGCAACATATTCCTAGGAACAACACCAAAGGCAAGGGAAGCAAGGGCAAAAATGTACTATTGGGATTTGATCAAGATCAAAACCTTTGGCACAGCAAAGGAAACAGTTCACAAAATCAAAAGACAACTGACAGAATGGGAGAAGATATTTGCAAACGACATATCAGATAAAGGACTAGTGTCCAGAATCTATAAAGAACTTAGCAAACTCAACACCCAAAGAACAAATAATCCAATCAAGAAATGGGCAGGAGACATGAACAGACATTTCTGCAAAGAAGACATCCAGATGGCCAACAGACACATGAAAAAGTGCTCCATATCATACAAATCAAAACCACAATGTGATATCACCTCACACCAGTCAGAATGGCTAAAATAAACTAGTCAGGAAATGACAGATGCTGGTGAGGATGCGGAGAAAGGGGAACCCTCCTCCACTGTTGGTGGGAATGCAAGCTGGTGCAGCCACTCTGGAAAACAGCATGGAGGTTCCTCAAAATGTTGAAAATAGAACTGCAATATGACCCAGCAATTGCACTATTGGGTATTTACCCTAAAGATACAAACGTAGTGATCCAAAGGGGCACGTGCACCCAAATGTTTATAGCAGCAATGTCCACAATAGCCAAACTATGGAAAGAACCTAGATGTCCATCAACAGATGAATGGATCAAGAAGATGTGGTATATATACACAATGGAACACTATGCAGCCATCAAAAGAAATGAAATCTTGCCATTTGCGACAACATGGATGGAACTAGAGCGTATCATGCTTAGCGAAATAAGTCAAGCAGAGAAAGACAACTATCATATGATCTCCCTGATATGAGGAAGTGGTGATGCAACATGGGGGCTTAAGTGGGTAGGAGAAGAATAAATGAAACAAGATGGGATTGGGAGGGAGACAAAGCATAATTGACTCTTAATCTCACAAAACAAACTGAGGGTTGCTGGGGGGAGGGGTTTTGGGAGAAGGGGGTGGGATTATGGACATTGGGGAGGGTATGTGCTTTGGTGAGTGCTGTGAAGTGTGTAAACATGGTGATTCACAGACCTGTGCCCCTGGGGATAAAAATTTATGTTTATAAAAAATAAAAAATTAATTAAAAAAAAAAGAAATTAAAATTAGAGCTACCCTATGACCCTGCAATTGCACTACTGAGTATTTACCCCTAAGATACAGATGCAGTGAAAAGAAGGGACATCTCTACCCTAATGTTTATAGCAGCAATGGCCACAGTCATTAAACTTTGGAAAAATCCAAGATGACCTCCAATGGATGAACAGATAAAGAAGATATGATCCATTTTTACAATGGAGTATTATGCTTCCTTCTGAAAGGAAGGATACCCAACTTTTGTATCAACATGCATGGGACTGGAAGAGATAATCCTGAGTGGAATAATTCAAGCAGAGATTGTCAATTTTCATATGGTTTCACTTAATTGTGGAACATAAAGAATAACACAGAAGACACTGGGTGATCAAGAGGAGAAGTGAGTGGGGGGAAATTGGAGGGGGAGACAAACCATGAGAGACTCTTAGAAACAATCTGAGAGTTTTGAGGGGAGGGGGCAGAGGGTTGGGTAAGCCTGTTAATGGGAGTTATGGAGGACACATATTGCATGGAGCACTGGGTGTGGTGCATAAACAGTGAATTTTGGAACCCTGAAAAAAATAAAATAAAAATGACAACGACTCCTTTTCCCAACATGTGGCAGGAGTCCCCCAAATGTTAGGTCTTAGAACATTTATCACACAGAGACACACATTTTAGAAAACTTCCTTGGAGGACAGCTCAATTTAGATAGAGAAAACAGAATTATGTACTCAAAGGCACATTTTGAAGGAAGGATTGAATAGAGTCTGCACTGCAAATATTCTTTAATCGTATGTTCTGAAGTTCCTAAATTTAAGAAGTATTTGTTCAAATATTTATCTTTAAATAAACCCTAGGAGACTTTTTCTTGGATTCTGGAAAATCAGTCCATTTGGATACAAATCTTTTTGTCACTGATGGATATTTTGATAGCCCTTTAATGTGGAATGTCTAATGTATTGTTACAGCAATTGTGATTTGCCAATACATGGGTGATGTGTGTGTGTTGTGCATGTTTATTTTTATTTTTGATGGTTTTACTCTTCTATGAGATTTTTAAATAGACATAATTTTAATAAATTATGATTTGTTGAAATCTATCTGAGGTTATATGTAATAAAATGAAATTTGTGTGAACTGAAGAAGTGCGTCTCCATTTTTTTTTTTTAACAGTAGACTGGTCTTTAAAAATTGTCCAAAGAAGTACATCATATTCATTATTAAATTTGATAATATACAATAAAGTATTTATGGTCATATGGAACCATATCAAATTCTAGTATTAATTCATATTAATAATTACCGTAAGAGGAAAAAGGGATAATTTTCAAAATGAAAATTAGTGTATTTTTCAAAATATGATATAGTGTTATTCACTGAACAGAGGGAACAAATGTCAAAGTTTAACACAGTTTACAGAATGTTTTAACATAAATTGAAATTTAAATCTGACCAAATTTCACAGTTTTAAGTAAAATGATAGCACTTTAAATCCTTGAAAAGTGGTAAGTGACCCAAAACATTGCTTAGAAAAACAAATTTAACACTACACTAGTCTGAGATGGTTAAGTTATGGTACAACTTACCATTGTGTATCATCAAATGGTATATTTTTTTTCTTTTGGTCTTGTCATTATATTTTATTTTAGCCATTCTGATAAGTGTGTAGTGATATCTCAGTGTCATTTTAATTGCATTTCCTTGATGTCTACTTATGTCAAATTATATTATTTTGATGTTTAATGTTCTGAGGTTTCTCAGTTCAAGACCTTGAAGCCACTTAGGAAAAATACAGTTGCAGATGCACTCATAGACCAACTCTTATTTAGAAATAAGAACAAACATTACTACCCATTCCAACAAAAAATAGATTTGTTATGCAGTAGGGATTTTAGGAATTACCTGACACAACTTATATAGGAAGATGAAATGGGACAGGCGGCTTCTTGCAGCTATATACAACATCATTTTAATTTCAATTTTCAGTATAATTTTTCCAAGGTATACACAGAATATATATTTATGTAAATTGTGAACATTTTAAACTCTGTATATGGAAATTAATCAATTTTAAGTTTATAACAATCAAAATTAACGGAAGTTTATTTTAAATTAGTTAGCTTTCTCTGCATTGCAAGACAGAATAATCAAGAATTGGTAAGAAAAAAATAATCTCTGTAAAATTACTGGGGGTGCATTATAAAGTGTTCAGTAACCGATCAAACTCACAATTTGGATTGAATGGCAAGTGACTTTTAAAATCTGGAACTCATTGTCAATTTTTTTTCTTCATTGTGTCTTAAATGTGGAACAACAATGAGGTATTTCAAAGAGGTGAACCACAGATAAATTTCTCTAAGGTTGGGGTGAGGGTTACTCAAAAAGGAACTTGACAAGGCTTTTAAAGATATCGACAGTCATTATAACATAACGTGACTGATTGTTACCGTGCTCTTAACTGGGCAAACACTTGTTGGCTTCCAAGATAGACTAACATAGTTGAGATGGTTCTAGCGGCCTGCTAGCACAGGGTCTCATGAGGCAGGGATTCTAGCCACTGGCTGTGCAAGGCATGAGGCCTGTTAGTGATTCTATTTTTTCCTCTGCAGAATGGGTCTTTCTACATTCCAGGTCCTTTCTACCCCAATAAATAATGCAGCGATTCTCTCAGTGAGTTGTACTTTTGGTTTAAACAGCCAACTGTCTCTTAAAAAGGACTTTTGTTTAAATTCCTTTTAAAAAAAAGTCCTTTAAAAAAATCTTTTTTAAAAATTTTTTATTTTTTAATCCCATAGGTTTACTGTGATCCTGGATCTTTGTCATTTTGACCTTCTCTGCTGATTAAAATATTCTCTCCAAAATGTCAGTTATTTGCAGGTAGTTGCACTGTAGACATTCTTTACATATTTTTTTAAAAAATCCATTCATGATTCTTAGTGAAAATCCCGGGAATCTGAAAGACTACCATTTGCTATTCATCGAACAGTTACTGTCTCCACTAAGTGACAGGGTTTCAGAGAACGTGAGCTCACAAGAGATGTAACCTTTTTTCCACTTTCTGCTACCATGTTCATTTCTATGTTACTCAGAGGAGCCTTCTTTGTAGAAACATATTATCCAATCTTTTATAAAGCTGAATTTAAATTCTGTCCCTTCATTCCCCACAAAGCTTAAAAAGCCAAGCAAATTTTGTTCCATTTTTTAAAAGCCCATAGATGGCATTTTTTTAATGTTGCATTTTTGAGTTTTCATCACTCTTTATGTTACTTCTACTTCACAGATAAACAATTGCTAATGACAATGCGAACTTCCTACAAATGTGCAATCAAAATCCCTAGGTATACATTACTGAAGTTCTTCGTTCCCTTTAAACATTATTTCTCTCTTGATATGCATTCTTGTTTTATATTATATTGCATTATAAAGTTTTTTTTAACAGACTGCATTTTTTAGAGTAGTTTGGGGATCAAAGTAAAATTCCCTTTCCCCACATACACACAGCCTTCCCCATTATCCACATCCTGTACCATGGTGATAATTTTTCACGCTCACTGACCCTACACTGACACATCATTATCACCCCAAAGTCCACAGTTTACATTAGAGTTCACTCTTGGTGGGGCACCAGGGTGGCTCAGTGGGTTAAGGCTTCTGCCTTCGGCTCAGGTCATAATCTCACGGTCCTGGCATCGAGCCCCAGACCAGACTCTCTGCTTGGCAGGGAGCCTGCTTTCCCCCAACCCCTACTTTCCCCGCCTGCCTCTCTGCCTGCTTTGATGCCTGTCAAATAAATAAATAAAATCTTAAAAAAACCTTTTCTCATAGAGTTCACTCTTGATATAGTATCTTATGCATTTTGACAACTGTATAGCGATATATATCTAAAATATCATACATGTCATACAGAACATTTTCACTGGCCTAAAAATCCTCTGTGCTCTGCCTGTTCATCCTCCTCCTCTCCTAACTGCTACAAACCGCTGACCTTTATACCATTTGCATAGTTCTGCCTTTTCTAGAAGGTCATATAGTTGGAACCTTGCAACATGAAGCTTTTTCAAATTGACTTCTTTCACTTATTATGATGGATTTTAAGTTTGTTCCATGTCTTTTCATTGCTTGATAGCCATTTCTCTTTATCGCTGAATCATATCCCATTGTTTCAATGGACCACAGTTTATCTATCCATTCTCCTCCTGAAGGACATCTTGGAAACTTCCAACTCTTGGCACTTATGGGTAAAGCTGTTACAAACACAGGTTTATATGCAGGATTCTGTGTTCACAAAGTTTTCGCTCTTTTGGGTGAGTACCAAGGAGCACGATTGCTGGATCATATGGTAAGAATATGTTTAGTTTTGTAAGAAACTGCCCAACTGTCTTCCAAAGTGGTAGCACCATTTTGGTGTTCTCACCCGAATGAATGAGAGTTTCTCTTGTTCCTCATCGTCAAAAGCATTTTATGTTGTTAGTATTTTGGATTTTAGCCATTCTAACAGATGTGTAGTGATATATCATTGTTTTATTTATTTATTTTTTTAAAAGATTTTATTTATTTATTTGACAGAGAGAGATCACAAGAAGACGGAGAGGGAGTCAGAGAGAGAGAGAAAGGGAAGTAGGCTTCTGCTGAGCAGAGAGCCCAACGTGGAACTCGATCCCAGGACCCTGAGATCATGACCTGAGCCAAAGGCAGCGGCTTAATCCACTGAGCCATCCAGGCGCCCCTCTTTGTTCTTTTAATTTACAATTCCTTAATTAGACATGCTGTGGATCATCACAGCATCTTTTCATATCATTATTGCCATCTCAATATCTTCTTCAGTGAGGTGTCTGTTCCAGTCCTTGCCAATTTTTCAATCAGGTCATTCATTTTCTTGTGTTTGAGTTAATAAATAAATACATAATGATAATAAATAAATAAATAAATAATAAATAATAAATGAATGAATGAATTTATTATATATATTATATATGTTATATATGTTACATATAGTATATTATATATATTATTATATATTAAATAATAATTTATTAAAAATAAATTTACTAATGAGGCCAAGAATTCAGAATCACAAATACTTCAGAACTAATAACAACTGCCTTCACTTGATGTTATTCTATAAGATAAATACTACGATCAAGTTTCAATTTTAAATTCTTACAATTTTAAATTCTTAAATCCTTATGAAGAAGCATCATTTGGAGGGAGCAGTTTTCATAATTTAGCATCCATCAGCCTTTTTTAAAAGATTTTATTTATTTATTGGACACAGAGAGAGAGAGAGAGAGATCACAAGTAAGCAGAGAGGCAGGCAAGCAGGGAGGGAAGCAGTCTTCCTTTTGAGCAGAGCCCAATGTGGGGCTGGATCCCAGGACCCAGAGACCATGACTTGAGATGAAGGCAGAGGCTTAACCCACCACCCACGTGATGAGAGAGCCCCTCAGGTGCCCCTCATCCATCAGTCTTAATTGTTTGGAGGAAAATGTGTGGATGAATAATGCCTTAGGGAGCTAATCTCTCTAAAGAATTTTCAAGTCTTTACCCCTTCAAGGTTTTTGTACAGTTCTGATAGCCTCTAAACATCCAGCTGATTTCTACAGTGACAGGCCTGTTAAAAACTGTCCTCAAACCAGGAATAGAGCTTGAAACATACCAGTCAAGAGCAACTTTGAGTCTTTTAAGGAATTTATCATCATTTCTTTGTTTTTGGTTCATATCCGAAATAGTTCTATATTACACTTGCATAATTTCTCCAGAGCTGACTTTGAAGGAGGCATTCAGTTCCAGCTAGTTCCATATTTTGGCAAGAACTATAATTCTATATAAAAAAAGAACATATTTTAGGGTTCCTGGGTGGCTCAGTGGGTTAAAATCTCTGCCTTCGGCTCAGGTTATGAATCCAGGTTCCTGGGATTGAGACCCACACTGGGCTCTCTTCTCAGCAGGGAGCCTGCTTCCATTCCTCTCTCTCTCTGCCTGCCTCTCTGCCTTCCTGTGATCTCTGTCAAGTAAATAAATAAAATTTTTAAAAAAACATATTTCATACCAGTTATTCATGTTTATTAACTAAGATATCACAGTACAAATGATACAAACAGTTGCTCTTTATTAATACCTTCAACCAAGATCAAAAAAATAAGTCATATTTTCTCCAAAAATTTTATATCATCTGATAGGTCAGATATATATAAAATTACATTTAAAGTTTTAAAAATATCAGCAAATATTTTCATTTAAATGCAAATTTCAAAGAAAATCTACTTTTCCAAATACGACTTTTTATCCTATTTTTTTTTAAATTTTGTCGACAACTGCTAAATTGTTTAGCGAGACAATAAATGTTAGATCGAAAAAATGATGGATAGATGTAGGTTCAAAATATTATGTTCCATTAAAAATGATTTAGTCTTTGATGAACATCTGTTTGGTAATATGTTGTATCCAGATACAGTAAATTAATGACATATACAAAATTATAGGGAAATGACACCTTCCGTTCCATTATGAGTAGAGCTTTTAAAATACTATTTGTCACAACCTGTCATCTTGTCATTATGTAGCATTATGTAGCATTTAAAAAATGTATACTCTTCACTTTGAAGTCTTTTAGAAATCTAAAATATGACATTCTATGGTTTGTGTTTCCATATTCCTTTATTGCCAGTTTGAACAAATCCACATGCTTTGATTCAAAGGTAATAAATTCCTCTTATTTGGAAAAATGATGTTTATTTTTGTTCTCTCACCCTTAGCAGGTGGTTTCATTTTAGCACACTTCAGAGTTACAATTTCATGCTTATTAAAAACATTTATTATGATCTACATAGATGAATGAAACTTTTATTTTATTAAATTATTTGTCAAAAAATCTGTTATTTTTAAAAATGTATTTCCTTTGAAGGGTTATTTTAGAGCATTCAGAGAGGATCTAGGAGTGTGGTATTATGCAATTTTTAAGTAGGTATGAAATGGTTATTTATATGATATTTTCTTTAAGGCTTATGTATATTGTCCATTTTATGCTATAAAATATTTTGAAAGTAAATTTAAGGTATGTTTTACATAGTTTACTTTTTGGAAAAAAAATATTAAAATGACTTATGAAATTCAGTATACTCTCAACATTAATTTTTTCTGAAATTTACCAATTGTCTACTGAACCTATTATATGGCAGATATTACTTCAGACTACACTGGTAAATGAAATACTTGGCTTTGTAGAACTTTTATTTAAAGGATGAGACAATTAAAAGCTATAAACCTTAACAGAAATTGCATAGTGCATTCAAAAATGATGAGTACAATAGGGAAAAAGAAAAATTAGATCAGGGTGAGAAAAATCAAGGTTGCTAGGCAGGGGATGGGGAATTAAGAATTTTAATAGGAAGATCAGGGTAGTTACAATGAAGCTGACAATTGAACAAAGGTATGGAAAGGTGATGAATTTGCCCAGAATTATCAGCAATAAGGTCACTCCAGACAAAGGAATTGGCTATCTTGAAGGCCATAAGGTTGGATCGTGCCTGGCATATCTGAGGAATAGCAATGAGGCCACTGTAAGGGACTGAAGAGTAGCAGGGAAAGAGGTCACAGAGGTTAAATGAGTGGCTAGAACATGTAAAAGCTTAGAAGTCATTGTAAAACTCTGGCTTTTATATTTGGAAACTTACTGTGTGATAGAATTTCTGCTAATAACTGAGAGTTCAAATGTCCATAAAATTTCAAGGATTCTTATTCTAGTAAGACAGAATACAGAAAAAGAGTTCATATTTTCACATGGTGTAACAAATGCTCGGAGATCCAAGTGTAGGAAGCTATGGGAGCACAGAAGAAGGTACTAAAATCACACCAATATATTTGATGACTGTGACTATATATAAATTTGTATTTTCTAGTTTTTTTTTATAGTCATGGAATCACACAGTATATACTATTCATTGCCTGGCTTTTCTTTTCTCAGCACCATTACTTTGAGAATCTCCAATTGTAAATAGTTCATTTTGATGTTGAGTAGTAATCTCTTTAATGAATAGATCAACATTTGTCTTTGCTCTATTGATGGACATTGATGAACATTTCCACTGTTTTCAATTCTTAAAAATAAAGCTGCTTGTAATTCATAAACAAGTCCTTGCATGATATATAGGGTTTGTTTCTCTTGGTTAAATGCCTAGAATTAAAATGGATATTTGTGTAACTGCAACATATTTTGCATTTAAAAAAAATTTCAAACAATTTTGCAAAGTGGTGGTATCATGATATACATCAACAACAGTTTAGATTTTTTGTTGCTTCTCAATCTAGCTCAGACGAAGTACAATTAGCCTTTATAATTTTAGCCATTCTAATAGATATGTAAGCATGTCTCATGATTTTAATTTGTATTTCTTTAATGTCTAAATGTTGAGAAATTTGTCATGTGCTTATATCCTTTTGGTGACATATCTCTTCAATAATTTTCTTCACATGTAAAATTGGATACTCTGTTTGGTTATTAGTAAGGTTTTTTATTTTTATTCATTTTTTAATAATCAGAGTTGATGTCCATTATCAGATATATAAGTTGCAAATCCCTACTCCATCTTTACGGTTTCTCAATGGAGCTTTGATAGCTGTGTCTTTCAAGAAATATGCTACTTTTTTCCTGGTACACGGCGGTATGACTAGAACATTATCAATGTTGACCTTTGCAAAGAAAATCATGGCTTAAGATATATGTAGTCTGCAGCTGTTGGGAGTGTTCTGTAATATCAAGCTTATCTAGTTAGTTGATAATTTTGTTCAAGTCTTACATATCTTACCAATTTGATGACCATTTGTCTATATAATCTTAAAATAAAGGTGTTGAAATTTTTTCCATTTCTCTTCTAAGGTAGAAGTTATGATTTTTGTTCCTAGTTTTTCCCTATATATCCCCAAATCTGTTATTAAGTATTAAAAGTCAAGAATTATTATACGCCCTGATAAATATATCCTTTTACTCTTCTGTAATTTTGACTTGATCTTTATGTATGATAATGAAATTTGCTTTAAAATCACTTTTCATTATCTTGATATAACCACCAAAGTTATAGTGTGATTAGTGTTAATGTACCATAGTTTTTCTTTTACTTTATAAAGCACTTCTATATTTAATCCTGAAAAAAAAAAAAACAGCTATTTAGCTCTGGAAGCATCTTTCTAATTATCTTTTCTTTTTTTTTTTTAATGAATCAGTAGCAATTTTTGTTAAGGGACCTAAACTGAAAGTAGGTTTAGAACTTTATTTATTTATTTATTTATTTAGTAAAAGATTTTATTTTCTTTATTGACAGCGAGAGAGAGAGAGAGAGAGAGAGAGAGAGAGAGAGAGAGAGGTAACCCACAAGCGCGGGTAATCACATGCAAAGGGAGAGGAAGAAGCAAGCTCCTTGGGGTGCAAGTAGTTCCATGCAGGGCTGGATCCCTGTACACTGGAATCATGACCTCAGCCAAAGGCAAACATCTGCTTAAACAACTGAGTCATCCAGGCACCCCTAGAAAATTAAAAAAAAAAAAAACCTTTTAAAAACATTTTGTTTCTTTATTTTTTAAAAATATTTTATTTATTTGACAGACAGAGAGACAGGAAGAGGAACTATAAGCAGGGCAGAGGGAAAAGGAGAAGCAGGTTTCCCACTGAGCAGAGAGCCTGATGTGGGGCTCCATCCCAGGACCCTGGGATCATGACCTGAAAAGAAGGGACACTTATGGAGGAAGCCACCCAGATACATCTTTTCTTTGTTTTTAATATATGGCAACTGATGCTTCCCAGCCACGAGGAGCATATTACCCATTGATTAAATCTTTGATAACAACCTATTTTAAAAGGTGTGTAAATATATACTTACTCAGATTTATACACTTTGTGTTTTCTTCATAGTTTGGGGCTGGACCCCATGGTCACAACACTGCTTCCAGTCTTTGCTTTCCCATCTTTTGATACCAGGTATTTGGTCAGCAAAGCAAATTAGTATCAAAATTAATAAGCCCTTGGCACCATATCTCTGGAGCAGGGGTTGCTCTTAGCCAAGGCCCAGAGCAGTTGACCTCCCCTCGCTAGTGCTATAGCCCCAAGGACTAGGTCCCTGCCACCAGAACTCAGTCTTACATGTTATGCTAAGCAGACAAAACCAAAACAGGAAAGCTCCGACAGCTTTCACTGGCATGCCTCATCTCCCACTCCCTCGACGTCCAGGCAGTACCAGATGCCAGGGAGTGGTCTTGGTCCAACATATGGGAGGGAAGGAAGTAGCCACGAGCAAGTACCTGCCTCTCTGTGCCTTTCTTTCATGAGCAGATTGTAAGGAGGAGGAAGAGGAAGGGGAAGAGAGGTGAACTGCAAGGGGTGAGGGCCTCAGGTAGGCAGCTGGCTCCTGCCAGTAGGAAAGGGACAAAGGAGAAGGCAATGAGTCTTGCAGGGAGGGTGGGGGGTAAGGGTTACAGCTTATGATGGAATCTGGACAGGAGGAATAGGAATACTAGTCATTTGAGTCCACCATTGGCAAGCTGGGCTGGGTGTCAGGGCAGATAGGCCTCCATGGGCAACGGCACATGAGAGAAGGTGGAAATCTTCTCTGAGGAGCAGGTGGAGCTTTGGGTGTTGGGAAAGCATAGACAGTATTGTTCCAGGGCCAAGGACAGGTCCGGGTACTCCTGGTTGGAGGTTAAGGCCACAGTATGATCCCGGTCTCCTACCACCAGCTTGAAGGTACCACATGCCAGCCACCCCTCATTATTGTGTATAACTCTCTGGTGCACTTATTGGCTTATCCATCAAATGACTCCTTCAGCAGCTTGAAAACCACCTCCACAGGCACTCCGGGATATGGGAGGCTTCCAGAGTGAAGATTTTGCACAGGATCACCCCAAAAGACCAGAAGTCACTCTGGTCGATGTAGATCTGGTCAAACATGGCCTTAGGGACCATCCCCTTCACAGGCAGTCCACTGTTGGTTGTCTTTTTATAGTAACTGATGTGGTGATATCTCTGGCAAGGCTGAAGTCTGAGATCTTCATCATGCTGTCCTTTGACACCAGCACTTCCCTGGAGGCCAGGTCTTGGTGTATGCACTTCTTGGAGGCAAGGTACTCCATGCCTCAGGCTACCTGATAGGCACAGGATACCAGGTCCTTGGAGGACAGTTGCTCTGCTGCATTGTGGCTGATATTGTAACAGTACTCCATGTCAGGAGGCCTCTGGGCCTGCAGGTACTCCTGTATGTTGTCTTTGGAAGCATATTCCATGAGAGTGTACAAAGGACCGTCCTGTGTGCAGGACCCAGCAGGCTTATGTTGCCCTTGTGCTGTCCAATCATCTTAATCATCTCCATTTCTGAGATTTTGTTTGACAGGCCTTTCTCTGTTGCATCTGACTTCAACATCTTCACAGACACACTTTAGTCAAATGGTTGGATTTGTCTTTGTCCAGCCCAATGGCCTCCTCCAACACCACCTGCCCAAAGTAGGCCTGTCTTAGGGGTCTGCCTAAACTGCCTACAATCAGCCTGCCTCAAGGAAGTTATGAACTCTAGATTATCCTCAAAAACATTAAACCAGAAGCTAAAAATTCTCTTCACTAGGTCTCTGTCGCAGGTCTAATTTTCTTATCTTTCATCATTTATCTTTTTCCTAATTCTTATTTTCTGTATAGTTTATTTTGCTTCCAGGTGTTTCCCCTGGTTTCTGTATGCTCTTTCATAGGGGAGAATTATCCTGTCATAAAATTATTTCTTGAGCATTCATTACAACTCTCAATTAAAATGGGTTCTTTTATGGTATTGATTCATTTGAGTTTTCTCAAAATGGGAAGAATTTTCAAAATGGCGTTTTCCTCAAGGTTCAGAGTATGTCTTAGCCTCATCTTTACTCTTTTTGAAATTCACTTTTCAAATTCTTGTCCCTCTTTTTATCTTTTTAAATTAAAATGTTTTATTTTTACTATTCTTTTATTTGAGTATAGTTGATATTCAGTGTTACATTGGTTTCAGGTGTTCAATATCTCCATACATTATTCTATGATCACTACAAATATAGCCACCATCTGTCACCATATAACACTATTATAATATCATTGACTATATTCTCTACACTGTCCCATATCTCTTTTTAAAATCTCTGATTTTTATGTTTTCTGTTATTCCAATTTTCGACCATCATTTTACTTGGTTACTTTAATAAAATATGCCTGATTACTCACTCTTTGCTGAAAACCATAGCATTTGATTTATAGTCGTCTTCTTCTTCTTCTTTTTTTAATTAATATATAATGTATTATTAGCCCCAGGGGTACAGGTCTGTGAATCGCCAAGTTTACACACTTCACAGCACTCACCACAGCACATACCCTCCCCAATGTTCATAACCCCACCACCCTCTCCCTACCCTCCCCACCCCCCTGGCAACTCTCAGTTTGTTTTGTGAGATTAAGACTCTCTTATGGTTTGTCTCCCTCCCGATCCCAACTTGTTTCATTTACTCTTTTCCTGTCCCCCATATTGCACCTCCATTTCCTCATATCAGGGAGATCATATGATAGTGTCTTTCTCTGGTTGACTTGTTTTGCTAAGCATAATACCCTCTAGTTCCATCCATGTCATCGCAAATGGCAAGATTTCATTTCTTTTGATGGCTGCATAGTATTCCATCATATATATATATATATATATATATATATATATATATATATATATATTTCATTTGTTGATGGACATCTAGGTTCTTTCCATAGTTTGGCTATTGTGGATATTGCTGCTATAAACATTTGGTGCACATGCCCCTTTGGATCATATAGTAGTCTTCTTTACCTCTATCAGAGCCCCAGGAAGCTTTATTTATTTATTTACTCACATAAACAGATGATCCAACACAACGTTTTTTGATGTTCAAATACATTATAATGTCTTACCGCTTAACACTATGCTTACTGCTCTCTTTCACTGTCTGACTAAATCCTCATCATCACTATGCCATTTAATCAGAAAGAACATTTGAACTCAGAGTTCTCTCCATATCAGGGAATGAAGACTCCACCCTTCTGTTTGTGCAGGTAAAATAAATGTTGATATTGTCTGTCCTGCATATACTCCATCCTGTTCACCAGAATATTCACCATCAAAATATATACAAAATAAAAACCATAGCTCACCACTTCTATTACCACCCAGCATGCTAAAAACACCATCATATGTTCCTGAATTATTGACTTGATTGATAACCCCACTTCCACACATACTGCACTCCTTTCTCCCTGCAAATTTATTTTGGTACAGCAACTTAACCTAAAAATCAAGTCAGATGATTTTATTCTGCTGTCGAAAGTCTTTTGGTATCTTCCCCTTTCATATTAAATAAAAACTGAAGGCGTTTCAATGTACTAGAAGGTCACGCATCAATACGTTCTTCCTCTCTCCACCACTATGAACTCCTCATTGGCCTCCTTGCTTTTCCTCAAAAGTAACAGACCAGCTGTTCACACAAAGTCTATATACTTACTTGCTCTGCCTAGAGCAATCTTTTCCTTTAATATGTGTATAACACCCTCCTTCACTTCCTGGGTCTTTGTGCAAATAACATCTCATAAATGAGATATAACCACCCAACACAAAATAAAATTAACTTTCCTCCCAGCATTCTCCAATGGCTTTTACCTTTCTTGTATTTCTTTGTAACACTTATCACCATCAACCATCAATCATTATCCTATTACTGGTTTATTTTCTTATTGGAGACAGAGAGAGAGAGAATTGGGAGGGGGCGCAGAGGAAGAAGAAAACAGCCTACTGCCTAGAATGCCTGCTGGGGAGTTACATCCCAGGACCCTGAGATCATGACCCAAGCCGAACGCAGTCACTCAATGGACTGAGCCACAGAGGTGCCCCTCTATTATTGGTTTATTTCACTATTATATTTCAAAAGAATATAAGCTCTTTGTGGTCAGGTATTTTATATGTTTTATTAATTGAAGTATTCTCAGAAAGGTAGCTGGCAGAATGTAAGGGCTCACTAAACTGTATTTTGTTGTTATTATTGGGCTCCTTTATGGGCTTTACCTCTTATTCTAGAAGTCTATCATTCAGATGTAAGCAATAAGAATAGAGCCCTGCTGCCTGCTCAAAAGAGTAAAAAGCCTGTATTAAGTGGATATTTTAAAAGCTAAATGAATGGCTTAATAGTTGTATATAGGGGAAAAGGGAACATATTTTCCACGGTTTAGAAGTGGAGTTCTTTTATAGAGTTCTTGTACAAGCCGACACTATTGAACGATAATGGGCAGTTGTACATTCCAATTATACAAACACTTTGGTAATTTATATCCTTTTTTTGTAATTCATGACTGGATCATTTAATTCCTTAGGAGCATTATAGCATTTCAACTTTTCCTGTTCAATAAACTTATTGGGGTTGCTACCTTTTTTATTCAAATGGAGAAATAGTCATGATTTAATCTAAATAAAGTGTTATTGATTGTGTTGTTTTCTAGGAATGAGTCGCACATGCTAGTTTAAAAGTTTTGTTAAATTCCCAAGTCTGTCACCGATAAAAGCCTTTTTTGATTAGTAACTTGATCAAAACAGAAAAGTTATGTAACACTCAATTGTTATACTATCTTTGTTTCCATCTTGCATTGTAATAACACCCATCTTAACACTATTTAAGACAAGTCATCGCCAGATGGCTTTCTGGCATTGATTGCATGATATGAAAACTAATATAACTAAAAGTTTTGGTTTTAGAAGCATATAAATCAATTTAGAAAAATATATGTATTTGAATATAAGGTAAAGTTTTAAATTATTTGGCAATAGTAAACTAACCTTTTTTTTTTGTAAATTTTTATTTTCTATAATTTCATTGAACACTTTTGCAATAAGAAACAAGTTACAAAAAATTAAGGTTTATTTACCCCAATTCAAAATTATTAGGAATATAATCATAGAGGTGAAGTATTTAAAATATTGAACCCAAAACATTTTATTAGGTAAATTTGTGAATGCTGAGCATTCACTGTTACAATATACTAATACTATTGATAGACTGGTAGAAGCCTAAAATCATATATTTATTAAATATTTATATCCATATCTTTTCATGGTGTGGAAATTTATTTCTCTAGCATTAAATAATATTCCATTGTTTGCATGTACTACACTTTATTTGACCTTTCACCTATGGAAGGATATCTTGGTTGCTTCCAAGCTTTTGTCAGTTATGAATAAAACTGCTATAGACATCTTTGTGGGTATAGATTTCATCTTCTTTGGATAAGTACCAAGAACTGCTACTGCTGAATCATCTGGCAAGAATATGTTTAGTTTTGTAAGAAACTGCCAAGTTGTTTTCCATTCTTTATTCTCAATAGACATCGAAGATCATTCCTGTTGCTCCACATCCTCACCAACATTTCGTGTTCTGTTGTCAGTGTTCTGGATTCTGGGTATGTACTGGTGTCTCTTTTTTGTTTTAATTTGCATTTTCCTGATGACATATGATGTGAAGCATCTTTTTATATGCTTATTTGCCATCTGTAATATTTTCTTTTGTGAGGTATCTGCTAATGTCTTTGGCTCATTTTTAATCAGGTTTTTCCCCCATTGTTGAGATTTAAGGGGTCTTTGTGTATTTTTTATTAACAGTCCTTTGCCAGATGTGTACTATGCAAATTTTTTCTCATAGTCTGTGCTTTGCCTTTTCATTCTCTTGGCATTGTGTTTCACAGAGTAGACATTTTTAAATTCAGTGCTTGTGCTTTGGTAGCTAAAGTTATTTCCAAAACCAAGGTCATTTAAATTTTCTTCTATATTACCTTCTAAATGTTTCATGTTTAGTTTTATAATCCAATCTGAGTTAATTTTTGTGAAGAGTGTATGATATCTGCTAGGATTTATTTCATTTTATTATTTTATTTTATTTTTATTTTATATTTTTACATTTAGCTTCACCATTACTCCAGTACCATTTGTTTAAAAGATTGTATTTTGCTCTCTTGTATTGCTTTTGCTTTTATATTAAATATAAAATATAATTGATAATATATATTCCGTTCCTTTAATCTAGTCTTTCTGTGGTATTACAATATCTTGCTTACAATTATCGTTATGGTATACTTTTTTAAAAAGATTTTATTTATTTATTTGACAGAGAGAGAGATCACAAATAGGCAGAGAGACAGACAGAGAGAGAGATGAGGAGAAGCAGGCTCCCTGCTCCCTGCTGAGCAGAGAGACCTATGCGGGACTCGATCCCAGGCCCCTGGGATCATGACCTGAGCCGAAGGCAGAGGCTTAACCCACTGAGCCACCCAGGCACCCCATCGTTATGGTAAACTTTGAAGTCAGTCCTCAGTCTTTGTTCTCCTTCAACACTATGTTGACTATTGTGAGTCTTTGCCTCTCCATATAAACTTTAAAATAAGTTTGTTAATAGTAAAAAAAAAAAAAAAGAACTTGCTGGAATGCATTAATTGTATAGATAAACTTGGAAACCAGTGACCTCTTGAGCTTAGAAGGAGATAGACCATGGACATCAGTTGTCACAGTGGTGCCTCTGGCAGTACCTATTGCAAATCCCTAGGGAAAATGAGACCTCAAGGATCTGAGAGAATGTCTAAGAAGTACTTGATACATCCTTTGGGTATGGTTTATTGAAGTATCCACCTGTCTGAAAGCTGGGGAATCTAGATAAGGGAGGGAAAATTAGTTATGATAAAACATATCAACAAACATGAATAAATTTTGTAAAACTTATTGTCATGGCTCATATACAATATGACCAACAGAGGGACCATCAAAAGGAAAGCATCAGTTATGTTTATTGTGAAATTTTTTATTCAAAATAAAGCAATGAGAGGGGAAGACACAATGAGAAAATTACCATTTTTTAAATGGTAAACTTCTTACAAAATAGAAAAGGTTTTATATTCTAAGTAGTATATTGAAAAGTAAAACATTGGGGCTCCTGGGTGGCTCAGTGGTTTGGGCTGCTGACTTTGGCTCGGGTCATGATCTCAGGGTCCTGGATCGAGCCCTGCATCGGGATCTCTGCTCCACAGGAAGCCTGCTTCTCTCTCTCTCTCTCTCTCTCTCTCTCTGCCTGCCTCTCTGCCTACTTGTGATCTCTGTCTGTCATATAAATAAATAAAATCTTTAAAAAAAAAGAAAAGAAAAGTAAAACATTAAAAAATAAGATTTTAATTTTAAAAAATTATGTAATTTTTAAAAAAGGATAAAAATAGCAGAACCATTTTTCTTATAACTGGAAAATACATTGTATATATATCTATCAAAAATAACTTCAGTTACAGGAGATTAGGGCTCACTCTAACGACCTCACTGTAATGTGATTGCATCTGTAAGGACTCTAGTTCCAAATAAGGTCACTTTCTGTGGTACCAGAGATAAGGACAGCAGCAAGGTTTCTTGGGGTAATGCAGGTCAGCTCTTAACAGTCCACTCTCTGGCTCTCCAAATTCGTGTCCTTCCCGTGTGCAAAATACCTTCACCCAATGCCCTCCAAAGCACTAATCATCCCAGAATCAACTCAAAATCTGAAATCTCATCTGTCCTCCTCCACTGAAAGACCCTGATCTCACCCTTCCATGGGACCTGAGGACTGCATCCAGAAGCCACAGTCTCCTGGTAAAGCTGCCCATCAGGTACTGATATCACCCTCATTTGTCCCAGCAGCCCAGGGCCTACAGTTCCCAGAGACAGTTTCTCAGAGGAAGTTTGAAGACCACCTCAGAGGACGTTCTTTGGGAGTGGATGAAGAGGGAAGGTAGTCAAAGCCTCCTGCCATTCCCAGGGCACGCAGAACCCAGAGAGTGAGGCCTTGGGTGCTTTCTAGTGACAGATTCAAGGCAATTTTTCGACTTTGGGACTTCAGAGCTAACTTAGTTTTCATTTGTGATTATTATTTTTGTGGGGGGGCCATAGCTTTTCTTTTGACCTATGGTTGTTTTCACTCCCGGTTCTGAAGAAGCCCCTAAATCCTAACCCTGTTGAGGACTCTGAAAGCTCTCAGAGCAGCAGTACTGGGGGACAGTGTGGACACATGGTTTGGTTTCTCCTCTGGCCTGATTCTGCGGCAGCCCCGCTCTGTCCTCCTCAGACTTCAGAGCAATAGCTGAATAAGTGGAGAAAGGACCAGGGGGTCAGGAAGGTGGCCACTGAAGCGTATCTTCTCTGGAGGGTGGCTGAGCTAGCAAGTGAGCGTGTTAGTCCAGGTCTGCCTTCAGTATGGATGGAGCTGAACAGGGGCCAGGGAAGGGGAGGTGGAGCAGAGAGTGGGGACAAAGGGACCAAAGAGGAGATTCAGACGAAGGGAAGTAATTGGGAGGAGAGAAGAAACTCTAGAAGACAGGCATGTAAGAAAAAAAAGGGATGAAGTAGGCATCAGGAAAGGGCACCACCAGGGGAAGGGCAGAGGGAGGGAGGGAGGAAAGGGGAAAGGAAGAAGGGAGGAGTCAGCACGCCAGGGCTCCCCCTGCATCTGAAGAAGAGGTGGCTGGTCCAGCTTGTCAAACAGGGTGCTCACTCTTTAGTCTCAGTTTCTGCTCCCAGTGCTACTGGGCTTTGCAAGGAAGGCAGGCTGTCCCCTGGGACCCACTGGAGCCCACTGGAGCCCACAGGAGGTTGGGAGAGGTAAGATGCCACTTGCTCCTGTCCTGAGCTGCTCCCAGCTGCTAGCCTCACCACATGGTGAAAAAGGGACCCCAGAACAAATGACACAGGCCTGCATGTCTGCCGGTGGCCCTGGGCACTTAGCTCATCGCAGTGAACCACACCGCCTCCTCAACCCAGGCTTTCAAAGCCTGCTTCTTCGTTCCTGGCTTTCATGTCTGTACGAACATGAGCCAGATCTATCTCATCTCCGACAGACAATTCTGACTCACCCCATGTCAGATTTTTATTAGTGGCTGTGATAGAGTAAGATAGCAATGCTCTAACAAACGGACTATTTCCTCCCACATGACCTCAACAGTCTTATACATTTTCTTAGCAAAAAAATCTTGTCTCCATTAAGCTCATAACGTGGTCTAATAGTATACATGTGCCTTCGTTAGATGTGAAGCGATACAGAGGTCCTTTTTTTTTTTTTTTTTAATTTTACAAGGTAAAGTCAGTGAACACATCTAACTTGACGAATACGTCTCTAAAATGTCAATCCAGGCAAGGCTTTTTCTGCCTACAGTTTGGAGCCTACGTGGTGACATTTTTAAAATGCTTTCAGTCCCTCAGTGAGGCTCTTAGAAGCTAGCCAGGCACTGTGTCAGGTGTTGGAGCTAAACGGACGGAGAGTTTGGAGGCAGGCTGGGGAGGGACATCCGTGACACAACCACAGCTAGAAACGGAGGGCAGTGCTAGAAAAGAGAGAGCAGGCTGCATGGAGCGTGTGTACCATGGGGCTTGTGAGCTCACGAATAAGTGGGAGTAACTGGAGTGGGGAGACGGGGGAGAGGAAGAGGGTCTTCCCATCAATGGGAATCACCTGTGCTTGGAGGCATGCACCATGAGGGGTCTCCACAGCAAGAGGGAGGCAGCGTGTTTGAAGGGCAGAAAGACAGGGCAGAACAGGCATCAGTCAATTGGAAGGGTAAGAAGGGACGGATGGGAAGATTATGGATGCCTTTGGAGGCCTGAGAATTTGTTAGAAGATCAGTGCAGTTTTCTATGGAGACAAATGCCAGGAACTGATAGGTCTTTGAAAGGTCACTCTGGCTGCCTTTTGGCAAAGGGTTTGGTAAAAGGCATGTGCAGGTGTGAACACACCAGGTGGGAGGTGAGTGCAGGAAATCAGGTGAGGGAGCATGGGAACTTGGTCCGGGGGTATATAAGGGAAAATAGCCTTTAATGAGTTCCACAAATTGGCACCAGCTGTAGCTTCATTACAGCGCTGGAAGGGGTAGGTGGGTGTGTCCTGGAGGTTACAGAAATTACATGAGAAAGGGAAGTCTTTTTAGATCTTTTTTCCAACTAGAGGAACTCTCACCTTATTGATAGAATTCCAGAGTGGGAACGGATGGATATGAGGAGATCTTTGAAATGTCTGAATATGTTCTTTGACATCTTTTAAAGTGACGAGGAGACCTTGACCTTAGGAGGCCTCGGCCTTCTTTGTAGCCAAGAAGATTTCACCTACAGATTTGGGTTCTCCCTTTTAAAGTCAAGAAGACAGTCATTCCAAAGGACACCTCCTATCATTTTACGCTCTCAACATACCACATTTGTTGGGATCTCCAAGACCCTCTGTTCCAGGTTGTGAGTATCCACTTTGGCCGGGCGGGTCTTGCCAAGAACACCACTACATGAAATCTAGAGCCTGTAGTGCTATTAATAACATCATCTAAGACTGTCTTTGCTGCCCTCATGGCCTCTTCCCACCATGACTCACTGAAGCTTTTTACACGTTGTATCCATTAAGCTATAGTTCCCAAAGCTCATCTTCTCTAGTGCCATTAATTTTTAGGGGACCAGGCAAACCTTAAACTTGTCCCCCTTAAATGGATCCCTGTGCCCCCACAATCTCTTTGAATGACTTCCACCATGATCCTTGAATGAGCTCTGAGACCACTGCTGGTACCTAACACTTCTTGGCACCTTGTCTGTTAGTTCTTGGAAGAGGAGGTGGCTATGGAGTTGAGTGGGGATGGGAGAGGGAGGATTTCTCCCTTCACTTCCTTTTTTGTTTTTTCAAATAATGGGTTTTGAGGGGGAGGGAAAGGTTAACCAGACAGTTTATTTTCCATCTCCCACTGATAAAATGTTTACCACTCCCCATTGGAAGAATTTAGATCTTTCTTTAGAATCTCCAGGAAAATCTCCCAAACCCAGCCCACCATCATGTGGATTCAGCCATCTTCTGATTCACCTCCAGATTGTCTCCTCCTAACTGCTCAAGCCACAGGTTAAGGGCAAAATGTTCAATGCCCAAGCAATTAAGTGGGGAACACGTTTATCTAAGCAATTGCATGCAGCTCTGTATCTGCATACAGGGGGTCTCTCCCAAGCCTTTTCAACCTCAGCAAAACAAGAAAAAGCCCCAGCGACCTGGGGGTATATATCATTCATTCATTCCTGTGTTCAACACTCATGGCGGACCCCACCGAGACAGTGGGAAAGCAAGGACGGGAGCAATCCTGGAAGCTGAAGTCTGAGGAGGATTTCAAATTCAAGTCAGAGAGGAAAGAAACATCTGGACTCAGTCCTCAGGTACACGCAGTATACTGAACTGAGGCTAGCACCAGAGACCATTCTAATGAAAGACCTCCACAGGTGGGCTCTCACAGGTGGGCTCCGACTCAGTTTCCTGTATATTCATTCATGAAACCGCTCTGCGGGTCAACATGCAGAACAAAACCATTTAATAAAAGTGACAATGAGGAGAGGAAAGGACACAAGAAGGCATGTGAATGTGGAGAGAGGAAGAGCCAGGGTGGAAAAACCGAGAATCCCTCCCTGCACTCCTTGCTGCCAGGGAGGTCTGAGGGACTAGTTGCCACCTAGGATCCCAAGTCCAGAACAAAAGCGGCGGGGCCAAGGCGGGAGACAAGGGAAGGGGGACCTTGGCATGCACGCATGGGGTTGCGGAACGATGGGGGCTAGCGCGCCCACTGGCGGGGGGGGGGGGGCACCTCAGGCGGCACCATCCCTGGCCCGATCCCGTGCGACCCGGGTGCGGCGCGGCGTCCAGGATGGTCCCGCTGCCGCGGGGGTCGCGGGAGGCTGGGTCCCCACACCCCCGCGATCTCGCGGCCCGCGCTTTCTGCTCCAGGTGAGGGCGCGGCGCGGTTTCAATCTGCCTGCGCGCAGAGGGTCCTCTGGAGACGCCATGGTGCTGGGAGGGGCAGCGGGCTGCGGGAGCGGGACAGCGCAGGCTCAGGGGCTGGGCTGGAGCGCAGGAGCGCATGGACGGCGAGTCCTGTGGGTCCTCCAGTCCCGACTGGGCCGCAGCACAGCACCGCGGTGCTGCACGCCCCTCCTCTGCCAGCCCCTCCACCTCCTCCCAGACTCTCCGCCACGCCCTCTGCCAGCTCTCTACCCGCTTCAGCAATTAGCAAAGCCCCTTCTCCGGGCTGCCACCGCCCCCACCCCTTCCTTCCTGAGGCGGAGGCCGGGGCCTGCGCACGGGGTGAAGCCCCAGGTACCTGCGAGCGTGGCCAGCGCCAGCGCTCAGCGGCCTCCTAGCCTGGCTCCCCGAGCGGGTGTCGGGGTGCAGCCTGGCTGCGAAAAGATCATCAGCCCAAAACCCGGCTGCACTCTCGGGTCACTTTGCTGGCTTCCTGATTGCGCCAGAAGCCTGGAACCAACCTCCCCAGCACAGGCCTGGGCTGAGATGCCTGCCTGCTATTTGAGCAGTCTCCTGGTCTCCAGGCAGGGTCTGCCTTTGCATGATGGCAGGCGCAAATCACTTCGACCTGGATGTTTGGGTTTTTTGTTTGTTTTTTGGTGATTAGTTATTACATGACCTCCATGGTAGGTGCTCCACAAAGTGAGTGAAAAGAGGACGCTTGATACATACGCATATGGCCATTCCAGAAAAAGAGCTTGGGGTTCTCGCAGAAGCGTGGCATTTGTCCTTGCACTATGGTTTAATAGAAAATGGATTATGCAGCAACTTACTTAAATGAGCATAGGTTGAAATCGTTTACTGAGAATAAATAATTAAAACAGTTATATTTTAACTAAATCTATCATCAATCATAAATCTATTGCATGAAGGTTACAGGCAATTTAAATGCAATAGCACTCTCTTCAGGGTTTTAAATAATCTGTGTCTGTCTTGGCACATGAGAATGCAAAGATAGGAAATGGTTTGTAAAAGATCATATAATGGCTTTTACTATATGGTATCAGAAATTTATCCTAAAGGAGCGGCCTCCAGCTAAAAACTCAGCTTTGAAAAATGCAGAAAAGCAGCAAACGTTTACACACCCTCTTGGTGACCAGAGGCGTGCTTTGGGCCCCTCATCATGTCTTTCGTGGTTCTGAGGCCCATGGCGCTCAGTAGTTTAGTGTCTTATTCTCTGGAATAGGCCACTGAAGAAATACCAGGCCCAGAGAAGATGGTCCTGCTGGGTGTCTGAAGAAAGTAAAACCTTTTAGATGAAGCTTTCTGGGGAATTTGTTAGTGGTTTGGTCTGATTCTGATAGGAAGGGAAATTTTTTTTAAAGATTTTATTTATTTATTTGACAGACATAGATCACCAATAGGCAGAGAGCAGGCAGAGAAAAGTGGAAGCAGGCTCCCCGGTGAACAGAGAGCCAGACATTGGTCTCAATCCAAGGACCCTAGGTTCATGACCTGAGTCTAACGCAGAGGCTTTCACTCATTGAGCCACTCGGGTGCCCCAGGAAGGGAAATTTTTTTAAGAGTATTTTCTCTTTGAATCTATTTTGAGGTTTGGTTTGTGGTTCTTTCAGACTTCTCATGAAGATGGAATTACTTCTGAGGTTGGTTGTCAGGAACCGCATATCAAATCGAGCTATCTTGTTAGCAAAAAATAAATAAATAAATAAATAAATAAATAAAAGCTCAAGTGTTGGTATAAAGCTATTATGCTTTTCAAAACCCCGAACTATAATTCATGTATCGTGGTCATTCTTTATCAGATCAAACAGGAGAGAGGTGGCAGAAACGCACTTTCAGGTTGATTTTTTTACAAGGGAGATTGACTTATGAACCTACTTTGTTATTCCCTTTCATTCAATTTCCCCGTACCTCCTTTTCTATGAATTGTAACAGTAACCCATCATTATTTTTATTGTTGGCCCGTGCTTTGTGAACCATAAAGTGTATGCTATAAATGGGAGTGCTTTTCTTTTTTGGCAGTTTACAAAAAACTAATTTTTTTAATTTATTTTTTATTGATTTTCAGCATAACCGTATTCATTCTTTTTGCACCACACCCAGTGCTCCATGCAAGCAGTGCCCTCTATAATACCCACCACCTGGTAGCCCAACCTCCCAACCCCCCGCCCCTTCAAAACCCTCAGATTGTTTTTCAGAGTCCATAGTCTCCCATGGTTCAGTTCCCCTTCCAATTTCTCCCACCTCCCTTATCCTCTCTAACTCCCCATGTCCATGAAAAACTAATTTAAAAACATTCATCCACCAGAGTACCCAAAGGGCTCCCACATAAACTATCTGTCGTTACATTATGTCATTCTGCTTTCGCTTCTATTGCTATCCAAACAATGTTTTAAAACATTCTTTAAAATGGGCCTTTTTAACAAGATTTTTACAAAAGATTTAATTTATTCATTTGTCAGAGAGATAGCACAAGCAGAGGGAGAGGCAGGCAGAGTGGGAAGCAGGCTCCTGGTAAGCAAGAAGCCTGATGGGGGACTTGATCCCAGGATGTTGGGATTATGACCTGAGCTGGAGGTAGACAATTAACCAACTGAGCCATCCATGTGTCCCTGAAATGGGAATTTTTGACATTTCTTGATAGCACCTACACACTCATGAATCTCAGATTCATGATATATGGGGCTAGTGGACTTGACAATCATGGAGTCAAGCATGCTGGATTTGACTCACGGGCCTGTCACTGTGAATTTGGGTGGCTTGCTAAACTTGCTACATAGAAACCCAAGCATGTAAGAATTTGCAGGATTGTGACAGTTCAGTGGTATAATGTATACATAAAAATACCTAAACCAGTGTCTCTCACAAAGTAGATCCAAATAGACCAGCTCCCTTCCTGTCTTCATTCTGTCCTTGGAATTCTGTCCCTTGGGAGAAGTTCCTACTGCCTTTGTTACAAGAAATGAACGATATTTACTACACTGTTGGTGCATAGCATGGATCAATACATTGAGTGATAGTATTAACATACTTCTTGAACTGCCCATTGCCCCCCAAGCACCAAATAAAATGTCATGCTCTGGGGAAACCAAAGTGAGAGGTCCCCAACTTTTAGGAGTTATGGACAGGAGAGAGATGCAAATACTGTGTCAGTGTAGAACCAGGGTAACTAATGTTTAAACCAGGAAGAGAATGTGTGTGGAAGAAAGGCACTGATGATGTTTAAAGCCATTTGGCTGGATGGTGACTACCCTCAGACTGACAATTTGCCATGAAAGCTTCCAGGCAAATTTGAGATCTTTATTAGTGACAATATGGCTATAGCCTTAAGGGGAAGAAAAAAACCAAAAACCTAAAACCAAAACACACATACACACAAACTGTTGGTCTTGTGTCTTTTCACAAATAATTACAGTTATCAGAAATTTTATCTTTAAATGGGGAAAACAGCAACTGAAAATGTATTTCATTTGATTCATCACAGAATATGGTGTTTTTGTTCATTTCACACCATTTTTGTTAAGTTTTATTTAAATTAATGCAATCTGAGATAAACTGTTAATATTCCTGAGGGTATGGACATTGTATACAAATGAACCCAGCTAAGTGGGCTCCTGGACAGGGTCTGATCTATTTATAAAAGTAGCTGGAGCTAAGTGGTTTGTTCCAGAAGAAGATAACCCCTTCCCTCCGTTGAATTTGCCTTCTACAGCCTAAGTGGGAGTTAATACGTTCACTTGTCTCCTTAAATTTTGTCCAGAGTGTGTTAAAGCAGTCATAGGGGACCTAGGTGGTTTTGCCGTCTGCCTTCTCATAACAATGCCCCAGTTTTCTCCTGGAGAATCAACGTTCCCGCTCTCAGTCCATGCACTTAGGCAGCGGCAACTTCACACTGGCTCCTGACTCGAGCAGTGGCATGTCACCCACTAATGGCCTTTGAGAACATCACTGAGTGAGCCCTGAGTTTAGTAGATGCACGAGACCTTTGCTGGGTCGGTGAGGAGGTGGGTCTCTGAATAACTAGCCCGAGATCCACTTGTGTGTGGAGGAACAAACGAGCAGTGATGTGTTGGCCAGAGTGCCCATCCTAGAGAGCCCTGAATGCCAGACAAAAGCATTTGAGACTATTTTTTCAGGCAACAGGAAGACAGGAAGCTAGTTTTGAAAAGCAGCACATGAAAATGTGTGTTTTTGGAAGATTAGTCGGACAGCTGTGTGTATGATAGGATGGAGGGAGGAGAGAACGCAATCCCAAGTGCATTTAATATTTATGATGCAGTGTAATTTATTATGAAGTTGAATTTGCATCCTTATCCAAACGTAAGGGAAACTCCTGTCCAAAATTGTAAATGTTTTCTGGTTGCCTTTTTTTTTTTTTTTAAAGATTGTATTTATTTATATGACACAGAGAGAGATCACAACCGGCAGAGAGGCAGGCAGAAAGAGAGAGAGAGATGCAGGCTCCCGGCTGAGCAGTGAGACTGATGCAAGGCTCGATCCCAGGACCCTGAAATTGTGACCTGAGCCAAAGGCAGAGGCTTAACCCACTGAGACACCCCGGTGCCCCTGGTTGCCTTTTTAAGCATTCCTTGTCTCACATGAAGTGATTACAAATTTGCAGATTTGCATTAAAATGATGTATTCCAAAATGTTAACAGAGGAATTAAAAAACTTATTAAGTAAAATATTATCATTTTTGTTGATTTGAAGCCTATTTGACAAGGGACATAGCATTCTGGTGCATATATGTAAACATGAATAATTATTTTTTTTTAAATATTTATTTATTTATTTGACAGAGATCACAAGTAGGCAGAGACAGGCAGAAAGTGGGAGGGGGGGAAATGGTTCCTCGCTGAGCAGAGATCCTGATGTGGGGCTTGATCCCAGGACCCTGAGATCATGTCCTGAGCTAAAGGCAGAGGCTTAACCCGCTGAGCCACCCAGGTGCCCCTAAACATGAATAATTCTTAAAGGTTCCTCTACTCACTTATATAGAAGGCCTTTTCCAAACAGAAGATTAAATCTCTCTTGGCTACTCCTATCAGCTTATTCTGAATTATTTTCAATCCAGAAGCATGAACTAGAAAACCACAGTTTTTACACAGTGTTTGGTTTTCCACCAAGAGAATCACATAATTTGTGGTGATTCAGTGTGCTGTGTTGCTAAAAGCATTTCCAATGCTGTGGATACAAGAGGGTAGTGCAGAGAGGTAAGGAAACAGGAGAAAAGGTATGGCTCTCTAATAAGCACTTTATTCTAGAATTTTCCTCCAGCCTTGGGAGCTCACCACTCACAAGTGTGTGCTGGTGCCTTGATCTCATGGGCCACAGTGCTCAGCAACTTCCAGCTGCTTTTTTAGTGAATACACATGTAACAATTGATTTCTTGCCCCAGACTTTGAGACAAAAATCTGTTCAGAGGGATGGACACTCTGAACCAACACCAGAAAACACTCTCTGTAGTCTTCTGGTTAAATGAAAAAATATGGTTAAACCACTTTTGACAGTCTACTACATACAGCAAAATGTAAATCTTAATTGAAATATGTCCTCTCAGCTGTGCTTAAGCAACTGAATCCTGAGCTTTTCAGGTTTTCAGTCTGAAAGAGTACACCTCTGGTGCTCTGAAAGGGAAGAGAAAGGACACCCTGTTTTCCATATAAATTAAAGAAGAGAAATCTGTGCATTTAAGTGGGCCATATAAAATTTATCAAGCAATTATCTCCTAACTCCTTCCTATCCAAATTACCTGATATGCTCTCCCTACTCCTTTATTCCACGTTAATGCCTTTTCCAGGATTCTGTCTCACATCACAACATGTCTTCTGTTATTTCCTTCTTGCAAGCTAGTTTTGTTTTCCCCATCTAAAAAAATCAACAATCATTGTGTACTTCAATTCCCATTTTCCTCAAATGCATTGATTCTTCTTATCTATTACTCTTTCCTCATACTCAGTGTCTTTGTCTTTATGGGGTTTGTCCTTTGCTTTTCCCCATCCTTTACTGCCATTATATAATCAAATCTAATAACTTCTTAGAGAAAGTTAAAAATTCCTGCATAGCCACACGTGAACACAAAGTCACTTATTTTTAGCAAACATATAAGATATTCAGACATCCATTCAATTTCTTTTTTTTTAAGGTTGTATTTATTTATTTGACAGAGAGAGTTGACAAGCAGGCAGAGAGGCAGGCAGAAAGAGAGGAGGAAGCAGGCTCCCTGCTGAGCAGAGAGCCCGAATTGGGGCTCGGTCCCAGGACCCTGGGATCATGACCTGAGCCAAAGACAGTGGCTTAACCCACTGAGCCACCCAGGCGTCCCTCCATTCAATTTCTTAACTGAGTCTCAAATGCATCCTGAGTTCTAACCTAAACCTAAGTTCTACTCCTTACACGTTGTTATATGACCAAATTCTTTCAATTCAGTATTTTGTAACATTTCAATATTAATCAATTGATGCTTTGTCTGTGTATTTCTATGAAAATAATTGGAACACTGTAGATTTATTGTTATATTTATAGATTTATAATCAAAGTTTCATCAGTTGAAGTTTTTGGAAATTTCAGATATAATGATTAACCTAAAATGATACTGCCTCAAATCCCTCTGATATCAAGGCCCAACACCTGATTATAGCCAAACCTGTGGTGGATAGTTCCATGGGAAATTGCAGTTACTTAACACTGATAGCATCTCATGTTCTCTCTCTCATTTTAGAATGTCTCCAACACAACCCAAAAGTGTAGGAGGAGAGTTAATGTCCTCTGAGGACAGCTCTCAGTGAAGTGGAAATAAGAACCATAGATAAAATTGTCAGTTTTCAGGTCTTCATGAGGACAACTTAAAGAAGTTTCTCAGGACCTTTCAGTAAAAGCAAGCCTTCATTTTCTATCCACAACAATTATATCAACAATGTACCTCTTTGACAAAGTTGCTTCTTCACTGTATCACTTTCCCATTCTTTTCTACCTTGGATAATCTCCCAGATAAACTAACAGTACTCAAATCCTTTGTCCTACTCTTTGCTCTCAGGATAAATGGAGCCAAAAGACTTAGATTAATATCAAGTTCTGAATGGGATCTTAGAGCTATTTCTGTCCAGATTTTCATAAACATAGGGACCTTTGAATTATCAGGCTATAAATAAGTTCTAAATGGAGGGGGCAAAAGCAAAAAGTAGAAATTTTTATGTTTGATTTTTAATCATGATTAATTGACTTTATTGATTATTAAAAATACTAACATTATAAAAGTGTGGATCTTTGTAAAACAATGTCATAATGTAAGAAATAAGTTGCATAGTCCTTTGCAGAATATTAAACCAAGTGTTCAGGTGCCATCTAATTTCTTGTTTAATCCAGAACTTTGGTGTGCATTATCTTGAGGAATAGGATTTTGAAGTCCAGACAGACTAAGAGAAAACTGACCCAAATGTGTGTGTTTGTATTTTTGCTTTTGTTGTAAAAATCAAAGTGTGATTGCTGGTTTAAAATGGTAAAACTAATAATGTTCATGGAGTCTATTATAAATTTTCTAATTGTATGGGAAGAATCCAATAAACATAGAATTACTTGATTTGCAAATCCTCAAAGAGCTACAGGATCAGGTAGTGGTATGTTCTGATTCAACAGCATCATAATGCAACATTTTATATGTGTGGCTAATGGATATTTTCATGAATGTTTGCTAGCTAGTCAGCCAATACAGAGAAATATTAGGTAGGGTAATTACTCACAGTTGTGTTTAATAAAATGAGAGAAAATTATCAAATGACACTACTAATAATAATCCTATAGCAGGCTAAATAATTCAATGATAATTACTAGTATTAATCTAGCTTTCTTCTCTCCTTTATCATAATGGGAGTAGCAGATTGTCTGCAATGAATTGTGAAAACCCAGCAGTGACTTTGGAAGTGAAGGCCTCCCATCAATTTTGATAGGTTAAAATGATTCTGGTTGGTCTTGAGCAAATGTGTCAATTTTTTTTTCTGTGTGTGTCATAAAAGAAAGAAGCAATAGTAAATTCTTGCTGTTATTCCATGAAGCCAATAAAATCATACTGCCAACAAGAGTGTAGTTAACTGTCTTGAAATACTAGGCCTCGAAATAAAATTCCAATATTTCACATAACCTCTTATTTTTTAAAGAAAAAAACAAAACAAAACAAAACAACTATACGGCTTACATTTAGGGCCCTGCTGTTGTGTAACTATTTTTGAACATGTCTACTGTAAGTGTATATATATATATTTTTTCTGTGCAATAATGTCATTTAGAGATAAATTTGGATTGCAAATTATTTTGGGGGAGGCATGGTATTTGTGGCTAGTCTTACAAGTAAAAAGGACTAAAAGAAAGAAGAAAAACATTTTTTATTACAGCCTATTTACATGTGTCCAAAGTACTTATTTACTCTAATACTGACTAATGTATAATACTGTCCACAAAGAAAGAAGTTAAATGAGTTATAATTCAGTTGAAGTATAGCTGGCCATTTTAAAACTTACCACTGAATCTTTCTGGTATGAAATATGACATCTGGCAATCTGGTCCAGTTCATTACATTAGGTCATTTGTATATGCGTATTACCATTTTGATAGCATAGCACATTTTATAACCCAGACATTATACAATGGAACTATGATGCATGTATTTTCAAAAGTATAGACATACATGAAGCTATGAGGTCAAAAGAGATGAATGTCCGTAGTACCATATAGACTCAACAAATAAAAGTGTCCAAGGCTCTGAGTGAGAGTTATGAATATTGTGTAAGATAAGGCCAACATGTGGTTTTGATATAAATAATCAGTTCTTAAATTAGAATTACAATCGTTGAGTACAGTGTTGAAAATGGCAGATAGATTTTAGCTATCGTTGCTCACTAGAGAAAATGGAAAAATATTTAGTTTGGTCAGATTTTCACTTAACTTCTGAAAAATCTTACGTTTGCGAGAACCCTTCTGAAATAAGAATCCTTGAAGACATAACCCCTTTGGCACAAGTTTTCAAGAAACTTGTTTGATGTTGTAGACAATTATATGGCACATGTACTGTTCTAGATGTTTCATGCCAATAATATGTAAGCCATACCAAGGCTACATATACATATAGAGATGTTCCTCAGCTTACAAGAGAAACACATAAAAAATTGAAAATGCATTTAATACCCCTAAACTATCAAATATCATAGCTTACCTTAAGCTTATTTAAACATACTCAGAACACTTACATTTGCCTGCATTTGGGCAAAATCATCTTAAGCAAAGCCTATTTTATAACAAAGTTTCAAATATCACATGCAATTTATTAAATATTACACTAAAAAAAAGAAGAATCGTTATATATAGAATGGTTGTAAGAATATCAGGTGTTCACCCCTGTAATCTTCTAGCTGACTGGGAGCTGTGGCTCACTGCCCCTGCCCAGCATCACAAGACGGCACCATACCACATGTCACTGGCCCTTTTTATAAAGACTCAAATTCAAAATTCAAAGTACAGTTTCTACTGAATCACTTTCACTTTCACATCATTGCCAAATATATCATAAGTTGAATCATTGTAAATCAGGAGCCATCTGATTTGAAATCTAAATCACAGTCACCCATATACACACACAAAAAAGGCCTTCATGTAGGGCCATCTATGTATCTCTAAACAACATAGCATGACATATCAACGGCAAAAAATGGATGGGAAGGGGACAATTGCTTTGCGTCAGTACTCTGAGCAGTAACATACAAGGCCTTACTCACCTAGCAGAACTCCAGAGCTAGCTGATGGCAAGGAATTTTACAAATGTTTGCTGAACAGCTCAAGCAGTATTATTTTTAACTTAGTGTGCATATCTATTTTCTAAAGATATGTTAATTTATTTTATTGACTTATTACAAAACCAAATAATTTCCTCTTATTTAAGTGGCAGGTAAATAGAATACTTTTTATTTTAAATTAAATGGCTTTTTAGGGAAAATATACTAAAAATTCTGAAACTTGTATTGCTTATGAATCTTTTATTGGAATCCTTATCAAGTTGTATTTTTCAAGTTTTTCCTAAATAATCTTCAATGAATTGAAAATATTTTTTGGATTTTACTCAATTTCACTTTGTTAAATATAGTGCTAAACGTTCAACAAAAACGTTGTGTCTTTTTTTTTCCACTACCACATCCTCCATCTCCTGACTGGATTCTCTCCCCAACTAGCACATATATACCATTGTCTATCTTTAGGATAAGTAAGGGTCATCTTTTGTCTTTATTCTATTCCTCGTATGCTTCTGAACTTGTTGAATTTTAATATAGTCACACCATAAGCATCACATATTTGATTCCCCTTTCAATAGTAAACAGTGCACAACCAGAGCATACCTTCAAAGCTATCAATATACTTACTCTGATATATTATTTTTGTATTATTGTAAATTAAAATAATTAAATTATAGAACAAGAGTTTCAGGTGGTAGGTGTTGTAAGTTTTACCCAAACTGACTTTTGTCAAACTCGTTTTTGTCGTCATATATGACAAGTAGTTTTCTCAGGTTTATTTTAAGAATATCCTTGTATAATGAATATTTACACTGATATCTAGTATAAAAATCTTGCAATTTATTTTAGAAACATTAAGATATTGAAAATCAATCTATTTCTTTAATTCATTAAAGACATTTTTGGCTTGTTTCCAGTACTTTCTTACTGGTTAAAAAATGAATTTGAAGTAGTCTGAATTTCATTATTATTTGGCACTTTCCCTTTGATGAATACAAAGATGATATTCTATATTAGCTATCTAAGAAGAATTCATTTTTTAAATTTTATTTATTTGTAAGAGAGAGAGTGAGAGAGAGCACAAGCAGGGGGAGCAGCAGGGGGAGGGAGAAGCAAACTCCCGGCTAAGCATGGAATCTGTTGCAGAACTGAGTCCCAGGACCCTAAGATCATGACCTGAGCTAAAGGCTCAGGCGTTTAACTGACTGAGCCACCCAGGTGTCACAATCTGAGAAGAGTTCTGTATGTTATTCCTATTCATAGGAAGTTTAAAGTCTAGGTAATTAACTTAATATTTTAGTGGCTATGTTCCAGACAGAGAGTAAGAAACAAATATTAAATCAACCATATTCTATGCATTCTAAATGAAAATAAATAATCAATCATAATAAAACCTTCTATTTATGGAATATCAACTTATAAGCTTTCCTCCATATGAACAATGCCAAATACCAGAATAAAGGGTCATCTAATACAAATAAAGGGTAGAATTAAAGAATTCTCGTAAGCCATTTAATTTTGAAAAATGGTGCTATATTGTTGCTGAGTTGTGGTTTTCAGTTAACATAATATCTGATAAGTGTAGAAGTAACATGAGTGTTACGTGAGATGAGAAATGGTTTATAATTAAGATATTTTTAAAAGTACAGATAAATACAAATTTGTAAACATAGCATATTGGAGGAATAAAAATAAATGATAGCTACACACTCTAAAGTGAGTAAATCTTAGAAAGTTAATAGAGAAGTAAAACAAGGACAGTGCGAAAGTATGGTACATTTTTATGAAGTTCAAACAAATTCTGTGAAACCGTAAATGGACTTAAAGATACTATTATGTATCAAATATTGTAAAAATTAAGCAAGGAAATAGCAAACATAAAATAACCAAAGCATACAAACTTGGGTAGATACAATAGGTGTGATCATGTTGTACTTCATAAAGAGATGAGTTAATAGAGAAATAGAAGTAACTAGACTTTTTAGAAGTTAATAAAACTTTGCCTGTTATTTATTAGTAATATAAATCATATGGTTTTCTAACAAAAACGCTTATCTTAAAAATATTTAAAAATAAATTTCAGGTTATTCATAAGGTTCTATTTACTTTTCCACTGAAGGAAATGCTGGTGGTTGTAGTTGTAGTTGTTTGTTTGTTTTAGTCTCCTCCTAGTTTTTATTATTATAATGTGGAATGAGGAATGTTAGATTGAAAAGTGAATTATTTTATAGACAAAAATCATTACTTGATTCACTTCCTGGTACAGCAGATGGAACACCTGAAAATATGCCCTTTTGCCTTATGGAAAAGTTATGCTTACTTCTGAAACATACTTGGTGGTTGCCCTAAATAGTGACACCATAGTAAACATTTTGAATATTTGCAATTAATTTTTATAGTCATAGGGCTCCAAAAGGCACTGCTGGTATCTTAGCAGGTATTTCAATAAAGCTAAAAGTTGCCTGAATGTTTAAAAATATTAACAAGGCACAAAACATGGCAGAAGTATTGTCCTCAGATATTATTTTTTTCCATATGCTCCTGATTCCAGACATGAAAGTTATTTTTTTAAATTTTTTTATAATAGATTTTATTTATTTATTTGACAGAGATCACAAGTAGGCAGAGTCAGGCAGAGAGAAAGGAGGAAGCAGGCTCCCTGTTGAGCTAAGAGCCCAATGTGGGACTTGATACAAGGATCCTGGGATCATGACCTGAGACGAAGGTAGAGGCTTTAACCCACTGAGCCACCCTGTGCCCCCATGACAAGTTATTTTTGATAGATATATATACAATGTATTTTCCAGTTATAAGAAAAATGGTTCTGCTATTTTTAACCTTTTTTAAAAATTACATAATTTTTTTAATTAAAATTTTACTTTTTAATGTTTTACTTTACTTTTCTTTTTTTTTTTAAGATTTTATTTATTTATTTGACAGACAGAGATCACAAGTAGGCAGAGAGGCAGGCAGAGAGAGAGAGAGAGAGAGAGAGGGAAGCAGGCTTCCTGTGGAGCAGGAAGCCCGATTCAGGGCTCGATCCCAGGACCCTGAGATCATGACCCGAGCCAAAGGCAGCAGCCCAAACCAGTGAGCCACCCAGGCGCCCCAATGTTTTACTTTTCAATATACTACTTAGAATATAAAACCTATTCCAGTTGGTAAGAAGTTTACCGTTTAAAAAAATGGTAATTTTCTCATTGTGTCTTCCCCTCTCATTGCTTTATTTTGAATAAAAAATTTCACAATAAACATAACTGATGCTTTCCTTTTGATAGTCCCTCTGTTGGTCATATTGTATATGAGCCATGACAATAAGTTTTACAAAATTTATTCATGTTTGTTGATATGTTTTATCATAACTAATTTTCCCTCCCTTATCTAGATTCCCCAGCTTTCAGACAGGTGGACACTTAATAAACCATACCCAAGGGATGTATCAAGTACTTCTTAGACATCTCTCAGATCCTTGAGGTCTCATTTTGCTTAATATTAACAAAGTTATTTTAAAGTTTATATGGAGAGGCAAAGACTCACAATAGTCAACATAGTGTTGAAGGAGAACAAAGACTGAGGACTGACTTCAAAGTTTACCATAACGATGGGGCGCCTGGGTGGCTCAGTGGGTTAAGCCTCTTCAGCTCAGGTCATGATCCCAGGGGCCTGGGATCGAGTCCCGCATAGGGCTCTCTGCTCAGCAGGGAGCAGGGAGCCTGCTTCTCCTCATCTCTCTCTCTGTCTGTCTCTCTGCCTATTTGTGATCTCTCTCTCTGTCAAATAAATAAATAAAATCTTTTAAAAAAAGTATACCATAACGATAATTGTAAGCAAGATATTGTAATACCACAGAAAGACTAGATTAAAGGAACGGAATATATATTATCAGTTATATTTTATATTTAATATAAAAGCAAAAGCAATACAAGAGAGCAAAATACAATCTTTTAAACAAATGGTTCTGGAATAATGGTGAAGCTAAATGTAAAAATATAAAATAAAAATACAATAAAATAATAAAATAAAATAAATCCAGGAAGATATCATACACTCTTCACAAAAATTAACTCAGATTGGATTATAAACCTAAACATGAAACAAGTAGAATGTAATATAGAAGAAAATTTAAATGACCTTGGTTTTGGAAATAACTTTAGCTACCAAAGCACAAGCACTGAATTTAAAAATGTCTACTCTGTGAAACAATGCCAAGAGAATGAAAAGGCAAAGCACAGACTAAGAAAAAATTTGCAAAATACACATCTGGCAAAGGACTGTTAATCAAAAATACACAAAGACCCCTTAAAACTCAACAATGGGGGCAAAAACCTGATTAAAAATGACCTTAGCAGATAACTCACAAAGACCAAAGACCTTAGCAGATACCTCACAAAAGAAAATATTACAGATGGCAAATAAGCATATAAAAAGATGGTTCACATCATATGTCATCAGGAAAATGCAAATTAAAACAAAAAAGAGACACCAGTACATACCCAGAATCCAGAACACTGACAACAGAACACGAAATGTTGGTGAGGATGTGGAGCAACAGGAATGTTCTTCCATGTCTATTGAGAATAAAGAATGGAAAACAACTTGGCAGTTTCTTACAAAACTAAACATATTCTTGCCAGATGATTCAGCAGTAGCAGTTCTTGGTATTTATCCAAAGAAGATGAAATCTATACCCACAAAGATGTCTATAGTAGTTTTATTCATAACTGACAAAAGCTTGGAAGCAACCAAGATATCCTTCCATAGGTGAAAGGTCAAATAAAGTGTAGTACATGCAAACAACGGAATATTATTTAATGCTAGAGAAATGAATTACCACGCCATGAAAAGATATGTATATAAATATTTAATAAATATATGATTTTAGGCTTCTACCAGTCTATCAATAGTATTAGTATATTTTAATAGTGAATGCTCAGCATTCATGAATTTACCTAATAAAATATTTTGGGCTCAATATTTTAAATACTTCAACCTCTATGATTATATTCCTAATAATTTTGAATTGGGGTAAATAAACCTTAATTTTTTGTAACTTGTTTCTTATTGCAAAAGAGCTCAATGAAATTATAGAAAATAAAAATTTACAAAAAAAAAGTTTAGTTTACTATTGCCAAATGATTTAAAACTTTATCTTATATTCAAATACATATATTTTTCTAAATTGATTTATATGCTACTAAAACCAAAAACTTTTAGTTATATTAGATTTCATATCATGCAATCAATGCCAGAAAGCCATCTGGCGATGACTTGTCTTAAATAGAGTTAAGATGGGTGTTATTACAATGCAAATGGAAACAAAGATAGTATAACAATTGAGTGTTACATAACTTTTCTGTTTTGATCAAGTTACTAATCAAAAAAGGCTTTTATCGGTGACAGACTTGGGAATTTAACAAAACTTTTAAACTAGCATGTGCGACTCATTCCTAGAAAACAACACAATCAATAACACTTTATTTAGATTAAATCATGACTATTTCTCCATTTGAATAAAAAAGGTAGCAAACCCAATAAGTTTATTGAACAGGAAAAGTTGAAATGCTATAATGCTCCTAAGGAATTAAATGATCCAGTCATGAATTACAAAAAAAGGATATAAATTACCAAAGTGTTTGTATAATTGGAATGTACAACTGCCCATTATCGTACAATAGTGTAAGCTTGTACAAGAACTCTATAAAAGAACTTCACTTCTAAACTGTGGAAAATATGTTCCCTTTACTCCTATATACAACTATTAAGCCATTCATTTAGCTTTTAAAATATCCACTTAATACAGGCTTTTTACTCATTTGAACAGGCAGCAGGGCTCTATTCTTATTGCTTACATCTGAAGGATAGATTTCTAGCGTAAGAGGTAAAGCCCATAAAGGAGCCCAATAATAACAACAAAATACAGTTTAGTGAGCCCTTACAATCTGCCAGCTACCTTTCTGAGAATATTTCAATTAATAAAACATATAAAATACCTGACCACAAAGAGCTTACATTCTTTTGAAATATAAGTGAAATAAACCAATAATAGAGGTGCACCTCTGTGGCTCAGTCCATTGAGTGACTGCGTTTGGCTTGGGTCATGATTTCAGGGTCCTGGGATGTAACTCCCCAGCAGGCTTTCTAGGCAGTAGGCTGTTTTCTTCTTCCTCTGCGCCCTCTCCCAATTCTCTCTCTCTCTGTCTCCAATAAGAAAATAAACCAGTAATAGGATAATGATTGATGGTTGATGGTGATAAGTGTTACAAAAAAATACAAGAAAGGTAAAAGCCATTGGAGAATGCTGCGATGAAAGTTAATTTTATTTTGTGATGGGTGGTTATATCTCATTTATGAGATGTTATTTGCACAAAGACCCAGGAAGTGAAGGAGGGTGTTATACACATATTAAAGGAAAAGATTGCTCTAGGCAGAGCAAGTAAGTATATAGACTTTGTGTGAACAGCTGGTCTGTTACTTTTGAGGAAAAGCAAGGAGGCCAATGAGGAGTTCATAGTGGTGGAGAGAGGAAGAACGTATTGATGCATGACCTTCTAGTACATTGAAACACCTTCAGTTTTTATTTAATATGAAAGGGGAAGATACCAAAAGACTTTCGACAGCAGAATAAAATCATCTGACTTGATTTTTAGGTTAAGTTGCTGTACCAAAATAAATTTGCAGGGAGAAAGGAGTGCAGTATGTGTGGAAGTGGGGTTATCAATCAAGTCAATAATTCAGGAACATATGATGGTGTTTTTAGCATGCTGGGTGGTAATAGAAGTGGTGAGGTATGGTTTTTATTTTGTATATATTTTGATGGTGAATATTCTGGTGAACAGATGGAGTATATGCAGGATAGACAATATCAACATTTATTTTACCTGCACAAACAGAAGGGTGGAGTCTTCATTCCCTGATATGGAGAGAACTCTGAGTTCAAATGTTCTTTCTGATTAAATGGCATAGTGATGATGAGGATTTAGTCAGACAGTGAAAGAGAGCAGTAAGCATAGTGTTAAGCGGTAAGACATTATAATGTATTTGAACATCAAAAAACGTTGTGTTGGATCATCTGTTTATGTGAGTAAATAAATAAATAAAGCTTCCTGGGGCTCTGATAGAGGTAAAGAAGACTACTATATGATCCAAAGGGGCACGTGCACCAAATGTTTATAGCAGCAATATCCACAATAGCCAAACTATGGAAAGAACCTAGATGTCCATCAACAAATGAAATATATATATATATATATATATATATATATATATATATATATATATATGATGGAATACTATGCAGCCATCAAAAGAAATGAAATCTTGCCATTTGCAATGACATGGATGGAACTAGAGGGTATTATGCTTAGCAAAACAAGTCAACCAGAGAAAGACACTATCATATGATCTCCCTGATATGAGGAAATGGAGGTGCAATATGGGGGACAGGAAAAGAGTAAATGAAACAAGTTGGGATCGGGAGGGAGACAAACCATAAGAGAGTCTTAATCTCACAAAACAAACTGAGAGTTGCCAGGGGGGTGGGGAGGGTAGGGAGAGGGTGGTGGGGTTATGAACATTGGGGAGGGTATGTGCTGTGGTGAGTGCTGTAAAGTGTGTAAACCTGGCGATTCACAGACCTGTACCCCTGGGGCTAATAATACATTACATGTTAATTAAAAAAAGAAGAAAAAGAAGACTACTATAAATCAAATGCTATGGTTTTCAGCAAAGAGTGTGCAATCAGGCATATTTTATAAAAGTAACCAAGTAAAATGATGGTCGAAAATTGGAATAACAGAAAACATAAAAATCAGAGATTTTAAAAAGAGATATGGGGCACTGTAGAGAATATAGTCAATGATATTATAATAGTGTTATATGGTGACAGATGGTGGCTATATTTGTAGTGATCATAGAATAATGTATGGAGATATTGAACACCTGAAACCAATGTAACACTGAATATCAACTATACTCAAATAAAAGAATAGTAAAAATAAAACATTTTAATTTAAAAATATAAAAGGAGGGACAAGAATTTGTAAAGTGAATTTCAAAAAGAGTAAAGATGAGGCTAAGACATACTCTGAACCTTGAGGAAAACACCATTTTGAAAATTCTTCCCATTTTGAGAAAACTCAAATGAATCAATACCATAAAAGAACCCATTTTAACTGGGAGATGTAATGAATGCTCAAGAAATAATTTTATGACAGGATAATTCTTCCCTATGAAACAGCATTTAGAAACCAGGGGAAACCCCTGGAAGCAAAATAAACTATACTGAAAATAAGAATTAGGAAAAAGATAAATGATGAAAGATAAGAAAATTAGACCTGCGACAGAGACCTAGTGAAGAGAATTTTTAGCTTCTGGTTTAATGTTTTTGAGGATAATCTAGAGTTCATAACTTCCTTGAGGCAGGCTGATTGTAGGCAGTTTAGGCAGACCCCTAAGACAGGCCTACTTTGGGCAGGTGGTGTTGGAGGAGGCCATTGGGCTGGACAAAGACAAATCCAACCATTTAACTAATGTGTCTGTGAAGATGTTGAAGTCAGATGCAACAGAGAAAGACCTGTCAAACCTAATCTCAGAAATGGAGATTTTGAAGATGATTGGACAGCACTAGGACACCATCAACCTGCTGGGTCCAGCACACAGGACTGTCCTTTGTACACTCTCATGGAATATGCCTCCAAAGACAACATACAGGAGTACCTGCAGGCCCAGAGGCCTCCTGACCTGGAGTACTGTTACAATATCAGCCACAATGCAGCAGAGCAACTGTCCTCCAAGGACCTGGTATCCTGTGCCTATCAGGTAGCCTGAGGCATGGAGTACCTTGCCTCCAAGAAGTGCATACACCAAGACCTGGCCACCAGGGAAGTGCTGGTGACAAAGGACAGCATGATGAAGATCTCAGACTTCAGCCTTGCCAGAGATATCACCACATCAGTTACTATAAAAAGACAACCAACAGTGGACTGCCTGTGAAGGGGATGGTCCCTAAGGCCATGTTTGACCAGATCTGCATCGACCAGAGTGACTTCTGGTCTTTTGGGGTGATCCTGTGCAAAATCTTCACTCTGGAAGCCTCCCATATCCTGGAGTGCCTGTGGAGGTGGTTTTCAAGCTGCTGAAGGAGTCATTTGATGGATAAGCCAATAAGTGCACCAGAGAGTTATACACAATAATGAGGGGTGGCTGGCATGTGGTACCTTCAAGCTGCTGGTAGGAGACCTGGATCATACTATGAGCTTAACATCCAACCAGGAGTACCCGGACCTGTCCTTGGCCCTGGAACAATACTGTCTATGCTTTCTCAACACCCAAAGCTCCACCTTCCCCTCAGAGAAGATTTCCACCTTCTCTCATGTGCCGTTGCCCATGGAGGCCTATCTGCCCTGACACCCAGCCCAGCTTGCCAATGGTGGACTCAAATGACTAGTATCCCTATTACTCCTGTCCAGATTCCGTCATAAGCTGTAACCCTTACCCCCCACCCTCCCTGCAAGATTCACTGCCTTCTCCTTTGTCCCTTTCCTACTGGCAGGAGCCAGCTGCCTACCTGAGGCCTTCACCCCTTGCAGTTCACCTCTCTTCCCCTTCCTCTTCCTCCTCCTTACAATCTGCTCATGAAAGAAAGGCACAGAGAGGCAGGTACTTGCTCGTGGCTACTTCCTTCCCTCCCATATGTTGGACCAAGACCACTCCCTGGCATCTGGTACTGCCTGGACGTCGAGGGAGTGGGAGATGAGGCATGCCAGTGAAAGCTGTCGGAGCTTTCCTGTTTTGGTTTTGTCTGCTTAGCATAACATGTAAGACTGAGTTCTGGTGGCAGGGACCTAGTCCTTGGGGCTATAGCACTAGCGAGGGGAGGTCAACTGCTCTGGGCCTTGGCTAAGAGCAACCCCTGCTCCAGAGATATGGTGCCAAGGGCTTATTAATTTTGATACTAATTTGCTTTGCTGACCAAATACCTGGTATCAAAAGATGGGAAAGCAAAGACTGGAAGCAGTGTTGTGACCATGGGGTCCAGCCCCAAACTATGAAGAAAACCCAAAGTGTATAAATCTGAGTAAGTATATATTTACACACCTTTTTAAATAGGTTGTTATCAAAGATTTAATCAATGGGTAATATGCTCCTCGTGGCTGGGAAGCATCAGTTGCCATATATTAAAAACAAAGAAAAGAGGTGTCTGGGTGGCTTCCTCCATAAGTGTCCCTTCTTTTCAGGTCATGATCCCAGGGTTCTGGGATGGAGCCCCACATCAGGCTCTCTGCTCAGTGGGAAACCTGCTTCTCCTTTTCCCTCTGCCCTGCTTATAGTTCCTCTTCCTGTCTCTCTGTCTGTCAAATAAATAAAATATTTTAAAAAAAGAAAGAAACAAAATGTTTTTAAAAGGTTTTTTTTTTTTATTTATTTTCTAGGGGTGCCTGGATGACTCAGTTGTTTAAGCAGATGTTTGCCTTTGGCTGAGGTCATGATTCCAGTGTACAGGGATCCAGCCCTGCATGGAACTACTTGCACCCCAAGGAGCTTGCTTCTTCCTCTCCCTTTGCATGTGATTACCCGCGCTTGTGGGTTACCTCTCTCCCTCTCTCTCTCTCGCTGTCAATAAACAAAATAAAATCTTTTACTAAATGAATAAATAAAGTAAATATTTTGAAATGAAAACAAGTTCAAAATAAGATAGAGAAGACCTACACAGCTAAAAGTTCATTCAGAAAATCTACTATTAAAGAAGTCAGTATGACACAATGTTAATATATCAAAAGATTTGAGCATGTACTTTACAGAAAGGGTAATCCAAATGGCCACTCATATATAAAAACTGTTTATCTTTATTATGAATCTGGAATTAAATTAAATTAAATTAAAAATAAATTAAAACCTAGAATGACATACTATTACACGCTTACCATATTGGGCAACAGTGAAAATGTCTTGCAAGAATGTGAAGGAATGACAGTGCACATAATAAAAACATATGAGGTAAATTGGACAATATTTAGAAAACTTAAAAATTTAAAAAAAAAAATTTGGTCCATTCCTAGAAATACAACATGGAACTAAATGAATATTTTCACCAGGATATGCAAACAGATGATTATAGTTATTTCATTCATAACGGCAGATCAGTAGTGGTATATTTGCACAATGTTACATTAAATAAGAGAGAATATTAACAAACTGGGAGGAGGGGCTAGGTTGTTATCATAAACAGATCTTCTATGGTGCTAATTATGTTATATTTCTCAAAATCTTTTAGTTAAAAAAGTTTTCAAATTTATATCTAGATAGATAGATAGATAGGTAGATGATAGATAGACAGATATCCCAGAAGCTGCAATGCTAGGCTAAGACCAGGCTTTAAAGGGCTTTTCTATGCTCTACTAAATACTTTAAACCATTCATTATATCATAGCTCAGTGTTCAAATCTCCATTTGTTTCCTCAGTTTCCTAATATTTATCTTAAGGTGACCTGATCCAGACTTTTGATCACCTTTGTCTAAATATTTCTATTTTAACAAAGTCCTTTTGAACACTCAGAGACTAAAACTTAGAAAAATACTCTGTTATCTCACTAGAGTGGAAAATATATAGTTACCCATTAACTAATGATATCCATGTCTACATTAGATCCATGACATTTTTAATTCTTGGGAGCTTTTGGTTAAATGAATTTTTTAAGCTTCCTTTAAATGAAGCTTTAAGCCATCACCACATGAATAAAATTAAAGAACTAAATGAAAACAAGCCAAGTATTTACAGAGTAATAGAATGTGCAGTGGAAAGAGTACAATTCTGAAATCATAAAGCCTAAATTAGTGTGATGCATCTTTACTAGCCATGTAATCATAAACCAGTTATCTAAATGTGTTAGCCTCAGTTTTTCACCCATGAAATGGTGATGATAATACTTATTATGCAGAGTTGTTGTGTGGATGTAATGAAGCATGGAGCATGAGAGTCTCATATTCCATGCTAAAATGATAGCTATTTTTATACTTTTAATAATTCTAATAATAGTAATTAAATTGTTCAAAATGATAATATTCATTTATATTGAGGCATTGTATTGAGGATATATATTCCCTAATTCAATATGAATCTCATTATGAATAATAATTATCATAATAAATATGCTGATTTTTCTTCTTTTTAGGGAAGTATCCTTTACTGTTGAACATAAAGAAACCTAAGCAAGTCTGTCTTATTCAAGATTTACATGCTGCTTTCTTATGAAACTAGATTATAGAGTTGTATGAAATAAATTCATGCAGTTAAGACATTTATGTTTGGAAAAATGGGTGGTGAGTTTAGTATTTCAAAAGAAGATTTTAAATTTAAACCTTAAAACTTTGCTCTTTCAGCCTTATTTATAGACCATCCTTCATGCTTCATAAGTACTCCTTCATTGTAAACTAATAGTTTTTGTCACAGTGTATATAACTAAAATGGATTTTATATTCTATTATTTCAGAGTTAGTTGCAGTTTCTACTTCCTTACTTCCTTTTTTGAAAAATAGATTAATTCTACAAAAAGTTTTTTCCAGTTTTATTGAAAAATAATCGACATATTATAATTTGTAAATATAAGAAATGGTTTCTTATAACATTGCAAACTTTTAACATTGTGTAAATTTTGTACAATTTGATAAATTGGCATACATCTGTATTGCAATATAATCTACATAAAAATGTTAATACATCTACTATCTCATATAGTTGCCACTGTTTTTTTATGCATGTATGGTAAGGAATTAAGATCTACTCTCTTAGCAACTTTTATGTATATAGTACAGTAGAGATAAACTTCAGAGGTCTTGTGGGTTTTGTTCCAGACCGCCTCAATAAAGTGATTATCTCAATAAACTAAGTCAAATTATTATTATTATTATTTTTGGTTTCCCAGTGCAAATAAAAAATTATGTTTCCCAGTGCATATAAAAAATAAACACTATACTGTACTGTTCGAAAGCATTATGTCTTTAAGGAAAAACAATGTATATACCTTAAGTAAACTAGTTCTGAGTTTTCATTGGGTCATAATTACTGATCACAGATCACCATAACAAATACAATAATAATGAAAAAACTTGAAATATTGCAAGAATTACCAACATGTGACAGAGAGACACAAAATGAACAAATGTTGTTAGAAAAATGGTGGCAGCAGACCTCTTTTATACAAGAGTGCTATAAACTTTCAACTTGTACGAATGTGATATATGCAAAGTTTAATAAAGGGAAGCACAATAAAAATGTATGTATATATTATTAACTATGATCATCATGCTGTACATTAGATCCCCAGAACTTTTTCATATTATAGTTGCAAGTTTGTACCCTTTGACCACCTTATTCCACCCCAGGTTCACCTCTTGTCAACTCAACTCTAAGTTTCCATTAGTTTGATTTTTCTTCAGATTCTGTATGTAAGGGATATCATAATACATAAATTAAAAATATATATATAAAATCTTTGAAATATTTCCCTTAGTATAATACGTTCAAGATCCATCCATGCTGTTGTAAATGGCAGTATTTCTTAATTTTTCATGGTTAAGTAGTATTCCATAGTATATATTTACCATACTTATTTTGTTCATTCATCCATTAATGGATACTGAAGTTATTTCCATCTCTTGCTTAGAGTTAATAATTTTATAATGAACATAAGAGTGCAGATATGTCTTCGAATAGTGACTTCTTTTCCTTTAGATATATACCTAGAGGTGGGATTACTGAATCATATGGTAATTTTACTTTTAATAATATGAATAATCTCCACACTGTTTTCCATACAAATTTATATCCCTATCACTGTGCATAAGTTCCCCATTTTCCCCAATATTTACCAAAATTTGTTAGTTATAATTTTTTAGTAGTATATATTCTAATAGTAATATCTTGTTGTGTTTTTCAGAGGTAAACAACAACAACAACAACATAATGACTTTGCCCTGAGTTTTTACGTTGAGCACTTTTTAATGCTCCTGTTGGTCATTTATATAACTTTTTTGAAAAAAAAAGTCTATTGAGATCCTTTTGCTATTTTTTTAATTATATATTTTTTTCTATTTGTATCTGTTGGTTATTCACCTCTTTTCAGATATAAGATTTGTAAGTATTTTCTTCCATTCTGTGGATTGTGTTTTCATTCCCCCCTTTTTTTGGCAATGCAGAAACTTTAGTTTGATGTAATACCATTTATTTATTTTTGCTTCTTTTGCTTGTGTTTTTGGCCTGGTATCCAAAAAACTATTGGCCAGACCAATGTCAAGGAGAATTTTTCCTATGTTTTCCTTTAGGAAATTTAGTTTCATGCATCACATTTAAGTCTTTAATCTATTTCAAGTTAAGATTGATGAGTGATATAAGGTTCCAGTTTCATGCTGGTTTATGTGACTATTCAGTTTTAAATATCACTTATTGAACAGACTATCTTTACCCATTATATATGTTGGCCCCTGTCAAATATTAGGTGACTGTATGAAAGGATTTATTTCTGGCCTCTCAATTCTGTTCTACTTGTTTATTGGTCTATTTTTATGCCAGTATACTTTATTGTTTTGAGCATGAGGGCTTTGTAGTATAGTTTCAAATCAAGAAGTGTAATTTCGCTTCTTCATTCTTTCTCAGAACTGCTTTAATTAATTTGTTGTCTTTTATGGTCTCATATAAACTTTAGGATTCTTTACTTACTTCTGTAAAAAAAAATATTGGATATTTTTTAAAGATTATTTATTTATTTATTTATTTGACAGAGAGAGATGACAAGCAGGCAGAGAGGCAGGCAGAGAGAGAAGAGGTAGCAGCTTCCTGCTGAGCTGAGAGCCTGATGCAGGGCTCGATCCCAGGACCCTGGGATCATGACCTGAGCCGAAGGCAGCGGCTTAACCCACTGAGCCACCCAGGCGCCCCTAACATTGGATTTTTGATAGGAATTGAATTTACAGATGGTTTTTAGTAGTATGGACATTTTAACAATGTTAATTCTTACCATTCATAAATATGAGCTATCTTTCCATTTATGTCTCCTTCAATTTCTTTATCAATGTCATAGTTTATGGGGTACAGATCTTTCATTTCTTAGTTAAATCTTTTACTAAGTATTTTATTATTTTTATGCTATTGTGAATTAGATTGTTCTCTTTATTTTTTCAGATAGTTCATCATTAGAGTGTTAAAATGCTCCTGTCTTGTGCTTACTTTGGCAGCACATATACTTAAACTGGAATGATGCAGAGAAGATTAGCGTGATCACTGAGCAAGGATGACATGAAAACTATTTAAAAAAACGAAACAAAACAAAATTCTTGTCTTTTATATATTGATCTTGTATTTGGCAGCTTTATTAAATTTGTTTATTCAAAATTTTTTGTGAAGTTTTTAGGATTTTTTTACATGTAAGTTCATGTTATCCAAAAAAAGAAAATTTTACTTCTTCCTTTTTTTCTTTTGGAGTCTTTTATTTCTTTGTGTTCCTTGTTTCTCTGGCTAGGACATCCAGTACTATGTCAAATGAGAGTAGTGAAAGTGGACACAATTGTCTTTTTTCTGATCTTTAAGGGGAAAACATTCAAACTTTTTTGATTGAATATGAGATTAGCTCTAGGCTTGCAATATGTGTTTTTTCTTTAATGGATTTTTTAAATTATTTTTAAAAATTTTTATAAACGTTTTTATCCCTAGGCGTACTGGTCTGTGAATCACCAGGTTTACACATTTCACAGCACTCACCATCACTCACCATAGCACCTGCCCTCCCCAATGTCCATATGCCCACCATCCTCTCCCAACACACCTCCCGCCAGCAACCCTCAGTCTGTTTTTTGAGATTCAGTCTTTTATGGTTTGTCTCCCTCCCAATCCCATCTTCTTTTATTTTTCTTTTCGTACGCCCAAAACCGCCTATGTTGCATCTCCCCTTCATCATATCAGGGAGATCATATGATAGTTGTCTTTCTCAGATTGATTTATTTCGCCAAGCATAATACCCTCTAGTTCCATCCTTGTCATCACAAATAGCAGGATTTCATTTCTTTTGATGGCTGCACAGTATCCCATTGTACATATATACCACATCTTATTTATTGATTGATCTGTTGAAGGACATTTAGGTTCTTTCCATAGTTTAACTATTGTGGACATTGCTGCTATAAACATTTGGGTGCATGTGCCCCTTCAGAATGCCACGTTTGTATCTTTAGGGTATATATCCAGTACTACAATCTCTGGTCATAGGGTAGTTCTATTTTCAGCTTTTTGAGGCACCTCCACGCTGTTTTCCAGAGTGGTTGCACCAGCTTGCATTGCCACGTACAGTGTAGGAGGGTTGCCCTTTCTCCACATCCTCGCCAGCATCTGTCATTGACTGACTTGTTCATTTTAGCCATTCTGAAAGATGTGAGGTGGTATCTCATTCTGGTTTTGATTTGTATTTCCCTGATGCCGAGTGATGTGGAGCATTTTTTCATGTGTCTGTTGGCCATTTGGATGTATTCTTTGCAGAAATGTCTGTTCATGTCCTCTGCCCATTTTTTCATTCGATTATTTGTTCTTAGGGTGTTGAGTTTGATAAGCTCTTTATAGATTTTGGATAGATACTGGCCCTTTTTCTGGTATGTCATTTGCAAATATCTTCTCCCAGATAACTTCTGACAGTCATCTTTCGCTTTGTTAACTGTTTCCTTTGCTGTGCAAAAGCTTTTTGATCTGATGAAATCCTAATAGTTCATTCTTGCCCTTGCTTCCCTTGCCTTTGGCGATGTTCCTAGGAAGAAGTTGCTGCTGCTGAGGTCAAAGAGGTTGCTACCTGTTCTCTCCTCAAGGATTTTGATGGATTCCTTTCTCACATTATGCTTCTTCATCCATTTCCAGTCTATTTTCATGTATTGTATAAGGAAATGGTCCAATTTCATTTTTCTGCATGTGGCTGTTCAATTTTCCCAACACCATTTGTTGAAGAGGCTGTTTCGTTTCCATAGGACATTCCTTCCTGCTTTGTTGATTATTAGTTGACCATAGAGTTGAAGGTGTATTTCTGGGCTCTCTATTCTGTTCCATTGATCTATGTCTGTTTTGGGGACAGTTCCCTACTATCTTGATGATGACAACTTTGTAATAGAGCTTGAAGACTGGAATTGTGATGCCAACAACTTTGGCTTTCTTTTTCAATATTCCTCTGGCTATTCGAGGTATTTTCTGGTTCCATATAGATTTTAGGATGATTTGTCCCATTTCTTTGAAAAAAATGGATGGGATTTTGATAGGGATTGCATTAAATGTGTAGATTGCTTTAGGTAGCATAGACATTTTCACAATATTTGTTCTTCCAATACAGGAGCATGGAACATTTTTCCATTTCTTTGTGTCTTCTTCAATTTCATGAGTACTTTAGAGTTTTCTGAGTATAGATTCTTTGTTAGGTTTATTCCTAGGTATCCTAGGGTTTTGGGTGCAATTGTAAATGGGATTCACTCCTTAATTTCTATTTCTTCAGTCTTGTTGGTATAAAAAAAAATGCAACCAATTTCTTTTCATTGATTTATATCCTGACACTTTACAGCATTTCTATACAAGTTATAGCAGATTTGGAGTGGAGTCCTTTAAGTTTTCCACATACAGTATCATATCATCTGCAAACAGGGATAGTTTGACTTCTCTTCTGCCGGTTTGGCAAAATTTGGATGCCTTTAATTTCTTTTTGTTGTCTGATTGCTGAGGCTAGGACTTCTAGTATGATTTTGATTAGCAGTGGTGATAACGGACATCCCTGCCGTGTTCCTGACCTCAGCGGAAAACTATTCAGTTTTTCTCCATTGAGAATGATATTTGCAGTGGGTTTTTCATAGATGGCTTTGATAATATTGATAATATGTGCCCTCTATCCCTACAGTTTGAAGAGTTTTAATCAGGAAGGGATACTGCACTTTGCCAAATGCTTTTTCAGCATCTATGGAGAGTATCATATGTTTTATTGATGTGTTGTATCACACTGATTGATTTGCAGATGTTGAACCAACCTTGTAGCCCTGGAATAAATCCCAGTTGGTCGTGGTGAATAATCCTTTTAATGTACTGTTGAGTCCAATTGGCTAGTATTTTGGTGAGAATTTTCGCATCTGTGTTCATCAAGGATATTGGTCTGTAGTTCACATTTTTGATGGGAACCTTGTCTGGTTTTGGGATCAAGGTGATGCTGGCCTCAGAAAAAAAAACAGTTTGGGAGTTTTCCTTCCATTTCTATTTTTTTGGAACAGTATCATGAAAATAGGAATTAATTCTTCTTTAAATGTTTGGTAGAATTCCCCTGGGAAGCCATCTGGCCCAGGGCTTTTATTTGTTTGGAGATTTTTGATGACTGTTTCAATCTCCATACTGGTTATGGGTCTGTTCAGGTTTTCTATTTCTTCCTGGTTCAGTTGTGGTAGTTTATATGTCTCTAGGAATGTATCCATTTCTTCCAGATTGTTGAATTTGTTGGCGTAGAGTTGCTCATAGTATGTTATTATAATTGTTTGTATTTCTTTGGTGTTGGTTGTGATCTCTCCTCTTTCATTCATGATTTTATTTATTTGGGTTCTTTCTCTTTTCTTTTTGATAAGTCTGGAAAGGGGTTTATCAATCTTATTAATTCTTTCAAAGAACCAGCTCCTAGTTTCCTTGATTTGTACTACTGTTTTTTTTTTTTGTTGTTGCTGGTTTTTTTGTGGTTTTTGTTTGTTTGTTTCTATTTTATTGATTTCTGCTCTGATCTTTATTATTCCTCTTTTCCTGCTGGGTTTAGGCTTTCTTTGTTGTTCTTTCTCCAACTCCTTTAGGTGTAGCCTTATGTTGTGTATTTGAGATCTGAGAGAGAAGCGTGGTTGCACACGTCTGTCACTGCACTCCCGAGGAGAAAGTCTGCGGAGGGCGCAGCACGCCTCCCCAGAGAAGAGAAGGAGCCGTTGGCCTTGTGGTCGGGAAAAGGACGGGAAGCAGGGTAGCCTGCCATGGCAGGAACAGCAGGCCGGTGGCAAGACAAGTGTCACCGGCCATCTGTGCGGAGAGACAAAGCCTGGTTCCTAAGGAGACATGAGGGGACGACTAGGGCAGGGACGTGTGCTCCACTCTGAGGAAGGAGTCTGGGCAGAAGGCAGGCCTGTCCTGTGCCTCTGGTCCCAAGGGGACAGCATCACCTTGACTACCTGTCCGTAGGGCAGACTTAGGCTAGCTACAAGGTGCCATGCCCGGAACTAGCAGAAACAGCTCCCTCGAGAAACGGGCAGTCACATGCCATATTCCTCCAACATGTGACAGCGTTTTCGGTGGCAGGGGGTTTGCGGGGGAAGGAGTGGGGACAATCCCCAAAGCTCCCCATTACAGTGAACGGGCAGTGTTCAGGGATCCTGTCACCTCTCCTTTCCTGTGGGGAAAGCACTGGTCTTGTCCTCGAGTCCGCCTGAGGTCCAGTTCCAAAGGCCAAGCGTTGCCTACACCGGGAGATTGTAGTGTGCATAGAGTGCCGTCTTAGGCCACGCACACTGCTGCAAGGTTGTGACTGTGTCTGGCCAAGATTTCAAGTTTGCTAGTAAAGGTATCACGTTCTCCTCAGACTTGCGTGTGACTTAATCAATATATTTATATATTTCTATTTGAAGAAGAAACTATTTGATGCAGCAAATCCACGTTGATTAAAAATTACCAGATATGGGGCTCCTGGGTGGCTCAGTGATTTAGGCCTCTGCCTTAGGATCAGGTCATGATTTCAGGGTCCTGGGATAGAGCCCCACATCAGGCTCTCTGCTCAGCGGGGAGCCTGCTTCCCCCTGACTCTCTGCCTGCCTCTCTACCTACTTGTGATCTGTCTGTCAAATAGGGTAAATAAGATCTTTAAAAAGAGAATTACTAGGTGTGAAATACATCGAGGGTATGGGAAGGAAAATGATTTCACCTGATCTGACTAGGAAGTGGTTGAAGCCTGAATTAAAATGCTATAAAAAGAGTAAAGACCTGGGAAATATATGGGGAAAAAATCCCTAGAAAAACAGCAATAATGACTGGCTGCTCTTTATTGATCCAGATCCTGTGGTAGGCAAAGAAGAGCTGGTTTTAGCCAGAGGATGATCTCCGTTTGTCGTCATGATCTGGCATTTCCTGCAAGTCAGGCATGGGGCTCTTCACTAGAGCTGCAAATTGTGGGGGACCATCACTGTACCTTTTCTCTTCTGAAGGGGAATATGGGCATGTCCATGGTGCAGTGTGACAGGCTTTACCACAGGGAGAGAAAAGACTGCCAAGGGTCGGTTGGAGCTGGGAAAAGCCACGTAGGAACAGATTTTCAGGGGAGGTGATAGAAAAGGGCAAAGCGAAGAATAAGGATGAATGTGTCAAGATTCAAAGTGACAGGAGGCAGCACAGTGCATTCAGGAAACTACAGCAAGTTCATGATAACCGACAGCTGATATGGCAGCATCACCTGGGGATGGAGGCTGAGCCCCAGGGTTAACACTAGGGTGAGATGGTTTGTATACTATGCCAAGGAGGTGAGGGACTACACTGTGGGGGCACAGGGAGCTACCAGAGGACTTCAAATATCAGAATCGTAACCATAATAGAGTATTTAATTGCATCCTAGCTTTCATCAAGGGTAAGGTGCACTATAGTTTATGTTCGACCCAGAAAGAGAAATGCTGTCAGTTAAACTAGGATATGTCCTCAACTTCAAGGTGAGTGCCACTTTAAGAGATATTAAAATGGGGGCGGGGAGGACAAATCTTAGTACAAGTAAACTGTGGTACTAGAAAAATTAAGAAAGGTCGAACACTTGGATCAACAAAATAAGTGATTATTGCTTACCATGTGCACCCAACTATATTAAGTCTTAGAACAAGAGACATTCTCATCTTGATGCCTCGCAGCTGTTAGACCCAAGGTACAGAGGGCAGTATCCAACGACCAGCAGGCCCCAAGTGCCATGTGCAGACTCTAAGAGCAACTGCCTTTGAGAGAGGAAACGGTTGAGAGTGGGCTTTCTGAGGTAGAGAATTATTAGCTAGGAACGTGGGAAAATTGACACATAATCTGAATTGATGCCCGTACATGACAGAGTTGGTGAAACTTCCCTTCTCAGAGATCTTGAGGCTCCTCAGAAATGTATTTTTCATTTTGGACGGAACATTCAGGATAAATATGATCTGTTAGAGTTCCTGGTTCTCTCATCAGGACTGTTTCTTAGGCTTCACTGGCACAAGAAAAGGGTTTTGATAGTCCAGGGTAAATCCTGACAAAAGCAAAGCACGGTATCTATGAAAAAGATATCTCAGAAGAGAACAACAGATAAAAGGCCAGACCTACCTGACCCTGCAGGATAGGTAAGGTTGGTTTGGCAACAGGGGTAGAGGGGAAGTGCCCATCTCCTGTTGAAGAGCTAGAGAAGACCCCTTCCCGAGAGACCAACAGGAGAGGAGAGCAGTAGGTGCTGATGATGAAGAATATTTTAATCAGCATATAAGGTCAAAGTGACAAATATCCAGGATCAGAGTAAACCTATGGGATTAAAAAATTAAAAAAAAAGATTTATTTGAAAGGACTTTTTTTTTAAATGAATTTAAACAAAAGTCCTTTATAAGAGACAGTTGGCTGTTTAAACCAAAAGTACAACTCACTGAGAGAATCGCCGCATTATTTACTGGGGTAGAAAGGACGTGGAATGTAGATAGGCCCATTCTGTAGAGGTAAAAATAGAATCACTAACAGGCCTTATGCCTTGCACAGCCAGTGGCTAGAATCCCTGCGTCATGAGACCCTGTGCTAGAAGGCCGCTAGAACCATCTCAACTATGTTAGTCTTTCTTGGAAGCCAACAAGTGTTTGCCCAGTTAAGAGCACAGTAACAATAAGTCACGTTATGTTATAATGATTATCAATATCTTTAAAGCCTTGTCAAGTTCCTTTTTGAGTACCCTCACCCCACTCTTAGGGAAATTTATCTGAGGTTCACCTCTTGAAATACCTCATTGTTGTTCCACATTAACCATAGCCAAAAAAAAAAAAAAAAAAGCTTTTTATTAACAAAGTGTTCACTAGGGTGCGCCACTGAAAACAATGAGAGTTTTAGCTGCTGGGACACCTTTGTTGCAGAAACAGCTGAAAGCAATCAGGTCAGACAGAGCCAAGGGCTGGAGGGATTTTTAAAATTACAAAAACCGAACCAAATCAAACCAAAATAAAAATCATAACCAATGGCCAAGATTTCAAGTTTACTACTAACGGTATGACATTCTCCTAAGACATGCGTTTGACTTGATCAATATATTTATATATTTATATTTGAAGAAGAAGGAACTATTTGATGCAGCAAATCCACGTTGATTAAAAATTAGCAGATATGAAGATGGCGGAGAAGTAGCAGGCTGAGACTACTTCAGCTAGCCAGAGATCAGCTAGATAGCTCATCTAAAGATTGCAAACACCTGAAAATCCATCGGCAGATCGAAGAGAACAAAAACAGCAATTCTGGAAACAGAAAAACAACCACTTTCTGAAAGGTAGGACCGACCGGCGGAGAAGTGAATCCAAAGCGACGGGAAGATAGACCCCGGTGGGAGGGGCCGGCTCCCGGCAAGCCGCGGAGCAACCGCGCACTAAATCAGGACTTTTAAAAGTCTGTTCCGCTGAGGGACATGCTCCAGAGGCTACCCGGCGCAAAGCCCACACGAGGTCAGTGTGGCCTCAGGTCCCGCAGGGTCACAGTAGGATCGGGGGTGTCTGAGTGTTGCAGAGCTTGCGGGTATTGGAACAGGAAAGCGGGCTATAGAGACAGAGCCGACAGTAAGCTCGCAGCTCGGTGTTACCTTGAACCGGTCGCAGGCTCAGTGAGCTCAGAGCGCGGCCGGAGGTCAGGCAGACGGGAGTAACTGGGCGCTGTTCTCTGAGGGCACACTGATGAGTGCGGCCCTGGGCTCTCGGCTCCTCCAGGCCGGAGACCAGGAGGCCGCCATTTGTATTCCCGTCCTCCGGAACTCTAGGGAAAGCGCTCAGGGAACAAAAGCTCCTGAAAGCAAACCCGAGCGGATTACACACCCCGGCCCTGTGTAAGGGCAGTGTAATTCCGCCTGGGGCAGACACTTGAGAATCACTACAACAGGCCCCTCCCCCAGAAGATCAACAAGAAATCCAGGCGAGACCAAGTTCACCTACCAAGGAGTGCGGTTTCAATACCAAGGAGAGCAGCAGAATTCCAGAGGAGGAGAAAGCCAAGCACGGAACTCTGGCTTTTTCCCTGTGATTTTTTTTAGTCTTGCAGTTAATTTAATTTTTTTCTTTTTCATTTTTTGTTTTTTTTTTTCTCGCCTTTGGGTAAATTTTTTTTTTAAACTGTTACCTTTTTCTTATTTAACGATTTTTTACTAATTTATCTAATATATATATTTTTTCTTTTTTATATTTTTCTTAGGTGTTTTCTTTTTTTTTAATTTTTTTTCTTTTTTTTTCTTTCTTTCTTCCTTTTTGAACCTTTTTTTATCCCCTTTCTCCCCCCTCACGATTTTGGATCTCTTCTAATTTGGTTAAAGCATATTTTCCTGGGGTTGTTGCCACCCTTTTAGTATTTTACTTGCCCATTCATATACTCTTATCTGGACAAAATGACAAGAAGGAAAAATTCAACACAAAAAAAAGAACAAGAGGCAGTACCGAAGGCTAGGGACCTAATCAATATAGACATTGGTAATATGTCAGATCTAGAGTTCAGAATGACAATTCTCAAGGTTCTAGCCAGGCTCGAAAAAGGCATGGAAGATATGAGAGAAACCCTCTCGAGAGATATAAAAGCCCTTTCTGGAGAAATAAAAGAACTAAAATCTAACCAAGTTGAAATCAAAAAAGCTATTAATGAGGTGCATTCAAAAATGGAGGCTCTCACTGCTAGGATAAATGAGGCAGAAGAAAGAATTAGTGATATAGAAGACCAAATGACAGAGAATAAAGAAGCTGAGCAAAAGAGGGACAAACAGCTACTGCACCACGAGGCGAGAATTCGAGAGATAAGTGACACCATAAGACAAAACAACATTAGAATAATTGGGATTCCAGAAGAAGAAGAAAGAGAGGGGAGCAGAAGGTATACTGGAGAGAATTATTGGGGATAATTTCCCCAATATGGCAAGGGGAACGAGCATCAAAATTCAGGAGGTTCAGAGAATGCCCCTCAAAATCAATAAGAATAGGCCCACACCCCGTCACCTAATAGTAAAATTTACAAGTCTCAGTGACAAACAGAAAATCCTGAAAGCAGCCCGGGAAAAGAAGTCTGTAACATACAATGGTAAAAATATTAGATTGGCAGCTGACTTATCCACAGAGACCTGGCAGGCCAGAAAGAGCTGGCATGATATTTTCAGAGCACTAAATGAGAAAAACATGCAGTCAATAATACTATATCCAGCTAGGCTATCATTGAAAATAGAAGGAGAGATTCAAAGCTTCCAGGACAAACAAAAACTGAAAGAATTTGCAAACACCCAAACCAGCTCTACAGGAAATCTTGAAAGGGGTCCTCTAAGCAAAGAGAGAGCCTACAAGTGGTAGATCAGAAAGGAACAGAGACCATATACAGTAACAGTCACCTTACAGGCAATACAATGGCCCTAAATTCATATCTCTCAATAGTTACCCTGAATGTTACTGGGCTAAATGCCCCTGTCAAAAGACACAGGCTATCAGAATGGATAAAAAAACAAAACCCATCTATATGTTGCCTCCAAGAAACTCATTTTAAGCCCGAAGATACCTCCAGATTTAAAGTGAGGGGGTGGAAAAGAATTTACCATGCTAATGGACATCAGAAGAAAGCAGGAGTGGCAATCCTTATATCAGATCAACTAGATTTTAAGCCATAAACTCTAATAAGAGATGAGGAAGGACACTATATCATACTCAAAGGGTCTGTCAAACAAGAAGATTTAACAATTTTAAATATCTATGCCCCTAACGACGGAGCAGCCAACTATATAAACCAATTAATAACAAAATCAAAGAAACACATCAACAATAATACAATAATAGTAGGGGACTTTAACACTCCCCTCACTGAAATGGACAGATCATCCAAGCAAAAGATCAGCAAGGAAATAAAGGCATTAAACGACACACTGGACCAGATGGACATCACAGATATATTCAGAACATTTCATCCCAAAGCAACAGAATACACATTCTTCTCTAGTGCACATGGACATTCTCCAGAATAGATCACATCCTCGGTCCTAAATCAGGACTCAACCGGTATCAAAAGATTGGGATCATTCCCTGCATATTTTCAGACCACAATGCTCTAAAGCTAGAACTCAACCACAAAACGAAGTTTGAAAAGAACCCAAATACATGGAAACTAAACAGCATCCTTCTAAAGAATGAATGGGTCAACCGGGAAATTAAAAAAGAATTGAAAAAAATCATGGAAACAGATGATAATGAAAATACAACGGTTCGAAATCTGTGGGACACAACAAAGGCAGTCCTGAGAGGAAAATATATAGCGGTACAAGCCTTTCTTAAGAAACAAGAAAGGTCTCAGGTACAAAACCTAACACTACACCAAAAGGATCTGGAGAAAGAACAAGAAAGAAACCCTAAGCCCAGCAGGAGAAGAGAAATCATAAAGATCAGAGCAGAAATCAATGAAATAGAAACCAAAAAAAACAATAGAACAAATCAACGAAAGTAGGAGCTGGTTCTTTGAAAGAATTAATAAAATTGATAAACCCCTGGCCCGACTTATCAAAAAGGAAAGAGAAAGGACCCAAATAAATAAAATCATGAATGAAAGAGGAGAGATCACAACTAACACCAAAGAAATACAAACTATTATAAGAACATACTATGAGCAACTCTACGGCAATAAATTTGACAATCTGGAAGAAATGGATGCATTCCTAGAAACATATAAACTACCACAACTGAACCAGGAAGAAATAGAAAGCCTGAACAGACCCATAACCAGTAAGGAGATTGAGACAGTCATTAAAAATCTCCAAACAAACAAAAGCCCAGGGCCAGACGGCTTCCCGGGGGAATTCTACCAAACATTTAAAATAGAACTAATTCCTATTCTCCTGAAACTGTTCCAAAAAATAGAAATGGAAGGAAAACTTCCAAACTCATTTTATGAGGCCAGCATCACCTTGATCCCCAAACCAGACAAGGATCCCACCAAAAAAGAGAGCTATAGACCAATATCCTTGATGAACACAGATGCGAAAATACTCAACAAAATACTAGCCAATAGGATTCAACAGCACATTAAAAAGATTATTCACCATGACCAAGTGGGATTTATTCCAGGGCTGCAAGGTTGGTTCAACATCCGCAAATCAGTCAATGTGATACAACACATCAATTAAAGAAAGAACAAGAACGATATGATACTCTCAATAGATGCTGAAAAAGCATTTGACAAAGTACAGCATCCCTTCCTGATCAAAACTCTTCAAAGTGTAGGGATAGAGGGCACAAACCTCAATATCATCAAAGCCATCTATGAAAAACCCACCGCAAATATCATTCTCAATGGAGAAAAACTGAAAGCTTTTCCGCTAAGGTCAGGAACACGGCAGGGATGTCCATTATCACCACTGCTATTCAACATAGTACTAGAGGTCCTAGCCTCAGCAATCAGACAACAAAAGGAAATTAAAGGCGTCCAAATCGGCAAAGAAGAAGTCAAATTATCACTCTTTGCAGATGATATGATACTATATGTGGAAAACCCAAAAGACTCCACTCCAAAACTGCTAGAACTTATACAGGAATTCAGTAAAGTGTCAGGATATAAAATCAATGCACAGAAATCAGTGGCATTTCTCTACACCAACAGCAAGACAGAAGAAAGAGAAATTAAGGAGTCAATCCCATTTACAATTGCACCCAAAACCATAAGATACCTAGGAATAAACCTAACCAAAGAGACACAGAATCTATACTCAGAAAACTATAAAGTACTCATGAAAGAAATTGAGGAAGACACAAAGAAATGGAAAAATGTTCCATGCTCCTGGATTGGAAGAATAAATATTGTGAAAATGTCTATGCTACCTAAAGCAATCTACACGTTTAATGCAATTCCTATCAAAGTACCATCCATCTTTTTCAAAGAAATGGAACAAATAATTCTAAAATTTATATGGAACCAGAAAAGACCTCGAATAGCCAAAGGGATATTGAAAAAGAAAGCCAACGTTGGTGGCATCACAATTCCGGACTTCAAGCTCTATTACAAAGCTGTCATCATCAAGACAGCATGGTACTGGCACAAAAGCAGACACATAGATCAATGGAACAGAATAGAGAGCCCAGAAATAGACGCTCAACTCTATGGTCACCTAATCTTCGACAAAGCAGGAAAGAATGTCCAATGGAAAAAAGACAGCCTCTTCAATAAATGGTGCTGGGAAAATTGGACAGCCACATGCAGAAAAATGAAATTGGACCATTTCCTTACAACACATACAAAAATAGACTCAAAATGGATGAAGTTTTTCAAGGTGTGAAAGGAATCCATCAAAATCCTTGAGGAGAACACAGGCAGCAATCTCTTCGAACTCAGCCGCAGCAACATATTCCTAGGAACAACACCAAAGGCAAGGGAAGCAAGGGCAAAAATGTACTATTGGGATTTGATCAAGATCAAAATCTTTTGCACAGCAAAGGAAACAGTTAACAAAATCAAAAGGCAACTGACAGAATGGGAGAAGATATTTGCAAACGACATATCAGATAAAGGACTAGTGTCCAGAATCTATAAAGAACTTAGCAAACTCAACACCCAAAGAACAAATAATCCAATCAAAAAATGGGCAGGGGACATGAACAGACATTTCTGCAAAGAAGACATCCAGATGGCCAACAGACACATGAAAAAGTGCTCCATATCACTCGGCATCAGGGAAATACAAATCAAAACCACAATGCGATATCACCTCACACCAGTCAGAATGGCTAAAATCAACAAGTCAGGAAATGACAGATGCTGGTGAGGATGCGGAGAAAGGGGAACCCTCCTACACTGTTGGTGGGAATGCAAGCTGGTGCAGCCACTCTGGAAAACAGCATGGAGGTTCCTCAAAATGTTTAAAATAGAACTGCCCTATGACCCAGCAATTGCACTATTGGGTATTTACCCTAAAGATACAAACGTAGTGATCCAAAGGGGCACGTGCACCCAAATGTTTATAGCAGCAATGTCCACAATAGCCAAACTATGGAAAGAACCTAGATGTCCATCAACAGATGAATGGATCAAGAAGATGTGGTATATATACACAATGGAACACTATGAAGCCATCAAAAGAAATGAAATCTTGCCATTTGCGACAACATGGATGGAACTAGAGCGTATCATGCTTAGCGAAATAAGTCAAGCAGAGAAAGACAACTATCATATGATCTCCCTGATATGAGGAAGTGGTGATGCAACATGGGGGCTTAAGTGGGTAGGAGAAGAATAAATGAAACAAGATGGGATTGGGAGGGAGACAAAGCATAAGTGACTCTTAATCTCACAAAACAAACTGAGGGTTGCTGGGGGGAGGGGGTTTGGGAGAAGGGGGTGGGATTATGGACATTGGGGAGGGTATGTGCTTTGGTGAGTGCTGTGAAGTGTGTAAACATGGTGATTCACACACCTGTACCCCTGGGGATAAAAATATATGTATATAAAAAATTAAAAATTAAAACTTTAAAGAAAATTACCAGATGGGGGCTCCTGCGTGGCTCAGTGCTTTAGGCCTCTGCCTTCGGCTCAGGTCATGATTTAGGGTCCGGGGATGGAGCCCCACATCAGGCTCTCTGCTCAGCAGGGAGCCTGCTTCCCCCTCTCTCACTGCCTGCCTCTCTACCTACTTGTGATCTGTCTGTCAAATAGGGTAAATAAGATCTTTAAAAAAAGAATTACTAGGTGTGAAATACATCGAGGGTATGGGAAGGAAAATGATTTCACCTGATCTGACTAGGAAGTGGATGAAGCCTGAATTAAAGTGCGATAAAAAGAGTAAAGACCTGGGAAATATATGGGGAAAAAATCCCTAGAAAAACAGCAATAATAACTGGCTGCTCTTTAATGATCCAGATCCTGCGGTAGGCAAAGAAAAGCTGGTTTTAGCCAGAGGATGATCTCCGTTTGTCTTCATGATCTGGCATTTCCTGCAAGCCAGGCATGGGGCTCTGCACTAGAGCTGCAAATTGTGGGGGGCCCTCACTGTCCCTTTTCTCTTCTCAGAGGGACAACCAGCATGTCCATGGTGCAGTGTGACAGGCTTTACCACAGGGAGTGAAAAGACTACCAAGGTTAGGTTGAATCTGGGTAAAGCCACTTAGGAACAGATTTACAGGGGAGGTGATAGACAAGGGCAAGGCGAAGAATGAGGATGAGTGTGTCAAGTTTCAAAGTGCCAGGAGGCAGCACAGTGCATTCAGGAAATTACAACAAGTTCATGATAACAGACAGCTTATCTGTAAGCATCACTTGGGGATTGAGGCTGAGCCCAGGGTTTAACACTGGGTGAGATGGTTTGTATACTATGCCGAGGAGGTGAGGTACTACACTGTGGGGGCACAGGGAGCTACTGTAGGATTTCAAATATCAGAATCGTAACCATAATAGAGTATTTCATTGCATCCTAGCTTTCATCAAGGGTAAGATGCACTATAGTTTATGTTCGACCCAGAAAGAGAAGTGCTGTCAGTTAAACTAGGATATGTCCTCAAGTGCAAGGTGAGTGCCACCTTAAGAGATATTAAAATGGGTGGGGGGAGGACAAATCTTAGAACAAGTAAACTGTGGTACTAGAATAATTAAGAAAGGTCGAACACTTGGATCAACAAAATAAGTGATTATTGCTTACCATGTGCACCCAACTATATTAAGTCTTAGAACAAGAGACATTCTCATCTTGATGCCCCGCAGCGGTTAGACCCAAGGTACAGAGGGCAGTAGCCAATGACCAGCAGGCCCGAAGTGCCATGTGCAGACTCTAAGAGCAACTGCCTTTGAGAGAGGAAACAGTTGAGAGTGGGCTTTCTGAGGTAGAGAATTATTAGCTGGGAACGTAGGAAAATTGACACAGAATCGGAATTGATGCCCCTACATGACAGAGTTGGTGAAACTTCCCTTCTCAGAGATCTTGAGGCTCCTCAGAAATGTATTTTTCATTTTGGACAGAACATTCAGGATAAATATGATCTGTTTGAGTCCCTGGTTCTCTCATCAGGACTGTTTCTTAGGCTTCACTGGCACAAGAAATGGGTTTTGTTAGTCCAGGGTAAATCCAGAGAAAAGCAAAGCACGGTATCTATGAAAAACTAACCACTCAGAAGAGAACAAGAGATAAAAGACCAGGCCGACCTGACCCTGCAGGATAGGTAAGGTTGGTTTGGCAACAAGGGTAGAGGGGAAGTGCCCATCTCCTGCTAGAAGAGCTAGAGAAGTCCCCTTCCCGAGAGACCACCAGGAGAGGAGAGCAGTAGGTGCTGATGATGAAGAATATTTTAATCAGCAGAGAAGGTCAAAATGACAAAGTTCCAGGATCAGAGTAAACCTATGGGATTAAAAAATAAAAAATAAAAAAAAAAAGATTTTTATGAAAGGACTTTGTTTTTAACGATATTTAAACAAAAGTCCTTTTTAAGAGACAGTTGGCTCTTTAAACCAAAAGTACAACTCACTGAGAGAATCGCCGCATTATTTATTGGGGTAGAAAGGACCTGGAATGTAGAAAGACCCGTTCTGCAGAGGAAAAAATAGAATCACTAACAGGCCTCATGCCTTGCACAGCCAGTGTCTAGAATCCCTGCCTCATGTGACCATTTTAAAAGCTTACTCATAATGGAACGGAAGGTGTCATTTCCCTATAATTTTATATATGTCATTAATTTGCTTCAAAGCCCAGTAGTAGCAGGGAGCAGAAACTGAGACCAAAGAGTGAGCACCCTGTTTGACAAGCGGGACCAGCCTCCTCTTCTTCAGATGCAGGGGGAGCCATGGCGTGCTGCCCCCTCCCTTCTTCCTTTCCCCTCTCCTCCCTCCCTCCATCTTTCCCTTCCCCTCTCTCCTTCCCTGGTGGTGCCCTTTCCAGATGCCCACCTCATCCCTTTTCTTTTCTTACATGCCTGTCATCTAGAGTTTCTTCTCTCCTCCCAATTACTTTCCTTCGTCTGAATCTCCTCTTTGGTCCCTTTCTCCCTGCTCTCTGCTCCTCCTCCCTTTTCCTGGCCCCTGTTCAGCTCCATCCAGACTGCAGGCAGAGCTGGACTAACACGCTCACTCGCTAGCTCAGCCACCCTCCAGAGATGTCACTCTTTGGTGGCCATCTTCCTGATCCCCTGGTCCTTTCTCCACTTATTCAGCTATTGCTCTGAAGTCTGAGGAGGACAGAGCGGGGCTGCCGCAGAATCAGGCCAGAGGAGAAACCAAACTATGTGTCCACACTGTCCCCCAGTACTGCTGCTCTGAGAGCTTTCAGAGTCCTCAACAGGGTTAGGATTTAGGGGCTTCTTCAGAACCGGGAGTGAAAACAGCCATAGGTCAAAAGAAAAGCTATGGCCCCCACACAAAAATAATAATCACAAATGAAAACTAAGTTAACTCTGAAGTCCCAAAGTCAAAGAATTGCCTTGAATCTGTCATTAGAAAGCACCGAAGGCCTCACTCTCTGGGTTCTGGGTGCCCTGGGAATGGCAGGAGTCTCTGACCCCCTTCCCTCCTCATTCACTCCCAAAGAACGTCCTCTGAGGTGGTCTTCAAACTTTCTCTGAGAAACTGTCTCTGGGAACTGTAGGCCGTTGGCTGCTGGGACGAATGAGGGTGATGTCAGGACCTGATGGGCAGCTTTAACAGGAGACTGTGGCTTCTGGATGCAATCCTCAGGTCCCATGGAAGGGTGAGATCTAGGTCTTTGAGTGGAGGAGGACAGATGAGATTTCAGATTTTGAGTTGATTCTGGGATGATTAGTGCTTTGGAGGGCATTGGGTGAAGGTATTTTGCACACGGGAAGGACACAAATTTGGGGAGCCAGAGAGTGGACTGTTAAGTGCTGACCTGCATTACCCCCAGAAACCTTGCTGCTGTCCTTATCTCTGGTACCACAGAACGTGACCTTATTTGGAACTAGAGTCCTTACATATGCAATCACATTACAGTGAGGTCATTAGAGTGGGCCCTAATCTCCTGTAACTGACCTCCTTATGTAAAGGGAAAATCTGGACAGAGAGATGTCCCTACTGTCAGTGGTGGGCAGTGCATGAACTTCTAGAACCCTGACAGTAGTGGAAAACAGACTCAGGCTGGGCACTAGGTAAATGGGAGCTCTAGTGGAATTTCAGATGAAGATGCTGTGGACCTCGGCTTCCCAGGTCATAGTGACGTTAGGATTTCAAATTCAAGTCAGAGATGTAAGAAACATCTGGACTCGGTCCTCAGGTACACGCAGTATTCTGAACTGAGGCTAGAACCAGAGACCATTCTAATGAAAGGCCCCCACAGGTGGGCTCTCACAGGTGGGCTCCGACTCAGTTTCCTGTATATTCATTCATGAAACCGCTCTGCCGGTCAACATGCAGAACAAAACCATTTAATAAAAGTGACAATGAGGTGAGGAAAGGGACGCGAGAAGGCATGTGAATGTGGAGAGAGGAAGAGCCAGGGCGGGCTGAAAAACCGAAAATCCCTCCCTGAGCTCCTTGCTGCCCAGGAGGTCTGAGGGACTAGTTTCCACCTGGGATCCCAAGTCCAGAACTAAAGAGGCGGGGCCACGCCACGGGATGAGGGAAGGGGGTCCTCGGCACCCGCGTGGGGGTGCCAAACGATGGGGGCTATTGCACTCGCTGGCGGGGGGCACCTCGCATGGCTCTGTCCCCGGCCGGACCCCGTGGGGTCCCGGGTGCGGCGTGTCCTCTGGGGTGGTCCCGCTGCCCCGGGGGTCGCTGGAGGCTGGGTCCCGACACCCCCGTGAGCTCGCGGCCCGCGCTTTCTGCTCCAGGTGGGGGCACGGCGCGGTGTCACTTTACCTGCTCGCAGAGGGTCCTCTGGGAAGCCATGGGGCAGGGCGGGGCAGCGGGCAACGGGAGCCAGACAGCGCGGCCTCAGGGGCTGGGCTGGAGCTCGGGAGTGCAGGGGCGGCAAGGCAGGGGTCCTGAGTCCCGACTGGGCCGCAGCACAGCACCGTGGCGCTGCGCGCCCCTCCTCCGCCAGCCCCTCCACCTCCTCTCAGACTCTCTGCCGCGTCCTCCGCAAGCTCACTTCCCGCTTCTGCAATTAGCAAAGCCCCTTCGCGGGGCGCCCCCGCCCCCCTCCCCCTCCGTCCTGAGGCGCGGGCCCGGGGCACAGGCGCTGGAGAAGTCCCGGGGGCCTGCGAGCTGGCCAGCGCCAGCGCTGTGCAGCCTCCTAGCCTGGCTCCCCAAGCGGGTATCCGCGTGCTGCCTGGCTGTGAAAAGATCATCAGCCCTAAACCCGGCTGCACTCTCGGGTCACTTCGCTGGCTTCCTGATTGTGCCCAAAGCCGGGAACCAGCTTCCCCAGCACAGGCCTGGGCTGAGATGCCTGCCCGCCAATCTCTTTGAGCAGTCTCCTAGTCTCCAGGCAGGGTCCGCCATTGCATGATGGCACCCGCAAATCACTTCGACCTGGATGTTTGGGTTTTTTGTTTGTTTTTTGGTTATTGGTTATTACATGATCTCCATGGTAGGTGCTCCACAAAGGGACTGAAAAGAGGACGCCTGATACATACGCATATGGCCATTCTAGAAAAAGAGCTTGGGGTTCTCTCGGAAGCGGGGCATTGGTCCTTGCACTATGTTTTAATAGATATGGGATTATGCACCAACTTACTTAAATGAGCATAGTTTGAAATCGTTTACTGAGAATAAATATTTAAAACAGTTATATTTTAACTAAATCTATCATCAATCATAAATCTATTACACGAAGGTTACAGGCAATTTAAATGCAATAGCACTGTCTTCAGGGTTTTAAATAATCCGTGTCTGTCTTGGCGCATGAGACTGCAAAAATAGGAAATGGTTTGTAAAAGATCATATAATAGCTTTTACTATACGGTATCAGCAATTTATCCTAAAGGAGCGGCCACCAGGTAAAAACTCAGCTTTGAAAAATGCAGAAAAGCAGCAAACGTTTACATACCCTCTTGGTGACCAGAGGCATGCTTTGTGCCCCTCATCATGTCTTTCGTGGTTCTGAGGCCCTTGGCGCTCAGTAGTTTAGTGTCTTATTCTCTGGAATAGGCCATTGAAGAAATACCAGGCCCAGAGAAGAAGGTCCTGCTGGGTGTCTGAAAAAAGTACAACCTTTTAGATGAAGCTTTCTGGGGAATTTGTTAGTGGTTTGGTCTGCTTCTGATAGGAAGGGAAATTTTCTTTTTAAAGATTTTATTTATTTATTTGATAGAGATCACAAGTAGGAAGAGAGGCAGGCAGAGAGAGAGGAAGAAACAGGCTCCCTGCTGAGGAGTGAGCCTGATGTGGGGCTCGATCCCAGGACCCTAGAATCATGACCTGAGCCGAAGGCAGAGGCTTTAACTCACTCTGCCACCCAGGTGCCCAAGGGAAATTTTTTTTTTAAGATTTTTTTTATTTATTTGACAGACAGAGATCACAATTAGGCAGAGAGCAGGCAGAGAGAGAAGTGGAAGCAGGCTCCCTGCTGAGCAGAGAGCCAGACATGGGGCTGAATCCCAGGACCCTAGGATCATGACCTGAGCCGAACGCAAAGGCCCAGTGAGCCAAACTCACTGAGCCACTCGGGTGCCCCAGGAAGGGAAATTTTTTTAAGAGTATTTTCTCTTTGAATCTGTTTTGAGGTTTGGTTTGTGGTTCTTTCTGACTTCTCATGAAATGGAATTTCTTCTGAGGTTGGCTGTCAGGAACCGCATATCAAATCGACCTATCTTGTTAGCAATAAATAAATAAATAAATAAATACTCAAGTGTTCGTATAAAGCCATTATGCTTTTCAAAATCCCGAACTTTCAGTCTTTTAAGGAATTTATCATCATTTCTTTGTTTTTGGATAATATCTGAAATAGTTCCATATTACACTTGCATAATTTCTCCAGAGCTGACTTTGAAGGAGGCATTCAGTTCTAGCTAGTACCATATTTTGGCAAGAACTATAATTCTATTAAAAAAAGAACATATTTTAGAGCGCCTGGGTGGCTCAGTGGGTTAAAATCTCTGCCTTCGGCTCAGGTTATGATTCCAGGTTCCTGGGATTGAGTCCCACAGTGGGCTCTCTTCTCAGCAGGGAGCCTGCTTCCATTCCTCTCTCTCTGCCTGCCTCTCTGCCTTCCTTTGATCTCTGTCAAGTAAAAAATAAAATTTTTAAAAAACATATTTTATACCAGTTATTCATGTGTATTAACTAAGATATCACAATACAAATAATACAAATAGTTGCTCTTTATTAATACCTTCAACCAAGATCAAAAAAATACGTCATATTTTCTCCAAAAATTTTATATCATCTGATAGGTCAGATATATATATAAAATTACATTTAAAGTTTTGAAACTATCAGCAAATATTTTCATTTAAATGCAAATTTCAAAGAAAATCTACTTTTCCAAACACGACTTTTTATGCTATTTTTTTTTAATTTTGTCGACAACTGATAAAATGTTTAGTGACACTATAAATGTTAGATCGAAAAAAATGATTAATAGATGTAGGTTCAAATTATTATGTTCGATTAAAAATGATTTAGTCTTTGATGAACATCTGTTTGGTAATATGTTGTATCCAGATATAGTAAATTAATGACATATATAAAATTATAGGGAAATGACACCTTCCATTCCATTATGAGTAGAACTTTTAAAATGCTATTTGTCACACCCTGTCATCTTGTCATTATGTACCATTATGTAGCATTTAAAAAATGTATACTCTTCACTTTGAAGTCTTTTAGAAATCTAAAATATGACATTCTATGGTTTGTGTTTCCATATTCCTTTATTGCCAGTTTGAACAAATCCACATGCTTTGATTCAAAGGTAATAAATTCCTCTGATTTGGAAAAATGATGTTTATTTTTGTTCTCTCACCCTTAGCAGGTGGTTTCATTTTAGCACACTTCAGAGTTATAATTTCATGCTTATTAAAAACATTTATTATGATCTACATAGATGAATGAAACTTTTATTTTATTAAATTATTTGCCAAAATATCTGTTATTTTTAAAAATGTATTTCCTTTGAAGGGTTATTTTAGAGCATTCAGAGAGGATTTGGAGTGTGGTATTATGCAATTTTTAAGTAGGTATGAAATGGTTATTTATATGATTGTTTCTTTAAGGCTTATGTATATTGTCCATTATGTGCTATAAAATATTTTGAAAGTAAATTTAAGGTATGTTTTACATAGTTTATTTTTTGGAAAATTATATTGAAATGACTTATGAAATTCGGTATACTCTCAACATTAATTTTTTCTGAAATTTACCAATTGTTTAATGAACCTATTATATGGCAGATATTACTTCAGACTACACTGGTAAATGAAATACTTGGCTTTGTAGAACGTTTATTTTAAAGGGTGAGACAATTAAAAGCTATAAACCTTAACAGAAATTGCATAGTGTATTAAAAAATGATGAGTACAATGGGGAAAAAGAAAAATTAAATCAGGGTGAGAAAAATCAAGGTTGCTAGGCAGGGGATGGGGAGTTAAGAATTTTAATAGGAAGATCAGGGTAGTTACAGTGAAGCTGACAATTGAACAAAGGTATGGAAAGGTGATGAATTTGCCCAGAACTATCAGCAATAAGGTCACTCCAGACAAAGGAATTGGCTATCTTGAAGGCCATAAGGTTGGATCGTGCCTGGCATATCTGAGGAATAGCAAGGAGGCCACTGTGAGGGACTGAAGAGTAGCAGGGAAAGAGGTCACAGAGGTTAAATGAGTGGCTAGATCATGTAAAAGCTTAGAAGTCATTGTAAAACTCTGGCTTTTATATTTGGAAACTTACTGTGTGATAGAATTTCTGCTAATAACTGAGAGTTCAAATGTCCATAAAATTTCAAGGATTCTTATTCTAGTAAGACAGAATACAGAAAAAGAGTTCATATTTTCACATGGTGTAACAAATGCTCGGAGATCCAAGTGTAGGAAGCTATGGGAGCACAGAAGAAGGCACTAAAATCACACCAATATATTTGATGACTGTGACTATATATAAATTTGTATTTTCTAGATTTTTTTATAGTCATGGAATCACACAGTATATACTATTCATTGCCTGGCTTTTCTTTTCTCAGCACCATTACTTTGAGAATTTCCAATTGTAAATAGTTCATTTTGATGTTAAATAGTAATCTCTTGGTTAAATGCCTAGAATTAAAATGGCTATTTGTGTAACTGCAACATATTTTGCATTTAAAAAAATTTCAAACTATTTTCCAAAGTGGTGGTATCATGATATATGGCAACAACAGTTTGGTTTTTTTTGTGGCTTCTCAATCTAGCTCAGACGAAGTACAATTAGCCTTTATAATTTTAGCCATTCTAATAGATATGTAAGCATGCCTCATGATTTTAATTTGTATTTCTTTAATGTCTAAATGTTAAGAAATTTGTCATATGCTTATATCCTTTTGGTGACATGTCTCTTCAATAATTTTGTTCACATGTAATATTGGATACTCTGTTTGGTTATTAGTAAGGTTTTTTATTTTTATTCATTTTTTAATAATCAGTGGAGATGTCCATTATCAGATATATAAGTTGCAAATCCCTTCTCCATCTTTACGGTTTTTCAATGGAGCTTTGATAGCTGTGTCTTTCAAGAAATATGCTACTTCTTTCCTGGTACACGGAGGTATGACTAGAACATTATCAATGTTGACCTTTGCAAAGAAAATCATGGCTTAAGATATATGTAGTTTGCAGCTGTTGGGAGTGTTCTGTAATATCAAGCATACCTAGTTAGTTGATAATTTTGTTCAAGTCTTACATATCTTACCAATTTGATGACCATTTGTCTATATAATCTTAAAATAAAAGTGTTGCAATTTTTTCCATTTCAATTCTAAGGTAGAAGTTATGATTTTTGTTCTTAGTTTTTCCCTATATATCCCCAAATCTGTTATTAAGTATTAAAAGTCAAGAATTATTATACTCCCTGATGAATTCATCCGTTTACTCTTCTGTAATTTTGACTTGATCTTTATGTCTGATAATGAAATTTGCTTTAAAATCACTTTTCATTATCTTGATATAACCACCAAAGTTATAGTGTGATTAGTGTTAATATAGCATATATTTTCCCTTACTTTATACAGCACTTCTATATTTAATCCTGAAAAAATAAACAGCTTTTTAGCTCTGGAAGCATCTTTCTAAATTATCTTTTCTTTTTTTTTTAATGAATCAGTATAAATTTTTGATAAGGCACCTAAATTGAAAGTAGGTTTAGAATTTTATTTATTTATTTAGTAAAAGATTTTATTTTGTTTATTGACAGCGAGAGAGAGAGAGAGAGGGAGAGTTAGCGCACAAGTGGGGGTAATCACATGCAAAGGGAGAGGAAGAAGCAAGCTCCTTGGGGTGCAAGTAGTCCCATGCAGTGCTGGATCCCTGTACACTGGAATCATGCCCTCAGCCAAAGGCAAACATCTGCTTAAACAACTGAGTCATCCAGGCACCCCTAGAAAATTTAAAAAAAAAAAAAAACCTTTTAAAAACATTTTGTTTCTTTATTTTTTAAAAATATTTTAATTATTTGACAGACAGAGAGACAGGAAGAGGAACTATAAGCAGGGCAGAGGGAAAAGGAGAAGCAGGTTTCCCACTGAGCAGAGAGCCTGATGTGGGGCTCCATCCCAGGACCCTGAGATCATGACCTGAAAAGAAGGGACACTTATGGAGGAAGCCACCCAGACACCTCTTTTCTTTGTTTTTAATATATGGCAACTGATGCTTCCCAGCCACGAGGAGAATATTACCCATTGATTAAATCTTTGATAACAACCTATTTAAAAAGGTGTGTAAATATATACTTACTCAGATTTATACACTTTGTTTTCTTCATAGTTTGAGTCTGGACCCCATGGTCACAACACTGCTTCCAGTCTTTGCCTTCCCATCTTTTGATACCAGGTATTTGGTCAGCAAAGCAAATTAGTATCAAAATTAATAAGCCCTTGGCACCATATCTCTGGAGCAGGGGTTGCTCTTAGCCAAGGCCCAGAGCAGTTGACCTCCCCTCGCTAGTGCTATAGCCCCAAGGACTAGGTCCCTGCCACCAGAACTCAGTCTTACATGTTATGCTAAGCAGACAAAACCAAAACAGGAAAGCTCCGACAGCTTTCACTGGCATGCCTCATCTCCCACTCCCTCGACGTCCAGGCAGTACCAGATGCCAGGGAGGGGTCTTGGTCCAACATATGGGAGGGAAGTACCTGCCTCTCTGTGCCTTTCTTTCATGAGCAGGTTGTAAGGAGGAGGAAGAGGAAGGGGAAGAGAGGTGAACTTCAAGGGGTGAAGGCTTCAGGTAGGCAGCTGGCTCCTGCCAGTAGGAAAGGGACAAAGGAGAAGGCAGTGAGACTTGCAGGGACGGTGGGGGGTAAGGGTTACAGCTTATGACGGAATCTGGACAGGAGTAATAGGGATACTAGTCATTTGAGTCCACCATTGACAAGCTGGGCTTGGTGTCAGGGCAGATAGGCCTCCCTGGGCAATGGCACATGAGAAAAGGTGGAATTCTTCTCCGAGGAGCAGGTGGAGCTTTGGGTGTTGGGAAAGCATAGACAGAATTGTTCCAGGGCCAAGGACAGGTCGGGGTACTCCTGGTTGGACGTTAAGGCCACAGGATGATCCAGGTCTCCTACCACCAGCTTGAAGGTACCACATGCCAGCCACCCCTCATTATTGTGTATAACTCTCTGGTGCACTTATTGGCTTATCCATCAAATGACTCCTTCAGCAGCTTGAAAACCACATCCACAGGCACTCCAGGATATGGGAGGCTTCCAGAATGAAGATTTTGCACAGGATCGCCCCAAAAGACCAGAAGTCACTCTGGTCAATGTAGATCTGGTCAAACATGGCCTTAGGGACCATCCCCTTCACAGGCAGTCCACTGTTGGTTGTCTTTTTATAGTAACTGATGTGGTGATATCTCTGGCAAGGCTGAAGTCTGAGATCTTCATCATGTTGTCCTTTGTCACCAGCACTTCCCTGGTGGCCAGGTCTTGGTGTATGCACTTCTTGGAGGCAAGGTACTCCATGCCTCAGGCTACCTGATAGGCACAGGATACCAGGTCCTTGGAGGAGAGTTGCTCTGCTGCATTGTGGCTGATATTGTAACAGTATTCCAGGTCAGGAGGCCTCTGGGCCTGCAGGTACTCCTGTATGTTGTCTTTGGAGGCATATTCCATGAGAATGTACAAAGGACCGTCCTGTGTGCAGGACCCCGCAGGTTGATGGTGTCCTTGTGCTGTCCAAACATCTTCATCATCTCCATTTCTGAGATTAGGTTTGACAGGTCTTTCTCTGTTGCATCTGACTTCAACATCTTCACAGACACTTTAGACAAATGGTTGGATTTGTCTTTGTCCACACAATGGCCTCCTCCAAAACCACCTGCCCAAAGTAGGCCTGTCTTAGGGGGTCTGCCTAAACTGCCTACAACCAGCCTGTCTCAAGGCAGTTATGAACTCTAGATTATCCTCAAAAACATTAAACCACAAGCTAAAAGTTCTCTTCACTAGGTCTCTGTCGCAGGTCTAATTTTTTTATCTTTCATCATTTATCTTTTTCCTAATTCTTATTTTCTGTATAGTTTATTTTGCTTCCAGGGGGTTCCCCTGGTTTCTGTATGCTCTTTCATAGGGGAGAATTATCCTGTCATAAAATTATTTCTTGAGCATTCATTACAACTCTCAGTTAAAATGGGTTCTTTTATGGTATTGATTCATTTGAGTTTTCTCAAAATGGGAAGAATTTTCAAAATGGTGTTTTCCTCAAGGTTCAGAGTATGTCTTAGCCTTATCTTTACTCTTTTTGAAATTCACTTTTCAAATTCTTGTCCCTCTTTTTATCTTTTTAAATTAAAATGTTTTATTTTTACTATTCTTTTATTTGAGTATAGTTGATATTCAGTGTTACATTGGTTTCAGGTTTTCAATATCTCCATTCATTATTCTATGATCACTACAAATATAGCCACCATCAGTCACCATATAACACTATTATAATATCATTGACTATATTCTCTACACTGCCCCATATCTCTTTTTAAAATCTCTGATTTTTATGTTTTCTCTTTTTCCAATTTTCGACCCTCATTTTACTTGGTTATTTTAATAAAATATGCCTGATTACACACTCTTTGCTGAAAACCATAGCATTTGATTTATAGTAGTCTTCTTTTTTTTTTAAATTAACATATAATGTATTATAAGCCCCAGGGGTACAGGTCTGTGAATCGCCAGGTTTACACACTTCACAGCACTCAACACAGCACATACCCTCCCCAATGTTCATAACCCCACCACCCTCTCCCTACCCTCCCCACCCCCCCAGCAACTCTCAGTTTGTTTTGTGAGATTAACAGTCTCTTAAGGTTTGTCTCCCTCCCGATCCCATCTTGTTCCATTTACTCTTTTCCTGTCCTCCATATTGCACCTCCATTTCCTCATATCAGGGAGATCATATGATAGTGTCTTTCTCTGGTTGACTTAGTTTGCTAAGCATAATACCCTCTCGTTCCATCCATGTCATCGCAAATGGCAAGATTTTATTTCTTTTGATGGCTGCATATTATTCCATCGTGTATATATATATATATATATATATATATATATATATATATATATATCATTCATTTGTTGATGGACATCTAGGTTCTTTCCATAGTTTGGCTATTGTGGATATTGCTGCTATAAATATTTGGTGCACGTGCCCCTTTGGATCATATAGTAGTCTTCTTTACCTCTATCAGAACCCCAGGAAGCTTTATTTATTGATTTACTCACATAAACAGATGATTCAACACAACGTTTTTTGATGTTCAAATGTATTATAACGTCTTACCGCTTAACACTATGCTTACTGCTCTCTTTCACTGTCTGACTAAATCCTCATCATCACTATGCCATTTAATCATTAAGAACATTTGAACTCAGAGTTCTCTCCATATCAGGGAATGAAGACTCCACCCTTCTGTTTGTGCAGGTAAAATAAATGTTGATATTGTCTGTCCTGCACATACTCCATCCTGTTCACCAGAATATTCACCATCCAAATATATACAAAATAAAAACCATACCTCACCACTTCTATTACCACCCAGCATGCTAAAAACACCATCATATGTTCCTGAATTATTGACTTGATTGATAACCCCACTTCCACACATACTGCACTCCTTTCTCCCTGAAAATTTATTTTGGTACAGCAACTTATCCTAAACGTCAAGTCAGATGATTTTATTCTGCTGTCGAAAGTTTTTTGGTATCTTCCCCTTTCATATTGAATAAAAACTGAAGGCGTTTCAATGCACTAGAAGGTCACGCATCAATACGTTCTTCCTCTCTCCACCACTATGAACTCCTCATTAGCCTCCTTGCTTTTCCTCAAAAGTAACAGACCAGCTGTTCACACAAATTCTATATACTTACTTACTCTGCCTAGAGCAATCTTTTCCTTTAATATGTGTATAACTCCCTCCTTCACGTCCTGGGTCTTTGTGCAAATAACATCTCATAAATGAGATATAACCACCCAACACAAAATAAAATTAACTTTCCTCCCAGCATTCCCCAATGGCTTTTACCTTTCTTGTATTTCTTTGTAACACTTATCACCATCAACCATCAATCATTATTCTATTACTGGTTTATTTTCTTATTGGAGACAGAGAGAGATAGAATTGGTAGGGGGCGCAGAGGAAGAAGAAAGCACCCCACTGCCTAGAAAGCCTGCTGGGAGTTACATCTCAGACCCTGAGATCATGACCCAAGCCAAAGGCAGTCACTCAATGGACTGAGCCACCGAGGTGCCCCTCTATTATTGGTTTATTTCACTATTATATTTCAAAAGAATGTAAGCTCTTTGTGGTCAGGTATTTTATATGTTTTATTAATTGAAGTATTCTCAGAAAGGTAGCTGGCAGATTGTAAGGGCTCACTAAACTGTATTTTGTTGTTATTATTGGGCTCCTTTATGGGCTTTACCTCTTATGCTAGAAGTCTATCCTTCAGATGTAAGCAATAAGAATAGAGCCCTGCTGCCTGTTCAAATGAGTAAAAAGCCTGTATTAAGTGGATATTTTAAAAGCTAAATGAATGGCTTAATAGTTGTATATAGGGGGAAAGGGAACATATTTTCCACGGTTTAGAAGTGGAGTTCTTTTATAGAGTTCTTGTACAAGCCGACACTATTGAACAATAATGGGCAGTTGTACATTCCAATTACACAAACACTTTGGTAATTTATATCCTTTTTTTGTAATTCATGACTGGATCATTTAATTCCTTAGGAGCATTATAGCATTTCAACTTTTCCTGTTCAATAAATTTATTGGGGTTGCTACCTTTTTTATTCAAATGTAGAAATAGTCATGATTTAATCTAAATAAAGTGTTATTGATTGTGTTGTTTTCTAGGAATGAGTCGCACATGCTAGTTTAAAAGTTTTGTTAAATTCCCAAGTCTGTCACCGATAAAAGCCTTTTGTAGATTAGTCACTTGATCAAAACAGAAAAGTTATGTAACACTCAATTGTTATACTATCTTTGTTTCCATCTTGCATTGTAATAACAACCATCTTAACTCTATTTAAGACAAGTCATCGCCAGATGGCTTTCTGGCATTGATTGCATGATATGAAATGTAATATAACTAAAAGATTTTGGTTTTAGTAGCATATAAATCAATTTAGAAAAATATATGTATTTGAATATAAGATAAAGTTTTAAATTATTTGGCAATAGTAAACTAAACTTTTTTTTTGTAAATTTTCATTTTATTTTCTATAATTTCATTGAGCTCTTTTGCAATAAGAAACAAGTTACAAAATTTAAGGTTTTTTTACCCCAATTCAAAATTATTAGGAATATAATCATAGAGGTTGAAGTATTTAAAATATTGACCCCAAAATATTTTATTAGGTAAATTCATGAATGCTGAGCATTCACTGTTAAAATATACTAATACTATTGATACTAATACTATTGATAGACTGGTAGAAGCCTAAAATCATATATTTATTAAATATTTATATCCATATCTTTTCATGGTGTGGAAATTCATTTCTCTAGCATTAAATAATATTCCATTGTTTGCATGTACTACACTTTATTTGACCTTTCACCTGTGGAAGGATATCTTGGTTGCTTCCAAGCTTTTGTCAGTTATGAATAAAACTGCTATAGACATCTTTGTGGGTATAGATTTCATCTTCTTTGGATAAATACCAAGAACTGCTACTGCTGAATCATCTGGCAAGAATATGTTTAGTTTTGTAAGAAACTGCCAAGTTGTTTTCCATTCTTTATTCTCAATAGACATGGAAGAACATTCCTGTTGCTCCACATCCTCACCAACATTTCGTGTTCTGTTGTCAGTGTTCTGGATTCTGGGTATGTACTGGTGTCTCTTTTTTGTTTTAATTTGCATTTTCCTGATGACATATGATGTGAACCATCTTTTTATATGCTTATTTGCCATCTGTAATATTTTCTTTTGTGAGGTATCTGCTAATATCTTTAGCTCATTTTTAATCAGGTTTTTCCCCCATTGTTGAGATTTAAGGGGTCTTTTTATATTTTTGATTAACAGTCCTTTGCCAGATGTGTATTATGCAAATTTTTTCTCATAGTCTGTGCTTTGCCTTTTCATTCTCTTGGCATTGTGTTTCACAGAGTAGACATTTTTAAATTCAGTGCTTGTGCTTTGGTAGCTAAAGTTATTTCCAAAACCAAGGTCATTTAAATTTTCTTCCATATTACCTTCTACATGTTTCATGTTTAGGTTTATAATCCAATCTGAGTTAATTTTTGTGAAGAGTGTATGATATCTTCCTGGATTTATTTTATTTTATTATTTTATTGTATTTTTATTTTATATTTTTACATTTAGCTTCACCATTACTCCAGAACCATTTGTTTAAAAGATTGTATTTTGCTCTCTTGTATTGCTTTTGCTTTTATATTAAATATAAAATATAATTGATAATATATATTCCGTTCCTTTAATCTAGTCTTTCTGTGATATTACAATATCTTGCTTACAATTATCGTTATGGTATACTTTTTTTAAAAGATTTTATTTATTTATTTGACAGAGAGAGAGATCACAAATAGGCAGAGAGACAGACAGAGAGAGATGAGGAGAAGCAGGCTCCCTGCTGAGCAGAGAGACCAATGCAGGACTCGATCCCAGGCCCCTGGGATCATGACCTGAGCCGAAGGTAGAGGCTTAACCCATTGAGCAACCCAGGCGCCCTATCGTTATGGTAAACTTTGAAGTCAGTCCTCAGTCTTTGTTCTCCTTCAACACTATGTTGACTATTGTGAGACTTTGCCTCTCCATATAAACTTAAAATAAGATTGATAATATTAAGCAAAATGAGACATCAAGGATCTGAGAGATGTCTAAGAAGTACTTGATACATCCCTTGGGTATGGTTTATTGAAGTGTCCACCTGTCTGAAAGCTGGGGAATCTAGATAAGGGAGGGAAAATTAGTTATGATAAAACATATCAACAAACATGAATAAATTTTGTAAAACTTATTGTCATGGCTCATATACAATATGACCAACAGAGGGACTATCAAAAGGAAAGCATCAGTTATGTTTATTGTGAAATTTTTTATTCAAAATAAAGCAATGAGAGGGGAAGACACAATGAGAAAATTACCATTTTTTAAACGGTAAACTTCTTACCAACAGGAATAGGTTTTATATTCTAAGTAGTATATTGAAAAGTAAAACATTGGGGCGCCTGGGTGGCTCAGTGGTTTTGGCTGCTGCCTTTGGCTCGGGTCAAGATCTCAGGGTCCTGGGATCGAGCCCTGCATCGGGCTCCCTGCTCCGCAGGAAGCCTGCTTCCCTCTCTCTCTCTCTCTCTGCCTGCCTCTCTGCCTACTTCTGATCTCTGTCTGTCAAATAAATAAATAAAATCTTTAAAAAAAGAGAAGAAAAGTAAAACATTAAAAAATAAAATTTTAATTTTAAAAAATTATGTAATTTATTAAAAAGTTTAAAAATAGCAGAACCATTTTTCTTATAACTGGAAAATACATTGTATATATATCTATCAAAAATAACTTGTCATGGGGGCGCAGGGTGGCTCAGTGGGTTAAAACCTCTGCCTTCATCTCAGGTCATGATCCCAGGATCCTTGTATCAAGTCCCACATCATGCTCTCAGCTCAACAGGGAGCCTGCTTCCTCCTCTCTCTCTGCCTGACTCTGCCTACTTGTGATCTCTGTCAAATAAATAAATAAAATCTTTTATAACAAAAATTTAAAAAAATAACTTTCATGTCTGGAATCAGGAGCATATGGAAAAAAATAATATCTGAGGACAGTACTTCTGCCATGTTTTGTGCCTTGTTAATATTTTTAAACAGTCAGTCAACTTTTAGCTTTATTGAAATACCTGCTAAGATACCAGCAGTGCCTTTTGGAGCCCTATGACTATAAAAATTAATTGCAAATATTCAAAATGTTTACTATGGTGTCACTATTTAGGGCAACCACCAAGTATGTTTCAGACGTAAGCATAACTGTTACTCTTCCATAAGGCAAAAGGGCATATTTTCAGGAGTTCCATCTGCTGTACCAGGAGGTGAATCAAGTAATGATTTTTGTCTATAAAATAATTCACTTTTCAATCTAACATTCCTCATTCCACATTATAATAATAAAAACTAGGAGGAGACTAAAACAAACAAACAACTACAACTACAACCACCAGCTTTTCCTTCAGTGGAAAAGTAAATAGAACCTTATGAGTAGTCTGAAATTTATTTTTAAATATTTTTAAGATAAGCGTTTTTGTTAGAAAACCATATATTTTATATTACTAAGAAATAACAGGCAAAGTTTTATTAACTTCTAAAAAGTCTAGTTACTTCATCTCTTTATGAAGTAGAACATGATCACACGTATTGTAACTACCCAAGTTTGTATGCTTTGGTTATTTCATGTTTGCTACTTCCTTGCTTAATTTTTACAATATTTGATACATAATAGTATCTTTAAGTCCATCTACGGTTTCACAGAATTTGTTTGAACTTCATAAAAATGTACCATACTTTTTGCACTGTCCTTGTTTTAATTCTCTATTAACTTTCCAAGATTTATTCACTTTAGAGTGTGTAGCTATCATTTATTTTTATTCCTCCATAATGCTATGTTTACAAATTTGTATTTATCTGTACCTTTAAAAATATCTTAATTATATACCATTTCTCATGTCACGTAACACTCATGTTACTTCTACACTTATCAGATATTATGTAACTGAAAACCACAACTCAGCAACAATATAGAACCATTTTTCAAAATTTAATGGCTTATGAGAATTCTTTAATTCTACCCTTTATTTGTATTAGATGACCCTTCATTCTGGTATTTGGCATTGTTCATAGGGAGGAAAGCTTATAAGTTGATATTCCATAAATAGAAGGATTTATTATGATTGATTAATTATTTTCATTTAGAATGCATAGAATATGGTTGATTTAATATTTGTTTCTTACTCTCTGCCTGGAACATAGTGCTATCTATGTAATAGCCACTAAAATATTAAGTTAATTACCTAGACTTTAAACTTCATATGAATAGGAATAACATACAGAACTCTTCTCAGATTGGGACACCTGGGTGTCTCAGTCAGTTAAACGCCTGAGCCTTTAGCTCAGGTCGTGATCTTAGGGTCCTGGGACTCAGTTCTGCAACAGATTCCCTGCTTAGCCGGGAGTTTGCTTCTCCCTCCCCCTGCTGCACCCCCTGCTTGTGCTCTCTCTCACTCACAAATAAATAATATTAAAAAAATATATTCTTCTCAGATAGCTAATATAGAATATCGTCTTTGTATTCATCAAAGGGAAAGTGCCATATAATAATGAAATTCAGACTACTTCAAATTCATTTTTTAACCAGTAAGAAAGTACTGGAAACAAGCCAAAAATGTCTTTAATGAATTAAAGAAATAGATTGATTTTCAATATCTTAATGTTTCTAAAATAAATTGCAAGATTTTTATACTAGATATCAGTGTAAATATTCATTATACAAGGATATTCTAAAAATAAACCTGAGAAAACTATTTGACATATATGATGACAAAAACGAGTTTGACAAAAGTCAGTTTGGGTAAAACTTACAACACCTACCACATGAAACTCTTGTTCTATAATTTAATTATTTTAATTTACAAAAATACAAAAATAATATATCAGAGTAAGTATATTGATAGCTTTGAAGGTATGCTCTGGTTGTGCACTGTTTACTATTGAAAGGGGAATCAAATATGTGATGCTTATGGTGTGACTATATTAAAATTCAACAAGTTCAGAAGCATACGAGGAATAGAATAAAGACAAAAGATGACCCTTACTTATCCTAAAGATAGACAATGGTATATATGTGCTAGTTGGGGAGAGAATCCAGTCAGTAGATGGAGGATGTGGTGTTGGAAAAAAAAAAGACACAACGTTTTGGTTGAACGTTTAGCACTATATTTAACAAAGTGAAATTGTGTGTTAATAGCCTTGAATAAAATCCAAAAAATATTTTCAATTCATTGAAGATTATTTAGGAAAAACTTGAAAAATACAACTTGATAAGGATTCCAATAAAAGATTCATAAGCAATACAAGTTTCAGAATTTTTAGTATATTTTCCCTAAAAAGCCATTTGATTTAAATTAAAAGGAGTTCTATTTACCTGCCACTTAAATAAGAGGAAATTATTTGGTTTTGTAATAACTCAATAAAATAATATATCTTCAGAAAACAGATATGCACACTAATTTTAAAATAATAGTGCTTAAGCTGTTCAGCAAACATTTGCAAAATTCCTGAGGTATTTCAAAGAGGTGAACCACAGATAAATTTCTCTAAGGGTGGGGTGAGGGTTAATCAAAAAGGAACTTGACAAGGCTTTTAAAGATATCGACAGTCATTATAACATAACGTGACTGATTGTTACCGTGCTCTTAACTGGGCAAACACTTGTTGGCTTCCAAGATAGACTAACATAGTTGAGATGGTTCTAGCGGCCTGCTAGCACAGGTCTCATGAGGCAGGGATTCTAGCCACTGGCTGTGCAAGGCATGAGGCCTGTTAGTGATTCTATTTTTTCCTCTACAGAATGGGTCTTTCTACATTCCAGGTCCTTTCTACCCCAATAAATAATGCGGCGATTCTCTCAGTGAGTTGTACTTTTGGTTTAAACAGCCAACTGTCTCTTAAAAAGGAATTTTGTTTAAATTCATTTTTTAAAAAAGTCCTTTCAAAAAAATCTTTTATTTATTTTTTATTTTTTAATCCCATAGGTTTACTCTGATCCTGGATCTTTGTCATTTTGACCTTCTCTGCTGATTAAAATATTCTTCATCATCAGCACCTACTGCTCTCCTCTCCTGGTGGTCTCTCGGGAAGGGGTCTTCTCTAGCTCTTCTAGCAGGAGATGGGCACTTCCCCTCTACCCCATTTTCCGGTCCAACCTTACCTATCCTGCAGGGTCAGGTCGGCCTGGCCTTTTATCTCTTGTTCTCTTCTGAGTGGTTAATTTTAAATAGATACCGTGCTTTGGTTTGTCAGGATTTACCCTGGACTATCAAAACCCTTTTCTTGTGCCAGTGATTCCTAAGAAACAGTCCTGATGAGAGAACCAGGAACTCGAACAGATCATATTTATCCTAAATGTTCCATCCAAAATGATAAATACATTTCTGAGGAGCCTCAAGATCTCTGAGAAGGGAAGTTTCACCAACTCTGTCATGTAGGGGCATCAATTCCGATTCTGTGTCAATTTTCCTACGTTCCCAGCTAATACTTCTCTACCTCAGAAAGCCCACTCTCAACCGTTTCCTCTCTCAAAAGCAGTAGCTCTTAGAGTCTGCACATGGCACTTGGGGCATGCTGGTCGTTGGCTACTGCCCTCTGTACCTTGGGTCTAACAGCTGCGAGGCATCAAGATGAGAATGTCTCTTGTTCTGAGATTTAATGTAGTTGGGTGCACATGGTAAGCAATAATCACTTATTTTGTTGATCCAAGTGTTAGACCTTTCTTAATTATTCTAGTACCACAGTTTACTTGTTCTAAAATTTGTCCTCCCCGCCCCCATTTTAATTCTCTTAAGGTGGCACTCACCTTGCACTTGAGGACATATCCTAGTTTAACTGACAGCATTTCTCTTTCTTAGTCGAACATAAACGATAGTGCATCTTACCCTTGATGAAAGCTAGGATGCAATTAAATACTCTATTATGGTTACGATTCTGATATTTGAAATCCTCCGGTAGCTCCCTGTGACCCCACAGTGTAGTACCTCACCTCCTCGGCATATTATACAAACCATCTCACCCTAGTGTTAACCCTGGGGCTCAGCCTCCATCCCCAGGTGATGCTGCCAGATCAGCTGTCAGTTGTCATGAACTTGCTGTAGTTTCCCGAATGCACTGTGCTGCCTCCTGGCACTTTGAATCTTGACACACACATCCTCATTCTTCGCTTTGCCCTTGTCTATCACCTCCCCTGAAAATCTGTTCCTACGTGGCTTTTCCCAGCTCCAACCAACCTTTGGGAGTCTTTTCCCTCGTGTGGTAAAGCCTGTCACACTGCACCACGGGCATGCCGGTTGTCCCCCTGAGAAGAGAAAAGGGACAGTGAGGGCCCCCCAGCATTTGCAGCTCTAGTGCAGAGCCCCATGCCTGGCTTGCAGGAAATGCCAAATCATGAAGACAAACTGATATCATCCTCTGGCTAAAACCAGCTCTTCTTTGCCTACCGCAGGATCTGGATCATTAAAGAGCAGCCAGTTATTATTGCTGTTTTTCTAGGGATTTTTTCCCCCTATATTTCCCAGGTCTTTACTCTTTTCATATCACTTTAATTCAGGCTTCAACCACTTCCTAGTCAGATCAGGGGAAATCATTTTCCTTCCCATACCCTCGATGTATTTCACACCTAGTTATTCTTTTGTTAAAGATCTTATTTACCCTATTTGACAGACAGATCACAAGTAGGTAGAGAGGCAGGCAGAGAGAGACGGGGAAGCAGGCTCCCCGCTGAGCAGAGAGCCTGATGTGGGGCTCCATCCCAGGAACCTGAAATCATGAGCTGAGCCGAAGGCAGAGGCCTAAACCACTGAGCCACCCAGGAGCCCCATATCTGGTAATTTTTAATCAACGTGGATTTGCTGCATCAAATAGTTCCTTCTTCAAATATAAATATATAAATATATTGATTAAGTCACACGCAAGTCTTAGGAGAATGTCATACCTTTAGTAGCAAACGTGAAATCTTGGCCATTGGTTAGAATTTTTGTTTTGGTTTAATTTGGTTCGGTTTCTGTAATTTTAAAAATGCCTCCAGCCCTTGGCTCTGTCTGACCTGATTGCTTTCACCTGTTTCTGCAACAAAGTTGTCCCAGCAGCGAAAACTCTCATTGTTTACAGTGGCGCCCCCTTCTGAACACTTTGTTAATAAAAAGCTTTTTCTTTTTCTTTTTCTTTTTTTTTTTGGCTATGGTAAATGTGAAACAACAGTGAAGTATTTCAAAGAGGTGAACCACAGATAAATTTCTCTAAGCGTGGGGTGAGGGTTACTCAAAAAGGAACTTGACAAGGCTTTTAAAGATATCGACAGTCATTATAACGTAACGTGACTGATTGTTACCGTGCTCTTAACTGGGCAAACACTTGTTGGCTTCCAAGATAGACTAACATAGTTGAGATGGTTCTAGCAGCCTGCTAGCACAGGGTCTCATGAGGCAGGGATTCTAGGCACTGGCTGTGCAAGGCATGAGGCCTGTTAGTGATTCTATTTTTTCCTCTACAAAATGGGTCTCCTACATTCCAGGTCCTTTCTACTCCAATAAATAATGCGGCGATTCTCTCAGTGAGTTGTACTTTTGGTTTAAACAGCCAACTGTCTCTTAAAAAGGAATTTTGTTTAAATTCCTTTAAAAAAAATTCCTTTCAAAAAAAACTTTTATTTATTTTTTATTCTTTAATCCCATAGGTTTACTCTGATCCTGGATCTTTGTCATTTTGACCTTCTCTGCTGATTAAAATATTCTTCATCATCAGCACCTACTGCTCTCCTCTCCTGGTGGTCTCTCGGGAAGGGGTCTTCTCTAGCTCTTCTAGCAGGAGATGGGCACTTCCCCTCTACCCCATTTTCCGGACCAACCTTACCTATCCTGCAGAGTCAGGTCGGTCTGGCCTTTTATCTATTGTTCTCTTCTGAGATATCTTTTTCATAGATCCCGTGCTTTGGTTTTGTCAGGATTTACCCTGGACTATCAAAACCCTTTTCTTGTGCCAGTGAAGCCTAAGAAACAGTCCTGATGAGAGAACCAGGAACTCGAACAGATCATATTTATCCTGAATGTTCCGTCCAAAATGAAAAATACATTTCTGAGGAGCCTCTAGATCTCTGAGAAGGGATGTTTCACCAACTCTGTCATGTACGGGCATCAATTCCGATTATGTGTCAATTTTCCTACGTTCCCAGCTAATAATTCTCTACCTCAGAAAGCCCACTCTCAACCGTTTCCTCTCTCAAAGGCAGTTGCTCTTAGAGTCTGCACATGGCACTTGGGGCCTTCTGGTCATTGGCTACTGCCCTCTGTACCTTCGGTCTAACATCTGCGAGGCATCAAGATGAGAATGTCTCTTGTTCTAAGACTTCATATAGTTGGGTGCACATGGTAAGCAATAATCACTTATTTTGTTGATCCAAGTGTTCGACCTTTCTTAATTATTCTAGTACCACAGTTTACTTGTTCTAAGATTTGTCCTTCCCGCCCCCATTTTAATATCTCTTAAGGTGGCACTCACCTTGCACTTGAGGACATATCCTAGTTTAACTGACAGCATTTCTCTTTCTTAGTCGAACATAAACGATAGTGCATCTTACCCTTGATGAAAGCTAGGATGCAATTAAATACTCTATTATGGTTACGATTCTGATAGCTGAAATCCTCCGGTAGCTCCCTGTGCATGCACAGTGTATACCTCACCTCCTCGGCATAGTATACAAACCATCTCACCCTAGTGTTAACCCTGGGGCTCAGCCTCCATCCCCAGGTGATGCTGCCAGATCACCTGTCGGTTATCATGAACTTGCTGTAGTTTCCTGAATGCACTGTGCTGCCTCCTGGCACTTTGAATCTTGACACACTCATCCTCATTCTTTGCTTTGCCCTTGTCTATCACCTCCCCTGAAAATCTGTTCCTAAGTGGCTTTTCCCAGCTCCAACCGACCCTTGGCAGTCTTTTATCTCCCTGTGGTAAATCCTGTCACAGTGCACCACGGACATGTCGGTTTTCCCCCTGAGAAGAGAAAAGGGACAGTGAGGGCCCCCCAGCATTTGCAGCTCTAGTGCAGAGCCCCATGCCTGGCTTGCAGGAAATGACAGATCATGAAGACAAACGGAGATCAACCTCTGGCTAAAACCAGCTCTTCTTTGCCTACTGCAGGATCTGGATCATTAAGGAGCAGCCAGTTATTATTGCTGTTTTTCTAGGGATTTTTTCCCCCTATATTTCCCAGGTCTTTACTCTTTTTATAGCACTTTAATTCAGGCTTCAACCACTTCCTAGTCAGATCAGGGGAAATCATTTTCCTTCCCATACCCTTGATGTATTTCACACCTAGTAATTCTTTTTTTAAAGATCTTATTTACCCATTTGACAGACAGATCACAAGTAGGTAGAGAGGCAGGCAGAAAGAGAGGGGGAAGCAGGCTCCCCACTGAGCAGAAAGCCTGATGTGGGGATCCATCTCAGGACCCTGAAATCATGACCTGATCCGAAGGCAGAGGCCTAAATCACTGAGCCACCCAGGAGCCCCATATCTGGTAATTTTTAATCAACGTGGATTTGCTACATCAAATAGTTCCTTCTTCAAATATAAATATATAAATATATTGATTAAGTCACACGCAAGTCTTAGGAGAATATCATACCTTTAGTAGCAAACTTGAAATCTTGGCCATTGGTTAGGATTTTTGTTTTGGTTTAATTTGGTTCGGTTTTTGTAATTTTAAAAATCCCTCCAGGCCATGGCTCTGTCTGACCTGATTGCTTTCACCTGTTTCTGTAATAAAGTTGTCCCAGCAGCGAAAACTCTCATTGTTTACAGTGGCGCCCCCTTCTGAACACTTTGTTAATAAAAAGCTTTTTCTTTTTTTTTTTTTTTTGGCTATGGTAAATATGGAACAACAGTGAGGTATTTCAAAGAGGTGAACCACAGATAAATTTCTCTAAGGGTGCGGTGAGGGTTACTCAAAAAGGAACTTGACAAGGCTTTTAAAGTATCGACAGTCATTATAACATAACGTGACTGATTGTTACCGTGCTCTTAACGGGGCAAACACTTTTTGGCTTCCAAGATAGACTAACATAGTTGAGATGGTTCTAGCGGCCTGCTAGCACAGGGTCTCATGAGGCAGGGATTCTAGCCACTGGCTGTGCAAGGCATGAGGCCTGTTAGTGATTCTATTTTTTCCTCTACAAAATGGGTCTCCTACATTCCAGGTCCTTTCTACCCCAATAAATAATGCGGCGATTCTCTCAGTGAGTTGTACTTTTGGTTTAAACAGCCAACTGTCTCTTAAAAAGGACTTTTGTTTAAATTCATTTAAAAAAAATTCCTTTCAAAAAATCTTTTATTTATTTTTTATTTTTTAATCCCATAGGTTTACTCCTATCCTGGATCTTTGTCATTTTGACCTTCTCTGCTGATTAAAATATTCTTCATCATCAGCACCTACTGCTCTCCTCTCCTGGTGGTCTCTCGGGAAGGGTTCTTCTCTAGCTCTTCTAGCAGGAGATGGGCACTTCCCCTCTACCCCATTTTCCGGACCAACCTTACCTATCCTGCAGGGTCAGGTCGGCCTGGCCTTTTATCTCTTGTTCTCTTCTGAGTGGTTAGTTTTTCATAGATACCGTGCTTTGCTTTTGTCACGATTTACCCTGGACTATCAAAACCCTTTTCTTGTGCCAGTGAAGCCTAAGAAACAGTCCTGATGAGAGAACCAGGAACTCAAACAGATCATATTTATCCTGAATGTTCCATCCAAAATGAAAAATACATTTCTGAGGAGCCTCAAGATCTCTGAGAAGGGAAGTTTCACCAACTCTGTCATGTAGGGGCATCAATTCCGATTCTGTGTCAATTTTCCTACTTTCCCAGCTAATAATTCTCTACCTCAGAAAGCCCACTCTCAACCGTTTCCTCTCTCAAAAGCAGTTGCTCTTAGAGTCTGCACATGGCACTTGGGGCCTGCTGGTCGTTGGCTACTGCCCTCTGTACCTTGGTTCCAATCGCTGCGGGTCATCAAGATGAGAATGTCTCTTGTTCTAAGACTTAATATAGTTGGGTGCACATGATAAGCAATAATCACTTATTTTGTTGATCCAAGTGTTAGACCTTTCTTAATTATTCTAGTACCACAGTTTACTTGTTTTAAGATTTGTCCCCCCCCCATTTTAATATCTCTTAAGGTGGCACTCACCTTACACTTGAGGACATATCCTAGTTTAACTGACAGCATTTCTCTTTCTTAGTCGAACATAAACGATAGTGCATCTTACTCTTGATGAAAGCTAGGATGCAATTAAATACTCTATTATGGTTACGACTCTGATATTTGAAATCCTCCGGTAGCTTCCTCTGCTCCCACTGTGTAGTACCTCACCTCCTTGGCATATTACACAAACCATATCACCCCAGTGTTAACCCTGGGGCTCAGCCTCTATCCCCAGGTGATGCTGCCATATCAGCTGTCGGTTATCATGAACTTGCTGTAGTTTCCTGAATGCACTGTGCTGCCTCCTGGCACTTTGAAACTTGACACACTCATCCTCATTCTTCGCTTTGCCCTTGTCTATCACCTGCCCTGAAAATCTGTTCCTAAGTGGCTTTTACAAGCTCCCACCTACCCTTGAAGTCTTTTCTCTCGCTGTGGTAAAGCCTGTCACATTGCACCATGGACATGTCCGTTCTCCTCGTGAGAAGAGAAAAGGGATATTGAGGGCCCCCCAGCATTTGCAGCTCTAGTGCAGAGCCCCATGCTTGGCTTGCAGGAAATGCCAGATCATGAAGACAAAGGGAGATCATCCTCTGGCTAAAACCAGCTCTTCTTTGCCTACCGCAGGATCTGGATCAATAAAGAGCAGCCAGTTATTATTGCTGTTTTTCTAGGGATTTTTTCCTCCTATATTTCCCAGGACTTTACTCTTTTTATAGCACTTTAATCAGGCTTCAACCACTTCCTAGTCATATCAGGTGAAATCATTTTCCTTCCCATACACTCGATGTATTTCAGACCGGGTAATTCTTTTTTTAAAGATATTATTTACCCATTTGACAGACAGATCACAAGTAGGTAGAGAGGCAGGCAGAGAGAGACGGGGAAGCAGGCTCCCCGCTGAGCAGAGAGCCTGATGTGGGGCTTCATCCCAGGACCCTGAAATCATGAGCTGAGCTGAAGGCAGAGGCCTAAACCACTGAGCCACCCAGGAGCCCCATATCTGGTAATTTTTAATCAACGTGGATTTGCTGCATCAAATAGTTCCTGCTTCTTCAAATATAAATATATAAATATATTGATCAAGTCACACGCATGTCTTAGGAGAATGTCATACCTTTAGTAGCAAACTTGAAATCTTAGCCATTGGTTATGATTTTTGTTTTGGTGTTTTGGTTCGGTTTTTGTAATTTTAAAAATCCCTCTAGCCCTTGGCTCTGTCTGACCTGATTGCTTTCAGCTGTTTCTGCAACAAAGTTGTCCCAGCAGCGAAAACTCTCATTGTTTACAGTGGCGCCCCCTTCTGAACACATTGTTAATAAAAAGCTTTTTCTTTTTCTTTTTCTTTTTTTTTTGGCTATGGTAAATGTGGAACAACAGTGAGTATTTCAAAGAGTGAACCACAGATAAATTTCTCTAAGGGTGCGGTGAGGGTTACTCAAAAAGTAACTTGACAAGGCTTTTAAAGATATCGAAAATCATTATAACATAACGTGACTGATTGTTACCGTGCTCTTAACTGGGCAAACACTGGTTGGCTTCCAAGATAGACTAACATAGTTGAGATGGTTCTAACAGCCTGCTAGCTCAGGGTCTCATGAGGCAGGGATTCTAGCCACTGGCTGTGCAAGGCATGAGGCCTGTTAGTGATTCTATTTTTTCCTTTCCAAATTTGTCTTTCTACATTCCAGGTCTTTTCTACCCCAATAAATAATGCGGCGATTCTCTCAGTGAGTTGTACTTTGGTTTAAACAGCCAACTGTCTCTATTCGCTCTTTTGGGTGAATACCAAGGAGCACGATTGCTGGATCCTATGGTAAGAATATTTTTAGTTTTGTAAGAAACTGCCCAACTGTCTTCCAAAGTGGTAGCACCATTTTGGTGTTCTCACCAGAATGAATGAGAGTTTCTCTTGTTCCTCATTGTCAAAAGCATTTTATGTTGTCAGTATTTTGGATTTTAGCCATTCTAATAGTTGTGTAGCGATATATCATTGTTTTATTTATTTATTTATTTTTTAAAAAGATTTTATTTATTTATTTGACTGAGAGAGATCACAGGAAGACGGAGAAGCAGTCAGAGAGAGAGAAAAAGGGAAGCAGGCTCCTGCTGAGCAGAGAGCCCAACGTGGAACTCGATACCAGGACCCTGAGATCATGACCTGAGCCAAAGGTAGCGGCTTAATCCACTGAGCCATCCAGTTGCGCCTCATTGTTCTTTTAATTTACAATTCCTTAATTAGACATGCTGTGGATGATCACACCACCTTTTCATATCATTATTGCCATCTTAGTATCTTCTTAAGTGAGTTGTCTGTTCCAGTCCTTGCCATTTTTTCAATCAGGTCATTTATTTTCTTGTGTTTCAGTTAATAAATGAATAAATAATAATAATAAATAATAAATAAATAAATAATAAATGAATGAATGAATTTATTATATATATTATATATGTTATATATTATAAATATTATTTTATATTAAATAATAATTTATTAAAAATAGATTTACTTATGAGGCCAAGAATTCAGAATCACACATACTTCAGAACTATTAATAACTGCCTTCACTTGATGTTATTCTATAAGATAAATCCTACGATCAAGTTACAAATTTAAATTCTTACAATTTTAAATTCTTAAATCCTTATGAAGAAGCATCATTTGGAGGGAGCAGTTTTCATAATTTAGCATCCACCAGCCTTTTTTTTAAGATTTTATTTATTTAATGGACACAGAGAGAGAGAGAGATCACAAGTAAGCAGAGACGCAGGCAAGCAGGGAGGGAAGCAGGCTTCCTTTTGAGCAGAGCCCGATGTGGGGCTGTATCCCAGGACCCAGAGACCATGACTTGAGATGAAGGCAGAGGCTTAACCCACCACCCACGTGATGAGAGAGCCCCTCAGGTGCCCCTCATCCATCAGTCTTAATTGTTTGGAGGAAAATGTGTGGATGAATAATGCCTTAGGGAGCTAATCTCTCTAAAGAATTTTTAAGTCTTTACCCCTTCAAGGTTTTTGTACAGTTCTGATAGCCTCTAAACATCCAGCTGATTTCTACAGTGACATGCCTATTAAGACCTTTCCTCAAACCAGGAATAGAGCTTGAAACATACCAGTCAAGAGCAACTTTGAGTCTTTTAAGGAATTTATCATCATTTCTTTGTTTTTGGTTCATATCCTAAATAGTTCCATATTACACTTGCATAATTTCTCCAGAGCTGACTTTGAAGGAGGCATTCAGTTCCAGCTAGTTCCATATTTTGGCAAGAACTATAATTCTGTATATAAAAAAAACATATTTTAGTGTGCCTGGGTGGCTCAGTGGGTTAAAATCTCTGCCTTCGGCTCAGGTTATGATTCCAGGTTCCTGGGATTGAGTCCCACAGTGGGCTCTCTTCTCAGCAGGGAGCCTGCTTCCATTCCTCTCTCTCTGCCTGCCTCTCTGCCTTCCTGTGATCTCTGTCAAGTAAATAAATAAAATTTTTTAAAAAACATATTTTATACCAGTTATTCATGTTTATTAACTAAGATATCACAATACAAATAATACAAACAGTTGCTCTTTATTAATACCTTCAACCAAGATCAAAAAAATATGTCATATTTTCTCCAAAAATGTTATATCATCTGATAGGTCAGATATATATAAAATTACATTTAACGTTTTAAAAATATTAGCAAATATTGGGAAGTGGTAGACTACCTTAGGTAGAAATAAGACCCACAGACCATAGAAGAAATGAAATGCCACTTTATTTTAAAAATTTGAAAAAGATTTGTATATCAAAAAAGAGTAAAGCTGCATGTGGGCAACAGGCTGTGAAAAGCATCTGTAACATCAGCTGTTCAAGGAGTTCATGTCTCTGACGTGCCTACAAATTGAGAAGAAGACAAACAGTCCGATTAAAAAACAGACCAAATGAGAGGAAGGAGAAGTTCATGGAAAAGGAAACAGAAATGACCCTGGATTTCATAGTGAGCCAGGGAACACCATTAGTTCTGGACCATGTTGAGACACCTTTATTCACTCACCCTGTAGACAAAAACTAAAAATCATCAGGTAGACAAAAATTTGCCTGAAATCATACATAAGAAACTCAGCCCCACTCTTTAATAAATTTTACAGTCTATCTTGTGTGATTGTTAAGTCAATTCAAAACAATCTGTTTAGAGACTCTGTTCCCTACTTGGTTACAAATTTTCAGGGAACCATCACTGTATTCATTGAGAATAAGTTCCTCATTCTTGAAAAATACATTTGAGTGATGAAAAATAGCAAGAATAGCGGAATAACCACAAACTCAAGGTTCTAGTTTCCCCCCCGCCCTTAGTTGGAAAGGAAACTTATCACACATGTGAGTCATCTACTTTTATTATCTGGCTTTCTTAGTTTCCGTAAAGTCTGACGTCCTGAATCAGTTTGGATGGTTGTCTCATCCTAACTCAAACTGCATTAAAGATTAAAAAAAATAAAAACAAAAACAAAACAACAAAAAAAAAACCCTTCAATCTCATGAAGAAGCAGCTCATGGCAGGGCTTGCAGAGAATGTGTTTTATTCACACTGTCTCCATGATTTTCTCCATTTTTCCCTACTCTGCCCTTTCCCTCTGGCCAGTTTGTCTTCCACCCCCTGGTGACTGTGTGATGGCTGCCCGCAGTGGGGGCACTGCTTTCCTTGTTCACATTCAGAGACAACCCAGATATTTCTGTAAAGCCCTTCCCGTTTGTGTGTGTGGGACATCCTAGGTTACTGTCTCTCGTAGAACAGTAACAAGGCACTGACTGTCGTGCAGCTGGTTGTGTGAATGGCCCAGGAGGAACATGACTGGCTTCCATGACAGAACCCTTCCCTGTAGTGTGGATGGGGCCAGCTTCCTGTGAGTCACCTGGGCTGCAGTGGAGGAGGCACACAGTGCACTGGGGTTCAGGAAGGGGGAGGGAGGAAGGATGCTGGCAGTCAACTCTCCAGACCCAGTACTACCACACCCTGAAGATAGTCCTACCTAGAAATGGTCCCTGCCATTGTACAGACTCAATATGTCTCAGTGAGTTCTAATAGTTTTTTAGTGCCACTGTAGCAAATGACAAATTCTCAGTGGCTTGAAACAACACAAATTGATTATCTTGCAGTTCTGGAGGTCAGAAGTTCAAAAATCAGTCTCAGTGTGGTAAAATCAGGGTGTTAGCAGCCTGTGTTCCTTCTGTAGGCTCTAGAGGAGAATCCACTTTCTTGCCTTGTCCTGCTTCTAAAGCTACCTGCATTCCCTGACTTGTGGCCCTTCATTGCACCACCTTTTATCCCTCTGTTTCCAACTTCACATTGCCTTCTGATTCTGATCCTCCTGTCTCCTTATGGATTCTCATGATTACATTGGGACCACCGAGGTAATCCAGGATAAACTCTCCCCCCTCACACCTTAATTTAATCATGCTTGCTAAATCCCATTTGCCAGGTAAGGTGAAGTACTCAGAGCTTCTTGGGCTCAGGATATGGTCATCTTTGGGGCAGTCGCTATTCAGCTGATCAGTTGCCTCCTGTACTCCCTTTTATGCCTCACCCCTCATCTCACCTGTGTCTGCATTGCAAATGAGAAATGCAGCAATTTAAACCATTGAATATTAGATTTTGGAGATAGTTGCGGGAATAAAAGCACATATAATTTTATTTGTGTCCTAAAAGTTTTTGTTTGGAATTTTAAATTTTATCTAATTGTCCCTAGGTAAATTAAATATGATTCAATCAGTTGATCTGAAAAATCTTTTCAAAGAGTATACCGCTGTTGTAAAGGCCCTTCAAAACAGTATTTTGAGTGCTGTTTCCAAATGAAGTTTACACTTTCACCCTTATCACTGTATTAAAGGTCATGTTGGAGGGTTTTGTGTGTGTGTGTGTGTGTGCTTTTTTCCAAAGTGAACTTGATTCTCTGTCTAAAACTAATACCTCTAACAGTATTTTTCACCAGGGAGGAGAGGAATTAGTGTACCTTCTAGACTAAGTTTTCTTTCCACGTGAAGAGTCTGTTAGGACTAATATTCATGGGAGAAGGAAAACACAGTAGCTCTTACACCCCATATACTATGTTGACAACAGCAGTATAAGCCTGACCAAAGCTGTACATCTTGGTGCATCATTTCAGCTGAAACGTGTTCAGTGAAGTGTGATTTATTCCTTAGTAATTCATTTTTGTGTGAGATAAAAGTACATCAACAGGAATTAGGGAAAGCAGAGTGGTAATTTTAAAATTTCATCAGTGACTGTTTTTTTACCAGTTCTATAAGCACATTAATTGATATTAAAACCCATAAAAGTTCATTTGGGAATAAAAAAGAACGTTTGAGGTGGTATTGATTTTTTTAATGATATTTGTATTTATGTGTATGATTACGCTTAGTTACACTTTGATTGAGTCCGAATGTGCCCTTAACAATAATCCATGGGCTCTGGGTTTCCTGAAATTGTATGTCATGGGGTGAACAGTTAGAAAAAGTGAATCCCACAAATTGACAACCCTATGGGGTTTATATATTACACAAACACATTTGTTTGTTGACTGCCACTCCAGTACATTCTGTGTCCTAGAGCTCTACCCACGTGGTGCAGGCTGCCCCCATCTGTGCTGGAGAATCATGACGGGGCATTCAGTGGCCTTAGGCATCCCCACAGAGCTGCAGTTGCATCCTCTCATTTCCCACCTAGTTTGTGGGCATCCCCCTTTAGCTTGACCCTGACAGTGTCTCAGTATGAGCTGTCTGTGGGAAGAAACAAGATGTTGGGGGGCAGCGGTAGTTGTTGATGGGAAGTTTTAAGTGTCAGGTTGTATCTTGCAATTTTCCGAACCCTGGAAGTGCAGGCCTGGGCCAACCTGGTATGTCTGTTTCACCGACCAAATCTTCCTCATGTGCCCAAGAAGTGAAACCATATTTGCATTTGCCACCAGAATCAACTAATACTAAATAATCGTTGAGAATTCCAGCTTGATTATAGTGAGTGGAAAATAGACCTCTCTCTGGTTAATTCTTACATATGATTTTACTGTTCATCTTCATAAAAGGGATAAGAAATGAGGAAACGTGGATTATCATTTTGTTTTCACTCTAATCACTCACTGCAGTTATAATTTTCAAAATACCAAGATGTTTTTCGAAAGTAGTTTTTTTTTGTTTTGTTTGTTTGTTTGTTTGTTTGTTTTTGTTTTTTGTGGAGGGAGTAGGGACTAAGACTAAGGAAAGCATTGTTCTATCAAGAGAAGTCGTTTTCAATTTATGGTATGATGGGAAATCCATCTCGTATGTCCTATTTGGATAACAGAGCTCACTTTTAATTTTTTTAAACTTCCTTTGATTTTTTAATTGAAGTATAGCTGACCCACAATGTTGCATTAGTTTCAGATATAAAACAACAAGATTTGACAAGTCTGTACGTTATGCTGCGCTCGCCGTACTGTACTACCAACCATATTCCCTATGCTGTGCCTTTCGTCCTGCAACTTATTAATTTTGTAACTGGAAGCCTGTTATCTCCCACTGTATTTCACGCATTTTGCCTGTCCACCCACTGCCTCCTCTTTGGAAACGATCAATTTGTTCTCTGTAGTTATGGGTCTCTTTCTGTTTTTCTGTGTGTTCAGAGAACTTTTTAAGATAACTTGGTGCCTTTAAACATATTCCTTGATTTACATTATTTTGGATACGTATTTGCCATGTTACCCAATTAGTTATGTAATGACTTCAAAATTTGGGGGCTTAAAACAACCCTTTTGTCATATTACATATGTTTTGGGGGTCAGAAATTAGGGCAGGATCACATGGGGCAATTTTTATGCTTAATACGGCATTAACTGAGGTCAGTGGGTGGTGGCCTTCAGCAGGTGGCTGCTTGGTCTAGAGGATTTAGGATGACTTCATGCACATGCCTGTCACTCAGGCATGGAGGGCTCAGATGGCCCTCCACTTCCGTGCAGTCTTTGTAACAAGGTTGTTGGACTTCTTTCCTGTCCACTCAGAGCTCCAATAGCAAATGTTCCAAGAGAGGGGTTCCTTTTGGACTTGGGCCTGAAACTGACACGTTTCTTTCACTGTTTAACAGTCACATAGCCCATGTGAATCAAAGGGAATAGGGAGTCATAGGATTTGTGATCATGTTTTAACGTGCTACATATGTTCATATGTGCATTTTTTCCCGTTTCTCTGACCTGTGGGAAAATGGAAGTTATCGATCAAAGAGTCACAGGTTATCAAGCTGTACGAGAGACTTCAGACTTAATCCAACCTCCATACTTTATAGATTAAAGAATATATATGTAGGTGCACATGTACATCTCCATATCAGTTATTATATATACACTTGTATATCACTAAAAATGGTATCTGTGGATCAGCCAATTCTTCTATTTTCATAGGAATGAAAAGGACTCGTCATTCCCCGGCAAATCTGAAGAAAGAAGCCAGAGCAAGAGTAAGGGAGAAAGAGAGTGAGAGGAGCATCTGATGGGATAGGATTTCTTACAAAAGGACTCCTGAAATGACCAGAGAAAACAGACCAACAGAAAAGGGCAGACTTTGACCAAGCGGTGCTCAATGACGTGAATATCCACATGGAACAGAAGAGGTTTTTTTTTTTTTTTTTTTTTTTTTTTAAAGATTTTATTTATTTATTTGACAGAGAGAAATCACAAGTAGATGGAGAGGCAGGCAGAGAGAGAGAGAGGAGGAAGCAGGCTCCCCGCCAAGCAGAGAGCCCGATGCGGGACTCGATCCCAGGACCCTGAGGATCATGACCTGAGCCGAAGGCAGCGGCTTAACCCACTGAGCCACCCACGCGCCCCAAGGAACAGAAGAGGTTTTAACGCTATTCCCTACTGATGTAGCCTACATACTAAAGAGGACATCAGAAGTTTTCTGGAAGATACAATAGAAAACCATTTTGAGGACCTGGGGGCGGTGGCAGAGATGAGTGAAACAGAACACCAAAAACAGGAAGCCCAAGAAAGCTTGGGTGCCGCTTCCAGTCGGCGATGAGAGAAGAATTAGGCATGAACCAGTCAGCTGCAAAAGACTGGCAGCAGGGGACAACAGTCCGAAAGGATGGCTGCCAGGAGCAACTCCAGTGTCTCACTTTTATTGGATAGAAAACAATAGCCAATAGAAGGATTGAGGAAGGTCAAATGTTAATCCCATCTTGCTGACAAGCAATAAGGAGGATAAAGTTTATAGTTAAACAAGCACATTGAAAGAACTCTTCTAACTAACAAAGGCACTTCTGGGAAGAGAAAGGCTCCATGGCGGATAAGGGAGGCAGGCGGATTTCATTCCACCCTGAGCTAACCTGGCATTCCCAGGTGCTCCGCTTTCCTGAAGCAGGCGGCATTCCGCCCTGGGCTGGCCAGGCTTCCAGCCAGCGCAGCTTCTGTGAGGGGGCTGCATTCTGCCATGAGCAAGCGAGGTATCCCCCGCTGCCCAGCTTCTGTGAAGGGGCGGTGTTCCGCCCTGAGGATCTGGCCATGCCATCCTGGGGGGAGATGCCCCAAGCAGGATCAGGCTGATGAGGGGTTAGATGTCTGGTGGGCAAGTCATGTTCACACCCCAGGTTGAGGCTGGTTAAGTGGGATCGGGTGTAGGGTCTAGACCCTTCTGCCAAGGGTTTATCCTGAGAACGTGAAGAGATGGGTCCGTGACCCAGAAGCCGGGCTAACCCTAACAGTAACCACTAACCCTGACCCTGACACTGACTGTGAGCCTGTCACAAACCCTAACCCAAGCCCTGACCATGACCCTGACCCTGTCCCTGACTGTGATCCTGACCTGAACCCTAAACCTAAACCTAAGGCTGACACTGACCCTGATGTGGACCCTGAACCTAAACCTAACTCTGACATTACTGTAACCATGACTCAAACCTAACCAGGACCCTGACCCTGACCCTAATCCTAACCCTGACGCTGACCTAAACCGGTCCCTAACCCTAACCCTGACCGTGACTGTGTGCTTGACCCTAACCCTAAACCTAATGGTAACTCTAACCATGACCCTAATAAGGACCCGGAACCTACACCTCATGCTGACCCTGACCCTAACACAAAACACTACCCTAAACCAAACCCTAACCCTGACCTTACGCTGTCTAACCCTAACCCTAACCATAACCGTACTTCTAACTCTAACCCTAACCCCAATCCCAAACCCTACCGCCAAAACCTAACTGTGACACTGAACCGAACATTGACCCTATACCAAAGCCTGACCCTCAACCTGACCCTGGCCCTGACCTTTACCTGACCCTGACTCTGACCCTAATCCTAACCTTGACACTAACCCTGACCACTACATAGCCCTATCCCTGACCCGAATGTGGACTTTAAACCCTGAACCTGAACCTAAAAGGACACTGGTGCTAACCTTCACCCTGACCCTACCCAGAACATGACGATAACCTAACCCTGACCTTTACAGTAACCCCGACAATCAACTGAACATTAAACCTGACCCTGACTGTGAGACTGAACCTAACTCTGACCCTAAGTGTAACCCTGACCCTGACACTAACATGGGCCCTCCCCCGAATCCTATCTCTGAACCTAACCCTAACACTAATACCTAACCCTACCACAGACCCTGACTTTACGAGGTCTAACCCTAACACTCAACCTAACGTTAAATGTAGAACTAACCCTAAACATTAACAATAACCCTGACCCTATACCTGACTATGATCATAACCGTAAACCTGAATTTTGCCTATACCAGACCCTGACACTAAACCTGACACTGGCCCTGACCCTAAACCTAACCATGACCCTAACAATGACCACTACATAACCCTGTCCCTGACCCGAATGTGGACTTTAAACCAATACCTGATCCTGACCGTAAACCTGACACTGGGCCTAGACTTCACGCTGACCCTGACCCAGGCAAAGACCATAAAATTAACCCTGACCCTAACAGTGACCCTGACCCTGACCCTAACAATAATCCTGACACTGAATGGGAGCCTGACCCTAACTCTAACCCTAAACGTAACCCTGACCCTGACACTAACACGGGCACTGACCCGAAACCTAACGCTGAACCTAACCCTAAAACTAACCCCTAACATTATCCCTGACACTGACCCTAACCCGGTCTAACCCTCACCCTCAACCTACCTCTAACCCTAACCCTAACCCCACTTTAACAATAAACCTGACCCTCTCCCTGACCCTGATCATAACCCTAACTCTGAACTTTGCCTATGTCACACCTTGACTTTAAACCTGACCCTGGCCTTGACCTTAACACTGACCCTAACCCTGACTGTAAACCTAACTCTTACCCAATCCGTGAGCCTGAACAGAATCATAACTGTAAAGGTAACCCTGATCCTGAACCTACTCATGAAACAGAACCTAAACATAAAGCTGACTTACCATAACCATGAACCTAACCCTGACCCTGACCCTAACCCTGACACTAAACCTGCCCAAAACCTAACCCTGACCCTGACATGAACCTTGCCCCCATACCAAATCTTGAACCTGACACTAAGTCTGACCATGACCCTGCCTGGACCTAAACCTAACCGTCAGCCTAACACTGAACTTGACCCTGACTCTGAGCGCAATGCTAACCGTGACCCTACTGTGATCCTGACCCTAAAGCTAACCATGAACCTAACCCTAACCCTGACCCCTACCCTAAGCCTTATGCTAACCCTGACCCCAAAGACGTCTAACCCTAACCCTGACCCTAAGCCTTTCTTAGCCCTAACCCTAACACTAAGCTGGTCTAAACCCAGCTCTGTTCCCTCCTGCGGGGACAACAGCTGCACCCAGGCCTCCCAGAGTCTGGGGTCACTGGATGGGCACTGCATTGAGTGGAGTGTGAGCCTTGAGCAGCTTGGGGACCGGAGGCTCAGGGAGCTCTGGTGGAACAGGAAGTTCGGTAAGGAGCCCCAGGCAGTGGTGACCTCACTTCCCTGAAGACAGAGCCCAACGCAATTGGAACCCACATATCACGGCACCCCATAACAAAGAAAACAACCTGTGTAAATAACTTTAGGCATATCCTAAAGGAAGCGACATGTTCTTCTACTGTACTGAAGCCCAGAGGATACAGGAAGATGTGAGCTCGCCCGCCAGACACGTCCCCTCCCTGGCAGGTCATATCAGGTTTCCGCAACGCCGCAGGCCCTTTGGCTAATAAAATCAAAAGGTGAAACCAGTGGGCTCAGAGTCAGAGAGTCCCACACCTTCTGATCTATGGGTGTAACCCTAGGTCTCCTCCATGTCTGTGTGTGTGTGTGTGTGTGTGTGTGTGTGTGTGTGTGTGCCTCTGGGTGTCTGTGTGTCTGTGTGTAAAGAGGACCTGGCAATGCCATCGTGGGTGGAGATGCCCCAAGCAGGATCAGGCTGATGAGGGGTTAGATGTCTGGTGGGTAAGTCATGTTCACACCCCAGTTTTAGGCTGCTTAAGTGGGATAGGTTGTAGGGTCTACACCCTTCTGCCCAGGGTTTATCCTGAGACTCTGAATGGATCGGTCCATGACCCAGGAGCGGGGCTAACCCTAACAGTAACCACTAGCCCTGACCCTGACACTGACTGTGAGCCTGCCCCAAACCCTAACCCAAGAACTGACCCTGACTCTGACTGTGATCCTTACCTGAACCCAAAACAAAACCTAAGCCTGGAAAGGACCCTGATGTGGACCCTGAACCTAAACCTAACTCGGATAGTACCATAAATATGACTAATACGTAACCATGACCCAGACCCTGACCCTAATCCTAACCCTGACGCTGATCTAACCCTGACCCTAACACTAACCCTGACACTGAATGTGAGCCTGAACCTAACTCTAAACCTAAACTTAACCCTGACCCTGACACTAACACAGGCCCTGACCCGAAACCTAACGCTGAACCTAACCCTAAAACTAACCCCTAACATTATCTCTGACACTGACCCTAGCCCGGTCTAATCCTAACCGTCCACCTACCTCTAACCCTAACCCTAACCCCACTTTAACAATTATCCTGACCCTCTCCCTTAACCTGATCATAACCCTAACTCTGAACGTTGCCTACGTCAGAACTTAACCTTAAAACTGACCCTGGCCTTGACCTTAACACTGACCCTAACCCTGACTGTAAACCTAAATCTGACCCAATCCATGATCCTGAAACAGATTAGTAACCCTAAAGCTAACCCTGATCCTAACCTACTCATAAAACAGAAGCTAAACATACAGCTGACCTTACCATAACCATGAACCTAACCCTGACCCTAACCCTAACTCTGACACTAAACTGGTCCCAAACCTAACCCTGACCTGACATGACCTTCCCCCCAAACCAAAACTTGAACCTAACCCTAAAACTGACCATGACCCTGAACTTGACCCTAAACCTAGTCATCAGCCTAACACTGACCCTGAGCCTGACTCTGACCGGAACGCTACCCTGAATCTACTGTGATCCTGACCCTAAACCTAACCATGAACCTAACCCTAACCCTGACCCCTACCCTAAACCTTACACTGACCCTGACCCTAAAGACGTCTAACCCTAACCCTGACCCTAAGTCATTCTTAACCCTAACCCTAACACTAACCTGGTCTAAAACCAGCTCTGTTCCCCCAAGCGGGGAAAACAGGGCACCCAGGCCTCCCAGGGCCTGGGGGGAGGCTGTATGGGGGTCACTGGATGGGCACTGCATTGAGTGGAGTGTGAGCCTTAAGCAGCTTGGGGACTGGCGGCTCAGGGATCTCTGGTGGAGCAGGAAGTTCATAAGGAGCCCCCAGGCAGTGGTGACCTCACTTCCTTGACGACAGAGCCCAACGGTATTGAAACCCAAATATCCAGACACCCCATTACAGAGAAAACCGCCATGCCCAGCTCATTTCTAGGCACATCCTAAAGGAAGCGACATGTTCTCTGCTGTACTGAAGCCGAGAGGATGCAGGGAAAAGAGAGCTCGCCCGCCAGACACGACCCCTCCCTGGCATGTCATATAAGGTTTCCCCAACGCCTCAGGCCCTGTGGCTAATGAAATTAAAAGGTGACACCAGGGGACTCAGAGTCAGAGAGTCCCACACATCTTATCCAATTGTGTAGCCATAAGTCTCCTCCCTGTCGCTGTGTGTGTGTGTGTGCGAGTGCCTCTGGGTGTCTGTGTGTCTGTGTGTAAAGAGGACCTTGCTATGCCATCGTGGGTGGAGATGCTCCAAGCAGGATCAGGCTGACGAGGGGGTAGATGTCTGGTGGGCAAGTCATGATCACACCCCAGTTTAAGGCTGGTTAAGTGGGACTGGGTTTAGGGTGTACACCCTTCTGCCAAGGGTTTATCCTGACACCCTGAAGGGATGGGTCCATGACCCAGGAGCGGGGCTAACCCTAACAGTAAACACTAACCCTGACCCTGACAGTGACTGTGTGCCTGCCCCAAACCCTAACCCAATACCTGACACTTACCCTGACCCTGAACCTGACTGTGATCCTGACCTGAACCCTAAACCTAAACCTAACCTGACACTGACCCTGATGTGGACTCTAACCTAAACCAAACTCTGACATTACCGTAACCATGACTCAAACCTAAACAGGACCCTGACTCTGACCCTAATCCTAACCCTGATGCTGACATAACCCGGACACTAACCCTATCCCTGACCGTGACAGTGTGCTTGAACCTAACCCTAAACCTAATGGAAACTCCAACCATGACCCTAATAAGGACACTGAACCTACATATCATGCTGACCCTGAACTTAACACTAACCCCTAACCTAAACCAAACCCTAACCCTGACCTTACTCTGTCTATCCCTAACCCTAACCATAACCCTACTTCTAACTCTAACCCAAACCCCAATCCCAAACCCTACCGCTAAAACCTAACTGTGACCCTGAACCAAACATGGACCCTATACCAAAGCCTGACCCTCAACCTGACCCTGGCCCTGACCTTTACCTGACCCTGACTCTGACCCTAATCCTCACCTTGACACTAACCCTGAACACTACATAAACCTGTCCCTGACCCGAATGTGGACTTTAAACCAATACCTGAGCCTGACACTAAACCGGACACTGGCGCTAAACTTCACCCTGACCCTGACCCAGACCATGGAGATAACCTAACCCTGAACCTTACAGTGACTCCGACAATCAATTGAACACTAAACCTGACCCTGAGTGTGAGACTGAACCCTACTCAAACCCTAAATGTAACCCTGACCCAGACACTAACATTGGCCCACTCCCGAATTCTATCTCTGAACTTAACCCTAACACTAACCCCTAACCTTACCACGGACCCCGACCCTAACAAGTTCTAACCCAAACCGTCAACCTAACGCTAAACGTAAAACTAACCCTAAACATTAACAATAACCCTGACCCTATACCTGACTAAGATCATAACCCTAACCCTGAACTTTGCCTATACCAGACCCTGACACTAAACTGTACAGTGGCCCTGACCCTTAACCTAACCATGACCCTAACAATGACCACTACATAACACTGTTCCTGACCCGAATGTGGACTTTAAACCAATACCTGATCCTGACCGTAAACCTGACACTGGCCCTAGTCTTCACCCTGACCCCGACCCAGGCAAAGACCAAAAACCTAAGCCTGACCCTAACAGTGACCCTGACCCTGAACCTAACACTAACCCTGACACTGAATGGGAGCCTGACTCTATCTCTAACCCTAAATGTAAGCCTGACCCTGACACTAACACGGGCCCGACCCGAAACCTAACGCTGAACCTAACCCTAACACTAACCCCTAACATTATCCCTGACACTGACCCTAACCCGGTCTAACCCTCACCTGCAACCTACCACTAACCCTAAACCGAACCACAATTTAACAATAATCCTGACCCTCCCCCTGACCCTGATCATACCCCTAAGTCTGAACTTTGCCTATGTCAGACCTTAACCTTAAACCAGAACCTGGCCTTGACCTTAATACTGACCCTAACCCTGACTGTAAACCTACCTCTGACCCAATCCGTGAGCCTGAACAGAATCGTAACTGTAAATCTAACCCTGATCCTGAACCTACTCATGAAACAGAACCTAAACATAAAGCAGACCTTACCATAACCATAAACCTAACACTGACATTGACCCTAACCCTGACACTAAACCTGTCCCAAACCTAACCCTGAACCTGACATGAACTTTGCCCCCACACCAAAACATGAACCTGACCCTAAATCTGACCATGACCCTGCCTGACCCTAAACCTAACTGTCAGCCTAACACTGACCCTGACCCTGACTATGACTGTAACGCTAACCCTGACCCTACTGTGATCCTGATCCTAAAACAAACCATGAACCTAACCCTTACCCTGACCCCTACCCTAAGCATTACACTAACCCTGACCGCAAAGACGTCTAACCCTAACCCTAACCCTACATCTTTCTTAGCCCTAACCCTAACACTAAACTGGTCTAAACCCAGCTCTGTTCGCTCCAGCGGGATAACAGCTGCACCCAGGACTCCCAGGATCTGGGAGGAGGCTGTATGGGGGTCACTGGATGGGCACTACATTGAGTGGAGTGTGAGCTTTGAGCAGATTGGGGACTCTGGTGGAGGGGGAGTTCGATAAGGAGCCCCCAGGCAGTGGTGACCTCACTTCCTTGATGACAGAGCCCAACGGAATTGGAACCCACGTATCCAGGCACCCCAATACAGAGAAAACCGCCCTTCCCAGCTCATTTCTAGGCACATCCTAAAGGAAGCGACATGCTCTTCTGCTGTACTGAAGCCAAGAGGAAGCAGGGAGAAGAGAGCTGGCCCGTCAGACACGTCCCCTCCCTGGCAGGTCATATCAGGTTTCCCCAAAGCCTCAGGCCCTTTGGCTAATAAAATCAAAAGGTCACACCAGGGGGCTCAGAGTCAGAGAGGCCCACACCTTATGAACTACCAGTGTAGCCCTAGGTCTCCTCCGCATATCTCTTTGTGTGTGTGTGTGTGTTTGTGTGTGTGTGTGCCTCTGGGTGTCTGTGTGTCTGTGTGTAAAGAGGACCTGGCCATGCCATCATGGGTGGAGATGCCCCAAGCAGGATCAGGCTGATGAGGGGTTAGATGTCTGGTGGGCAAGTCATGTTCACACCCCAGTTTAAGGCTGGTTAAGTGGGATCAGGTATAGGGTCTATACCCTTCTGCCCAGGATTTATCCTGAGACCCTGAAGGGATGGGTCCATAACCCAGAAGAGGGGCTAACCCTAACAGTAACCACTAACCCTGATCCTGACACTGACTGTGAGCCTGCCCCAAAGCCAAACCCAGCCCTGACCCTGACCCTGACCCTGACCCTGGCTGTGATGCTGACCTGAACCCTAAACCTAAACCTAAGGCTGACACTGACCCTGATGTGGACCCTGAACCTAAACCTAACTCTAACATTACCGTAACCATGACTCAAACCTAACCAGGACCCTGACCCTGACCCTAATCCTTAACCTGATGCTGACCTAAACCCGACACTAAGCCTACCCCTGAACGTGACAGTATGCTTGACCCTAACCCTAAACCTAATGGTAACTCTAACCATGACCCAAATAAGGACCCTGAACCTACACATCATGCTGACCCTGAACTTAACACTAACCCCTAACCTAAACCAAACCCTAACCCTGACCTTACTCTGTCTATCCCTAACCCTAACCATAACCCTACTTCTAACTCTAACCCAAACCCCAATCCCAAACCCTACCGCTAAAACCTAACTGTGACCCTGAACCAAACATGGACCCTATACCAAAGCCTGACCCTCAACCTGACCCTGGCCCTGACCTTTACCTGACCCTGACTCTGACCCTAATCCTCACCTTGACACTAACCCTGAACACTACATAACCCTGTCCCTGACCCGAATGTGGACTTTAAACCAATACCTGAGCCTGACACTAAACCAGACACTGGCGCTAAACTTCACCCTGACCCTGACCCAGACCATGACGATAACCTAACCCTAACCCTTACAGTGACCCCGACAATCAATTGAACACTAAACCTGACCCTGACTGTGAGACTTAATCCTACTCAAACCCTAAATGTAACCCTGACCCAGACACTAACATTGGCCCACCCCCGAATCCTATCTCTGAACCTAACCCTAACAGTAACCCCTAGCCCTACCACGGACCCTGACCCTAACAAGTTCTAACCCTAACCGTCAACCTAACGCTAAACGTAAAACTAACCCTAAACTTTAACAATAACCCTGACCCTATACATGACTAAGATCATAACCCTAACCCTGATCTTTGCCTATACCAGACGCTGACCCAAATCCGGGCCCTGAGCTTTGCCTATACCAGACCGAGACCCTAAACCTGACCCTGGCCCTGACCCTAAACCTAACCATGACCTTAACAATGACCACTATATAAACCTGTCCCTTACCCGAATCTGGACTTTAAACCAATACCTGATCTTGACCGTAGACCTGACACTGGCCCTAGACTTCACCCTGATTCTGACCCAGATAAAGACCATAAACTTAACCCTGACCCTAACAGTGACCCGGACCCTGACCCTAACACTAACCCTGACACTGAATGGAAGCCTGATCCTAACTCTAACCCTAAACGTAACCCTGACCCTGACACTAACACGGACCCTGACCCGAAACCTAACGCTGAACCTAACCCTAAAACTAACCCCTAACATTATCCCTGACACTGACCCTAACCCGGTCTAACCCTCACCTTCAACCTACCTCTAACCCTAACCCGAACCCCACTTAACAATAATCCTGACCCTCTCCCTGACCCAAATCATAACCCGAACTCTGAACTTTGCCTATAGCAGACCCTAAACTTAAACCTGACCCTGGCCTTGACCTTAACACTGACCCTAACCCTGACTGTAAACCTAAATCTGACCCAATCCGTGAGCCTGAACAGAATCCTAATCCTAAAGCTACCCCTGATCCTGAACCTACTCATAAAACAGAACCTACAAAAGCTGAACTTACCATAATCATGAACCTGACCCTAACCCTGACACTAAACCGGTCCCAAACCTAATCCTGACCCTGACATGAACCTTGCCCCCAAACCAAAACTTGAACCTGAACCGAAATCTGACCATGACGCTGAACCTGACCCTAAACCTAACCGTCACCCTAACACTGACCCTGTCCCTGACTCTGACCGAAACGCTAACCCTGACTTTACTGTGAGCCTGACCCTAAACCTAACCATGAAACTAACCCTAACCCTGACCCCTACCCTAAGCCATCCGCTAACCCTGACGCCAACGACGTGTAACCCTAACCCTGATCCTAAGTATTTCTTAACCCTAACCTAACCCTAACCCTAACCCTAACCCTGACCCTAAGTATTTCTTAACCCTAATCCTAACACTAACGTAGTCTAATCCCAGCTCTGTCCCTCCAGTGGGGATAACAGCTGCACTCAGGCATCCTAGGGGCAGGTGGGAGGCTGTATGGGTGTCATTGGAGGGGTACTTCATTGAGTGGATTGTGAGCCCTGAGCAGCTTGGGGACCGGTGGCTCAGGGAGCTCTTGTGCAGCAGGAAGTTTGGTAAGGAGCCCCCAGGCAGTGGTGACCTCACTTCCCAGATGACAGAGCCCAACGGAATTGGAACCCACGTATCCAGGCACTCCAATACAGAGAAAACCGCCCTGCCCAGCTCATTTCTAGGCACATGCTAAAGGATGTGACATGTTCTTCTGCTGTACTGAAGCCAAGAGGAAGCAGGGAGAAGAGAGCTGGCCCGTCAGACACGTCCCCTCCCTGGCAGGTCATATCAGGTTTCCCCAATGCCTCAGGCCCTTTGGCTAATAAAATCAAAAGGTGACACCAGGGTCTCAGAGTCAGAGAGGCCCACACCTTATGAACTACCAGTGTAGCCCTAGGTCTCCTCTGCATATCTCTTTGTGTGTGTGTGTGTGTTTGTGTGTGTGTGTGCCTCTGGGTGTCTGTGTGTCTGTGTGTAAAGAGGACCTGGCCATGCCATCATGGGTGGAGATGCCCCAAGCAGGATCAGGCTGATGAGGGGTTAGATGTCTGGTGGGCAAGTCATGTTCACACCCCAGTTTAAGGCTGGTTAAGTGGGATCAGGTATATGGTCTATACCCTTTGGCCCAGGGTTTATCCTGAGACCCTGAAGGGATGGGTCCATGACCCAGAAGAGGGGCTAACCCTAACAGCAACCACTAACCCTGATCCTGACACTGACTGTGAGCCTGCCCCAAACCCAAACCCAGCCCTGACCCTGACCCTGACCCTGACGCTGGCTGTGATGCTGACCTGAACCCTAAACTTAAACCTAAGCCTGACACTGACCATGATGTGGACCCTTAACCTAAACCTAACTCTGACATTACCGTAACCATGACTCATACCTAACCATGACACTGACCCTGACCCTAATCCTAACCCTGATGCTGACCTAACTCTCACCCTAACCCTAACCCTGACCGTGATTGTGATCCTGACCCTAACCCTAAACCTAATGGTAACTCTAACCATGACCCTAAAAAGGAACCTGAACCTAAACCTAACGCTGACCCTGACCCTAACAATAACCCCTACCCTAAACCAAACCTTAACCCTGACCTTACACTGTCAATCCTAAACCTAACCATAACCCTATTTCTAACTCTAACCCTAACCACAATCCCAAACCCTACCGTCAAAACCTAAGTGTGACACTGAACCGAACATTGACCCTAAACCAAAGCCTGACCCTAAACCTGACCCTGGCCCTGTCCTTCTCCTGACCCTGACCCTGACCCTAATCCTAACCATGACACTAACACTGACAACTACATAACCCTGTCCCTGACCCGAATGTGGACTTTAAACCAATACCTGAACTGACCCTAAACCTGACCCTGGCGCTAACTTCACCCTGACCCTGACCCAGACCATGACCTTAAACCTAACCCTGACCTTAACAGTGACCCCGATCCTGACCTGAACACTAACCCTGACCATTACTGTGAGCCTGACCCTAACTCTAACCCTAAATATATCCCAGACCCTGACACTAACACGGGCCGTACCCCGAATCCTATCTCTGAACCTAACCCTAACACTAACCCCTAACCCTACCACGGACCCTGACCCTAACAGGTCTAACCCTAACAGTCAACGTAACGGTTACCCTAACACTAACTCTAAACTTTAACAATAACCCTGACCCTTTACCTGACTAAGATCATAACCCTACCCCTGAACGTTGCCTATATCAGACCGTGACCCTAAACCTGAACCTGGCCCTGACCGAAAACCTAACCATGACCCTAACAATGACCACTATATAAGCCTGTCCCTTACCCGAATGTGGACTTTAAACCAATACCTGATCTTGACTGTAAACCTGACACGGGCCCTAGACTTCACCCTGACCCTGACCCAGGTAAAGAACATAAACCTGCGCCTGACCCTAACAGTGATGCTGACCCTGACCATAACACTAACCCTGACACTGAATGGGAGCCTGACCCTAACTCTAACCCTAAACGTAACCCTGACCCTGACACTAACACGGGCCCTGACCCGAAACCTAACGCTGAACCGAACCCTAAAACTAACCCCTAACATTATCCCTGACACTGACCCTAACCCGGTCTAACCCTAACCCTCAACCTACCTCTAACCCTAACCCTAACCCTACATTAACAATAAACCTGACCCTCTCCCTGACACTGATCATAACCCTAACTCTGAACATTGTCTATGTCAGACTTTAACCTTAAACCTGACCCTGGCCTTGACCTTAACACTGACCCTAACCCTGACTGTAAACCTAAATCTGACACAATCCGTGAGCCTGAAGAGAATCGGAATCCTAAAGCTAACCGTGATCCTGAACCTACTCATAAAACAGAACCTACAAAAGCTGACCTTACCATAATCATGAACCTAACCCTGAACCTGACCCTAACCCTGACACTAAACCTGTCCCAAACCAAAACTTGAACCTGACCCTAAATCTGACCATGACCCTGAACCTGACCCTAAACCTAACCGTCATCCTAACAATGACCCTGTCCCTGACTCTGACCGTAACGCTAACCCTGACCCTACTTTGAGCCTGACCTTAAACCTAACCATGAAACTAACCCTAACCCTGACCCCTACCCTAAGCCATCCGCTAACCCTGATGCCAACGACGTATAACCGTGACCCTGACCCTAAGTATTTCTTAACCCTAACCTAACCCTAACCCTAACCCTAACCCTGACCCTAAGTATTTCTTAACCCTAACCCTAACACTAACGTAGTCTAATCCCAGCTCTGTTCCCTCCAGCGGGGATAACAGCTGCACCCAGGCCTCCTAGGGGCAGGTGGGAGGATGTATGGGTGTCATTGGAGGGGCACTTCATTGAGTGGATTGAGAGCCCTGAGCAGCTTGGGGACCGGCGTCTCAGGGAGCTCTGGTGCAGCAGGAAGTTTGGTAAAGAGCCCCCAGGCAGTGGTGACCTCACTTCCCACATGACAGATCCCAACGGAATTGGAACCCACGTATCCAGGCACCCCAATACAGAGAAAATCGCCCTGCCCAGCTCATTTCTAGGCACATCCTAAAGGAAGCGACATGCTCTTCTGCTGTACTGAAGCCAAGAGGAAGCAGGGAGAAGAGAGCTGTACCGTCAGACACGTCCCCTCCCTGGCAGGTCATATCAGGATTCCCCAATGCCTCAGGCCCTTTGGCTAATAAAATCAAAGGTCACACCAAGGGGCTCAGAGTCAGAGAGGCCCACACGTTATGAACAACCAGTGTAGCCCTAGGTCTCCTCCGCATATCTGTGTGTGTGTGTGTGTGTGTGTGTGTGTGTGTGTGTGCCTCTGAGTGTCGGTGTGTAAAGAGGACCTGGCCATGCCATCATGGGTGGAGATGCCCCAAGCAGGATCAGGCTGATGAGGGGTTAGATGTCTGTTCGGTAAGTCATGTTCACACCCCAGTTTAAGGCTGGTTAAGTGGGATCAGGTGTAGGGTCTACACACTTCTGCCCGGAGTTTATCCTGAGACCCTGAGAGATGGGTCCATGACCCAGAAGAGGGGCTAACCCTAACAGTAACCACTAACCCTGATCCTGACACTGACTGTGAGCCTGCCCCAAACCCAAACCCAGCCCTGACCCCGACCCTGACCCTGACCCTGGCTGTGATGCTGACCTGAACACTAATCCTAAACCTAAGCCTGAAACTGACCCTGATGTGGACCCTGAACCTAAACCTAACTCTGACATTACCGTAACCATACTCATACCTAACCATGACACTGACCCTGACCCTAATCGTAACCCTGACGCTGACCTAACCCTGACCCTAACTCTACCCCGTACCGTGACTGTGAGCCTGATGCTAACCCTAAACCTAAAGGTAACTCTAATCATGACCCTCTACGGACCCTGAACCTAAACCTAACGGTGACCCTGACCCTAACACTAACCCCTACCCTAAACCAAACCCTAACTCTGACCTTACGCTGTCTATCCCTAACCCTAACTATAACCCTACTTGTAACTCTAATCCTAACCCCTATCCCAAACCCTACCACCAATACTTAACTGTGACACTGAAACGAACATTGACCTAAACCAAAGCCTGACCCTAAACCTGACCATGGCCCTGACCTTCACTGACCCTGACCATGATCCTACCCTAATCCTAACCATGACACTAACACTGACCACTACATAACCCTGTCCCTGACCCGAATGTGGATTTTAAACCAATACCTGAACCTGACCCTAAACCTGACACTGTTGCTAAATTCACCCTGACCCTGACCCAGACCATGACCATAAACCTAACACTGACCGTAACAGTGACCCCGACACTGACCTGAACACTAATCCTGACCCTGACTGTGAGCCTGACCCTAACTCTAACCCTAAATGTAACCCTGACCCTGACACTAACACGGGCCCTGATCCGAAACCTATCGCTGAACCTAACCCTAAAACTAACCCCTAACATTATCCCTGACACTGACCCTAACCCAGTCTAACCCTAACCCTCAACCTACCTCTAACCCTAACCCTAACCCCACTTTAACAATAAACCTTACCCTCTCCCTGACCCTGATCATAACTCTAACTCTGAACTTTGCCTATGTCAGAACTTAACCTTAAACCTCACCCTGGCCTAGACCTTAAGACTGACCCTAACAGTGTCTGTAAACCCAACTCTGACCCAATCCGTGATTCTGAACAGAATCGTAACCCTAAATCTAACCCTGATCCTAAACCTACTCACAAAACAGAACCTAAACATAAAGCTGACTTAACCCTAGCCCTGACACTAAACCTGTCCCAAACCTAACCCTGACCCTGACATGAACCTTGCCCCCAAACCAAATCTTGAACCTGACCTTAAATCTGACCATGATCCTGAACATGACCCTAAACCTAACCGTCACCCTACCACTGATCCTGACCCTGACTCTGAGCGTAATGCTAACCCTGACCCTACTGTGAGCCTGACCCTAAACCTAACCATGAACCTAACCCTAACCCTGACACCTACCCTAAGCCTTACGCTAACCCTGGCCCCAACGACGTCTAACCCTAACCCTCTGCCTGTCCTCCGTCCACTTGTGATCTCTCTCTGTCAAATAAATAATAAATAAAATCTTAAAAAAAAAGAATGACTCTACTTTTAAATAATAGCTTAAAAGGGGCACCTGGGTGGCTCAGTGGGTTAAGAAGACATGTAGACCAGTGGATTAGAGTAGAGTGCCCAGATATGGACCATCAACTCTATGTTCAAAAAATCTTTGACAAAGCAGAACAAATTACACAGTGGAAAAAGACAGCCTCTTCAATCAATGGTGCTGGAAAAATTGGACAGCTATGTATGGAAGAATGACACTCAACCATTCTCTTATACCATACATAAAGATAAATTTGAAATGGACAAACGTCCTCAACGTGAGGCAGGAATCTATCAAAATCCCAGAGGAGAACATAGGCAGTAACCTCTTGGACACTGGCCACAGCAAATTCTTTCAAGACATGTCCCCAAAGACAAAGGAAACAAAAGCAAAAATGAACTTTTGGGACTTCATCAAGATCAAAAGTTTCTGCACAGCAAAGGAAACCGTCAACAAAATGAAGAGACAACCCACTGAATGGGAGAAGATTTTCACAAATGACATTACAGATAAAGGGCTGATATCCAAGATCTATAAAGAACTCCTCAAACTCAACACACACAAAACAGATAATCATGTCAAAAAATGGGCAGAAGACATGAACAGACACTTCTCCAAAGAAGACATACAAATGGCAAACAGATGCATGAGAAAATGTTCATCATCATTAGCCACCAGGGAGATTCAAATCAAAAGCACTTTGGGATACCACCTTACACAGTTAGAAGGGCCAAAATTAACAAGGCAATAAACAACAAGTGCTGGAGAGCATGTGGAGAATGGGGAACCCTCTTACTCTATTGGTGAGAATGCCAGTTGGTGCAGCTACTTTGGGATACAGTGTGGAGACTCCTTAAGAAATTAAAATTAGAGCTACCCTATGACCCTGCAATTGCACTACTGAGTATTTACCCCTAAGATACAGATGCAGTGAAAAGAAGGGACATCTGTACCCTAATGTTTATAGCAGCAATGGCCACAGTCATTAAACTTTGGAAAGAACCAAGATGACCTTCAATGGATGAACGGATAAAGAAGATATGATCCATTTTTACAATGGAGTATTATGCTTCCTTCTGAAAGGAAGGATACCCAACTTTTGTATCAACATGGACGGGACTGGAGGAGATAATCCTGAGTGGAATAATTCAAGCAGAGATTGTCAATTTTCATATGGTTTCACTTAATTGTGGAGCATAAAGAATAACAGAAGACACTGGGTGATCAAGAGGAGAAGTGAGTGGGGGGAAATTGGAGGGGGGAACAAACCATGAGAGACTCTGAGAAACAAACTGAGAGTTTTGAGGGGAGGGGGCAGAGGGTTGGGTAAGCCTGTTAATGGGAGTTATGGAGGGCACATATTGCATAGAGCACTGGGTGTGGTGCATAAACAGTGAATTTTGGAACCCTGAAAAAAATAAAATAAAGATGACAACAACTCCTTTTCCCAACATGTGGTAGGAGTCCCCCAAATGATTGGAAGCAGCCTCCATTAGAGATCAATCCACTGCATGTTGAAGGTCCTCCCACTTCAAAAAGACCAAGAAATATCCAATGCCAAAACAAAGTAAGGGCCAGCTCCAACTCATGGAATACCACCTGCTCTCCCTTAGATAGTGTGCTGTTGCTTTAATAAACATGCCTTCTGCTTTCACTTGGGCATTGATCACTAATTCTCACGGGCCAACAATAAAAATAATGATGGTTTACCGTTACAATTCATAGAAAAGGAGGTACAGGGAAATTGAATGAAAGGGAATAACAAAGTAGATTCATAAGTCAATCTTCCTTGTAAAAAAATCAACCTGAAAGTGCGTTTCTGCCACCTCTCTCCTGTTTGATATGATAAAGAATGACCACGATACATGAATTATAGTTCGGGGTTTTGAAAAGCATAATAGCTTTATACCAACACTTGAGCTTTTATTTATTTATTTATTTATTTATTTATTGCTAACAAGATAGGTCGATTTGATATGCGGTTCCTGACAACCAACCTCAGATGTAATTCCATCTTCATGAGAAGTCTGAAGGAACCACAGACCAAACCTCAAAATAGATTCAAAGAGAAAATACTCTTAAAAAAAATTTCCCTTCCTGGGGCACCTGAGTGGCTCAGTGTCTTTGGCTCACTGAGCCTTTGCGTTCGGCTCAGGTCATGATCCTAGGGTCCTGGGATTGAGCCCCATGTCTAGCTCTCTGCTCAGCAGAGAGCCTGCTTCCACTTCTCTCTCTGCCTGCTCTCTGCCTACTTGTGATCTCTGTCTGTCAAATAAATAAATAAAAGCTTTAAAAAAAAATTTCCCTTGGGCACCTGGGTGGCAGAGTGAGTTAAAGCCTCTGCCTTCGGCTCAGGTCATGATTCCAGGGTCCTGGGATCGAGCCCAACATCAGGCTCACTCCTCAGCAGGGAGCCTGTTTCTTCCTCTCTCTCTGCCTGCCTCTCTTCCTACTTGTGATCTCTATCAAATAAATAAATAAAATCTTTAAAAAGAAAATTTCCCTTCCTATCAGAAGCAGACCAAACCACTAACAAATTCCCCAGAAAGCTTCATCTAAAAGGTTGTACTTTCTTCAGACACCCAGCAGGACCTTCTTCTCTGGGCCTGGTATTTCTTCAATGGCCTATTCCAGAGAATAAGACACTAAACTATTGAGCGCCAAGGGCCTCAGAACCACGAAAGACATGATGAGGGGTCCAAAGCACGCCTCTGGTCACCAAGAGGGCGTGTAAACATTTGCTGCTTTTCTGCATTTTTCAAAGCTGAGCTTTTAGCTGGAGGCCGCTCCTTTAGGATAAATTGCTGATACCATATAGTAAAAGCTATTATATGATCTTTTACAAACCATTTCCTATCTTTGCATTCTCATGTGCCAAGACAGACACGGATTATTTAAAACCCTGAAGAGAGTGCTATTGCATTTAAATTACCTGTAACCTTCATGCAATAGATTTATGATTGATGATAGATTTAGTTAAAATATAACTGTTTTAATTATTTATTCTCAATAAACGATTTCAAACTATGCTCATTTAAGTAAGTTGCTGCATAATCCCTTTTCTATTAAACCATAGTGCAAGGACCAATGCCGCGCTTCCGAGAGAACCCCAAGCTCTTTTTCTAGAATGGCCATATGCGTATGTATCAGGCGTCCTCTTTTCAGTCCCTTTGTGGAGCACCTACCATGGAGGTCATGTAATAACCAATAACCAAAAAACAAACAAAAAACCCAAACATCCAGGTCGAAGTGATTCACGGGTGCCATCATGCAATGGCGGACCCTGCCTGGAGACTAGGAGACTGCTCAAAGAGATCGCGGGCAGGCATCTCAGCCCAGGCCTGTGCTTGGGAAGCTGGTTCCCGGCTTTGGGCACAATCAGGAAACCGACAAAGTGACCCGAGAGTGCAGTCGTGGTTTAGGGCTGATGATCTTTTTGAGCCAGGAAGCGCTTGGACAATGGCTCGGGGAGCCAGGCTAGGAGGCCGCTCAGCGCCGGCGCTGGCCACGCTCGCAGGCCCCCACGGCTTCGCTGGCGCCCTGCCCTGGGCCCGCGCCTCAGGACGGAGGGGGAGGGTGGCGAGGGCGGGGGCGGCTGGGAGAAGGGGCTTTGCTAATTGCGGAATCCGGAAGTGAGCTCGGGGGACTGGCGGAGGAGGGGCGCGCAGCGCCGCGGTGCTGTGCTGTGGCCCAGTCCACACTGCAGGACCCCCGCACTCCCGTGTTCCCGCCCAGCCCCTGAGGCCGCGCTGTTCCGCTTCCGGGGCCCGCTGCCCCGCGACGCCCCATGGCTTCTCCGGAAGACCCTCTGCGAGCAGGTAGATGACACCGCGCCCGCCGCACCCTCACCTGGAGCAGAAAGCGTGGGCCGCGAGATCGCGGGGGTGTGGGGACCCAGCCTCCCGCGACCCCCGAGGCTGCGAGACCACCCCGGTCGCCGCGCCGCACCGGGGTCCGCACGGGATCTGGCCGGGGATGGCGCCGCCTGAGGTGCCTCCCGCCAGAGGGCGCGCTAGCCCCCATCCTTCGGCAACCCCATGCGTGCATGCCAAGGTCCCCCTTCCCTTGTCTCCCGCCTTGGCCCCGCCGCTTTTGTTCTGGACTTGGGATCCTAGGTGGAAACTAGTCCCTCAGACCTCCCTGGCAGCAAGGAGCACAGGGAGGGATTCTCGGTTTTTCCGCCCCGCCTGGCTCTTCCTCTCTCCACATTCACATGCCTTCTTGTGTCCTTTCCTCTCCTCATTGTCACTTTTATTAAATGGTTTTGTTCTGCATGTTGACCCGCAGAGCGATTTCATGAATGAATATACAGGAAACTGAGTCGGAGCCCACCTGTGAGAGCCCACCTGTGGAGGCCGTTCATTAGAATGGTCTCTGGTGCTAGCCTCAGTTCAGAATACTGCGTGTACCTAAGGACTGAGTCCAGATGTTTCTTTCATCTCTGACTTGAATTTGAAATCCAAACGTCAATATGACCTGGGAAGCCGAGGTCCACAGCATCTTCATCTGAAATTCCACTAGAGCTCCCATTTACCTAGTGCCCAGCCTGAGTCTGTTTTGCACTACTGTCAGGGTCCTAGAAGTTCATGCACTGCCCACCACTGACAGTAGGGGCATCTCTCTGTCCAGATTTTCCCTTTACATAAGGAGGTCAGTTACAGGAGATTAGGACTCACTCTAAGACTTCGACAGCAGCAAGGTTTCTTGGGGTAATGCAGGTCAGCTCTTAACAGTCCACTCTCTGGCTCTCCAAATTCGTGGCCTTCCCGTGTGCAAAATACCTTCACCCAATGCCCTCCAAAGCACTAATCATCCCAGAATCAACTCAAAATCTGAAATCTCATCTGTCCTCCTCCACTGAAAGACCCTGATCTCACCCTTCCATGGGACCTGAGGACTGCATCCAGAAGCCACAGTCTCCTGGTAAAGCTGCCCATCAGGTACTGATATCACCCTCATTTGTCCCAGCAGCCCAGGGCCTACAGTTCCCAGAGACAGTTTCTCAGAGGAAGTTTGAAGACCACCTCAGAGGACGTTCTTTGGGAGTGGATGAAGAGGGAAGGTAGTCAAAGCCTCCTGCCATTCCCAGGGCATGCAGAACCCAGAAAGTGAGGCCTTGGGTGCTTTCTAGTGACAGATTCAAGGCAATTCTTTGACATTGGGACTTCAGAGCTAACTTAGTTTTCATTTGTAATTATTATTTTTGTGTGGGGATCATAGCTTTTCTTTTGACCTATGGCTGTTTTCACTCCCGGTTCTGAAGAAGCCCCTAAATCCTAACCCTGTTGAGGACACAGAAAGCTCTCAGAGCAGCAGTACTGGGGGACAGTGTGGACACATGGTTTGGTTTCTCCTCTGGCCTGATTTTGCGGCAGCCCCGCTCTGTCCTCCTCAGACTTCAGAGCAATAGCTGAATAAGTGGAGAAAGGACCAGGGGGTCAGGAAGGTGACCACCGAAGAGTGACTTCTCTGGAGGGTGGCTGAGCTAGCGAGTGAGCGTGTTAGTCCAGCTCTGCCTGCAGTATGGATGGAGCTGAACAGGGGCCAGGGAAGGGGGGGAGGAGCTGAGAGCAGGGAGAAAGGGACCAAAGAGGAGATTCAGACGAAGGGAAGTAATTGGGAGGAAAGAAGAAACTCTAGAAGACAGGCATGTAAGAAAAAAAAGGGATGAAGTGGGCATCGGGAAAGGGCACCACCAGGGAAGGAGAGAGGGGAAGGGAAGAGGGAGGGAGGGAGGAAAGGGGAAAGGAAGAAGGGAGGAGTCAGCACGCCAGGGCTCCCCCTGCATCTGAAGAAGAGGTGGCTGGTCCAGCTTGTCAAACAGGGTGCTCACTCTTAGGTCCCAGTTTCTGCTCCCAGTGCTACTGGGCTTTGCAAGGAAGGCAGGCTGTCCCCTGGGACCCACTGGAGCCCACTGGAGCCCACAGGAGGTTGCGAGAGGTAAGATGCCACCTGCTCCTGTCCTGAGCTGCTCCCAGCTGCTAGCCTCACCACATGGTGAAATAGGGACCCCAGAACAAAGGACACAGGCCCGCATGTCTGCCGGTGGCCCTGGGCACTTAGCTCATCACAGTGAACCACACCGCCTCCTCAACCCAGGCTTTCAAAGCCTGCTTCTTCGTTCCTGGCTTTCATGTCTGTACGAACATGAGCCAGATCTATCTCATCTCCGACAGACAATTCTGACTCACCCCGTGTCAGATTTTTATTAGTGGCTGTGATAGAGTAAGATAGCAATGCTCTCACAAACGGACTATTGCCTCCCACATGACCTCAACAGTCTTATACATTTTCTTAGCAAAAAAATCTTGTCTCCATTAAGCTCATAACGTGGTCTAATAGTATACATGTGCCTTCGTTAGATGTGAAGCGATACAGAGGTCCTTTTTTTTTTTTTAATTTTACAAGGTAAAGTCAGTGAACACATCTAACTTGACGAATACGTCTCTAAAATATCAATCCAGGCAAAGCTTTTTCTGCCTACAGTTTGGAGCCTATGTGGTGACATTTTTAAAATGCTTTCAGTCCCTCAGTGAGGCTCTTAGAAGCTAGCCAGGGCTTACTACGTGCCAGGCACTGTGTCAGGTGTTGGAGCTAAACGGACGGAGAGTTTGGAGGCAGGCTGGGGAGGGACATCCGTGACACAACCACAGCTAGAAACGGAGGGCAGTGCTAGAAAAGAGAGAGCAGGCTGCATGGAGAGTGTGTACCATGGGGCTTGTGAGCTCACGAATAAGTGGGAGTAACTGGGGGAGAGGAAGAGGGTCTTCCCATCAATGGGAATCACCTGTGCTTGGGGGCATGCACCATGAGGGGTCTCCACAGCAAGAGGGAGGCAGCGTGGTTGAAGGGCAGAAAGACAGGGCAGAACAGGCATCAGTCAATTGGAAGGGTAAGAAGGGACGGATGGGAGGATTATGGATGCCTTTGGAAGACTGAGAATTTGTTAGAAGATCAGTGCAGTTTTCTATGGAGACAAATGCCAGGAACTGATAGGTCTTTGAAAGGTCACTCTGGCTGCCTTTTGGCAAAGGGTTTGGTAAAAGGCATGTGCAGGTGTGAACACACCAGGTGGGAGGTGAGTGCAGGAAATCAGGTGAGGGAGCATGGGAACTTGGTCCGGGGGTATATAAGGGAAAATAGCCTTTAATGAGTTCCACAAATTGGCACCAGCTGTAGCTTCATTACAGCGCTGGAAGGGGTAGGTGGGTGTGTCCTGGAGGTTACAGAAATTACATGAGAAAGGGAAGTCTTTTTAGATCTTTTTTCCAACTAGAGGAACTCTCACCTTATTGATAGAATTCCAGAGTGGGAACGGATGGACATGAGGACATTTTTGAAATGTCTGAATATGTTCTTTGACATCTTTTAAAGTGACGAGGAGACCTTGACCTTAGGAGGCCTCGGCCTTCTTTGTAGCCAAGAAGATTTCACCTACAGATTTGGGTTCTCCCTTTTAAAGTCAAGAAGACAGTCATTCCAAAGGACACCTCCTATCATTTTACGCTCTCATCATACCACATTTGTTGGGATCTCCAAGACCCTCTGTTCCAGGTTGTGAGTATCCACTTTGGCCGGGCTGGTCTTGCCAAGAACACCACCACATGAAATCTAGAGCCTGTAGTGCTATTAATAACATCATCTAAGACTGTCTTTGCTGCCCTCATGGCCTCTTCCCACCATGACTCACTGAAGCTTTTTACACGTTGTATCCATTAAGCTATAGTTCCCAAAGCTCATCTTCTCTAGTGCCATTAATTTTTAGGGGACCAGGCAAACCTTAAACTTGTCCCCCTTAATTGGATCCCTGTGCCCCCACAATCTCTTTGAATGACTTTCACCATGATCCTTGAATGAGCTCTGAGACCACTGCTGGTACCTAACACTTCTTGGCACCTTGTCTGTTAGTTCTTGGAAGAGGAGGTGGCTATGGAGGTGAGTGGGGATGGGAGTGGGAGGATTTCTCCCTTCACTTCCTTTTTTGTTTTTTCAAATAATAGATTTTGAGGGGGAGGGAAAGGTTAACCAGACAGTTTATTTTCCATCTCCCACTGATAAAATGTTTACCACTCCCCATTGGAAGAATTTAGATCTTTCTTTAGAATCTCCAGGAAAATCTCCCAAACCCAACCCACCACCATGTGGATTCAGCCATCTTCTGATTCACCTCCAGATTTTCTCCTCCTAACTGCTCAAGCCACAGGTTAAGGGCGAAATGTTCAATGCCCAAGCAATTAAGTGGGGAACACGTTTATCTAAGCAATTGCATGCAGCTCTGTATCTGCATACAGGGGGTCTCTCCCAAGCCTTTTCAACCTCAGCAAAACAAGAAAAAGCCCCAGCGACCTGGGGCTATATTTCATTCATTCATTCCTGTGTTCAACACTCATGGCGGACCCCACCGAGACAGTGGGAAAGCAAGGACGGGAGCAATCCTGGAAGCTGAAGTCTGAGGAGGATTTCAAATTCAAGTCAGAGAGGAAAGAAACATCTGGACTCAGTCCTCAGGTACACACAGTATACTGAACTGAGGCTAGCACCAGAGACCATTCTAATGAAAGGCCTCCACAGGTGGGCTCTCACAGGTGGGCTCTGACTCAGTTTCCTGTATATTCATTCATGAAATCGCTCTGCGGGTCAACATGCAGAACAAAACCATTTAATAAAAGTGACAATGAGGAGAGGAAAGGACACAAGAAGGCATGTGAATGTGGAGAGAGGAAGAGCCAGGGTGGAAAAACCGAGAATCCCTCCCTGCGCTCCTTGCTGCCAGGGAGGTCTGAGGGACTAGTTTCCACCTAGGATCCCAAGTCCAGAACAAAAGTGGCGGGGCCATGGTGGAGGCAAGGGAAGGGGGACCTTGGCATGCATGCATGGGGTTGCCGAACGATGGGGTCTAGCGCGCCCACTGGCGGGGGGGGGGGGGGGGGGCACCTCAGGTGGCGCCATCCCTGGCCCGATCCCGTGCGGACACCAGTGCGGCGCAGCGTCCAGCGTGGTCCCGCTGCCGCGGGGGACGCGGGAAGCTGGGTCCCCACACCCCCGCGAGCTCGCGGCCCGCACTTTCTGCTCCAGGTGAGGGCGCGGCGCGGTTTCAATTTGCCTTCGCGCAGAGGGTCCTCTGGAGACGCCATGGGGCTGGGAGGGGCAGCGGGCTGCGGGAGCGGGACAGCGCAGGCTCAGGGGCTGGGCTGGAGCGCAGGAGCGCATGGAGGGCGAGTCCTATGGGTCCTCCAGAACCGACTGGGCGGCAGCACAGCACCGGGGCGCTGCACGCCCCTCCCCCGCCAGCCCCTCCACATCCTCCCAGACTCTCCGCCACGTCCTCTGCCAGCTCACTACCCGCTTTGGCAATTAGCAAAGCCCCTTCTCCGGGCTGCCCCCGCCCCCACCCATTCCTTCCTGAGGCGGAGGCCGGGCCTGGGCACGGGGTGAGCCCCGGGGGCCTGCGAGCGTGGCCAGCGCCAGCTCTCAGCGGCCTCCTAGCCTGGCTCCCCGAGCGCGTGTCGGGGTGCAGCCTGGCTGCGAAAAGATCATCAGCCCTTAACCCGGCTGCACTCTCGGGTCACTTTGCTGGCTTCCTGATTGCGCCAGAAGCCCGGAACCAACCTCCCCAGCACAAGCCTGGGCTGAGATGCCTTCCTGCTATTTGAGCAGTCTCCTGGTCTCCAGGCAGGGTCTGCCTTTGCATGATGGCAGGCGCAAATCACTTCGACCTGGATGTTTGGGTTTTTTGTTTGTTTTTTGGTCATTGGTTATTACATGACCTCCATGGTAGGTGCTCCACAAAGCGAGTGAAAAGAGGACGCCTGATGCATACGCATATGGCCATTCCAGAAAAAGAGCTTGGGGTTCTCGCAGAAGCGTGGCATTGGTCCTTGCACTATGGTTTAATAGAAAAGGGATTATGCAGCAACTTACTTAAATGAGAATAGGTTGAAATCGTTTACTGAGAATAAATAATTAAAACAGTTATATTTTAACTAAATCTATCATCAATCATAAATCTATTACAAGAAGGTTACAGGCAATTTAAATGCAATAGCACTCTCTTCAGGGTTTTAAATAATCCGTGTCTGTCTTGGCACATGAGAATGCAAAGATAGGAAATGGTTTGTAAAAGATCATATAATGGCTTTTACTCTATGGTATCAGCAATTTATCCTAAAGGAGCGGCCTCCAGCTAAAAACTCAGCTTTGAAAAATGCAGAAAAGCAGCAAACATTTACACACGCTCTTGGTGACCAGAGGCGTGCTTTGGGCCCCTCATCATGTCTTTCGTGGTTCTGAGGCCCATGGCGCTCAGTAGTTTAGTGTCTTATTCTCTGGAATAGGCCATTGAAGAAATACCAGGCCCAGAGAAGAAGGTCCTGCTGGGTGTCTGAAGAAAGTACAACCTTTTAAATGAAGCTTTCTGGGGAATTTGTTAGTGGTTTGGTCTGCTTCTGATAGGAAGGGAAATTTTCTTTTTAAAGATTTTATTTATTTATTTGACAGACATAGATCACCAATAGGCAGAGAGCAGGCAGAGAAAAGTGGAAGCAGGCTCCCCGGTGAACAGAGAGCAAGACATTGGGCTCAATCCCAGGACCCTAGGTTCATGACCTGAGTCGAACGCAGAGGCTTTAACTCACTGAGCCACTCGGGTGTCCCAGGAAGGGAAATTTTTTTAAGAGTGTTTTCTCTTTGAATCTATTTTGAGGTTTGGTTTGTGGTTCTTTCAGACTTCTCATGAAGATGGAATTACTTCTGAGGTTGGTTGTCAGAAACCGCATATCAAATCGAGCTATCTTGTTAGCAAAAAATAAATAAATAAATAAATAAATAAATAAAAGCTCAAGTGTTGGTATAAAGCTATTATGCTTTTCAAAACCCCGAACTATAATTCATGTATCGTGGTCATTCTTTATCAGATCAATCAGGAGAGAGGTGGCAGAAACGCACTTTCTGGTTAATATTTTTAAAAAGAAGATTGACTTATGAACCTACTTTGTTATTCCCTTTCATTCAATTTCCCTGTACCTCCTTTTCTATGAATTGTAACGGTAACCCATCATTATTTTTATTGTTGGCACGTGCTTTGTGAACCATAAAGTGTACGCTATAAATGGGAGTGCTTTTCTTTTTTGGCAATTTACAAAAAACTAATTTTTTAATTTATTTTTTATTGATTTTCAGCATAACCGTATTCATTCTTTTTGCACCACACCCAGTGCTCCATGCAAGCAGTGCCCTCTAAAATACCCACCACCTGGTACCCCAACCTTCCAACCCCCCGCGCCTTCAAAACCCTCAGATTGTTTTTCAGAGTCCATAGTCTCCCATGGTTCAGCTCCCCTTCCAATTTCTCCCACCTCCCTTCTCCTCTCTAACTCCCCATGTCCATGAAAAACTAATTTAAAAACATTCATCCACCAGAGTACCCAATTGGCTCCCACATAAACTATCTGTCGTTACATTATGTCATTCTGCTTTCGCTTCTATTGCTGTCCAAACAATGTTTTAAAACATTCTTTAAAATGGGCCTTTTTAACAAGATTTTTACAAAAGATTTAATTTATTCATTTGTCAGAGAGATAGCACAAGCAGAGGGAGAGGCAGGCAGAGTGGGAAGCAGGCTCCTGGTAAGCAGGAAGCCTGTTGGGGGACTTGATCCCAGGATGTTGGGATTATGACCTGAGCTGGAGGTAGACAATTAACCAACTGAGCCATCCATGTGTCCCTGAAATGGGAATTTTTGACATTTCTTGATAGCACCTACACACTCATGAATCTCAGATTCATGATATATGGGGCTAGTGGACTTGACAATCATGGAGTCAAGCATGCTGGATTTGACTCACGGGCCTGTCACTGTGAATTTGGGTGGCTTGCTAAACTTGCTACATAGAAACCCAAGCATGTAAGAATTTGCAGGATTGTGACAGTTCAGTGGTATAATGTATACATAAAAATACCTAAACCAGTGTCTCTCACAAAGTAGGTCCAAATAGACCAGCTCCCTTCCTGCCTTCATTCTGTCCTTGGAATTCTGTCCCTTGGGAGAAGTTCCTACTGCCTTTGTTACAAGAAATGAACGATATTTACTACACTGTTGGTGCATAGCATGGATCAATACATCCAGTGATAGTATTAACATACTTCTTGAACTGCCCATTGCCCCCCAAGCACCGAATAAAATGTCATGCTCTGGGGAAACCAAAGTGAGAGGTCCCCAACTTTTAGGAGTTATGGACAGGAGAGAGATGCAAATACTGTGTCAGTGTAGAACCAGGGTAACTAATGTTTAAACCAGGAAGAGAATGTGTGTGGAAGAAAGGCACTGATGATGTTTAAAGCCATTTGGCTGGATGGTGACTACCCTCAGACTGACAATTTGCCATGAAAGCTTCCAGGCAAATTTGAGATCTTTATTAGTGACAATATGGCTATAGCCTTAAGGGGAAGAAAAAAACCAAAAACCTAAAACCAAAACACACATACGCACAAACTGTTGGTCTTGTGTCTTTTCACAAATAATTACAGTTATCAGAAATTTTATCTTTAAATGGGGAAAACAGCAATTGAAAATGTATTTCATTTGATTCATCACAGAATATGGTGTTTTTGTTCATTTCACACCATTTTTGTTAGGTTTTATTTAAATTAATGCAATCTGAGATAAACTGTTAATATTCCTGAGGGAATGGACATTGTATACAAATGAACCCAGCTAAGTGGGCTCCTGGACAGGGTCTGATCTATTTATAAAAGTAGCTGGAGCTAAGTGGTTTGTTCCAGAAGAAGATAACGCCTTCCCTCCGTTGCATTTGCCTTCTACAGCCTAAGTGGGAGTTAATACGTTCACTTGTCTCCTTAAATTTTGTCCAGAGTGTGTTAAAGCAGTCATAGGGGACCTGGGTGGTTTTGCCGTCTGCCTTCTCATAACAATGCCCCAGTTTTCTCCTGGAGAATCAACGTTCCCGCTTTCAGTCCATGCACTTAGGCAGCGGCAACTTCACACTGGCTCCTGACTCTAGCAGTGGCATGTCACCCACTAATGGCCTTTGAGAACATCACTGAGTGAGCCGTGAGTTTAGTAGATGCACGAGACCTTTGCTGGGTCGATGAGGAGGTGGGTCTCTGAATAACTAGCCCGAGATCCACTTGTGTGTGGAGGAACAAACGAGCAGTGATGTGTTGGCCAGAGTGCCCATCCTAGAGAGCTCTGAATGCCAGACAAAAGCATTTGAGATTATTTTTTCAGGCAACAGGAAGACAGGAAGCTAGTTTTGAAAAGCAGCACATGAAAATGTGTGTTTTTGGAAGATTAGTCGGACAGCTGTGTGTATGATAGGATGGAGGGAGGAGAGAACGCAATCCCAAGTGCATTTAATATTTATGATGCAGTGTAATTTATTATGAAGTTGAATTTGCATCCTTATCCAAACGTAAGGGAAACTCCTGTCCAAAACTGTAAATGTTTTCTGGTTGCCTTTTTTTTTTTTTTAAAGATTGTATTTATGTATATGACACAGAGAGAGATCACAACCGGCAGAGAGGCAGGCAGAAAGAGAGAGAGAGATGCAGGCTCCCGGCTGAGCAGTGAGACTGATGCAAGGCTCGATCCCAGGACCCTGAAATTATGACCTGAGCCAAAGGCAGAGGCTTAACCCACTGAGCCACCCCGGTGCCCCTGGTTGCCTTTTTAAGCATTCCTTGTCTCACATGAAGTGATTACAAATTTGCAGATTTGCATTAAAATGATGTATTCCAAAATGTTAACAGAGGAATTAAAAAACTTATTAAGTAAAATATTATCATTTTTGTTGATTTGAAGCCTATTTGACAAGGGACATAGCATTCTGGTGCATATATGTAAACATGAATAATTATTTTTTTTAAATCTTTATTTATTTATTTGACAGAGATCACAAGTAGGCAGAGACAGGCAGAAAGTGGGAGGGGGGAAAATGGTTCCCCGCTGAGCAGAGAACCTGATGTGGGGCTTGATCCCAGGACCCTGAGATCATGTCCTGAGCTAAAGGCAGAGGCTTAACCCGCTGAGCCACCCAGGTGCCCCTAAACATGAATAATTCTTAAAGGTTCCTCTACTCACTTATATAGAAGGCCTTTTCCAAACAGAAGATTAAATCTCTCTTGGCTACTCCTATCAGCTTATTCTGAATTATTTTCAATCCAGAAGCATGAACTAGAAAACCACAGTTTTTACACAGTGTTTGGTTTTCCACCAAGAGAATCACATAATTTGTGGTGATTCAGTGTGCTGTGTTGCTAAAAGCATTTCCAATGCTGTGGATACAAGAGGGTAGTGCAGAGAGGTAAGGAAACAGGAGAAAAGGTATGGCTCTCTAATAAGCACTTTATTCTAGAATTTTCCTCCAGCCTTGGGAGCTCACCACTCACAAGTGTGTGCTGGTGCCTTGATGTCATGGGCCACAGTGCTCAGCATCTTCCAGCTGCTTTTTTAGTGAATACATATGTAACAATTGATTTCTTGCCCCAGACTTTGAGAGAAAAATCTGTTCAGAGGGATGGACACTCTGAACCAACACCAGAAAACACTCTCTGTAGTCTTCTTGTTAAATGAAAAAATATGGTTAAACCACTTTTGACAGTCTACTACATACAGCAAAATGTAAATCTTAATTGAAATATGTCCTCTCAGCTGTGCTTAAGCAACTGAGTCCTGAGCTTTTCAGGTTTTCAGTCTGAAAGAGTACACCTCTGGTGCTCTGAAAGGGAAGAGAAAGGACACCCTGTTCTCCATATAAATTAAAGAAGAGAAATCTGTGCATTTAAGTGGGCCATATAAAATTTATCAAGCAATTATCTCCTAACTCCTTCCTATCCAAATTACCTGATATGCTCTCCCTACTCCTTTATTCCACGTTAATGCCTTCTCCAGGATTCTGTCTCACATCACAACATGTCTTCTGTTATTTCCTTCTTGCAAGCTAGTTTTGTTTTCTCCATCTAAAAAAATCAACAATCATTGTGTACTTCAATTTCCATTTTCCTCAAATGCATTGATTCTTCTTATCTATTACTCTTTTCTCATACTCAGTGTCTTTGTCTTTATGGGGTTTGTACTTTGCTTTTCCCCATCCTTTACTGCCATTATATAATCAAATCTAATAACTTCTTAGAGAAAGTTAAAAATTCCGGCATAGCCACACGTGAACACAAAGTCACTGATTTTTAGCAAACCTATAAGATAGTCAGACATCCATTCAATTTCTTTTTTTTAAGGTTTTATTTATTTATTTGACAGAGAGAGTTGACAAGCAGGCAAAGAGGCAGGCAGAGAGAGAGGAGGAAGCAGGCTCCCTGCTGAGCAGAGAGCCCGATTTGGGGCTCGGTCCCAGGACCCTGGGATCATGACCTGAGCCAAAGACAGTGGCTTAACCCACTGAGCCACCCAGGCGTCCCTCCATTCAATTTCTTAACTGAGTCTCAAATGCATCCTGAGTTCTAACCTAAACCTAAGTTCTACTTCTTACACGTTGTTATATGACCAAATTCTTTCAGTTCAGTATTTTGTAACATTTCAATATTAATCAATTGATGCTTTGTCTGTATATTTCTATGAAAATAATTGGAATACTGTAGATTTATTGTTATATTTATAATTTATATATTTATATATAATTTATGATTTATAATCAAAGTTTCATCAGTTGAAGTTTTTGGAAATTTCAGATATAATGATTAACCTAAAATGATACTGCCTCAAATCCCTCTGATATCAAGGCCCAACACCTGATTATAGCCAAACCTGTGGTGGATAATTCCATGGGAAATTGCAGTTACTTAACACTGATAGCATCTCATGTTCTCTCTCTCATTTTAGAATGTCGCCAACACAACCCAAAAGTGTAGGAGGAGGGTTAATGTCCTCTGAGGACAGCTCTCAGTGAAGTGGAAATAAGAACCATAGATAAAATTGTCAGTTTTCAGGTCTTCATGAGGACAACTTAAAGAAGTTTCTCAGGACCTTTCAGTAAAAGCAAGCCTTCATTTTCTATCCACAACAATTATATCAACAATGTACCTCTTTGACAAAGTTGCTTCTTCACTGTATCACTTTCCCATTCTTTTCTACCTTGGATAATCTCCCAGATAAACTAACAGTACTCAAATCCTTTGTCCTACTCTTTGCTCTCAGGATAAATGGAGCCAAAAATCTTAGATTAATATCAAGTTCTGAATGGGATCTTAGAGCTATTTCTGTCCAGATTTTCATAAACATAGGGACCTTTGAATTATCAGGCTATAAATAAGTTCTAAATGGAGGGGGCAAAAGCAAAAAGTAGAAATTTTTATGTTTGATTTTTAATCATGATTAATTGACTTTATTGATTATTAAAAATACTAACATTATAAAAGTGTGGATCTTTGTAAAACAATGTCATAATGTAAGAAATAAGTTGCATAGTCCTTTGCAGAATATTAAACCAAGTGTTCAGGTGCCATCTAATTTCTTGTTTAATCCAGAACTTTGGTGTGCATTATCTTGAGGAATAGGATTTTGAAGTCCAGACAGACTAAGAGAAAACTGACCCAAATGTGTGTGTTTATATTTCTGCTTTTGTTGTAAAAATCAAAGTGTGATTGCTGGTTTAAAATGGTAAAACTAATAATGTTCATGGACTCTATTATAAATTTTCTAATTGTAGGGGAAGAATCCAATAAACATAGAATTAATTGATTTGCAAATCCTCAAAGAGCTACAGGATCAGGTAGTGGTATGTTATGATTCAACAGCATCATAATGCAGCATTTTATATGTGTGGCTAATGGATATTTTCATGAATGTTTGCTAGCTAGTCAGCCAATACAGAGAATTATTAGGTAGGGTAATTACTCACAGTTGTGTTTAATAAAATGAGAGAAAATTATCAAATGACACTACTAATAATAATCCTATAGCAGGCTAAATAATTCAATGATAATTCCAAGTATTAATCTAGCTTTCTTCCCTAATTATGACTCTTCTCTCCTTTATCATAATGGGAGTAGCAGATTTTCTGCAATGAATTGTGAAAACACAGCAGTGACTTTGGCAGTGAAGGCCTCCCATCAATTTTGATAGGTTAAAATGATTCTGGTTGGTCTTGAGCAAATGTGTCAATTTTTTTTCTGTGTGTGTCATAAAAGAAAGAAGCAATAGTAAATTCTTGCTGTTATTCCATGAAGCCAATAAAATCATACTGCCAACAAGAGGCTGTTGACACCGTAAGTGTAGTTAACTGTCTTGAAATACTAGGCCTCGAAATAAAATTCCAATATTTCACATAACCTCTTATTTTTTAAAGAAAAAAAAACAAAATAAAATAAAACAAAACAACTATACTGCTTACATTTAGGGCCCTGCTGTTGTGTAACTATTTTTGAAGATGTCTACTGTAAGTGTATATATATATATTTTTTCTGTGCAATAAATTCATTTAGAGATAAATTTGGATTGCAAATTATTTTGGGGGAGGCATGGTATTTGTGGCTAGTCTTACACTTAAAAAGGACTAAAAGAAGAAAAACATTTTTTATTACAGCCTATTTACATCTGTCCAAAGTACTTATTTACTATAGTACTGACTAATGTATAATACTGTACACAAAGAAAGAAGTTAAATGAGTTATAATTCAGTCAAAGTATAACTGGCCATTTTAAAACTTACCACTGAATCTTTCTGGTATGAAATGTGATATCTGGCAATCTGGTCCAGTTCATTACATCAGGTCATTTGTATGTTATTATTACCATTTTGATAGCATAGCACATTTTATAACCCAGACATTTTACAATGGAACTATGATGCATGTATTTTCAAAAGTATAGACATACATGAAGCTATGAGGTCAAAAGGGATGAATGTCCATATTACCATATAGACTCAACAAATAAAAGTGTCCAAGGCTCTGAGTGAGAGTTATGAATATTGTGTAAGATTAGGCCAACATGTGGTTTTGATATAAATAATCTGTTCTTAAATTAGAATTACAATCGTTGAGTACAGTGTTGAAAATGGCAGATAGATTTTAGCTATCGTTGCTCACTAGGGAAAATGGAAAAATGTTTAGTTTGGTCAGATTTTCACTTACCTTCTGAAAAATCTTACGTTTGCGAGAACCCTTCTGAAATAAGAATCCTTGAAGACATAACCCCTTTGGCACAAGTTTTCAAGAAACTTGTTTGATGTTGTAGACAATTATATGGCACACGTACTGTTCTAGATGTTTCATGCCAATAATATGTAAGCCATACCAAGGCTACATATGCATATAGAGATGTTCCTCAGCTTACAAGGGGACTATGTACAGAGAAACACATAAAAAATTGAAAATGCATTTAATACCCCTAAACTATCAAATATCATAGCTTACCTTAAGCTTATTTAAACATACTCAGAACACTTACATTTGCCTGCATTTGGGCAAAATCATCTTAAGCAAAGCCTATTTTATAACAAAGTATCAAATATCACATGCAATTTATTAAATATTACACTAAAAAGAAGAAGAATGGTTGTCGCTCTCGGCCCGCAAGAACGACCCGCAGACGAGGTGAGTGGCAAACTTCTTTTATTACTAATGCTAATGTACTAATGCTAATGGCGGCCGCGCCGCACCAAGCACTTACAGCAGTATTTATCCACGAAGTTCACCCGTTCTCGCCCCCCTATTTGGCCAATCATAACGCCGTGCACGCAGTGTCCTTGTGGATCCTTATGTAACCATACAGGACTCTATTGTTCTCTAGGGGTGATCATGCGTTTATCTCTTGGCTCCTGGTGCTGTGTGCGTCAGCCACGAGCGCACCCACATCCTCCTAAACCAATCATTCTCAGTTCCTCAATCTTCAGGCACTCCCGTCTACGTGACTCCTTGCATCTGCTGGATGGCTCTCCACAAATGGTTATATATAGAATGGTTGTAAGAATATCAGGTGTTCACCCCTGTAATCTTCTAGCTGACTGGGAGCTGTGGCTCACTGCCCCTGCCCAGCATCACAAGACGGCACTATACCACATGTCACTGGCCCTTTTTATAAAGACCCAAATTCAAAATTCAAAGTACAGTTTCTACTGAATCACTTTCACTTTCATATCATTGCCAAATATATCATAAGTTGAATCATTGTAAATCAGGAGCCATCTGATTTGAAAGTTAAATCCCAGTCACCCATATACACACACAAAAAAGGCCTTCATGTAGGGCCATCTATGTATCTCTAAACAACATAGCATGACATATCAATGGCAAAAAATGGATGGGAAGGGGACAATTGCTTTGCATCAGTACTCTGAGCAGTAACATACATGGCCTTACTCACCTAGCAGAACTCCAGAGCTAGCTGATGGCAAGGAATTTTACAAATGTTTGCTGAACAGCTTAAGCACTATTATTTTTAACTTAGTGTGCATATCTATTTTCTAAAGATATGTTCATTTATTTTATTGACTTATTACAAAACCAAATAATTTCCTCTTATTTAAGTGGCAGGTAAATAGAATTCTTTTTATTTTAAATTAAATGGCTTTTTAGGGAAAATATACTAAAAATTCTGAAACTTGTATTGCTTATGAATCTTTTATTGGAATCCTTATCAAGTTGTATTTTTCAAGTTTTTCCTAAATAATCTTCAATGAATTGAAAATATTTTTTGGATTTTACTCAAGGCTATTAACACACAATTTCACTTTGTTAAATATAGTGCTAAACGTTCAACAAAAACGTTGTGTCTTTTTTTTTTCCAACACCACATCCTCCATCTACTGACTGGATTCTCTCCCCAACTAGCACATATATACCATTGTCTATCTTTAGGATAAGTAAGGGTCATCTTTTGTCTTTATTCTATTCCTCGTATGCTTCTGAACTTGTTGAATTTTAATATAGTCACACCATAAGCATCACATATTTGATTCCCCTTTCAATAGTAAACAGTGCACAACCAGAGCATACCTTCAAAGCTATCAATATACTTACTCTGATATATTATTTTTGTATTTTTGTAAATTAAAATAATTAAATTATAGAACAAGAGTTTCAGGTGGTAAGTGTTGTAAGTTTTACCCAAACTGACTTTTGTCAAACTCGTTTTTGTCATCATATATGTCAAGTAGTTTTCTCACGTTTATTTTTAGAATATCCTTGTATAATGAATATTTACACTGATATCTAGTATAAAAATCTTGCAATTTATTTTAGAAATATTAAGATATTGAAAATCAATCTATTTCTTTAATTCATTAAAGACATTTTTGGCTTGTTTCCAGTACTTTCTTACTGGTTAAAAAATGAATTTGAAGTAGTCTGAATTTCATTATTATATGGCACTTTCCATTTGATGAATACAAAGATGATATTCTCTATTAGCTATCTGAGAAGAATTTATTTTTTTAAATTTTATTTATTTGTAAGAGAGAGAGTGAGAGAGATCACAAGCAGGGGGAGCAGCAGGGTGAGGGAGAAGCAAACTCCCGGCTAAACAGGGAATCTGTTGCAGAACTGAGTCCCAGGACCCTAAGATCATGACCTGAGCTAAAGGCTCAGGCGTTTAACTGACTGAGCCACCCAGGTGTCCCAATCTGAGAAGAGTTCTGTATGATATTCCTATTCATATGAAGTTTAAAGTCTAGGTAATTAACTTAATATTTTAGTGGCTATGTTCCAGGCAGAGAGTAAGAAACAAATATTAAATCAACCATATTCTATGCATTCTAAATGAAAATAATTAATCAATCATAATAAAACCTTCTATTTATGGAATATCAACTTATAAGCTTTCCTCCATATGAACAATGCCAAATACCAGAATAAAGGGTCATCTAATACAAATAAAGGATAGAATTAAAGAATTCTGGTAAGCCATTTAATTTTGAAAAATGGTGCTATATTGTTGCTGAGTTGTGGTTTTCAGTTACATAATATCTGATAAGTGTAGAAGTAACATGAGTGTTACGTGAGATGAGAAATGGTTTATAATTAAGATATTTTTAAAGGTACAGATAAATACAAATTTGTAAACATAGCATTATGGAGGAATAAAAATAAAAGATAGCTACACACTCTAAAGTGAATAAATCTTGGAAAGTTAATAGAGAAGTAAAACAAGGACAGTGCGAAAGTATGGTACATTTTTATGAAGTTCAAACAAATTCTGTGAAACCGTAGATGGACTTAAAGATACTATTATGTATCAAATATTGTAAAAATTAAGCAAGGAAATAGCAAACATAAAATAACCAAAGCATACAAACTTGGGTAGATACAATAGGTGTGATCATGTTCTACTTCATAAAGAGATGAGTTAATAGAGAAAGAGAAGTAACTAGACTTTTTAGAAGTTAATAAAACTTTGCCTGTTATTTCTTAGTAATATAAAATATATGGTTTTCTAACAAAAACGCTTATCTTAAAAATATTTAAAAATAAATTTCAGGGTACTCATAAGGTTCTATTTACTTTTCCACTGAAGGAAAAGCTGGTGGTTGTAGTTGTAGTTGTTTGTTTGTTTTAGTCTCCTCCTAGTTTTTATTATTATAATGTGGAATGAGGAATGTTAGATTGAAAAGTGAATTTTTTTATAGAAAAAATCATTACTTGATTCACCTCCTGGTACAGCAGATGGAACTCCTGAAAATATGCCCTTTTGCCTTATGGAAGAGTAACAGTTATGCTTACTTCTGAAACATACTTGGTGGTTGCCCTAAATAGTGACACCATAGTAAACATTTTGAATATTTGCAGTTAATTTTTATAGTCATAGGGCTCCAAAAGGCACTGCTGGTATCTTAGCAGGTATTTCAATAAAGCTAAAAGTTGCCTGAATGTTTAAAAATATTAACCACGCACAAAACATGGCAGAAGTATTGTCCTCAGATATTATTTTTTCCCATATGCTCCTGATTCCAGACATGAAAGTTATTTTTTTAAATTTTTTTATAATAGATTTTATTTATTTATTTGACATAAATCACAAGTAGGCAGAGTCAGGCAGAGAGAGAGGAGGAAGCAGGCTCCCTATTGAGCTGAGAGCCCGATGTGGGACTTGATACAAGGATCCTGGGATCATGACTTGAGATGAAGGCAGAGGCTTTAACCCACTGAGCCACCCTGTGCCCCCATGACAAGTTATTTTTTATAGATATATATACAATGTATTTTCCAGTTATAAGAAAAATGGTTCTGCTATTTTTAACCTTTTTTTAAAAATTACATTATTTTTTAATTAAAATTTTATTTTTTAATGTTTTACTTTTCATCTCTCTTTTTTAAAGATTTTATTTATTTATTTGACAGACAGAGATCACAAGTAGGCAGAGAGGCAGGCAGAGAGAGAGAGATAGAGAGAGAGAGAGAGGGAAGCAGGCTTCCTGTGGAGCAGGGAGCCCGATTCAGGGCTCTATCTCAGGACCCTGAGATCATGACCCGAGCCAAAGGCAGCAGCCCAAACCACTGAGCCACCCAGGCGCCCCAATGTTTTACTTTTCAATATACTACTTAGAATATAAAACCTATTCCAGTTGGTAAGAAGTTTACCGTTTAAAAAAATGGTAATTTTCTCATTGTGTCTTCCCCTCTCATTGCTTTATTTTGAATAAAAACTTTCACAATAAACATAACTGATGCTTTCCTTTTGATAGTCCCTCTGTTGGTCATATTGTATATGAGCCATGACAATAAGTTTTACAAAATTTATTCATGTTTGTTGATATGTTTTATCATAACTAATTTTTCCTCCCTTTTCTAGATTCCCCAGCTTTCAGACAGGTGGACACTTCAATAAACCATACCCAAGGGATGTATCAAGTACTTCTTAGACATCTCTCAGATCCTTGAGGTCTCATTTTGCTTAATATTAACAAAGATATTTTAAAGTTTATATGGAGAGGCAAAGACTCACAATAGTCAACATAGTGTTGAAGGAGAACAAAGACTGAGGACTGATTTCAAAGTTTACCATAACGATGGGGCGCCTGGGTGGCTCAGTGGGTTAAGCCTCTACCTTCAGCTCAGGTCATGATCCCAGGGGCCTGGGATCGAGTCCCGCATAGGGCTCTCTGCTCAGCAGGGAGCAGGGAGCCTGCTTCTCCTCATCACTCTCTCTGTCTGTCTCTCTGCCTATTTGTGATCTCTCTCTCTGTCAAATAAATAAATAAAATCTTTTAAAAAAAGTATACCATAACGATAATTGTAAGCAAGATATTGTAATATCACAGAAAGACTAGATTAAAGGAACGGAATATATATTATCAATTATATTTTATATTTAATATAAAAGCAAAAGCAATACAAGAGAGCAAAATACAATCTTTTAAACAAAAGGTTCTGGAATAATGGTGAAGCTAAATGTAAAAATATAAAATAAAATAATAAAATAAAATAAATCCAGGAAGATATCATACACTCTTCACAAAAATTAACTCAGATTGGATTATAAACCTAACCATGAAACATGTAGAATGTAATATAGAAGAAAATTTAAATGACCTTGGTTTTGGAAATAACTTTAGCTATAAAAGCACAAGCACTGAATTTAAAAATGTCTACTCTGTGAAACAAAGCCAAAAGAATGAAAAGGCAAAGCACAGACTAAGAAAAAATTTGCAAAATACACATCTGGCAAAGGACTGTTAATCAAAAATACACAAAGACCACTTAAAACTCAACAATGGGGGAAAAACCTGATTAAAAATGACCTTAGCAGATACCTCACAAAGACCAAAGACCTTAGCAGATACCTCACAAAAGAAAATATTACAGATGGCAAATAAGGATATAAAAAGTTGCTTCACATCATATGTCATCCGGAAAATGCAAATTAAAACAAAAAAGAGACACCAGTGCATACCCAGAATCCAGAACACTGACAACAGAACACGAAATGTTGGTGAGGATGTGGAGCAACAGGAATGTTCTTCCATGTCTATTGAGAATAAAGAATGGAAAACAACTTGGCAGTTTCTTACAAAACTAAACATATTCTTGCCAGATGATTCAGCAGTAGCAGTTCTTGGTATTTATCCAAAGAAGATGAAATCTATACCCACAAAGATGTCTATAGTAGTTTTATTCATAACTGACAAAAGCTTGGAAGCAACCAAGATATCCTTCCATAGGTGAAAGGTCAAATAAAGTGTAAAACATGCAAACAATGGAATATTATATAATGCTAGAGAAATGAATTACCACGCCATGAAAAGATATGGATATAAATATTTAATAAATATTTGATTTTAGGCTTCTACCAGTCTATCAATAGTATTAGTATATTGTAACAGTGAATGCTCAGCATTCACGAATTTACCTAATAAAATGTTTTGGGTTCAATATTTTAAATACTTCAACCTCTATGATTATATTCCTAATAATTTTGAATTGGGGTAAATAAACCTTAATTTTTTGTAACTTGTTTCTTATTGCAAAAGAGCTCAATGAAATTATAGAAAATAAAAATTTACAAAAAAAAAGTTTAGTTTACTATTGCCAAATGATTTAAAACTTTATCTTATATTCAAATACATATATTTTTCTAAATTAATTTATATGCTACTAAAACCAAAAACTTTTAGTTATATTAGATTTCATATCATGCAGTCAATACCAGAAAGCCATCTGGCGATGACTTGTCTTAAATAGAGTTAAGATGGGTGTTATTACAATGCAAGATGGAAACAAAGATAGTATAACAATTGAGTGTTACATAACTTTTCTGTTTTGATCAAGTTACTAATCAAAAAAGGCTTTTATCGGTGACAGACTAGGGAATTTAACAAAACTTTTAAACTAGCATGTGCGACTCATTCCTAGAAAACAACACAATCAATAACACTTTATTTAGATTAAATCATGACTATTTCTCCATTTGAATAAAAAAGGTAGCAGCCCCAATAAGTTTATTGAACAGGAAAAGTTGAAATGCTATAATGCTCCTAAGGAATTAAATGATCCAGTCATGAAGTACAAAAAAAGGATATAAATTACCAAAGTGTTTGTATAATTGGAATGTACAACTGCCCATTATCGTTCAATAGTGTCGGCTTGTACAAGAACTCTATAAAAGAACTCCACTTCTAAACTGTGGAAAATACGTTCCCTTTAACCCTATATACAACTATTAAGCCACCATTTAGCTTTTAAAATATCCACTTAATACAGGCTTTTTACTCATTTGAACAGGCAGCAGGGCTCTATTCTTATTGCTTACATCTGAAGGATAGACTTCTAGCGTAAGAGGTAAAGCCCATAAAGGAGCCCAATAATAACAACAAAATACAGTTTAGTGAGCCCTTACAATCTGCCAGCTACCTTTCTGAGAATACTTCAATTAATAAAACATATAAAATACCTGACCACAAAGAGCTTACATTCTTTTGAAATATAATAGTGAAATAAACCAATAATAGAGGGGCACCTCGGGGGCTCAGTCTATTGAGTGACTGCGTTTGGCTTGGGTCATGATCTCAGGGTCCTGGGATGTAACTCCCCAGCAGGCTTTCTAGGCAGTGGGGTGTTTTCTTCTTCCTCTGCGCCCCCTCCCAATTCTCACTCTCTCTGTCTCCAATAAGAAAATAAACCAGTAATAGAATAATGATTGATGGTTGATGGTGATAAGTGTTACAAAAAAATACAAGAAAGGAAAGAGTCATTGGAGAATGCTGCGATGAAAGTTAATTTTATTTTGTGTTGGGTGGTTATATCTCATTTATGAGATGTTCTTTGCACAAAGACCCAGGAAGTGAAGAAGGGTGTTATACACATATTAAAGGAAAAGATTGCTCTAGGCAGAGCAAGTAAGTATATAGACTTTGTATGAACAGCTGGTCTGTTACTTTTGAGGAAAAGCAAGGAGGCCAATGAGGAGTTCATAGAGGTGGAGAGAGGAAGAACGTATTGATGCATGACCTTCTAGTACATTGAAACGCCTTCAGTTTTTATTCAATATGAAAGGGGAAGATACCAAAAGACTTTCAACAGCAGAATAAAATCATCTGACTTGATTTTTAGGTTAAGTTGCTGTACCAAAATAAATTTGCAGGGAGAAAGGAGTGCAGTATGTGTGGAAGTGGGGTTATCAATCAAGTCAATAATTCAGGAACATATGATGGTGTTTTTAGCATGCTGGGTGGTAATAGAAGTGGTGAAGTATGGTTTTTATTTTGTATATATTTGGATGGTGAATATTCTGGTGAACAGGATGGAGTATGTGCAGGACAGACAATATCAACATTTATTTTACCTGCACAAACAGAAGGGTGGAGTCTTCATTCCCTGATATGGAAAGAACTCTGAGTTCAAATGTTCTTTCTGATTAAATGGCATAGTGATGATGAGGATTTAGTCAGACAGTGAAAGAGAGCAGTAAGCATAGTGTTAAGCGGTAAGACATTATAATACATTTGAACATCAAAAAACTTTGTGTTGGATCATCTGTTTATGTGAGTAAATAAATAAATAATGCTTCCTGGGGTTCTGATAGAGGTAAAGAAGACTACTATAAGATCCAAAGGGGCACGTGCACCAAATGTTTATAGCAGCAATATCCACAATAGCCAAACTATGGAAAGAACCTCGATGTCCATCAACAAATAAAATATATATATATATATATATATATATATATATATATATATATATGATGGTATACTATGCAGCCATCAAAAGAAATGAAATCTTGCCATTTGCGATGACATGGATGGAACTAGAGGGTATTATGCTTAGCAAAATAAGCCAACCAGAGAAAGACACTATCATATGATCCCCCTGATATGAGGAAATGGAGGTGCAATATGGGGGACAGGAAAAGAGTAAATGAAACAAGATGGGAGGGAAGGGAGACAAACCATAAGAGACTCTTAATCTCACAAAACAAACTGAGAGTTGCCGGGGGGGTTGGGGAGGGTAGGGAGAGGGTGGTGGGGTTATGAACATTGGGGAGGGTATGTGCTGTGGTGAGTGCTGTGAAGTGTGTAAACCTGGCGATTCACAGACCTGTACCCCTGGGGCTAATAATACATTATATGTTAATTTAAAAAAGAAGAAGAAGAAGAAGACTACTATAAATCAAATGCTATGGTTTTCAGCAAAGAGTGTGCAATCAGGCATATTTTATTAAGTAACCAAGTAAAATGATGGTCGAAAATTGGAATAACAGAAAACATAAAAATCGGAGATTTTAAAAAGAGATATGGGGCAGTGTAGAGAATATAATCAATGATATTATAATCGTGTTATATGGTGACAGATGGTGGCTATATTTGTAGTGATCATAGAATAATGAACACCTGAAACCAATGTAACACTGAATATCAACTATACTCAAATAAAAGAATAGTAAAAATAAAACATTTTAATTTAAAAAGATAAAAAGAGGGACAAGAATTTGAAAAGTGAATTTCAAAAAGAGTAAAGATGAGGCTAAGACATACTCTGAACCTTGAGGAAAACAACATTTTGAAAAATCTTCCCATTTTTAGAAAACTCAAATGAATACCATAAAAGAACCCATTTTAACTGAGAGATGTAATGAATGCTCAAGAAATAATTTTATGACAGGATAATTCTTCCCTATGAAACAGCATACAGATACCAGGGGAAACCCCTGGAAGCAAAATAAACTATACTGAAAATAAGAATTAAGAAAAAGATAAATGATGAAGGATAAGAAAATTAGACCTGCGACAGAGACCTAGTGAAGAGAATTTTTAGCTTGTGGTTTAATGTTTTTGAGGATAATCTAGAGTTCATAACTGCCTTGAGACAGACTGGTTGTAGGCAGTTTAGGCAGACCCCTAAGACAGGCCTACTTTGGGCAGGTGGTGTTGGAGGAGGCCATTGGACTGGACAAAGACAAATCCAACCATTTGACTAAAGTGTCTGTGAAGATGTTGAAGTCAGATGCAACAGAGAAAGACCTGTCAAACCAAATCTCAGAAATGGAGATGATGAAGATGATTGGACAGCACAAGGACACCATCAACCTGCTGGGTCCTGCACACAGGACGGTCCTTTGTACACTCTCATGGAATATGCCTCCAAAGACAACATACAGGAGTACCTGCAGACCCAGAGGCCTCCTGACCTGGAGTACTGTTACAACATCAGCCACAATGCAGCAGAGCAACTCTCCTCCAAGGACCTGGTATCCTGTGCCTATCAGGTAGCCTGAGGCATGGAGTACCTTGCCTCCAAGAAGTACATACACCAAGACCTGGCCACCAGGGAAGTGCTGGTGACAAAGGACAACATGATGAAGATCTCAGACTTCAGCCTTGCCAGAGATATCACCACATCAGTTACTATAAAAAGACAACCAACAGTGAACTACCTGTGAAGTGGATGGTCCCTAAGGCCATGTTTGACCAGATCTACATCGACCAGAGTGACTTCTGGTCTTTTGGGGTGATCCTGTGCAAAATCTTCACTCTGGAAGCCTCCCATATCCTGGCGTGCCTGTGGAGGTGGTTTTCAAGCTGCTGAAGGAGTCATTTGATGGATAAGCCAATAAGTGCACCAGAGAGTTATACACAATAATGAGGGGTGGCTGGCATTTGGTTCCTTCAAGCTGCTGGTAGAAGACCGGGATCATACTGTGGCCTTGACCTCCAACCAGGAGTACCCGGACCTGTCCTTGGCCCTGAAAAATACTGTCTATGCTTTCCCAACACCCAAAGCTCCACCTGCTCCTCAGAGAAGAATTCCACCTTCTCTTATGTGCTGTTGCCCATGGAGGCCTATCTGCCCTGACACCCAGCCCCGCTTGCCAATGGTGGAATCAAATGACTAGTATCCCTATTACTCCTGTCCACAGTCCATCATAAGCTGTAACCCTTATTCCCCACCCTCCCTGCAAGACTCACTTCCTTCTCCTTTGTCCCTTTCCTACTGGCAGGAGCCAGCTGCCTACCTGAGGCCTTCACCCCTTGAAGATCACCTCTCTTCCCCTTCCTCTTCCTCCGCCTTACAATATGCTCATGAAAGAAAGGCACAGAGAGGCAGGTACTTGCTCGTGGCTACTTCCTTCCGTCCCATATGTTGGACCAAGACCCCTCCTTGGCATCTGGTACTGCCTGGATGTCGAGGGAGTGGGAGATGAGGCATGCCAGTGAAAGCTGTCAGAGCTTTCCTGTTTTGGTTTTGTCTGCTTAGCATAACATGTAAGACTGAATTCTGGTGGCAGGGACCTAGTCCTTGGGGCTATAGCACTAGCAAGGGTAGGTCAACTGCTCTGGGGCTTGGCTAAGAGCAACCCCTGCTCCAGAGATATGGTGCCAAGGGCTTATTAATTTTGATTCTAATTTGCTTTGCTAACCAAATACCTGGTATCAAAAGATGGGAAAGCAAAGACTGGTAGCAGTGTTGTGACCATGGGGTCCAGCCCCAAACTATGAAGAAAACACAAAGTGTATAAATCTGAGTAAGTATATATTTACACACCTTTTTAAATAGGTTGTTATCAAAGATTTAATCAATGGGTAATATGCTCCTCGTGGCTGGGAAGCATCAGTTGCCATATATTAAAAACAAAGAAAAGAGGTGTCTGGGTGGCTTCCTCCATAAGTGTCCCTTCTTTTCAGGTCATGATCCCAGGGTCCTGGGATGGAGCCCCACATCAGTCTTTCTGCTCAGTGGGAAACCTGCTTCTCCTTTTCCCTATGCCCTGCTTATAGTTCCTCTTCCTGTCTCTCTGTCTGTCAAATAAATAAAATATTTAAAAAAAAGAAAGAAACAAAATATTTTTAAAAGTTCTTTTTTTTTTTTTTAATTTTCTAGGGGTGCCTGGATGACTCAGTTGTTTAAGCATAAGTTTGCCTTTGGCTGAGGTCATGATTCCAGTGTACAATGGGACTACTTGCACCCCAAGGAGCTTGCTTCTTCCTCTCCCTTTGCACGTGATTCCCCCCGCTTGTGCACTTTTTCTCTCTATCTCTCTCTTTCTCTCTCTTGCTGTCAATAAACAAAATAAAATCTTTTACTAAATAAATAAATAAATTTCTAAACCTACTTTCACTTTAGGTCCCTTAACAAAAATTGCTACTGCTTCATTAAAAAAAAAAAAAAAAAAAAAAGGTAATTTAGAAAGATGCTTCCAGAGCTAAAAGGCTGTTTTTTTGGGGTTTTTTGTTTTTTTTTGTTTTTTTTTTGTTTGTTTGTTTGTTTTTTGGTCAGGATTAAATATAGAAGTGCTTTAAAAAGTAAAAGAAAAAATATGCTATATTAACACTAATCACAGTATAACTTTGGTGGTTATATCAAGATAATGAAAAGTGATTTTAAAGCAAATTTCATTATCAGACATAAAGATCAAGTCAAAATTACAGAAGAGTAAAAGGATGAATTCCTCAGGGAGTATAATAATTCTTGACATTTGGGGATATATACGGAAAAACTAAGAACAAAAATCATAACTTCTACCTTAGAAGAGAAAAGGAAAAACATTTCAACACCTTTATTTAAGATTATATAGATAAATGGTCATCAAATTGGTAAGATATGTAAGACTTGAACAAAATTATCAACTAACTAGATATGCTTGATATTACAGAAAACTCCCAACAACCGCCGACTACATATATCTTAAGCCATGATTTTCTTTGCAAAGGTAAACATTGATAATGCTCTAGTCATACCTCCGTGTACCAGGAAAGAAGTAGCATATTTCTTGAAAGACACAGCTATCAAAGCTCCATTGAGAAACCGTAAAGATGGAGAAGGGATTTGCAACTTATATATCTGATAATGGACATCTCCTCTGATTATTAAAAAATGAATAAAAATAAAAAACCTTACTAATAACCAAACAGAGTATCCAATTTTACATGTGAAGAAAATTATTGAAGAGACATGTCAACAAAAGGATATGGATGGCTTATAAGCACATGACAAATTTCTCAACATTTAGACATTAAAGAAATACAAATTAAAATCATAACGAGACATGCTTACATATCTATTAGAATGGCTAAAATTATAAAGGCTAATTGTACTTCGTCTGAGCTAGATTGAGAAGCAACAAAAAATCTAAACTGTTGTTGGAATATATCATGATACCACCACTTTGGAAAATAGTTTGAAATATTTTTTAAATGCAAAATATGTTGCAGTTACACAAATAGCCATTTTACTTCTAGGCATTTAACCAAGAGAAACAAACCCTATGTTTGTACAAGGACTTGTATATGAATTTCATAGCAGCTTTATTTTTAAGAATTGAAAACAGTGGAAATGTTCATCAATGTCCATCAATAGAGCAAAGACAAATGATGATCTATTCATTAAAGAGATTACTATTCAACATCAAAATGAACTATTTACAATTGGAGATTCTCAAAGTAATGGTGCTGAGAAAAGAAAAGCCAGGCAATGAATAGTATATACTGTGTGATTCCATGACTAAAAAAAATCTAGAAAATACAAATTTATATATAGTCAGTCATCAAATATATTGGTGAGATTTTAGTGCCTTCTTCTGTGCTCCCATAGCTTCCTACACTTGGATCTCCGAGCATTTGTTACACCATGTGACAATATGAACTCTTTTTCTTTATTCTGTCTTACTAGAATAAGAATCCTTGAAATTTTATGGACATTTGAACTCTCAGTTATTAGCAGAAATTCGATCACACAGTAAGTTTCCAAATATAAAAGCCAGAGTTTTACAATGACTTCTAAGCTTTTACATGATCTAGCCACTCATTTAACCTCTGTGACCTCTTTCCCTGCTACTCTTCAGTCCCTCACAGTGGCCTCCTTGCTATTCCTCAGATATGCCAGGCACGATCCAACCTTATGGCCTTCAAGACAGCCAATTCCTTTGTCTGGAGTGACCTTATTGCTGATAGTTCTGGGCAAATTCATCACCTTTCCATACCTTTGTTCCATTGTCAGCTTCATTGTAACGATCCTGATGTTCCTATTAAAAATTTTAACTCCCCATCCCCTGCCTAACAACCTTGATTTTTCTCACCCTGATCTAATTTTTCTTTTTCCCCATTGTACTCATCATTTTTGAATGACCTATGCAATTTTTATTAAGGTTTATAGCTCTTAATTTTCTCACTCATTAAAATAAAAGTTCTACAAAGCCAAGTATTTCATTTACCAGTGTAGTCTGAAGTAATATCTGCCATATAATAGGTTCAATAGACAATTGGTAAATTTCAGAAAAAATTAATGTTGAGAGTATACTGAATTTCATAAGTCATTTCAATATTTTTTTCCAAAAAATAAACTATGTAAACATACCTTAAATTTACTTTCAAAATATTTTATAGCATAAAATGGACAATATACATAAGCCTTAAAGAAAATATCATATAAATAACCATTTCATACCTACTTAAAAATTGCATCATACCACACTCCTAGATCCTCTCTGAATGCTCTAAAATAACCCTTCAAAGGAAATACATTTTTAAAAATAACAGATTTTTTGACAAATAATTTAATAAAATAAAAGTTTCATTCATCTATGTAGATCATAATAAATGTTTTTAATAAGCATGAAATTATAACTCTGAAGTATGCTAAAATGAAACCACCTGCTAAGGGTGAGAGAACAAATATAAACATCATTTTTCCAAATAAGAGGAATTTATTACCTTTGAATCAAATCATGTGGGTTTGTTCAAACTGGCAATAAAGGAATATGGAAACACAAACGATAGAATGTCATATTTTAGATTTCTAAAAGACTACAAAGTGAAGAGTATACATTTTCTAAATGTTACATAATGCTACATAATGACAAGATGACAGGTTGTGAAAAATAGCATTTTAAAAGCTCTACTAATAATGGAACGGAAGGTGTCATTTCCCTATAATTTTATATATGTCATTAATTCACTATATCTGGATACAACATATTACCAAACAGATGTTCATCAAAGACTAAATCATTTTTAATGGAACATAATAATTTGAACCTACATCTATTAATCATTTTTTTCGATCAAACATTTATATTCTCGCTAAACATTTTATCAGTTGTCGACAAAATTAAAAAAAATAGTATAAAAAGTCGTGTTAGGTAAAGTAAATTTTCTTTGAAATTTGCATTTAAATGAAAATATTTGCTGATATTTTTAAAACTTTAAATGTAATTTTATATATATCTGACCTATCAAATGATATAAAAATTTTGGAGACTTAATATAGTATGGGGCACATGGTAAGCAATAATCAGTTTTTTAGTTGATCCAAGTGTTCGACCTTTTTAATTATTGTAGTACCACAATTTACTTGTTCTAAGATTTGTCCTCTCCCCCCATTTTAATGTCTCTTAAGGTGGCATTCACCTTGCACTTGAGGACATATCCTAGTTTAACTGACAGCATTTCTCTTTCTTAGTCGAACATAAACTATATTGCATCTTACACTTGATGAAAGCTAGGATGCAATTAAATACTTTATTATAGTTATGATTCTGATATTTGAAATCCTCCAGTAGCTTCCTGTGCCCCCAGAGTGTAGTACCTCACCTCCTCGGCATAGTATACAAACCATCTCAGCCCCAGTGTTAACCCCGCGGCTCAGACTCCGTCCCCAGGTGATGCTGCCAGATCAGCTGTCGGTTGTCATGAACTTGCTGTAGTTTCCCGAATGCACTGTGCTGCCTCCTGGCACTTTGAAACTTGACACACTCATCCTCATTCTTCGCTTTGCCCTTGTCTATCACCTCCCCTGAAAATCTGTTCCTAAGTGGCTTTTCCCAGCTCCAACCTACCCTTGGCAGTCTTTTATCTCCCTGTGGTAAAGCCTGTCACACTGCACCATGGACATGCCCTTTGTCCCACTGAGAAGAGGAAAGGGACAGTGAGGGCCCGCCAGCATTTGCAGCTCTAGTGCAGAGCCCCATGCCTGGCTTGCAGGAAATGCCAGATCATAAAGACAAACGAAGATCATCCTCTGCATAAAAGCAGCTGTTCTTTGCCTACCGCAGGATCTGGATCAATAAAGGGCAGCCAGTTATTATTGCTGTTTTTCTAGGGATTTTTTTCCCATATATTTAAGGGGTTTCTGGGTAGCCCCAGAGGGCAATGTTTTTTCTTCTAGAGGGCAGGCAGAGGGCTGCATTGTAGTTCTGGAATTGCCAAACTGGAGGGCTTGTGGGCCAGGAGTTGAGGACAGAAGTCTGAGAACACAAGCAAACTTATGTTTCTGGGCAAGGGCATGGCAGTTACGCTCTGCAGAGCTGAATCGAGATCTCGTGCATCTGAAATCAGGTGAGGATCTGACGAACACTCAGGTTGGAGTTTCTGTCCCTTATGGCCCTCTTCATGAAGAGGTGGTGGATCACGAGGCCATGGAATTTTTCCCACAATGGGAGTTGTGAGATGCTCCAAATCGTAAAGAGTCTTCTGCAGAACGATTGAGACCTGTTGGTTGGCTCCAGGATTTCCCATACAGATCGATTCCGAGTAGGGTTCTAAGAATGGATGGCTGGGAAGCCCGACTCTCATTCCTCTTGTGTCCTAGTGACAAGACACATTAGATCAGCTGGATCTGGGGGATCTTGGAATGAGGCAGGGGCACAGGGTCCCTGAAGGGTTCTCCTAACCAGAAGTTTTGACACAGCTCCAACGTGCAAGATTCCCACGTGGAGACGAGATTTGTTCTGATGGGTGCCTCAAGAAACAGCCATATGCTGCTATTGGAATCCAGGCCTCTGAGGAGAGATGACTGGACAACAAAGCAATGGATCCGATTAGGATCTAGGGGCCTGCTCATTCCAATTAACCTCTGGGGACATTTGTCCACGGGTCTAAGTGCAGATAGATGCTCAGCTGGTGTCAGACCGCCCTTGTTATTCCTGGGCAGTCAACACTATTGGGATGGCCCCGGGCACTTTGGAGGTTTATCATCCTATTTCTAGGTTTGTGGCCAATGGAATGGGCAGAATTCCCAGGCACAGTCCTCAGGTTTGGCTCCAAGAACCTGTGCCTGTAGGTTTTGTGGGCCAGGGCTGTGGGGACAGTTGTCTGAAAACACAAACTCGGCTTAGGTTTCGGTTCATAGATATTGCAGGACTGATCTACAGACCGTGAGGAGAACTCTTCAGGATATGAATAAGGGTGCGAGTGTGAGACGCTTGCTCAAGATTTTGTCTCTGGATATTGTGTCACTGATGGCCGTGGAATGTCCGGGTGGCCTCATGGGCCATGGACGAGTCTTCCTCTCTGGGCATTTGGCCCGATCCCAAGAGTTTGAGGTTATTCTTTGAGATGGGAAGAGTCGGTTTTGTTTTGTTTTTACCTCAGGTGTCCCAACAAAAGAGAGTTTCCAGAGCAGAGCCCTGGGGAGGGATGACTGGACAACCAGAAAGCTGGTTAAAACTTGGGGCCTAGGGGCATGGCAAGCTCATTATGACATCTAATGGTCCAGCCACTGAGAGGACTTACTAGAGGACAGGACTCCTGCTGAGGGTCACAATGCATGTTTGTGCCCTCTTCTTACTTAAGCATTGGCGGGGCATAATGGTGTCAGGGTCAGGGTCAGTGTCAGGGTTTGGGTTAGGGTTTGGGGCAGGCTCACAGTCAGTGTCAGGGTCAGGGTTAGTGGCTACTGTTAGTGTTAGCCCCGCTACTGGGTCATGGACCCATCCGTTCAGGGTCTCAGGATAAACCCTGGGCAGAAGGATGTAGACCATAACCCGATCCCACTTAACCAGCCTTAAACTGGGTGTGAACATAACTTGCCCACCAGACATCTAACCCTCATCAGCCTGATCCTGCTTGGGGCATCTCCTCCCACGATGGCATGGCGAGGTCCTCTTTACACACAGACACACAGACACCCAGAGGCACACACACACATATACAGACACACACACAGAAACGGGGAGGAGACCTAGGGCTACACCAGTGGATCAGAAGTTGTGGGACTCTCTGACTCTGAGCCCCCTGGTGTCCCCTTTAGATTTTATTAGCCAAAGGTTCTGAGGCATTGGGGAATCCTGATATGACCTGAAGGGAGGCGACGTGTCTGGCGGGCGATCTCTCTTCTCCCTGCATCCTCTCGGCTTCAGTACAGCAGAAGAACATATCGCTTCCTTTAGGATGTGCCTAGAAATGAGCTGGGCAGGGGGGTTTTCTCTGTAATGGGGTGCCTGGATACGTGGGTTCCAATTCCGTTGGGCTCTGTCGTCAGGGAAGTGAGGTCACCACTGCCTGGGGGCTCCTTACCGATCTTCCTCCTTCACCAGAGCTCCCTGAGCCTCGGTCTGCAAGCTGCTCAGGCTCACACTCCACTCAATGCAGTGCCCATCCAGTGACCTCCATACAGCCTCCACCCAGCGCCTGGGAGGCCTGGGTGCAGGTGTTGTCCCCGCTGGAAGCAACCGAGCTGGGTTTAGACTAGGTTAGTGTTAGGGTTAGGGTTTAGAAAGACTTAGGGTCAGAGTTAGGTTTAGACGTCGTTGGGGTCAGGGTTAGCGTAAGGCTTAGGGTAGGGGTCAGGGTTAGGGTTAGGTTCATGTTTAGGTTTAGGGTCAGGCTCACAGTAGGGTCACGGTTAGCGTAACGGTCAGAGTCAGGGTCAGGGTCAGTGTTAAGGTGACGGTTAGGTTTAGGGTCAGGTTCAGGGTCATAGTCAGATTTAGGGTCAGGTTCAGGTTTAGGTTTGGGGGCAAGGTTCATGTCAGGGTCAGGGTTAGCTTTGGGACAGGTTTAGTGTCAGGGTTAGGGTCAGGGTCAGGGTTAGTTTCATGGTTATGGTAAGGTCAGCTTTATGTTTAGGTTCTGTTTTATGAGTAAGTTCAGGATCAGTGTTACCTTTAGGGTTACGATTCTGTCCAGCATCACAGATTGGGTCAGAGTTAGGTTTACAGTCAGGGTTAGGGTCAGTGTTAAGGTCAAGGCCAGGGTCAGGTTTAAGGTTAAGGTCTGACATAGGCAAAGTTCAGAGTTAGGGTTATGATCAGGGTCAGGTAGAGGGTCAGGATTATTGTTAAAGTGGGTTAGGGTTAGGGTAGGAAGTAGGTTGAGTTAGACCAGGTTAGGGTCAGTGTCAGGGATAATGTTAGGGGTTAGTTTTAGGGTTAGGTTCAGCTTTAGTTTTCGGGTCAGGGCCCGTGTTAGTGTCAGGGTTAGGGTTACGATAGTGTTAGAGTTAGGGTCAGGCTCACATTCACTGTCAGGGTTATTGTTAGTGTCGGGGTGAGTGTCACTGTTAGGGTCAGGGTTAGGTTTATGGTCTTTGCCTGGGTCAGGTTCAGGGTGAAGGGTAGCGCCAGTGTCAGGTTTAGGGTCAGGTTCAGGTATTGGTTTAAAGACCACATTCGGGTCTGGGACAGGGTTATGTAGTGGTCAGTTTTAGTGTCATGGTTAGGATTAGGATCAGGGTCAGGGTCAGGTGAAGGTAATGGACAGGGTCCGGCTTAGCGTCAGGCTTTGGTTTAGGGTCAATGTTCGGTTCTGTGTCACAGTTAGGTTTTGGCTGTAGGGTTTGGGATTGGGGTTAGAGTTAGAGTTAGAAGTAGGGTTATAGTTAGGGGTAGGGTTAGTCAGCTTAAGGTCAGGGTTAGGGTTTGGTTTAGGGTACAGGGTAATATGGAGGTCAGGGTCAGTATTAAGTTTATGAAGGGTCCGTATTAGGGTCATGGTTAGACTTACCTTTAGTTTAGGGTTAGGATCAGGCTCACAGTCACGTTCAGGGTTAGTGTTAGGGTGAGGGTTAGGTCAGCGTCAGGTGTAGGAATAGGGTTAGGGTCAGTGTCTTGGTTAGGTATGAGTCATGGTTACGGTAATGTCAGAGTTAGGTTTAGGTTCAGAGTCCACATCACGGTGAGTGTCAGGCTTACATTTAGGTTTAGTGTTCAGGTCAGGATCACAGTCAGGGTCAGGGTCAGGGTCAGGGCTTCAGTTAGGGTTTGGGGCAGGCTCAGAGTCAGTATCAGGGTCAGGGTTAGTGGTTACTCTTAGGGTTAGGCCCGCTCCTGGGTCATGTACCCATCCCCTCATGGTCTCTCGAGAAACCCTGGGCCGAAGGGTATAGACCCTCCACCCGACCCACTTAACCAGCCTTAAATTGGGGTATGAACATGACTTGCCCACCAGATATCTAAACCCTCATCAGCCTGATCCTCCTTGGGGCATCTCCACCCACGATGGCATGGCCAGGTCCTTTTTACACAAAGACAAACAGACACCCAGAGGCACACACACACACACACACACAGAGACGGGGAGGAGACCTAAGGCTCCACCAGTCGATCAGAAGGTGTTGGACTCTCTGACTCTGAGTCTCCTGGTGTCACCTTTTGATTTAATTAGCCAAAGGGCCAGAGGGGTTGGGGAATCCTGATATGACCTGCCAGGGAGGGGACGTGTCTGGCGGGCGAGCTCTCTTCTCCCTGCATCCTCTCGGCTTCAGTACAGCAGAAGAACATGTCGCTTCTTTTAAAATGTGCCTAGAAATGAGCTTGGCAGGGGGGTTTTCTCTGTAATATGGTGCCGTGATATGTGGGTTCCAATTGCGTTGGGCTCTGTCTTCAGGGAAGTGAGGTCACCACTGCCTGGGGGCTCCTTACTGAACTTCCTGCTCTACCAGAGCTCCGTGAGCCACCGGTCCGCAAGCTGCTCAGGCTCACACTCCAGTCAATGCAGTGCCCATCCAGTGACCCCCATAAGACTCCAACCAACCACTGGGAGGCCTGGGTGCAGCTGTTGTCCCCGCTGGAGGCAACAGAGCTGGGTTTAGACTAGGTTAGTGTTAGGGTTAGGGTTTAGAAAGACTTAGGGTCAGGGTTAGAGTTAGACGTCGTTGGGGTCAGGGTTATTGTAAGGCTTAGGGTTAGGGTTAGGTTTATGGTTAGGTTTAGGGTCAAACTCACAGTAGGGTCAGGGTTAGGGTTACGGTCAGAATCAGGGTCAGTGTCAGTGTTAATGTGAAGGTTAGGTTTAGGGTCATGTTCAGGGTCATGGTCAGATTTAGGGTCAAGTTCAAGTTTTGGTTTGGGGGCTAGGTTCATGTCAGGGTCAGGGTTAGGTTTGGGACAGGTTTAGTGTCAGAGTTAGGGTCAGGGTCAGGGTTGGATTCATGGTTATCGTAAGGTCAGCTTTACGTTTTGGATCTGTTTTAAGAGTAGGTTCAGAATCAGGGTTAGCTTTAGGGTTACGATTCTGTTCAGGATCATGGATTGGGTCAGAGTTAGGTGTACATTCAGGGCTAAGGTCAGTGTTAAGGTCAAGGCCAGGGACAGGTTTAAGGTTAAGTTCTGACATAGGCAACATTCAGAGATAGGGTTATGATCAGAGTCAGGTAGAGGGTCACGATTATTGTTAAAGTGGGGTTAGGGTTAGGGCTATGTAGGTTGAGGGTTAGGGTTAGACCAGGTTAGGGTCAGTGTCAGGGATAATGTTAGGGGTTAGTTTTAGTGTTAGGTTCAGCTTTAAGTTTCAGGTCCGGGCCCGTGTTAGTGTCAGGTTCAGGGTTACGTGTAGGGTTAGAGTTAGGGTTAGGCTCACATCAGTGTCAGGGCTATTGTTAGGGTCATGGTCAGGGTCACAGTTAGGGTCAGGGTTACGTTTCTGGTCTTTGCATGGGTCAGGGTCAGGGTGAAGTCTAGGGCCAGTGTCAGGTTTACGGGCAGTATCAGGTATTGGTTTAAAGTCCACATTCGGGTCAGCGACAGGTTTATGTCGTGGTCAGTGTTAGGGTCATGGTTAGGTTTAGGATCAGGGCCAGGTTCAGGTATAGGGTCAGGGTCTGGTATAGGCAAAGTTCAGGGTTAGGGTTATGATCATAATCAGGTATAACGTCAGGGTTATTGTTAAAGTTTAGGGTTAGTATTACGGGTAGCGTTTGGTTGACGGTTAGGGTCAGAACTTGTTAGGATCAGGGTCCGTGGTAGGGTTAGATATTAGTGTTAGTGTTGGGTTCAGTGATAGGATTCGGGGGAGGGCCCGTGTTAGTGTCAGGGTTAGGGTTACATTTAGGGTTAGAGTTAGGGTCAGGCTCACAGTCCTGGTCAGGTTTAGTGTTCAGGTCAGGGTCAGGGTCACCTTAAGGGTCAGGGTTAGGTTTATGTTCATGGTCTGGGTCAGATTCAGATGAAGTTTAGTGCCAGTGTCAGGTTTAGGGTCAGGTTCAGGTATTGGTTTAAAGTCCACCTTCAGGTCATGGACAGGGTTATGTAGTGGTCAGTGTTAGTGTCATGGTTAGATTTAGGATCAGGGTCAGGGTCAGGTATAAGTCAGGGCCCGGGTGAGGTTTAGGTTCAGGCTTTGGTTTAGGGTCAATGTTCGGTTCAGTTTCACAGTTAGGTTTTGGCGGTAGTTTTTGGGATTGGGGTTAGGGTTAGAGTTAGAAGTAGTTTTATGGTTAGGGTTAGGGTTAGACAGCTTAAGGTCAGAAATAGGGTTTGGTTTAGGGTAGGGGTTATTGTTAGGGTCAGGGTCAGCGTTAGGTTTAGGTTCAGGGTCCGTATTAGGGTGATGGTTAGAGTTACATTTAGGTTTAGGGTTAGGGTCAGGCTCACAGTCACGGTCAGGGGTAGGGTTAGGGTCAGAGTTAGGTCAGCGTCAGGGTTAGGATTATGGTCAGGTTCAGGTTCATGGTTATGTATGAGTCTTGGTTACAATACTATCAACGTTAGGTTTAGGTTCAGGGTGCAATCAGGGTCAGTGTCAGGCTTAGGTTTAGGTTTAGGGTTCAGTTCAGGATCACAGACAGGATCTGGGTCAGGGTCAGGGTTTGGGTTAGGGCTTGGTGCAGGCTCATAGTCAGTGTCAGGGTCAGGGTTAGTGGTTACTGTTAGGGTTAGCCCCGCTCCTGGGTCATGGACCCATCCGTTCACGTTCTCAGGATAAACCCTGGGCAGAAGGGTGTAGATCCTCCACCTGATCCCACTTAACCAGCCTTAAAATGGGGTGTGAACACAACTTGTCCACCAGACATCTAAACCCTCATCAGCCTGATCCTGCTTGTGGCATCTCCACCCACGATGGCATGGCCAGGTCCTCTTTACACACAGACACACAGATACCCAGAGGCACACACAGACACACACACACACACACACACACACACACACACACACACAGACGAGTAGGAGACCTAGGGCTACACCGTCGATCAGAAGGCATGGGACTCTCTGACTCTGAGCCCCCTGGTGTCACCTTTTGATTTTATTAGCCAAAGGGCCTGAGATGTTGGGGAAACCTGATATGACCTGCCAGGGTGGGGACGTGTCTGGCGGGTGAGCTCTCTTCTCCCTGCATCCTCTCGGCTTCAGTACAGCAGAAGAACATATCGCTTCCTTTAGGATGTGCCTAGAAATGAGCTGGGCAGGGGTGTTTTCTCTGTAATGGGGTGCCTGGATACGTGGGTTCCAATTCCGTTGGGCTCTGTCGTCAGGGAAGTGAGGGAACCACTGCCTGGGGGCTCCTTACCGAACTTCCTTCTCCAGCAGAGCTCCCTGAGCCACCGGTCCCCAAGCTGGTCAAGGCTCACAGTCCACTCAATGCATTTCCCATCCAGTGACCCCCATATAGCCATCCCAAACTCCTGGGAGGCCTGAGTGCAGCTGTTGTCCTCAACAGAGGGAACAGAGCTGGGTTTAGATGAGGTTACTGTTAGGGTTAGGGTTAAGAAAGACTTAGGGTGACGGTTAGGGTTAGACGTCTTTGGGGTCATGGTTACTTTTAGGCTTAGGGTAGGGGTCAGGGTTAGGGTTAGGTTCATGGTTAGGTTTAGAGTCAGGCTCACAGTAGGGTCACGGTTAGCGTTATTGTCAGAGTCAAGGTCCGGGTCAGTGTTAGGGTAACGGTTAGGTTTAGGGTCAGGCAGTGTCATGGTCAGATTTAGGTTCAGGTTCAAGTTTTGTTTTGGGGACCGGGTTCATGTCAGGGTTAGGGATAGGTTTGGCACAGGTTTAGTGTCAGGGTTAGGGTCAGGGTCAGCGTTAGGTTCATGGTTATGGTAAGGTCAGCTTTATGTTTAGGTTCTGTTTTATGAGTAGGTTCAGGATCAGTTTACCTTTAGGGTTACGATTCTGTCCAGCATCACTGATTGGGTCAGCGTTAGGTTTACAGTCAGGGTTAGGGTCAGTGTTAAGGTCAAGGCCAGGGTCAGGTTTAAGGTTAAGGTCTGACATAGGCAAATTCAGAGTTAGGGTTATGATCAGGGTCCGGGAGAGGGTCAGGATTATTGTTAATGTGGGGTTAGGGTTAGGGTTAGCGGTAGGTTGCGGGTTAGGGTTAGACCCGGTTAGGGTCAGTGTCAGGGATAATGTTAGGGGTTTGTTTTAGGGTTAGGTTCAGCGTTAGGTTTCGGTTCAGGGCCCTTGTTAGTGTCAGGGTCAGGGTTACGTTTAGGGTTAGAGTTAGGGTCGGGATCACATTCAGTGTCAGGGTTATTGTTAGGGTCAGGGTCAGGGTCACTGTTAGAGTCAGGGTTAGGTTTCTGGTCTTTGCCTGGGTCAGGGTCAGGGTGAAGTCTAGGGCCAGTGTCAGGTTTACGGGCAGGATCAGGTATTGGTTTAAAGTCCACTGTGTTAGGGTCATGGTTAGGTTTAGGGTCAGGCCAGATTCAGGTTTAGGGTCAGGGTCTGGTTTAGGCAAAGTTCAGGGTTAGGGTTATGATCACAGTCAGGTATAAGGTCAGGGTTATTGTTAAAGTTTAGGGTTAGTGTTAGTGTTAGCGTTAGTTTGACGATTAGGTTTAGAACTTGTTAGGGACAGGGTCCTTGGTAGGGTTAGGGGTTAGTGTTAGGGTTAGGTTCAGCGATAGGATTTGGGGGAGGGCCCGTGTTAGTGTCAGGGTCAGGGTTACAATTAGGGTTAGAGTTAAGATCAGGCTCAAAGTCAGGGTCAGGTTTAGTGTTTAGGTGAGGGTCGGGGTCACTGTAAGTGTCAGGGTTAGGTTTATGGTCATGGTCTGGGTCAGGGTCAGCGTGAAGTTTAGCGCTACTGTCAGGTTTAGGGTCAGTTTCAGGTCTTGGTTTAAAGTCCACCTTTGGGTCAGGGTAGGGTTATGTAGTGGTCAGTGTTAGTGTCATGGTTTGGATTAGGGTCAGGGTCAGGGTCAGGTGAAGGTCAGTGCCAGGGTCAGGTTTAGGGTCAGGCTTTGGTTTAGGGTCAATGTTCGGTTCAGTGTCACAGTTAGGTTTTGGCGGTAGGGTTTGGGATTGGAGTTAGGGTTAGAGTTAGAAGTAGGGTTATGGTTAGGCTTAGGGTTAGACAGCGTAAGGTCAGGGTTAGGATTTGGTTTAGGGTCGGGGTTAGTGTTAGGGTCAGGGTCAGCGTTAGGTTTAGGTTCAGGGTCCTTATTGGTTAGAGTTACCCTTAGGTTTATGGTTAGGGTCAGGCTCACAGTCACGGTCAGTTTTAGGGTTAGGGTCAGGGTTAGGTCAGTGTCAGGGTTAGGATTAGGGTCAGGGTCAGGGTCATGGTTAGGTATAACTCATGGTTACGGTAATATCAATGTTAGGTTTAGATTCAGGGTCCACATCAGGGTCAGTGTCAGGCTTAGGTTTATGTTTAGTGTTCAGGTCAGGATCACAGTCAGGTTCAGGGTCAGGGTCAGGGTCAGGGCTTGGTTTCGGGTTTGGGGCAGGCTCACAGTCAGTGTCAGGGTCAGGGTTAGTGGTTACTCTTAGGGTGAGCCCAGCTCCTGGGTCATGGACCCATCCCTTCAAGGTCTCACGATACCCTGGGCCGAAGGGTATAGACCCTCCACCCGACCCACTTAACCAGCCTTAAACTGGGGTATGAACATGACTTGCCCACCAGACATCTAACCCCTCATCAGCCTGATCTTGCTTGGGGCATCTCCACTCACGATGGCATGTCCAGGTCCTTATTACACAAAGACACACAGACACCCAGAGGCACACACACACACACACACACAGAGACGGGGAGGAGACCTAGGGCTACACCCGTGGATCAGAAAGTGTGGGACTCTCTGACTCTGAGCCCCCTGGTGTCACCTTTTGATTTTATTAGCCAAAGGGCCAGAGGCATTGGGGAATCCTGATATGACCTGCCAGGGAGGGGACGTGTCTGGCAGGCAAGCTCTCTTCTCCTTGCATCCTCTCAGCTTCAGTACAGCGGAAGAACATGTTGCTTCCTTTCGGATGTGCCTTGAAATGAGCTGGGCAGGGGGGTTTTCTCTGTAATGGGGTGCCTGGATACATGGGTTCCAATTCCGTTGGGCTCTGTCGTCAAGAATGTGTAATCACCACTGCCTGGGGGCTCCTTACCGAACTTCCTGCTGTACCAGAGATCCCTGAGCCGCCAGTCCCCAAAATGCTCGGGCTCACACTCCACTCAATGCCGTTCCCATCCAGTGACCCCCATACAGCCTCCACCCAGCGCCTGCGAGGCCTGGATGCAGCTGTTGTCCCCGCTCAAGGCAACAGACCTGGGTTTAGACCAGGTTAGTGTTAGGGTTAGGGTTAAGAAAGACTTAGGGTCAGGGTTAGGGTTAGACCTCATTGGGGTCAGGGTTAGCGTAAGGCTTAGGGTAGGGTTCAGGGTTAGTATTAGGTTCATGGTTAGGTTTAGGGTCAGGCTCACAGTAGGTTCACAGTTAGTGTTAGGGCCAGAGTCAGGGTCAGGGTCAGTGTTAGGTTGATGGTTAGGTTTAGGGTCAGGTTCAAGTTTTGGTTTGGGGGCAAGGTTCATGTCAGGGTCAGGGTTAGGTTTGGACAGGTTTAGTGTCAGGGTTAGGGTCAGGGTCAGGGTTAGGTTCATGGTTATGATAAGGTCAGCTTTATGTTTAGGTTCTGTTTTATGAGTAGGTTCAGGATCAGGGTTAGCTTTAGGGTTAAGATTCGTTTTTGGATCACGGATTGGGTCAGTGTTTGGTTTACAGTCAGGGTTAGGGTCAGTGTTAAGGTCAAGGTCAGGGTCAGGTTTAAGGTTAAGGTTGACATAGGCAAAGTTCAGAGTTAGGGTTATGATCAAGGTCAGGGAGAGGGTCAGGATTATTGTTAAAGTGCAGTTATGGTTAGGGCTAGAGGTAGGTTGAGGGTTAGGGTTAGACCGGGTTAGGGTCAGTGTCAGGGATAATGTTAGGAGTTAGTTTTAGTGTTTAGTTCAGCGTTAGGTTTCTGTCAGGGCCCGTGTTAGTGTCAGTGTCAGGGTTACGTTTAGAGTTAGAGTTAGGGTCGGGATCACATTCAGTGTCAGGGTTATTGTTAGGGTCAGCGTCAGGGTCACTGTTAGGGTCAGGGTTAAGTTTCTGGTCTTTGCCAGGGTCAGGGTCAGGGTGAAGTCTAGGGCCAGTATCAGGTTTACGGTCAGGATCAGGTATTGTTTTAATGTCAACATTCGGGTCAGCGACAGGTTTATGTCGTGGTCAATTTTAGGTCATGGTTACGATTATGCTCTGGGCCAGGGTCAGGTATAGGGTCAGGGTCTGGTATAGGCAAAGTTCAGGGTTAGGGTTATGATCATAGTCAGGTATAGGGTCAGGGTTATTGTTAAAGTTTAGGGTTAGTGTTAGGGTTAGCGTTTGGTTGACGGTTAGGGTTAGAACTTGTTAGGATCAGGGTCCGTGGTAGGGTTAGTGATTAGTGTTAGGGTTGGGTTCAGTGATAGGATTTGGGGGAGGGCCCGTGTTAGTGTCAGGGTAAGGGTTGTATTTAGGGTTAGAGTAGGTTCAGGCTCACAGTAAGGGTCAGGTTAGGGTTCAGGTCAGGGTCAAGATCACTGTTAGAGTCAGGGTTAAGTTTATGTTCATGGTCTGGGTCAGGGTCAGGGTGAAGTTTAGCGCCAGTGTCAGATATAGGGTCAGGTTCAGGTATTGGTTTAAAGTCCACATTCGGGTCAGGGACAGGGTTATGTAGTGGTCAGTGTTAATGTCATGGTTAGGATTAGGGTCAGGGTCAGGGTCAGGTAAAGGTCAGGGCCTGGGTCAGGTTTAGGGTCAGGCTTTGGTTTAGGGTCAATGTTCGGTTCAGTGTCACAGTTAGGTTTTGGCGGTAGGGTTTGGGATTGGGGTTAGGGTTAGAGTTAGAAGTAGTTTTATGGTTAGGGTTAGGGTTAGACAGCTTAAGGTCAGAAATAGGGTTTGGTTTAGGGTAGGGGTTATTGTTAGGGTCAGGGTCAGCGTTAGGTTTAGGTTCAGGGTCCGTATTAGGGTGATGGTTAGAGTTACCTTTAGGTTTAGGGTTAGGGTCAGGCTCACAGTCACGGTCAGGGGTAGGGTTAGGGTCAGAGTTAGGTCAGCGTCAGGGTTAGGATTATGGTCAGGTTCAGGTTCATGGTTATGTATGAGTCTTGGTTACAATACTATCAACGTTAGGTTTAGGTTCAGGGTGCAATCAGGGTCAGTGTCAGGCTTAGGTTTAGGTTTAGGGTTCAGTTCAGGATCACAGACAGGATCTGGGTCAGGGTCAGGGTTTGGGTTAGGGCTTGGTGCAGGCTCATAGTCAGTGTCAGGGTCAGGGTTAGTGGTTACTGTTAGGGTTAGCCCCGCTCCTGGGTCATGGACCCATCCGTTCACGTTCTCAGGATAAACCCTGGGCAGAAGGGTGTAGATCCTCCACCTGATCCCACTTAACCAGCCTTAAAATGGGGTGTGAACACAACTTGTCCACCAGACATCTAAACCCTCATCAGCCTGATCCTGCTTGTGGCATCTCCACCCACGATGGCATGGCCAGGTCCTCTTTACACACAGACACACAGACACCCAGAGGCACACACACACACACACACACACACACACACACAGACGAGGAGGAGACCTAGGGCTACACCGTCGATCAGAAGGCATGGGACTCTCTGACTCTGAGCCCCCTGGTGTCACCTTTTGATTTTATTAGCCAAAGGGCCTGAGATGTTGGGGAAACCTGATATGACCTGCCAGGGTGGGGACGTGTCTGGCGGGTGAGCTCTCTTCTCCCTGCATCCTCTCGGCTTCAGTACAGCAGAAGAACATGTCGCTTCCTTTAGGATGTGCTTTGAAATGAGCTGGGCTGGGGGTTTTTCTCGGTAATGTGGTGCCTGGATACGTGGGTTCCAATTCCTTTGGATTCTGTCGTCAGGGAAGTGAGATCACCACTGCCTGGGGGCACCTTACTGAATTTCCTGCTTCACCAGACTCCCTGAGCCGCCGGTCCCCGAGCTGCTCAAGGCTCACCCTCCACTCAATGCAGTGCCAAACCAATGACCCCCATAGAGTGTCCCCCCAGCCCCTGAGAGGTCTGGGTGCAGCTCTTGTCCCTGCGCAAGGCAACAGAGCTGGATTTAGACTAGGTTAGTGTTAGGGTTAGGGTTAAGAAAGACTTAGGATCAGGGTTAGGGTTAGACATCGTTGGGGTCAGGATTAGCATAAGGCTTAGGGTAGGGGTCAGCTTTAGGTTTAGGTTCATGGTTAGGTTTAGGGTCAGTCTCAGAGTAGGGTCACGGTTAGCATTATGGTCAGAGTCAGGGTCAGGGTCAGTGTTAGTGACGGTTAGTTTTAGGGTCAGGTTCAGGTTCATGGTCAGATTTAGGGTCAGGTTCAGGTTTAGGTTTGGGGGCAAGGTTCATGTCAGGTTTAGGGATAGGTTTGGCACAGGTTTAGTTTCAGGGATAGGGTCAGGTTCAGGGTTAGGTTCATGGTTATGGTAAGGTCAGCTTTATGTTTCGGTTCTGTTTTATGTGTAGGTTCAGGATCAGGGTTAGCTTTAGGGTTAAGATTCTGTCAGGATCACGGATTGGTTGAGAGTTAGGTTTACAGTCAGGGTTAGGGTCCGTGTTAAGGTCAAGGCCAGGGTCAGGTTTAAGGTTAAGGTCTGACATAGGCAAAGTTCAGAGTTAGGGTTATGATCAGGCTCAGGGAGAGGGTCAGGTTTATTGTTAAAGTGGGGTTAGGGTTAGGGTTAGAGGTAGGTTGAGGGTTAGGGTTAGACCGGGTTATGGTCAGTGTCAGGGATAATGTTAGGGGTTAGTTTTAGTGTTAGGTTCAGCGTTAGGTTTCTGTCAGGGCCCGTGTTAGTGTCTGTTCAGGGTTATATTTAGTGTTAGAGTTAGGGTCAGACTCACAGTCAGGGTCAGGTTTAGTGTTCAGGTCAGGGTCGGGGTCATTTTTACGGTCATGGTTAGGTTTATGGTCATGGTCTGGGTCAGGGTCAGGGTGAAGTCTAGGGCCAGTGTCAGGTTTATGGTCAGGACCAGGTATTGGTTTAAAGTCCACATTCGGGTCAGCGACAGGGTTATGTAGTGGTCAGTGTTAGGGTCATGGTTAGGTTTAGGTTCAGGGCCAGGGTCAGGTATAGGGTCAGGGTCTGGTATAGACGAATTTCAGTGTTAGGGTTATGATCATACTCAGGTATAGGGTCAGGGTTATTGTTAAAGTTAGGGTTAGTGTTAGGGTTAGCATTTGGTTGACGGTTAGGGTTAGAGCTTGTTAGGCCAGGGTCCATGGTAGGGTTATTGGTTAGTGTTAGGGTTGGGTTCAGCGATAGGATCCGGGGGAGGTCCCGTGTTAGTGTCAGGGTCAGGGTTACATTTAGGGTTAGTGTTAAGGTCTGGCTCACAGTCAGGGTCAGGTTTGTTGTTCAGGTCAAGGTCGGGGTCACTGTTAGGGTCAGGGTTAGCTTTATCGTCATGGTCAGGGTCAGGGTGAAGTTTAGCAGCAGTGTCAGGTTTAGGGTCAGGTTCAGGTATTGGTTTAAAGTCCACATTCGGGTCAGGGACAGGATTGTGTAATGTTAGCATCAGGCTCACAGTCACGGTCAGGGGTAGGGTTAGGGTCAGGGTTAGGTCAGCGTCAGGATTATTATTAGTGTCAGGGTCAAGGTCATGGTTACATATGAGTCTTAGTTACAGTATTATCAGCGTTAGGTTTAAGTGCAGCGTCCTCATCAGGGTCAGTGTCAGGCTTAGGTTTATGTTTAGAGTTCAGGTCAGGATCACAGTCAGTGTCAGGGTCAGGGTTAGTGGTTACTTTTGGGGGTTAGACCCGCTCCTGGGTATAGACCTATCCCTTCAGGGTCTCAGGACAAACCCTGGGCAGAAGGGTGTAGACCCTCCACCTGACCCACTTAACCAGCCTTAAATTGGGTTATGAACATGACTTGCCCACCAGACATCTAACCCCTCATAAGCCTGATCCTGCTTGGGGCATCTCCACCCACGATGGCATGGCCAGCTCTTCTTTACACACAGACTAACAAACACCCAGAGGCACACACACACACACACACACACACACACACAGAGAGAGAGAGACGGGGAGGAGACCTAGGGCTATACCCTTGGATCAGAAGGTGTGGGACTCTGACTCTGAGCTCCCTGGTGTCACCTTTTGATTTTATTAGCTAAAGGGCATGATGCATTGGGGAAATCTAACATGACCTGACAGGGAGGGGACGTGTCTTCTCCCTGCATCCTCGGTTAGGTTCATGGTCAGCTTTATGTTTCGGTTCTGTTTTATGAGTAGGTTCTGGATCAGGCTTAGTTTTAGGGTTAAGATTCTGTTCAGGATCACGGATTGGGTCAGAGTTAGGGTTATGATCAGGGTCAGGGAGAGGGTCAGGATTATTGTTAAAGTGGGGTTAGGGTTAGGGTTAGAGGTAAGTTGAGGGTTAGGGTTAGACCGGGTTAGGATCAGTGTCAGGGACAATGTTAGGTTGTTAGTTTTAGGGTTAGGTTCAATGTTAGGTTTCGGGTCAGGGCCCATGTTAGTGTCAGGGTCAGGGTTAAGTTTAGGGTTAGAGTTAGGGTCAGGCTCACATTCATTATCAGGTTTAGTGTTAGGGTCAGGGTCAGGGTCACTATTAGGGTCAGGGTTAGGTTTATGGTCTTTGCCAGGATCAGGGTCAGGGTGAAGTCTAGGGCCAGTGTCAGTTTACGGTCAGGAACCGATATTGGTTTAAAGTCCACATTCAGGTCACCGACAGGATTATGTAGTGGTCAGTGATAGGGTCATGGTTAGGTTTAGGCTCAGGGCCAGGGTCAGGTTTAGGGTCAGGGTCTGGTATAGGCAAAGTTCAGGGTTAGGGTTATGATCATAGTCAGGTATAGGGTCAGGGTTATTGTTAAAGTTTAGGGTTTGTGTTAGTGTTAGCGTTTGGTTGACAGTTAGGGTTAGAACTTGTTAAGATCAGGGTCCGTGGTAGGTTTAGAGGTTAGTGTTAGGGTTAGGTTCAGCAATAGGATTTGGGGGAGGGCCCGTGTTAGTGTCAGAGTCAGGTCTACATTTAGGGTTAGAGTTAGGGTCATGCTCACAGGGTCAGGTTTGTTGTTCAGGTCAGGGTCAGTGTCAATGTTAGGGTCAGGGTTAGGTTTATCGTCATGGTCTGGGTCAGGTTCAGGATGAATTTTAGCGCCAGTGTCAGGTTTAGGGTCAGGTTCAGGTATTGGTTTAGAATCCACATTCGGGTCAGGGATAGGAATGTGTAGTGGTCAGTGTTAGTGTCATGGTTAGGATTAGGGTCAGGGTCAGGGTCAGGGTCAGGTGAAGGTCAGGGCCTGGGTCAGGTTTAGGGTCAGACTTTGGTTTAGGGTCAATGTTCGGTTCAGTGTCACAGTTAGGTTTTGGCGGTAGGGTTTGGGATTGGGGTTAGGGTTAGAGTTAGAAGTAGGGTTATTGTTAGGGTTAGACAGCGTAAGGTCAGGGTTAGGGTTTGGTTTAGTGTAGGGGTTAGTGTTAGGGTCAGGGTCAGCTTTAGGTTTAGGTTCAGGGTCCGTATTAGGGTCACGGTTAGAGTTACCTTTAGGTTTAGGGTTAGGGTCAGGCTCACAGTCACGGTCAGGGTTAGGGTTAGGGTCAGGGTTAGGTCAGCGTCAGGGTTAGGATTAGGGTCAGGGTCTGTGTCATGATTAGGTTTGAGTCATGGTTACGGTAATGTCAGTTTAAGTTCAGGGTCCACATCAGGGTGAGTGTCAGGCTTAGGTTTAGGTTTAGGGTTCAGGTCAGGATCACAGTTTGGTTCAGGGTCAGGGTCAGGGTCAGGGCTTGGGTTAGGGTTTGGCGCAGGCTCACAGTCAGTGTCAGGGTCAGGGTTAGTGGTTACTGTTGGGGTGAGCCCCGCTCCTGGGTATGGACCCATCCCTTCAAGGTCTCAGGATAAACCCTGGGCAGAAGTGTGTAGACCCTACAGCCGATCTCACTTAACCAGCCTTAAACTGGGGTGTGAACATGACTTGCCCACCAGACATCTAAACCCTCATCAGCCTGATCCTGCTTGGGGCATCTCCACCCGCCATGGCATGGCCAGCTCCTCCTTACACTCAGACTCACAATCACCCAGAGGCACACACGCAAACACACACACACACACACACACACACACACACACAACCCAGTAAGACGGAGAGGAGACCTAGGGCTACACCCGTGGATCAGAAGGTGTGGGACTCTCTGACTCTGAGCCCCCTGGTGTCACCTTTTGATTTTATTAGCCAAAGGTCCTGAGGCATTGGGAAACCTGATATGACCTGCCAGGGAAGGGACCTGTCTGTCAGGCGAGCTCTCCTCTCCTGCATCCTCTCGGCTTCAGTACAGTAGAAGAACATGTCGCTTCCTTTAAGATGTGCCTAGAAATGAGCTGGGCAGGGGGCGTTTCGCTGTTATGGGGTGCCTGGATACGTGGGTTCCAATTCCGTTGGGCTCTCTCATCAGGGAAATGAGGTCACCACTGCCTGGGGGCTCCTTTGAACTTCCTTCTCCAGCAGAGCTCTTTGAGCCACCGGTCCCCAAGCTGGTCAAGGCTCACACTCCACTCAATGTATTGGCCATCCAGTGACCCCCAGATAGCCTCCCCCAAACCCCTGGGAGGCCTGGGTGCAGCTGTTGTCCCCGCCAGAGGGAACAGAGCTAGGTTTAGACCAGGTTAGTGTTAGGGTTAGGTTTAAGAAAGACTTAGGGTCAGGGTTAGGGTTAGAGGTCTTTGGGGTCAGGGTTAGCGTTAGGCTTAGGGTAGGGGTCAGGTTTAGGGTTAGGTTCATGGTTAGGTTTAGGGTCAGGCTCACAGTAGGATCAGGGTTAGCGTTACGCTCAGAGTCAGGGTCAGGGTCAGTGTTAGGGTAACGGTTAGGTTTAGGGTCCGGCAGGGTCATGGTCAGATTTAGGGTCAGGTTTAAGTTTTGGTTTGGGGGCAAGGTTCATGTCAGGGTCCTGGTTAGATTTGGCACAGTTTTAGTTTCATGGTTATGGTCAGGGTCTGGGTTAGGTTCATGGTTATGGTAAGGTCAGCTTTATGTTTAGGTTCTGTTTTATGCGTAGGTTCAGGATCAGGGTTAGCTTTTGGGTTACCATTCTGTTCAGGATCACGGATTGGGTCAGAGTTAGGTTTATAGTCAGGGTTAGGGTCAGTGTTAAGGTCAAGGCCAGGGTCAGGTTTAAGGGTAAGGTCTGACATAGGCAAAGTTTAGAGTTAGGGTTATGATCATGGTCAGGGAGAGGGTCAGGATTATTGTTAAAGTGGGGTTAGGTTTAGGGTTAGAGGTAGGTGTATGGATTAGGGTCAGTGTTAGGGATAATATTAGGGGTTAGTTTTAGGGTTAGGTTCACCGTTAGGTTTTCGGTCAGGGCCCATGTTAGTGTCAGGGTTAGGGTTTCGTTTAGGGTTAGAGTTAGGTCAGGCTCACATTCAGTGTCAAGGTTAGTGTTAGGGTCAGGGTTAGGTTTCTCGTCTTTGCCTGGTTCAGGGTCAGGGTGAAGTCTAGGGCCAGTGTCAGGTTTATGGTCAGGATGAGGTATTGGTATAAAGTCCACATTCGGTTCAGCGACAGGGTTATGTAGTGGTCATTTTTAGGTTCATGGTTAGGTTTAGGGTCAGGGCCAGGTTCAGGTTTAGGGTCAGGGTCTGGTATAGGCACAGTTTAGGGTTAGGTTTATGAGCATAATCAGGTATACGTTCAGGGTTATTGTTAAAGTTTAGGGTTAGTGTTAGGGTTAGAGTTAGGTTGAGGATTAGGTTTAGACCTGGTTAGGGTCAGGGTCCGTGGTAGGTTTAGGGTATAGTGTTAGGGTTAGTTTCAGCGATAGGATTCGGTGGAGGGCCCGTGTTAGTGTCAGGGTCAGGGTTACATTTAGGGTTAGAGTTTGGGTCAGGCTCACATTCAGTGTCAGGGTTAGTGTTAGGTTCTGGGTCAGGGTCACTGTTAGGGTCAGGGTTAGGTTTATGGTCATGGCCTGGGTCAGGGTCAGGGTGAAGTCTAGGGCCAGTGTCAGGTTTACTGTCAGGATCATGTATTGGTCTAAAGTCCACATTCGGGTCAGGGACAAGGTTATGTAGTGGTCAGTGTTAGGGTCATGGTTGGGTTTAGGGTCAGGGCCAGGGTCAGGTTTAGGGTTAGGGTCTGGTATAGGCAAAGTTCAGGGTTATGGTTATGTTCATAGTCAGGTATATGGTCATAGTTATTGTTAACGTTTAGGGTTAGTGTTAGGGTTAGAGTTAGTTTGAGGGTTAGAGTTAGACCTGGTTAGGGTCAGGTTCTGAGGTAGGGTTAGGGCTTAGTGTTAGGGTTAGGTTCAGCAATAGGATTCGGGAGAGGGCCCGTGTTAGTGTTAGGGTCAGGGTTACGTTTAGGGTTAGAGTAAGGGTCATGCTCTCAGTCAGGTTCTGGTTTAGTGTTCAGGTCTGGGTCGGGGTTACTGTTAGGTTCAGGGTTAGGTTGATGGTCATGGTCTGGGTCTGGGTCAGGGTGAAGTTTAGGGCCAGTGTCAGGTTTAGCATCAGGATCAGGTATTGGTTTAAAGTCAACAGCGTAAGGTCAGGGTGAGGGTGTGGTTTAGGGTAGGGGTTAGTGTTAGGTTCAGGGTCAGCGTTCGGTTTAAGTTCAGTGTCTGTATTATGGTCAGGGTTACGGTTACCTTTAAGGTTAGGATTAGGGTCAGGCACACAGTCACGGTCAGGGTTAGGGTTAGGGTCAGTGTTAGGTCAGCATCACAGTTAGGATTAGAGTCAGGGTCAGGGTCAATGTTAGGGATGAGTCATAGCTAGGTTATCTCAGAGTTAGGTTTAGGTCCAGGGTCCAGATCAGGGTCAGCATAAGGCTTAGCTTTAGGTTTAGGGTTCAGGTAGGGATCACGGTCATAGTTAGGGTCAGGTACAGGGTCAGGGCTCGGGTTAGGGTTGGGGGCAGGCTCACAGTCAGTGTCTGGGTCAGGGTTAGTGGTTACTGTTAGGGTTAGCCCCGTTCCTGGGTCATGGACCCATCCCTTCAGGGTCTCAGTATAAACCCTGGGCAGAAGGGTGTAGACCCTGTACCCCATCCCACTTAACCAGCCTTAATCTGGGGTGTGAACAAACTTGCCCACAAGACATCTAAACCCTCTTCAGCCTGATCCTGCTTGGGGCATCTCCACCCACGATGGCATGGCCAGGTCCTCTTTACACACAGACACAGAAACGCAGAGACGCACACACACACACACACACACACACACACACACACTCACACACACAGAGACGGGGAGGAGACCTAGGGCTACACCCGTGGATCAGAAGGTGTGGGACTCTCTGACTCTGAGCCCCCTTGTGTCACCTTTTGATTTTATTAGCCAAAGGGCCTGAGATGTTGGGGAAACCTGATATGACCTGCCAGGGTGGGGACGTGTCTGGCGGGCGAGCTCTCTTCTCCCTGCATCCTCTCGGCTTCAGTACAGCAGAAGAACATGTCACTTCCTTTAGGATGTGCCTAGAAATGAGCTGGGCAGGGGTGTTTTCTCTGTAATGGGGTGCCTGGATACGTGGGTTCCATTTCCGTTGGGTTCTGTCATCAGGGAAGTGAGGTCACCACTGCCGGGGTGCTCCTTACCGAACTTCCTGCTACACCAGAGCTCCCTGAGCCAGCGGTCCCCAGCTGCTCAGGCTCACCCACCACTGAATGCAGTGCCAATCCAATGACCTCCATACAGCCACTCCCTAGCCCCTGGGAGACCTGGGTGCAGCTGTCGTCCCCGCTGGAGGGAACAGAACTGGGTTTAGACAAGGTTAGTGTAAGGGTTAGGGTTAACAAAGACTTAGGATCAGGGTTAGGGTTAGAAGTCCTTGGGGTCAGGGTTAGCGTAAGGCTTAGGGTAGGGGTCAGGGTTAGTGTTAGGCTCATGGTTAGGTTTAGTATCAGGCTCACAGTAGGGTCTCGGTTAGCATTATGGTCAGAGTCAGTGTCAGGGTCAGTGTTAGGGTGAAGGTTAGGTTTAGGGTCAGGTTCAGGGTCATGGTCAGATTTAGGGTCAAGTTCAAGTTTTGGTTTGGGGGCTAGGTTCATGTCAGGGTCAGGGTTAGGTTTGGGACAGTTTCAGTGTCAGGGTTAGGGTCAGGGTCAGGGTTAGGTTCATGGTTATGGTAAGGTCAGCTTTATGTTTAGGTTCTGTTTTATGAGTAGGTTCAGGATCAGGGTTAGCTTTAGGGTTAGATTCTGTTTAGGATCACGGATTGGGTCAGAGTTAGGTTTACAGTCAGGGTTAGGGTCCGTGTTAAGGTCAAGGCCAGGGTCAGGTTTAAGGTTAAGGTCTGACATAGGCAAAGTTCAGAGTTAGGTTTATGATCAGGGTCAGGGAGAGGGTCAGGATTATTGTTAAAGTGGGGTAAGGGTTAGGGTAGGAGATAGGTTGAGGGTTAGGGTTAGACCGGGTTAGGGTCAGTGTCAGGGATAATGTTGGGGTTAGTTTTAGTGTTAGGTTCAGCGTTAGGTTTCGGGTCGGGCCCGTGTTAGTGTCAGGGTCAGGGTTATGTTTAGGGTTAGAGTTAGGGTCAGGCTCACAGTCAGGGTCAGGGATAGTGTTAGGGTCGGGGTCAGGGTCACTGTTAGGGTCATGGTTAGGTTTATGGTCTTTGTCTGGTTCAGGGTCAGGGTGAAATGTAGTGCCAGTGTCAGGTTTAGGGCCAGGTTCAGGTATTGGTTTAAAGTCCACATTCGGGTCCGGATCAGGATTATGTAGTGGTCAGTGTTAGTGTCATGGTTAGGATTAGGGTCAGGGTCAGGGTCAGGTGAAGGTCAGGGCCTGGGTCAGCTTTAGGGTCAGGCTGTGGTTTATGGTCAATATTCAGTTCAGTGTCACAGTTAGGTTTTGGCGATAGGGTTTGGGATTGGGTTTAGGGTTAGATTTAGAAGTAGGGTTATGGTTAGGGTTAGGGTTAGACAGCGTAAGGTTAGGGTTAGGGTTTGGTTTAGGGTAGGGTTTAGTGTTAGGGTCAGGGTCAGCATTAGGTTTAGGTTCAGGGTCCATATTAGGGTCATGGTTAGATTCACCTTTAGGTTTAGGGTTAGGGTCAGGCTCACAGTCACGGTCAGGGTTAGGGTTAGGGTCAGGGTTAGGTCAGCATCAGGGTTAGGATTAGGGTCAGGGTCAGGGTCATGGTTAGGAATGAGTCTTGGTTACAGTAATATTAACGTTAGGTTTAGGTTCAGGGTGCAATCAGGGTCAGTGTCAGGCTTAGGTTTAGGTTTAGGGTTCAGGTAGGATCACAGACAGGGTCAGGGTCAGGGTCATTGTTTCGGTTAGGGTTTGGGGCAGGCTCACAGTCAGAGTCAGGGCCAGGGTTAGTGGTTACTGTTAGGGTTAGCCCCGCTCCTGGGTCATGGACCCATCCGTTCACGTTCTCAGGATAAACCCTGGGCAGAAGGATGTGGACACTCCATCCGATCCCACTTAACCAGCCTTAAACTGGGGTGTGAACATAACTTGCCCACCAGACATCTAAACCCTCATCAGCCTGATCCTGCTTGGGGCATCTCCACCCACAATGGCATGGCCGGGTCCTTTTACACACAGACACCCAGAGGTACACACACACACAAACAGACACACACACACACACACGCACACACATAGAGAGACTTGAGGAGACCTAGGGCCACACCGGTCGATCAGAAGGTTTGGGACTCTCTGACTCTGAGCCCCCTGGTGTCACCTTTTGATTTTATTAGCCAAAGGGCCAGAGGCGTTGGGAAATCCTGATATGACCTGCCAGGGAGCGGAGGTGTCTGGCGGGCGAGCTCTCTTTTCCCTACAACCTCTCGGCTTCAGTACAGCAGAAGAACATGACGCTTCCTTTAGGATGTGCCTAGAAATGAGCTGGGCAGGGGGGATTTCTCTGTAATGGGGTGCCTGGATATGTTGGTTCCAATTCCGTTGAGCTCTGTCGTCAGGGAAGTGAGGTCACCACTGCCTGGGGGCTCCTTACCAAACTTCCTGCTGTACCATAGCTCCAGAGCCGCCGGTCCCCAAGATGAAATAGGGCAATACTATAGAAAATGCTTGAGAGAAATCTCTCTTATGATTGAGATAACCTGATATTTCCATTGATTCATTCATTCGTTCAACAATTATCTACTGAGTATTATGTATGCAATCCTCTTCTGAATACAGAATAAATCAGGAAAAAGCCCCCACAGATACCATTTTTATAGCACATGCATTCAAATAGAAGAGAGAGAACAGACAGTAAATAAATAAATATATAATATGTCACCTGTTGATAAGAAGTCAAATGTAGAGAGGGACAGAAACTATGTTGATTGTGATGGTGCTGGTGCTGGCTGTGTGTGCAGTTAGGGGAGATTACTCTGATAAAAAGACATTGGCAGATCCTTGAGTGGATTCAGAGAACAAGACGGGTACATTTAAGAAGAGGAAACAAGTGCAACCCCCCAAGGGAGGCACGCACTTGCTGTACTCTGTTAGACACTAAGGAGGCTGGTGAGCGGAGGCAGAGACAGCTGAGTGAAGAGGTAGGAGATGAATTGAGAAGGAAGTTGAGTGTTAAATTTTGTAAGACTGAATTTTGTATTGAGTGAAGTGTGGAGCCATTGGAGATCTTAAAGCAGAGAAATAACAAGGTCTGACTTTTGTCTTAAACGGATTGCTTTAACTGCTGAGTGGAAAATAAACTAGAACAGAGCAAAAATGGAATCCAGAAGACCAGATAGGAGACTATTACAATAACTCAGGCTATAGAAGACGGTGTTTTGGACCACAGTGGGAGTAACTGAAGTGTGGAGAACTGGTCAGATTTAGAATATATTTTGAAGATAGAATCCACAGCTTCTACCAAAGAATTAAACGTGGGCAGTGAAAGAAAGAGATGAATCAAGAATGACTCTACAGTTTCCTGTTTGAGCTATTGCAAGACCAGCAGAGCTCGAGAAGAATAAGAGCTTGGTTTTGAACATGTTGGGTTTAACTCATCTAGGTAGATCTGGAAAGCAGGCAGTGGAAGAAAGCTGAAAATCCAGGTCTGGACTGGAGGTGGAGATGTGGAGTCATCAGGAGACAGATGGTAGAAGAGGGACAGTCACCAAGGACTCAGTGTAGACAGAGGAGAAGTCTGAGGTTGGGTCCTGGAGCACATTCATACTCAGAGATCAGGGAAATGAGAAGAAACCCTAAGTGGAGGGGCTTGTCCTCACTCAGAAGGGATTGGAGTAAGGGTTCCACCCAGGTAAACTTAGTGGGATTCTGTGGGTCTTCTTTCCTTACCGATTTTTCTATTCAAGATTTATTTGACAGAGAGAGAGAGAGAGAGAGCAGGAGCACACACATGCAGGGGGAAGAGACAGAAGGAGAGGGAGAGAATCTCAATCAGATTCCCCGCTGAGCATGGAGCCTGAGGTGGGGCTCGATTTCATAACCCTGAGCTCATGACCTGAGCCAAGATTCACACGCTTAATCACTTAGCCACCTACACACCCACCCAGTTTGTTTTTCTTTCTTTTTTAAAAATATTTTATTCATTTATTTATTTGACACAGAGAGAAAGAGAGAGAGAGAGATCACAAGTAGGCATAGAGGCAGGCAGAGGGAGAGGGAGAAGCAGGTTTCCTGCTGAGCAGAGAGCCTGATACAAGAGCCTGAGACCCTGAGACCATGATCTGAGCTGAAGCCACCCAGGTGCCCTCAATTTACTTTTCTCAGTGAAGTCATCAGAATGGTCGGTCATCAGCTGTATCTGATGGAAGGTGTTCAATTCTCACTCTGAACAAAATGGCTGTACATTAGAATCACTGGGAGAATTTTAAAAGCACACTTATATCCAGACCCTAATTGGATATTAATCTAATTGGTTCTACACCAATTAGATCAGATCCTCTGGAGGTGGGCACTCCTGTGTTTTAAAGTCTTCCAGGTGATTCAAAAGTGTGGCCAGTGTTGAGAAGCCCTGGCTTGAGGTTGGAGGAAAGAAGATGTGAAATAGTCAAAATATTTCACGAGAAGAGTGGAGATTCTGTCGGTCAGAGAAACATACTTGGATTTGTGGCTGAGAATTTAATGTGAAAGGGGCGCCTGGGTGGCTCAGTGGGTTAAGCTGCTGCCTTCAGCTCAGGTCATGATCTTAGGGTCCTGGGATCGAGTCCCACATCGGGATCTCTGCTCAGCAGGGGGCTTGCTTCCCTTCCTCTCTCTGTGATCTCTTCCCTTCCTCTCTCCTACTGTGATCTCTCTCTGTCAAATAAATAAATAAAATCTTAAAAAAAAAAAAAAAACTTAATGTGAAAGCTTCCAGCATCATTGCTTTTCTCACCAACCACCTTCAGCTGCCAGGGGCAGATGTAGGGTGGACAGAGGGTTGGGTTTTTACCAAGGTGGGGTTGTATCAGGTATGTATGATGTATGATGGAGGTGAGAGTATGGGACAGGGATTATAGTTATGGGAGTGGACTCTGTGACAGCTGCGGAGGCCTGTGAGAATTTGGGGGAAGGATCAAGAACCACAAAAAATGAAATAGGGGGACGCCTGGGTGGCTCAGTTGGTTAAGCAGCTGCCTTCGGCTCAGGCCATGATCCCAGCGTCCTGGGATCAAGTCCCACATCAGGCTCCTTGCTCGGCAGGGAGCCTGCTTCTCCCTCTGTCTCTGCCTGCCACTCTGTCTGCCTGTGCTCACTCTCGCTCCCTCTCTCTCTCTGACAAATAAATAAAATCTTAAAAAAAAAGATTCTCTTCAAAAAAAGAAAATCAAATAGGTAAATGGCTTCTTCTGAGTGACTTAGATAATTAATACTTCTTGAAATAATTTAGTGCAGCCAGACCCCTGCAAAGCAGCACAAACAACTCTGATGAGTGCTTCAATCTACCACTTCTTCCCAGGGCTTCAATCAATTGCTTTCAACAAGTGAACATTGAGATATTTAGAGCAAAGGAAAAAAAATAAATATTGGAAGTTCGCATTTTTTTTTTAAGATTTTATTTATTTATTTGACAGAGACACAATGAGATAGGGAATACAAGCAGGGGGAGTGGGAGAGGGAGAAGCAGGTTTTTCCTCTGAGAAGGGAGCCCGACACGGGGCTGGATTCTCAGGCCCCTGGGATCATGACCTGAGCCGAAGGGCAGATGCTTAGCAATTGAGCTACCCAGGCTCCCCTGGAAGTTAGCTTTTTACATTCTTGGAAAATGGGATTTTGTATATTTATGTCCTTTTTCTGTCCCCTTGTGGATATTTTCCCTCTTGAAACACACCCAACCCCTGCTCCACAGTTGTCCAGTAAAATAAAGGGATCTGAGTGCCATCCCCAAAGTTCACTGTCCCCAGTCATTTTACTGGTTCTTGAAATGAGTGCACTTGCCCTAGGATGGCTTGGCCCCTCCCAGTAATCAGAAGCTTCCAGGATGGGTCAAAGATTACTTTATTTGCTATAATTCTGCAAGTTGAATGTATCTCTCAGCCATTTCCTGTGAATGCGTTTAAAGGAGAAACAATCCTGGGAAGCTGTTTTACACAAAAGAGTAGATTTCTCAGTTGTAGAAACTCAGGTATTATAAGAAAAAGGGAGAGATATTCCTTACTAGAAGGGGGACCTGCTCAGCGTTTCTAAATTCACATTGGTAGATTGTTGAACTGTTGTAGGCGGAGTGTTAAAATCACATTTTTCCCTCCGTTTTCTTACAGAGACAATGATGGTTCTTCCAAGATTGTCTGTGAAAGGATAGACACCTGCAAAACCACACATTTGACCTGAGCCATCACCCAAGTAGAATGTAATCCGCTCTCAGATCATAGGAGAAAAAAGAGAGAGAATCCCAAGAAGAAACACACACGTCAGGATTTTCATCAAATTTAGTGCACGTCTCACCATTTATCTTCATTTGCGGTAATTTTTTAAATAAACACTAATGTCGAATTGCCCTGCGTTACAACGAGCAACTCAGTTATCAGAAAACCATGAGTCTCCAACGTTTGTTCTAATTACTAAAGCAGAAGAGCGGACAGAGTTTAGAAAATTTTCAACAAGGCTTAAACAAGAGAGATTTTCCACTTTTTTCTAATCAGGTCAACATAGATACCACTTTCCCTACAACCTTGTAGGCAGTTGGTATTTTTCAGAGATATCATTTGGTTCTTTATAGAAGGCTTAAAGTTGGAGGTCCATAAAAACGATAATCAACTTTTATGTGTGCCTTCTATAGGCCAGAAACTGTGCTAAATGAACAGTATCTAATTTAATCCTCCTAATAAGCCCTGTGAAGTCAATACTACTGACTATTCTCACTCCAAGAGGGGGGCAAAGCAGATGCTTCGAGAGTTGAACTCAGTTTTCCAAGTTCATACAGCTCGTATATGATGGAATCAGGACTTGAGCTCAGTCTAATGCCAGGTTGGACCCTCAGTTGCAGCTACTGTAGTTTTTTTTACCGTCACCTGCTTCCCTCCCCCACCCCCGCCCCCATCTCATTCCCATTTAGGGATAATCAGCCATACCTAAATGACAGTGGCCAGGCAGGAAGGGTGGCTACTGGGTTTAATTATTTATATCCAGGGGGAAGAGTCGCCTCGCCCCATACATTCCGCTTCAGCTCTTGCCCTGCCAGGGGAGTAGCCATCCTTCAAACCATCAGTGTTAATTGCTGGTGAGGGATGAATTAGGCGGCAGGGGTCACACACAGTTTACTAGTCATGCATATTTCTTTCAGAATACCTAAGTACCATTCCCTTGGAGATGAGAAGAAATGATGGGAGGGATGTTAAAAGGCACTCCCAGAAATATTTCTGGACCAGTCATGATCACTAGCCCTTATGATACTCTTGGAGTCATTTTACTGGTTCTTGAAATGAGTGCACTTGCCCTAGGATGGCTTGGCCGCTCCCTGTAATCAGAAGCTCCGAAGATGGGTCAAAGATTACTTTATTTGCTATAATTCTGCAAGTTGAATGTATCTCTCAGCCATTTCCTGTGAATGCTATTATGGGGCAGGCACAGGGGGATGACTATGGGACAGATACATATCAGGTGAGAGGAATCCTATGCTTTTGTATGAAGGAGAAGCCCATTCTCCTTGGTGATGGGAGTTTCCCTTCTGCTCTGACTCCTCCCCAGCCGGGATCAGTGGGGAGCCTCCTCCTTTGGGCGACAGGTCTCCTTCTTTCTAAATCCTCTTTTTTTGGGCCAAAAAGCAAGACTACCCTTCTTTTCATCTTTCAGCTTTTTCATCCTGGCCAACGACACTCAAACACCCTTGCCCCAAATTTGGGCTGCTAGACTATGCCAAGAGGCCACATACTGGTTATATTACCTCAGGCCCAGTGTTTGGACTTCACTGAACCTTAATTGTAACATCTGAGAAGGGTTGGGGAGGCGGATGTTGTGAGGATTCATTAAGACAATGTTAAATTTTTATCAGAGTCAAGGAAGATCTCTTGTTAGGAATGAGTTCAATCTTACCAGGATAGAGGGCAAAATAGCATTTTACATATATTTTTTTAATAAAGTATTTCTTTTTTAAAAATTATTTATTTGACAGAGAGACAGAGCAGGAATACAAGCAGGGGGAGTGGGAGAGGGAAAAGAAGGCTTCCTGCTGAGCAGGGAGCCCAATGTGGGCCTCCATCCCAAGACCCTAAGATCGTGATCTGAGTGGAAAAAAGACGCTTTAAGGACTGAGCCACCCAGGTTCCCTGCAAAACAGCATTTTTTTAAAAGATTTTATTTATTAATTTGACAGACAGAGATCACAAGTAGGCAGAGAAGTAGGCAGAGAGATAGGGAGAAGCAGGCTCCCCGCTGAGCAGAGAGCCCGATGGGGGGCTCCATCCCAGGACCCTGGGATCATGACCTGAGCCAAAGGCAGAGGCTTTAACCCACCGAGCCACCCAGGCACCCTGGAAAACAGCCTTTTAAACAATATTTTTATTTTTATTTTATACATATATATGTAAACATAGAATTGAATGTATACATATAAATATAATTTGTAAACACATTTGATGTATATTTATGTTTATCCTAGGATGCAACACTGCCCTCCTGAGCAGCGCAAGAGGGTGGGTTTTTACAGAGAATCACCAAAGAGCTTGACCCAACTGAAGGGCCAGCCTTGCGCTGCTGCTTAAGAGAAAGCCTTGAGTTGGGAAAGGTTTGACAAATACTGAGAAAAACCAGTTAATTAATATGTTAAAAACCCTACCCAACCACAGTATGAACCATTTAGACATATGGCTTTAATTTTGACTTTAGTCTCCAAAGCCTAGGGGTCTCTGGGGAAAGGGGGCAGAGGGAGAGACAGGACCAGCTTCTCTGTGGGCCAGGTTTCTGGGGTTGCTCCCAGCCCTGCCCCCAGAGGGAATGCCCCCACCCAGGGCTTTGCTCCCAGAAGGGCCCCTCCCCCAGAAAGCCCCTTCCCAAAGGGCCCTGCCCTTTGGCCACACCCTGAGAGGTCCCATTATCCACCCCCAACCCCCTCACACCCCCCTACCCCCGCCAAGCACTGCCCTCAGAAAGGTTCTAAGGTGAAGTCAGTGTGCTTCTCTCTCACTGTCTAGAAATTACTCAATTTTATTTTTTACTTTGTGTTTTTTGAGCGAAGTGGGTGGTGTAAGGACCTATTTTATATTTTTATATTTTAGCCAGAGGCTTCCATTGAGGTTACACAATAACCTTGTTGTTTAACCCTTAAGCTGTCCCTGCTCCCCTTCTCCCAGAGGACTTACTTAAAAACAAGTCCCGGAAATCAACCTCAGGTAACAAAGCCCAAATACAAGGGTGGGTCACGCCAGGTAAGACATCTGATCAGTGGAGGGTTGCATACTGTCTCCCTAGCTACCAAGGAGTATGGGTCCCGCCCTTTGTGAGTCTTTTGGGCGCCAATCCTAACCAAGGTGATAGGCTAGGTCAAATATCTACTAAAAGGTAAGTTGTAATTCAATTGCTCACCTAGCATCACTGTGCAGCTTTCTCTGTGTGTTACAATTTCATTGGCCACCTGTGCATGACCAGGCCCAACCACATGGCCTATGTCCTTAAGAGCTAGTCCGTAAAGGAGAGAGGGGTTGACTTCTCTGTAAGAAAAGTGGCCCTGGCTGGTCAGTTTTATTCTTGATGCTTGGTGTGAAATAAAGCTTTGTTTGACCCTCGCTTTGTATCAGTCTCGCTCTTTTAATCATGGACCCATTATTGGGGCATAACAGGTGGGACAGTGGAGCACGTACATAGCGGAGGGGACAGCCCACTGTGGGTATCCACCATTCCTTGCCTCCTCATTTGCATGTACTGCTCGCCCTGCCCGGGGAGCACAGCATGGAAATGGACACCTCGTGAGTGGTGGACAACGAGACTCGCTGACCACGTGACGTCTATGACCGAGTCAACCAGAGCTCGCCTTCCCTACAGACCAGAGCTTGCTCTGAGCACCGGCAGGAGGCAGTGGCCTCTTGTGAGCAGCCCAGAACCCTGTCTTTTCCTTTCTCACTCATGTCAACTCCCTGTGTTAGCCAAGCCTTGGAAGTGGTGACTTAGGAGGGAAGGGAAAGAAAGGCAGCCCCCCGCTCCTGATTCTGTCAAGTTCCTTACTCATCAGGAAGCCGAGGGAGGCAGGGTCGGTGGAACATGTGTGAGTCCCCAGGTGAGGTAAAGATGGCAGAGCTGGTCTTGTGCAGGGTTTCCACGGTTCTGATAAGAAGAGGGCACGTGGGTGTGCCCCAGCTGTGGAATCCCTGCGTGAATTATTTAACACTGACATTGCACCCTGCGAAGATGAATGGCAAGAATCATGCCCATAATCACATTTTAAAATTTTTATTTGCTTGGAATGACATTAAATGCAAATAGAAAACAGCAGCCATGCCCCTTCAGAAGACAGACCATGGAGGAAATGAGCTTTCTATTTTAGTACCTTTAACAAACACTTCTTCCCTGTTTTTGCCCAAAGGGCCCTATATCTTCATTTTGCATGGGGCTTGTAAATTATGTAGCCAGCCCTGGGGAGAGCTGTGCAGTGTCTCAATGACCCAGTGCAGGGAATGGCAGGAGCCTCCCTCCTTGATACAGTAGTATTACACAAGCCCCTGAAGCTGAAACAGAACTTCAGGATAAAGTCTGGGGGGGAGGTCCTCAAATTTCTGAGTCATGGGCTGTCGTAAACAAAATATCAACAGCCGGGTGGCTTAGGCAACATGCAATTTATTTTCTCATGGTTCTGGGCGCTGGAAGTCCAAGATCAAGGTGGCAGTAGGGTTCGATTCTTCAAACGTCTCTCCTTGGCTTGCAGATAGCTGTGTTCTCCACTCTGTCTTCAAACGATTGTCCTTCAGTCTGTACTGTCTGTGTCCTAATCTCTTCTTCCTGTAAGCACAACAGTCCTGTTGGCTTGATGCCCACCCCCAGTGAGCTCGTTTTCCCTTTATCACCTCTTTAAAAATCCTGTCTCTGAATACTGCCACATTCTGAGATGCTGGGTGTTAGGACGTCAATGTAGGAATCTGGGGGCATCCAACTAAGCCCATAACAATAGTCAAAACTGGATCCGAAACTGAAATTTAGACACATTTTAAAATGCTAAAAGTGTATATATATATATATATATATATATATATATATATATATATATATATATATAATTTTTGTGGTAGGCCTGAGATGGTTGGTAGGCTGAGATGTATTTGTAACCTTTGAGGGAAACATCCTTTGGAATGATCAAAGAGAGCTTCTATGTAATTCCATACATCCACAATTAAACCCCAGAGCTTTCTAATTTGGAATTTGGCTGTTTTGTGCTTGGTGGCAACCAAAACCAGCCTAGGGCTTTTCTCTTGTTTTGACAGAAAAGTAGGAGGCAGAGGACTTGAGCATTTAGACATCTTGCTGCTCTTTGGTTTAATCATACTCTACTGAGTTGCCCGAAACTAATTAAGCTCTTGGCTCTGCCATTGGCCACATTGTTCCTTTTTTTAATTGTTGTTAACATTTGTGTTATTGTTCAGTATAAGAGGCAAGCTTTATCTTAGTTTGGGCTGATGTAACAAGAGCACCATAAACTAGGTGCTTTAAAGACATACTTATTTCTCTCAGTTCTGGAAGCTGGGAAGTCTACAATCAAGACCCTGGAAGATTCCGTGTCTGTTCAAGTGCCCACTTCCTGGGTCACAGATGACCATCTTCTCCCTCTAACCTCCAAGGTGGAGGAGGCGAGGGATCTCTGTGGGGTCTCTCTTATGGAGACACTAATCTCGCCCATGAGGACTCCACCCTCATGACCTAAACATCTCCCAAGGACCCCATCTCCTAGTTATGTCCCTTTGGACATTGAGTTTTCAACTTATGAATCCTGGAGGGATACACTGTTTACAGTGAGCTTCTTCAAACATCTTTTATGTTCAAGGCACTGTTTTTTGGCAAAATTAATCATTTCCTACACATCCTTTGAAGCAAGAGTATTTCTGCACTTTGCCTTCCTTTAGAACCTTTCTCTAGAGAGGATCCTAAAAAGTTCAGAAAAGACGCAGAAGAAACCTGCTGGTTAGCTCGTTTTTCACAGTAGAGCAGAATTCATTTTGAAGTAGGTTAATCTTAGAAATCCAGGCAAAGACACTTCGCTTGAAAATCATCTCAAATGATCAGTTTTGTTAGTATGAGTAATAGTAACTATAAGATCAATAGAACAACTTTTTGTTCTACTGTGGGCCTACTGTGTGCTGGGTACCTCGGAGCATCTGAGTCGAACCGTCTCGTGATCCTTTCAACAGGCCACTGAGGGTCACACGGTCTTCTCCTCCACGTTATGGATGAGCCTTAAGTCTGGGCCAGAAATGACACAACTTTTCCAAAGCCATATTGCTACTGAGGGGCCAGCTGGGATCTACGCCCACTCTGGTGCCAGAGCCCGTGATTGCAAACGTGGGCTGCACTAGGTGTTCAGAACAAAGGACTGTTCATGGAGGTGACACAGCTAACCCGTGAGACCCACCACCCTTTTCCCTAAGGTCATCCCGGTACAGCCTGCAGTGATGGCCCGAGTTAAGCATTCGAACTTGGTGCTGCAGAGGGCGTGTTTTAGGGACAAGATTGGTGTTAAGGGGTTCTAATGAAGCCCAGAGGGAATGGAAGGAAACAGGACTTGGGGAAATATCTGGGTCCCTGGAGCAGTGATCTCCTTTTATTACTGTGCACCTCTCTTTCACAAAAATAAATAAATACGTAAATACATACATACATACATACATACAAAAATATTTGCATACATACCACCAATTTAAGCAAATTTTTGATAAATTATAGACTCTACTACTCTAAATTATTATGCACATTATAAATGACATGCAAAAGCTAAACCTTTAAATGGATGACATGAAATATGAATAAAACTTATAATATTTTCTTCTAGCCCCTTACTGGACTATTTCTCAAACTCCCTTTGGAGAAGACTTTTTAAAGATTTGTTTATTTATTTATTGAGAGAGAGAGAGACAGCACGTGTGTGCACATGTGAGTAGGGGGGTGGGGCAAAGGGAAAAGGAGAGAAGCAGACTCCCCATTGAGCACAGAGGCCTCACTAGGGCTCAATCCCATGACCCTGAGATCATGACTTGAGCCAAAATTTTGAGTCAGACATTTAATCAACTGAGACACGCAGGTGCCCTGGAGTAGACTTTTTAAGAAAGAGATAGGACACTTGGAATTATAGCAATAATTCCTAGAATTAATCTTTAAAAGTGGGAAGATAGAAATGGTTTTTTTAAATTTTTTAAAAGATTTTCTTTTTTTATTCATAAGAGATGGGAGGCAGAGGCAGAAGCAGGCTTCCCGCAGAGCAGGAAGTCCAGAGTGCGACTTGATCCCAGGACCTGGGATCATGACCCTAGCTGGAGATAGATGCTGGAGATACTGATAAACCAAACTTTAGGGAAAAATACTGAACTTTACTGGGAAGATGAAGCAGAACAACAGCATATGGCAGCAACATGAGTTTTAGATAGCTGTTGGTCACCCAGAAGGCTTAAGGTGGAGAGAAAAACAAAAGGCTGTAGTGACCCAAAATTGTCCGAGTTGTGTAATTTGACCCAGGAACTTCCGGGTGACATAAAGATTTGTTTATTTATTTCGCGGACAGCGCCATGTGGGGAAAGAGCGAGGGGGAATGAGAATTCCATGCAAACGTGTGAGTGGCTCTTCTCCCATCTCCAGGGGGGAAGGAAGAGATTGGGTTTACTCCAGTAAGCATGGTGATGAGTTGGTGAGGTAGGTTGATTAGATGTCTGGAAACCTGAAAAAGCCAGCTAAGGCTGGCTTCCTGGCCATCTTGTCAGTGTCTTATTCAAAGCTTGTCATGTGCAAGACTTTCTTTTAACAGGTTGCCAGGTGAATGAGACTACCGGCCGCCATGTGTCATTGCTCAGGTGGTCCATGACACAATGTCCTGCAACTAAGGGGATGCACTTAGCATTACAGACATCGTTCTGTCTTTGTTATTTTGAAATTTAGAAAATATCTTATTAATTTGTTCACTCCAAAGAGGCAATTTATTGCTTACTATGACAGTCTTTTGGTAGAGGACACAAAACTGCTTTCTTTGTTATGAAAATCAATGTGTTACACCAATTTTCTGAAAGATGGAAATAAAGTGCCTCCTTCCAGCTGGGTCAGGACATAAGTGTACCCTATGTATTGGTTTTTCAATAGAGTCCATTTACAGAATGTACATGTCTCTCAATACAGAAGACAGTTGCTCACATTTATGTGTAGAACATTCCCGAACCTGGTCCAGGTTGCGGATGAAACCGTCACTCTGACTGGCAAGGCATAACGAAGAAGAGTTTTCCTGTAAACAATATGTGGTCATGGAAGGAATCAGCACTGCAATTCGTGGCTGATTCCAAAGGCTCTAAGAGGTGGTAGATGCACAGGCAAAGTGGTGACTTTTGCAGAGGAAGCAGGCTGGGGAGAGATAGCAAAACAGAAGTTTGAGAGGGCCCTAAAATCTCCTCCTGTGGGATTATTGGCCATTGAGCTTGAGAAAGGCTATGGTGAAAACTTGAAAGAGCATCAGATCAAACCCTTGGCCACTGGAGGTTGAAACTGACATGAGCAGCACTATCTCTATTCTTGACCCAAGGCCACAGGATGACAAGCTTTGCTTTTTCAATGTGGTCTCAAGTCTCTCTACTGCCCTCTAAAGAAAATAATACAGATAAATGCTGAGAGTGTAAAGTGTAAGCAGAGCCCCCCTTGGCCATTTCCTAAGTTTTGTCCACTCCGAAGTGAGTATCACTTTGGTGAGTGCATTGCAGGAAATGGCCTTAATGATCAATGGCAGACCTCCACTCCAGAGTGACATAAAAAGCAATCTGCACCTCCTTCCTGATTTGTCTGTAATAAAACTTGCTTTCCTTAGGTCCCAGCATTCGAGGCAGATAAATATGTTCCCTTTCGTTGGCTCTTACTCATACTTCAGCAAGATTTCCCATGTGCTTTCCTTGGCTGGCTGGGAAACTGGACCACAATTTATGGGATCTTAGGGGACAGGCGTGTAGAATTCCAGTGGGATCCCGGAATAGAACCTAATTGGAGATTAGAGACCATTGCGGTGCGAAGCTTTTCTTTGAGATTGAAAGAGGTGCATGTTATGCAAATATTAGCAAGTGTAAGTTCACACTGTCTATTGAAAATTTATAGACTCATTATGGTCAAGAAGGCTGGAAGATAAGTAGATTTGGGGAAAGATTCAGGTAAATTCAGGGAGGTGGCAAATTACCCCAGGGAAAGTAGAATGGCTAAAGAGTATGGCCCAAACTTTAAAAAAAAAAATTTACTCACTTATTTGACACACAGAGAGCCAGAAAGCACAAGTTGGGGGAATGGCAGAGGGAGAAGGAGAAGCAGGCTCCCCGCTGAGCAGGGAGGCAAATGTGTGGGACTCGATCCCAGGACCCTGGGATCATGACCTGAGCTGAAGAAAGACACTTAACCGACTGAGCCACCCAGGCACCCCCTGGCTCCAACTTCCAAAAATGGTGTATGAGATACCTTTGGTGGGAAGGAATGAAGATCAGCAACTGTCCTTGATTCTGCTTCTCAGGAAGGCATTGTGATGTGATGCCCAGGACTTTGGAGACAGACACACGCTTGGTGCCCTCCGGCTCTGCCGCAAAAGCAACACCTTCCAGAGGGCAGCTGCAGGCACCGGGTGGCGTCACACAGCTCTGACCCGGGAGGCACTCAGCCACGTACCCATTCCACCATCCTGCTGGGTTTGGAAGAGCGCTATCAAAGTCCCTGCTGCCGAAGGACCATCCAGAGTGACATGTCCCATGGGGCACGCCGGCATTCCTTTACCCCTTCAGGTCATTGGCAGCAAGGCTGGAAATTTTTTAAATTGCCTGGGAAAATGATAGCAAACGGCTCCAAAAAGGAGTTTCAAAACGCAGACTTCATACTATGTTTTGAGTACATTTCATTCATTTGGCAGGTACTGACAGGGTGCTTAAGTGCCAGGTGCTGCTGCATTAGAAACGGACTTGAGAAGTTAACAGCAGGGGGCTCCAGCCCTCAACCAGCACAAAGTCGATCAATGGATGCATGTGACAGACAGAGCACTGTGACGGGGAGTACTAGGTGCTCTCATAAGAAGGGTGTGCTAGGAGCTAAGGGAACACTCGGGGGGAGCCAGCACCAACACTCGGGGAGAGCTGTGGGAAATATGATGGATGCAGATGGCTCCAGGGGAAACCAGAGAACTGCTCAGATCCCTGCTTCTTAACAGCTCCAAGTGCCCGCTGCTTCAGAGTGGGGGCTGGGCGAGCAGGGAGCTGGGGTGGGCCCAGCGATGCCTGATTTCCGACCTCCAGCCCCTGCGCTGTTTCACCTGTCCCTTTAGGAGTACAATGACATAGGATTTCACCAACGGAGGATCTACCCCTGCATCCTGGTACTGGAAAAGCACGCGAGGACTGCGGAGCTGAAAGCAAGAGTTGGTAGTTCCAGTAATGTGTGCAGGGTTTTAAAAAACTATATACGGGAAAATATCCGGTCTTATTTGCATGTGTTTGTATCATGCACAATTTTTAACTGCAATCCTCCTTTTACCTTCTTCCATGTTGTTAAGACTCTCCTCTCCTCACCACTGCCTTTGTCCCTATAATACCTGTTGACAGCCTGGTGCTCATCCATGAGCTCATTCGCCTCTATCCACACATGCATGGGGCTCTGTCACTGTTTGACAAATATGGGCTCATTTTATGTACCTCTTGATCTAGTGCTTCCCGGTTAATAATACCTCCTGCATAACGTCCTTCTGTTTTTATCTTCATTTTTATAAAGAATGGCTGCTCACCTTTTATCAGGTGCCTTTATTTTTTTTATCAAATGCATTTATTGCTATGGTCTTAAGAGTTTTTTCACAGTTAATTTAGTGATGAGGTAAATCTTATTGATTTTCTGGTCTTGAGCTCCCTTTATTTTCCTGGAATGAATCCAAGTTGGTCTCAGGATATAGTCCTTTGATAGATGCCTGACTTCTGTTATTTGCTAACATTAGTTCAGTTTCTGTTAACTAATCTGTCCTAAGCCAGATTTGTTAATAGCTTCCCCGTTCCTCCCTCTCAGGTTTGGGTATTAAAATTGTGCTCAGCTTCATCAAGTGAATTGACTTATTATTGTTTAATTGCCTGTTGCCATTTAACAGTAGAATGACAGTTATCCAGCTGCAAACCTGTCTGATCTTGGAACTCATCTTCTGAATTTTCCATTCTTGAATCATTTGGATGATTTTGTTTTCCTAGGAAATCATCGTTTCTTCTAGGTTATCAAATTGATTAGTATAAAGTGCCTTGCAGTTTAGTGATTCTTTTATATTATGCATTTGCTTTTATATCTCTGTTCCCAACCCTTATCTGTTTTGCAACTCTATCTCTCTCTCTGTCCCCTCCTCCCTGAAACCCCCCTTTCCCCATCCCCCTTCCCTCTCTCCCCACCTCCTCCCACACCCTATCTTCCCCCTCTCTTATCCTTAATAGGGCATGTGAAGTTTTTTTTTTATTATTATTTCATTAGTCTTTCATAAAAACAACTTTGAGTTTATTTGCCCCTCATATTTTTTATTAGTTAAAAAAATTATCTTTATTATAACTACTTCCTTTCTTTTGATTGAGCTGCCCTTTTCTCATGGGTTTAACTGAGTAGTTTCTTTTATTCAAAAAAATGTTTGAAATTGAAGACATTTGACACTAAAGTCTCCTTAGAGTATAACTTCTGGTGTCTTCTGTAAGTTTTGGTATGAAATAGTCTCCTTTCCATTGCTTTCAAGATTTTCTTCAGTCGTCTTATGATTTCTTCTTTGACTGAAGACTGTATTTCTTAACTTGTATGTAGTTTCAATTTTTTGTTACCATGTTATCTAATTCTGATTCTACTGGATTGTGATCAAAGAGCTGTTCTTTAAATCTTTAATTTGGAAGGCTTGTAAAGGTTTCCTTTGTTGCCTAGTATGCCATTAATCTTTACAAATATGGCTTTTCTTAGGTGTAAGAAAGAAATGTTTTCCGAGGGAAATAAGGATGTCTATTTTCTTTTTTTAAAAGATTTTATTTATTTATTTGACAGACAGAGATCATAAGTAGGCAGAGAGGCAGGCAGAGAGTGAGAGAGAGGAGGAAGCAGGCTCCCCGCGGAGCAGAGAGCCCGATGTGGGGCTCGATCCCAGGACCCTGGGATCATGACCTGAGCCGAAGGCAGAGGCTTTATCCCACTGAGCCACCCAGGCGCCCCAGGATGTCTATTTTCTGTGTGTCCTTGTTTTTCCCTCCTTCTAGTAGATACTCCCATTTGAAAAGCTAAAATTTTACCTTGTTATTGCATTTTTAGAGTCTTTAGGTATTATGTTTTTAGATGTATACCTGCTTATACCTTTTACATCTTCTTTCCAAACTCTGCCTTTAAAAATGTCCCTCTTCATCTTAGTACCTATAACTTTAGACCCAACTTGTCTGCGATGAATTTTGCCATTCCGGCTTTCTCTTTTGCACGGTATCTCCTCACCTGATACATTCTCAATCCCTTTTGCATTTTAAGTATGTTTCTTGAACAGCGTGGATCTGTAACCCCCTGAGAGGCGCTTTAATAGAAAAAGTCAGTTTACACATTTAAATTAATGATAAACAGTCATGATTTTATTCCTCCCATCTTATTTTGTTTGTTTTTATTTTCCCCATTTTTGATGTTTTTAATCAAGTTCATTCTTTTTCTACTTGATAAATATAGAAGTTCTTTGCATTTTTCGATGACAGCTTAATTGAGATATAATTCACAGGCGATACCACTCACCATCTAATGTGGACAATTTAATGGCTTTCACTATAGTTAACTATACTATACTGAACTACCTACACATTTTCATCATCCTCAAAAGAAAACTTTAGCCATCACCACCAGTCTTAGGCAACCACTAATCTAATTTCGGTCTCTGTAGATTTAGCTATTCTGGAAATTCCATATAAATCAAATTATGCAATATGTGGTCTTCTGTGACTGACTTCTCTCAATCAGCAGAATGTTTTCAAGGCTCCTCTGTGTCGTGGCACATATCAAAATTCTATTCCTTTTCAAGGCTGAATAATATTCCACTGGCTGGATGGATCACATTTTATTTATCTCTTCATCAGTTGATGAACATCTGGGTTGTTCTCACCTTTTCGCTATTACGAATAAACCCTAAACCTTCATGCACAAGTTTTTGTGTGAGCATAGTTTTTTTCTTGGCTCTATACACAAGAGTGATATTGGTGTGTCATATGGCAACTCTGTGTTCTGCATTTTGAGGAGCTACTAAACCATTTCTAATGTGGCTGCGCCATTTTCCAAGCCCACCAGCAATTTACAGGTTCCAGCTCTTCACCTCCTTCCAACACCTGCTTTTGGGTTTTTTGATAGTAGCCATCCACGTGGGTGGGAGGTGGTATCTCACCATGGTTTTGATTTGCATTTCCCGAATGATTAGTGATGTTGAGCATATTTTCACGTGCTTATTGTCCCATATATTTTATATATACCTTATATGTATCTTTAAATATATATTATATATTTCATATTTTATTTATATTTAAATACATATTTAAGAATGTAAATATATTTAAATAAATATGTTTATATAAATATATGATAATGTAAAATATATTTATATATACATTTATATATTAATGTATACATTTGAATATTGGAGAAATGTGTATTCAAGTTCTTTGCTCATTTTTTTTAAAAGATTTTATTTATTTATTTGAGAGAGATTTATTGAGAGAGATCACAAGCAGGCAGAGAGGCAGGCAGAGAGAGAGGAAGAAGCAGGCTCCCTGCTGAGCAGAGAGCCTGATACGGGGCTCGATCCCAGGACTCCGAGCTCAAGACCTGAGCCGAAGGCAGCAGCTTAACCCGCTGAGCCACCTAGGCGCCTCTCTTTGCTCATTTCTTAACTTGGTTGTCTTTTTATTTGAGTCGTAAGAATTCTTCACACAGTCTGAATGCATGTTCCTTATATATGACCTGCAAATATTTTCTCCCATTTAGTGGCTTGTCTTTTGACTTTGTCAATGGGGTCCTTGGAAGCACAAAACTGGGATATTTTGGTTGAGTCCCATTTATTTGTTTATTATTTTTTTTTAAGTTGCTTGTACTTTGGTGTTTGGCTGAGGAGCCGTTGTTAGATTCAAGACCACTAACATTTACCTTTGTGTTTTCTTCTGAAAACTTTATCATTTTACTTCATTTTTATTTTTTAAAAGATTTTATTTATTTGAGAAAGAGACAATGAGAGAGAGCATGAGCAAGGAGAAGGTCAGAGGGAGAAGCAGACTCCCTGTGGAGCTTGGAGCCTGATGCAGGACTCGATCCAGGAACTCCGGGATCATGACCTGAGCAGAAGGCAGCCGTCCAACCAACTGAGCTACCCAGGCATCCCGAACTTTATCATTTTAATGCTTACATTTATGTCTTTGATGCATTTTGGGTTATTTTCTCTGTATGGTGTGAGGCAGGACTCCTGTTTCATTATTTGCATGTGGCTGCTTGGGAGTAAAATACTGTTCTTACCCCCATTGAATTGTTTGGCACCCTTGTCAAACATTAGTTGACTGTAATTTATTTTCCTTTTTTTTCCCCCATTGAGGCATTTCACGTGCCATGTATATTATATTTCTAGGAAAAAGGAATCCCAGGATGTTCCCTCCTGCCTGGATTCTTCCTTCTTCATGGTGCATGATGCCAGAAGAATTTTTCCATGCAGTGAAACCAAACTGAGGGGATGGAAATATTCTGCCACTTTTCTAGATCTTTCAGTTATACAAGTCTAGGGCTGGTCATGCCACACTTGTTTAACTTGCCCGTGAGGTTCACAGCAGTTTTCCCAGCTCTGTGGTCATCAATAATTTCAAATTTGCCAATGTACTCATGCTTCGTATTCACAGTGAGGAAACGGGACGATGACTTTGGTGCAGGGCCTCCTAAGAACCTGGCCTTCGCCCCCCCTTTCAGCAGTGTTAATGTTCTTGAGGGCATCTGTGGGACATTTGTTCACACTGTTACTGTGGCACGGAAAGATGGCAGAAAAAGCTTTTTTTTCCCTTTTATTAATATTTGGTCTTGTTCTCCTTCCCTTTCTCATAACCGAATGCATATTTCCCCTCCGTCATTTGAAAACTGCATACTGTTCTCCAGCTGTTTTCCCCAGACGAGACCTTGTGTATCAAGAATCCTTATTTCACGGTTATTATACACAATCTTAAAGATTTATGACTGTCCTCTTATTTTACACATGCATACACACGAAGCACTAAATACGGACTTTATCTGAATGGCTAAATGTTGGCCAAGACAGAAGCCAGTTGTAGTGGGAACTTATAGGATAAAGATATAGTCTGAAGTTTTTGTTCTTTAAAAAAAGCCTTCATGGGGCGCCTGGGTGGCTCAGTGTGTTAAGCCGCTTGCTGCCTTTGGCTCAGGTCATGATCTCAGGGTCCTGGGATCGAGTCCCATGTCAGGCTCTCTGCTCAGCGGGGAGCCTGCTTCCTCCTCTCTCTCTCTCTGCCTGCCTCTCTGCCTACTTGGTAAAATCTTTAAAAAAAAAAAAAAAAGCCTTCATGGGGCGCCTGGGTGGCTCAGTGGGCTAAAGCCTCTTGCCTTCAGCCCAGGTCATGATCCCAGGGTCCTGGGATCAAGCCCCGCATCGGATTCTCTGTTCAGTGGGGAGCCTGCTTCCCCATCTCTCTGCCTGCCTCTCTGCCTACTTGTGATCTCTGTCTTTCAAATAAATAAAATCTTAAAAAAAAAAGGCCTTCATATTTTATTAAAAATTTTAGGTGTCCGAATTCAAAAGGTTAACAATATAGTACAATAATAATAATAATAATAATAATGTATCATCTAATAATAAAATAATAATAATTTCTCCTGCATAATCACTGCTGCACACTAGTAAAATGAGATGTTTCTTTTCTTTTCTTTTTTAAAGATTTTATTTATTTTATTTATTCGACAGACAGAGATCACAAGTAGGCAGAGAGGCAGGCAGAGAAAGAAGGAGGGAAGTGGGCTCCCCGCTGAGCAAAGAGCCCGACGCGGGGCTCCATCCCAGCCAAAGGCAGAAGCTTAACCCATCCAGGCGCCCTGAGATGTTTATTTTCATTTGGGATTATGGAGGGGCAAGGTGTTTTTGGCTCTCCTGCTGAAGGAGGGACTCAGTATTGTCTCCACCTTTTTCCCTAATAGTAGCTCTGGAAGATGAAGACGTCCCTCCATCTCCCAGACATGAGGGTTTGACCAGGACATGGGATGGTATAAGCTCATTGACATAGTCTCAATAAGCCCTGGTTTATTGGTCACAGTCGTTCTCCAAGTATTTTTAGGAATAAACTTCAGGTGTTGCCCTTACTCAATTTTTCTTTCTGAGATTTCTGACTGCAATCGCTATTTCCTGCAGTCATTCGAGGAGAAACGAGGCATGTGGCAGTGCAACAGTCTGTTTTTCTTTCAAGATGACAGAATCACTCTTGATTTCTGTACGCATCTCGGATTTTCATATAGGAACATGGATTTTGGTGTCTACCCTGAGGAGATAATACGTATGGTGTGAGCTACACTTGTATTCTCATGACACGTCACCTGGGTTACCCAGAACTTTCTGGGCCCGGCAGAAAGGCAGAAACCCGGGTGAATTCCTCATTGTTCCAGCAGGCTGTCAGCCCTCAAAGGCCTTCTGGATGTGTTTGTGCATCGCAATATCTGCTGTGTAAGATACAGAAAGAGCACAGTAGTTCAGGGGGAAAATATTTAGGAACACATTTTCCAGGAGGAACCAGGATTCAGTTTGGGTGACTCTTGACCATTTTTCATCTTCTGACGACTGGAAGTGGTAGTTAATCTACAGTCATGGTTTTAACATGCATTTCGAATGTAATGTTAGTTTCCATCAACATTAAACTATAAGAACTGTCTTCCTAAAGGGCATTCATGTAAGGCCCATTATTTTCCAGCTTGATTAATGAAAACAAAATTTTTCTGTAATGCTTTCTTCCTACTCTGTATTAGTTTTTAGGACTGGATTGAAAGTGATTTATTGTGGATAGGGTTATACCTGGTCGTGGAATTTTTTTTTGTTCCTGGGTTTTTAAAGGTGGCAGAGTTGACTTTCTGATTTTAATTCATCTTCACTAGATGAAGAATTCACAAATAGGACTTTTTCTTGAAATAGCCATAACCTGGGGGCACTTGGGTGGCTCAGGTCATGATCTCAGGGTCCTGGGATTGAGTCCCACATCGGGCTCCCTGCTCAGTGGGGAGCCTGCTTCACTCTTTGCCGCCCCCTCTGCTCATGCTTTCTCTAATAAGTAAATAAATAAATAACCTAAAAAAAAAAAGAAGTTGTATTTGACTGGAGCTTCATGTGGAGTGACAGATCAACAGAAAGACAAAGGGATATGAGACAGGAAGCAATGAAGGAAAACACAGAGGCGCACAGTATAGACAGATGTTCCTCAGCTTATGACGGCCTCGGATTCTAATAAACCCATTGTTCAGCTGGAAATCTCTTTAGTTGAAAATGCATGGAAAACACCTAAGCGACTGAACATCAGAGCTTAGCCCCGCCTAACTTAAATGTGTTGAGAAATTTACAGTATTGCACAATTGGGCAAAATCCTCTAACACAAAGCCTATTTCACAATAAAATGTCTGGTATCTCATGTAACTTACTGAACAGTGCACTGAAAGCCAGAACAGGACGGTTCAAGTGTGTTGGTTGCTGACCTTCGTGATCACGTGGTTTGCCTGGGGGCTGTGCTCGCTGCCCCTGCCCAGCATTACAAAAGAGGACCCGACTGTAGATCACCAGCCTGGGAAAAGATCCAAACTAAATGCATATCGCTTCTGCACTATTATAAAAAGTCAAAAAACCATAAACTGAACCAAGGTGAAGTCAGGGATCTTCTGTACCAGGTGTGTTAGGTAAGGTCAAGCGCTCCTGTCTGGCCAGGAACCATAGTGGTATGGGGGAAAGTTCCACAGTAAAAAGTTCTACAGCGGAGAACCACTAGGACTCCAGCACCAAGGGTCACAGGTTGCGCAGGAAGACTGGATGCTCCTCTGTGGGCGATGAGAAGCCACGAGCGACTCAGGAAGGCTGCAGAGCTCTGGGCAGGTGGGACAGCTGAGGGCTGCAATGAAGAGGGACAGGTGGAGCTAGGAGACCAGGTGGGGAGAGCCCGCTACCCTCGAACAAAAGGCGACAAAGGTCTGGACTGGGATGACGGAGATGGTGGAAGGTAATGGGATATTCATGAAACAGAACTGGAAAGCCATGGAAATGAAATAAGAGAGGGAGCGAAAACCGAACATGGCTTTAATTGCCATCAGTATAAAACGTGTTGAATTAAAATGAATTGGTATTTCTAGACCGATGATGACATCACAATAATGGAAGGAAACCAATTCTGATTTTGAACCTGGTTAAGGAGAAAGTATAGACAAGAGAAAAGCAGAGGCTCTGGAGTCACACAAATGTCACCGTTGAGATTCATCCCCACTCTTCATTCCCTTCCCTGTAAACCCAGTCAAGCGACACCTGCCTCACAGCACTGGTAACAAATAGGGAAGAGCACATGTTCCCACGTTCCCGGGTCAGACAGGACAGCCAGGGATCAGCGGCACATGAGGAGGTGACAGGTGGTCACTAAACTGAGCTCAGGTGCATACACAGCATTTTACGTCACCTTGAGATGGCCCCTCCTGTGACCTCTTGAAGAAGGCGGCAGTGGTGAGGAACAAACTCCAGGAGCTTATTAGCATACATGATCATCAGGCCATCCGGATGAGACTCAACGATCTGCTCTACAATCACCTAGCAGAAGGAAGAGCGTTTTATTTTATTTGTTTGTTTCTTTGTTTGTGTTTTTGTTTGTTTTTAAAGCACCTAAAAGAGAAGTATGAACTATACACTACAGAGAAAAGAATCGTGTAAACCTTAAAAATGCACTTCGTCCTTCCTCCTCCCCACTCAGTATGCTTTCTAAACAGGAGGTAAGTAACAACGGCATGAAAATCTAGGTCCCGGGATTTGGGAATACTGCTCCAACCCTGGGGGACACAGAGGCTGAGGGACAGAAACTGGCCTGAAGCTAAAACATCACACACACTCATCTGCTTCCCTTCTGAGCTTAAAAGCGAAATACTGTATCTGCAGACAACAGCTCTGTACCATCTTCACCCTGGCCTTATCCTCTACCGTCTCCAGAACAGGGAAAGGGCTGAGATGGAAAGTGAGGGAAGAAAACACATCTTATTTTGCTTTAGTATTTTATTTTTTTGGGTGAGGCTGAGTTGCAGGAGGTGAATGACAAGCATACAAACTTAAAATACAAACGTGGCCACAGTTCACTTAACGACACAGAAACGTAAAGTACTTCCCTAATTTAGCATATTAGATTCAGTTCAATGAAAAGGGCATAAATTAAACAGCTAAAATATTTTCACTTAGTGACAAAGAATAATGTAATCTTTTTCACCCCCACAGAGAGAGCTATGAACTATAATAGGATACATACAAAGAACTGACAGATCATTTACTTTTAGTAGTATTAATGAAGCTGAGAAGATTACTGAAATTAATCCTTCAATTTCACTTCTATCACTGGGATACTGTCTCGTTTTAAAACTGGAAGCCTTTCATCCTGAAGTCATGGTGGGTAGCTTTATACTTACTGGACAGAAAGAGCACTCGCACTGGCAGGTGACTGGAAGAAAGCCCTCAAACGCTGAGACTGGCTTCATGACTTCTGTCAGCCTGAACTAGATGAAACCAACGCTCTCTAAGTTGGAAGCTGCTGATTGCTGGCGGCCTCACATGGTGCAGCCCATACTCCGGCCGCTCAGAGGCAGGATACACTGACTCCCTGTATTTAACTGTATCCTTATAGGTCAAGAACACTGGGTAACCAAGTTCCGGACTTAAGGTACTACCCCGCTAACTCACCCTTCAAAGCCCTTTATCTTTGAATATTCCCTCCCTCCCACCTTCCTAGCCTGGCAAACTCCCCCATGGTCTTCAAGACTTAAGCCACATCAATTCTGCGAAGACGCCTCCCCTCACAGACTTTCCCTGCGCACAGAGCTGTCTTCCAGCTCCTCCAGTGGGCACGGGCGCCTTGGTGGGGTCACGCTTTTCGGCAACTTCATTAACGTATAATTTATGGAAATGGAAATTGACCTGAAAATGTTCTGATCCGTACCTTCTTCCTAGGCAAGTCCCTCACCCCTACTAAATTAAGATGATCCCTGAGTTATGGCATCACTGGAAGAGAAAAGAGCGTATGCCTGATTCCTGCCATGCTGATTGGCTCCAAGCGGGACCAACCTTTTCTTACATCCAGAAGAGCAGGAACTAAGAGCATCTTCAAGGAAGAGCCCTGAGCTCTCTCGCACCCAGTCAAGAAACGAAGCCAGATTAGATGCTCTGTGTTTGTGGAATGAGGTGCATGGGGGCATAAACCTCATCCATGTACGGTTTCACCAGTACTTGACCAACTAACGCCTCTGCATCCCGTGTCTTGTCAAATGTAGCTTAAGTTCAGAGGCAGTGCCGTATGATGTCCACATTGGAAGTCTGAAGCCCTTCTAGCAACAGGCCTCCCAGGGACTGCTGCAGCATGGCCGTAATGTGGGCTATACGCTGCAAGAACAGAGAGACCAGGAAAGAAGGTCCAGGCACAACAGTTTCTAAAAGCTCAAATATATGTGTATAATTTATATACATATGTGTTATATATATAAATCGAGCCTCTAATTCTACCAGAATATATGTAAGATTAAAATCCCAACATTTCCTAGAGAATAACAATGAATCTCTTCTCCCCATGATTGCTTTCTTTCTTTCTTTCTTTTTTAAAGGTTTTTATTTATTTATTTGTCAAGAGAGAGCACAAGCACATAAGGAGGCATAGGCAGAAAGAGAAGCAGGCTTCCTGCCAAACAAGGAGCCCAAGGTGGGACTTGATCCCAGGACCCTGGGATCATGACCTAAGCCAGAGGCAGTGGCTTAACTGACCGAGCCACTGAGGCGTCCCCTCCGTATGATTTCTTTGAAAGTAAGTCGGCTTCATCAAAGTGAAGTTTAGACAATTACGGAATGACAAAAAGTTATTTGCCTCTTAAGCTACGGAGTAAATCTGACAAACGTGCATTTAAACCCAGTCAAGGGCTTTGGATAAATGAACTCTGACTACATCATATGATGTGTCAAGTTACATGAAATTCAGAATTAATTTTACTTGCATAGTTTGGAGACTACGCTTGTGTCTTTACACAAAATCTATCTAGTGTGACATAATGGAAGAAGGGTCCCAAGCAGGATATACTGAAAAAAAAAAATTCAAAGCTAGCTTCAAAATCCTGTAAAGTAGCAATTATCAGGGGCAATGCTAGGTCAAACAAAAATCATCCAGGAAATTCGCAAACAGCAAATTGAAAATCGAAACCAATACTTACTAGATTCTTACTTTGTCCAGAAGAGGCATGCCTTTTCTCTGAACAGCATGAAACTGTAACTGGTTAAATTCCGTGGCAATTCTCTCCAAAATCTCTCTAGTCCAGAGAGGGCTAGTAGAGACAATTAGAGAAGTGTAATTCCCAAAGTTAAAACCTGCCACCCCCACCGCCCCCCATGCCTTACAGCGCTCAGGCACCTGCACCTGCACGCCATCAATTTTCGGGACAAACTGTGCAGCAGGCCCCAGGTGCGAGGGGTGAGGAGCGGGGAGGTCATAGAAGCCACCGACACGGCCTGGCCCGGGCCACAGGGCCCAGGCAAGGGGATGGAGCTATTTTAGGTCAGTGTGGGTACAACTGCATGTTTCCACCACGTTCCTTGGGCTCTCCCATTCGTGCCCTTCTTCTCCCATTCTCTAACCCCCTCCTCTCTCTTGCCCTGTCCTACCATTCATACACGAATCCCCCTCTTCTCTGCCTGCCTCATTCTCCCTCCCAAGTACCTCCCCAGTACCAACTACTGCTGTCTCCTCAATCAGCTAAAACTGACCGCCTAGCAGCAACCTGGGAAATCGCTCAGAGCAGTGGACTCCAAGTTTACATTTACCCAACGGCAGAAAGAGCAAGCTCAGTGCTCTGGGAGCTGGTGAGAAATCACTCACAGTGCATCTGCCATCAAATGGACTGGATACACTTCCCTCTTGCCCCCCACATTAGAAAGCATCAACCCCATTCAAAAGGAAGCCGAACAGTGAAAGAAAAAAAAAACACACACACACAACAAAGACTCCAAAGCCCCTGCTGGGCTCTATGAGGCATCCCACATCTGAGGATGGGCAGTCAGGTAGTGAGGAAACACACTGTAAGGAAACCCAAAAATGTCTGGAGACCTGCCACGGTGTGCCCTGTCCCAGAGCATCAGAACTGGTGTGGAGGGAAGGCAGGCACTAGGCAGGACCAATGCCAAAGCCTAATCCCAACCTCTACTGACTGATCCCATGCGCATTTCCTATTTATCCTTATCTCAGCATTTCTGGGCCTAGCAGAGCATGATGGATTTACCCTGTGCTGACGCTGCTCTGGCTTTCCTGACTCCAGAGTTCAGAGCTGCTCTTCTGGAGAAAAAAGTCCTCCAAGGTAATTCTGAGCAAGAAAGCGCACAATGTCTGTTTATCAAGGACAGTGCTGCAAAGGACAGGATTGTAGACACAGAGCTCACTGAGGTGTTTCTATCCGAGGGCAAAGAGTAGGACAAAGGATTTGAGTACTGTTAGTTTATCTGGGAGATTATCCAAGGCAGAAAAGAATGGGAAAGTGATACAGTGAAGAAGCAACTTTGTCAAAGAGGTACATTGTTGATATAATTGTTGTTGAAAGAAAATGAAGGCTTGCTTTTACTGAAAGGTCCTGAGAAACTTCTTTAGGTTGTCCTCATGAAGAATTGAAAACTGACAATTTTATCTATGGTTCTTATTTCCACTTCACTGAGAGCTGTCCTCAGAGGACATTAACTCTCCTACACTTTGGGGTTGTGTTGGACACATTCTAAAATGAGAGAGAGAACATGAGGTGCTATCAGTGTTAAGTAACTGCAATTTCCCATGGAATTATCCACCACAGGTTTGGCTATAATCAGGTGTTGGGCCTTGATATCAGAGGGATTTGAGGCAGTATCATTTTAGGTTAATCATTATATCTGAAATTTCCAAAAACTTCAACTGATGAAACTTTGATTATAAATCTATAAATATATCAATAAATCTACAGTATTCCAATTATTTTCATAGAAATACACAGACAAAGCATCAATTGATTAATATTAAAATGTTACAAAATACTGAACTGAAAGAATTTGGTCATATAACAACGTGTAAGAAGTAGAACTTAGGTTTAGGTTAGAACTCAGGATGCATTTGAGACTCAGTTAAGAAATTGAATGGAGGGACGCCTGGGTGGCTCAGTGGGTTAAGCCACTGTCTTTGGTTCAGGTCATGATCCCAGGGTCGTGGGATAGAGTCTCGCATCGGGCTCTCTGCTCAGCAGGGAGCCTGCTTCCTCCTCTCTCTCTCTGCCTGCCTCTCTGCCTACTTGTAACCTCTCTCTGTCAAATAAATAAATGAAAATCTTTAAAAAAAATAAAAATGAAAATGAAAAAAAAGAAAGTCAAGTGAAATATCTTAGAGGTTTTCATGGCTTTTTATTCACAGTTGCAAAAATTGCTGTTGGAGTTCTCACTATTAAGCACACATTTCTGGCAGAAAGATAGAGGTAAAAGAGAATGATAGCTTGTACGACTGATACTTTGTCATATGGTTACAATATAACAAGAAAAGAGAAAATAAAATATTTGATGTTGTTTTAAGTTTCCTTGTTGTCAATCCCTCAGTGCTTTCTGATATTAAAGGAAAAAGTAGATGGATATTGACCTGGCAACTATCAACACCTGTCAGTCTCTCTTGGATAACCAATATCTCAATAATCTCTTCTTCCCAGTAAAAAAAAATATATATATATTCATAACCCACACTGTGCCATCTCAAGTTACGGCACCAAGATAAAATTACAATCATTTTCAGTTGTCCAAATGGACAGAATACCCTTCTTATGATATCATGTCTTATAAGATAGATAATTGGCTTGCTACCAATATACCCAGATGTGACTGTGGAAGAGACAGGAAAAAAATAATGATATTTATTTATTCCTTGGGTTGACCCTGTTTACACAGATGCATTACTATTAGAAAAGGTTGGTTTGGGACATTGGAATGAATTTACTTAATGGGTCTGTATGTAATTGTGTTGGAGGAAATTTTTAATTTCTACAAAAATTAGAATTCTATCTTATTCTCTTGTTAATTTTCACGTTAACAAAGCCAACGTTTTTGTCTAGCAGACAAGATCTTAAATCCTAACAAAACTCAATTTTTTCCTTTTTTTTTTTTTAAGTTTGAGAGCATCATGTTCGCTCATGCTGCTTTAAATACAACTCAAAGAAAAAGGAGCTAAATGGGGCAGTAAGACCAGACTTTTTATTTTATTTTATTTATCTTATTTTTAATTAAAAAATTAAAGATTGTATTTATTTATTTGAGAGAGAGAGCATGAGTGAGGCAGGGGGAGGTAGCTGCAGAGAGAGACTGAGAAGTATACTCCCTAATGAGCAGGAAGCCCGATATGGAGCTCGATCCCAGGATCCTGACTGAGATCATGACCAGAGACAAAGGCAGATACATGTGCAAAATCCCTTTCTTTCTGGGAAACAATACTTTACAAGAGATGTTTGAAAAAGTACTGGGGAATCAACTTTAATAGGAGACACAAAAATTTAATTGACTTTTGTAAAGCTACAGGGACCCAAATGATGGGAATCCCAGCCCGTTTAGGTTGTGGACAACAGAGTATTCTTCTCTGTAATATCTTATTTTCTTCCATGTCTACTAACTCCAGTCCAAGTTCACTGATCTCTTTTTAGATACTGCACCCGTTTCTCCATGGGGTTGTTTCTGCGAGTTCCGGGAATGGCTCCTGGTGGCAAGCCCAAGACTGCCCTTGGGACAGGTGGCCAAGGGGATGCTGTCCCCTTGGGACCAGAGGAAAAGGACAGGCCTGCCGTCTGCCCAAACTCCTTCATCAGAGTGGAGCACGCGACCCTGCCCTTGCCATCCCCTCATGACTCTTTAGCAACCAGGCTTCCATCTCTCCGCACAGGGAGCGGGTGACACTTGTCTTGCCACCGGCCTGCTGTTCGTGCCACGGCAGGCTATCCTGCTTCCCATGCGTTTCCGGACCCCAAGGCCAAAGGCTCCTTCTCTTCTCCAGGGGCGGCGTGCTGCGCCTTCCCCACACTTGGCTTCTCTCTCAGGCAGAGGGGATGCTAGGGCAAAGGGTATTTCGCTCCATGCGGGTATCTTCCACCGAGATGCGGAGACTAGCTCAGGCAAGCAGCAGCAGCATCCTCAAACCCAACTCTGATTTCCCAAGGAACGCTCTGGTTTCCGGGGGAAGATGCCCAGGCAAAAAGGCTTTCGCTGTATGCGGGTTTTTGCAACCGCGAGACTGGGCTCAGGCAAGCAGCAGCAGCCAGCAGAACATTTCTCATTGAATGCTGTGCTTTTGCAGAGGCTTTGGCTTGGAGCGAACAGCTCTTCGCTGCTGCTTCCTCAGCAAGGCTTCAGTCGCGTCAGGGAAGAAGAGCTGTGGGAGAGCTGATGCCTCTTGGGCCTTGCTTTCCCGTGCTCCATGTTCGTGTCCTGGGTTCATCCTGCTACAATCCTCCAGTAGTATGCATAGCCTAGGATGGCACTCTATGCACACTACCATCTCCCAGTGTAGGCATCGCTTGGCCTTTTACTCTGGGGCTCAGGCGCACTCGCCGACTAGGCCAGCGCTTTCCCCACAGGAAAGGAGGGGTGACAGGATCCCTGCACACCGTCCGTACACTGAATAGGGAGCTTTGAGGGACTGTCCCCACTCCTTCCCCTTAAACCCCGTGCCTCCTCCAAGCTTCCTCATCCTGGAGGAAGAAGGCATCTGACTCCCCGTTATTTCAGGAGCTGTTTCTGCGAGTTCAGGGTAGGCGCCTGGTGGCTAGAGCATGTCTGCCCCAGGGACAGGAGGCCAAGGAGCTGCTATCTCTTTGGGCCCTGAGGCTCAGGACAGGCATGCTTTCTGCCCAGAATCCTTCCTAAGACAGAGCACGCGCCCTGGCCCACTCATCCCCTCCTGTCTCCTTAGCAGCCAGGCTTCTGTCTTTCTGCACAGGGAGCGGGAGGCACTTGTATTGCCACCGGCCGCTGTGCCTGCCAGGACCGGCTCTCCTGCTTCGCAACCGTTTCCAGACCAGAAGGCCAACGGCTCCTGCTCTTCTCCATGGGCAGCGTGCTGCACCTTCCTCAGATGCTCCTGGGGAGCGCAGTGAAAGACCAGTCCCATTCCTTAAGGCTCTTTCAACAGGCGCAAGCATTCTTCTCTCTCAGGCAGAGGGGATGCCCAGGCAAAGAGGATTTCGCTCCATGCGGGTTTGTTACACCGTGCTGTGGAGCCCAGCTCAGGCAAACAGGAGCATCCCTCAGACCCGAGTCTGATTTCCCAAAGAATGCTGTGCTTTCCCAGAGAGGATGCCAGGGCAAAGAGGCTTTCGCTCTATGCGGGATTCGCCCATAGTGCTGCGAATACTAGGCTAAGGCAAGCAACAAAAGCAGCCCACAGAACCGACTCTGATTTCCCACCAACTGCTATGCTTTTGCAGAGGTTTTCAGCTTGGTACAAACAGCACTTCGCTGCAGCTTCCTCAGAAAGGCTTTGGGTGTTCACTCTGTCGCGGCAGGGAAGAAGAGACGCATGAGAGCTGGTGTCTCTTGGGACTTGCTTTCCCGGGCTCCAAGTTCACGCCCGGTGTTCACCTTGCTATGCCGAACTCAGCAGACACAGTCACAACACTGCAGTAGCGTTTGTGTCTTAGCATGGTACTCTATGCCTATTACCATCTCCCGGGGTAGTTAAGGCTTTGCCTTTGCTCTGGCGCTCAGGCAGACTCGGTTCTAGGCCAGTGCCTTCACCACAGGAGAGAGGAGGCGACAGGATCCCTGCACACAGCCCATGCACGGGATGGGGAACTGTGGGGGACTGTCTCCAACCTTTCCCCCGCACACCACCTGCCACCCACATCGCTGCCACATCTTGGTGGTAGACGGCATCTGACTGCCCGTTCCTCCATGGGGTTGTTTCTGCGAGTTTAGGGTATGTCACCTGGTGGCAAGCCCAAGTCTGCATTGGGACAGGTGGCCAAGAGGATGCTGTCCCCTTGGTACGAGAGGCACAGGACAAGCCTACCTTCTGCCCAGACTCCTTCCTCAGAGTGGAGCAGGCGCCTCTGCCTTAGTCGTCCCCTCATGTCTCCTTAGCAGCCAGGGTTCCATCTCTCCGCACAGGGAGCGGTTAACACTTGTCTTGCCACCGGCCTGCTGTTCGTGCCACGGCAGGCTATCCTGCTTCCCGTGCGTTTCCCAACACCAAGGCCAAGAGCTCCTTCTCTTCTCCAGGGGCGGCGTGCTGCGCCTTCCCCACACTTGGCTTCTCTCTCAGGCAGAGGGGATGCTAGCGCAAATGGCATTTCGCTCCATGCGGGTATCATCCATCGAGCTGCGGAGACTAGCTCAGGCAGTAGCAGCAGCATCCCCAAACCCAACTATGATGTCCCAAGGAACGCTGTACTTTCCCAGGGAGATGCCCAAGCAAAGAGGCTTTCTCTGTAGTGGGTTTCTCCCACCGCGAGACTGGAATCAAGCAAGGAGCCGCAGCCCGCAGAACATTTCTCATCGAATGCTGTGCTTTCACAGAGGCTTGTGCTTGGAGCGAACCGCACTTCGCTGCTGCTTCCTCAGCAAGGCTTCAGTCGCGTCAGGGAAGAAGAGTTGCGGGAGAGCAGGTGCCTCTTGGGCCTTGCTTTCCCGGGCTCCATATTCGCGTCCTGGGTTGACCATGCCAGGCCGAATTAAGTAGACACAGCCACAACGCTGCAGTAGCGTGCATAACCAAAATGGCACTCTATGCACACTACCATCTCCCAAGGTAGGCATCGCTTGGCCTTTTACTCTGGCGCTCAGGCAAAACCGCGGACTAGGCCAGTGCTTTCCCCACAGGAAAGGAGAGTTCACAGGATCCCTGCACACCGCCTGTCCACTGAATAGGGAGCTTTGGGGACTGTCCCCACTCCTTCCCATAAACCCCGTGCCAACTCCAAGATCCACATCGTGGAGGAAGTCAGCATCTGACTCCCTGTTATTTCAGGGAGCTGTTGCTGCGAGTTCTGCGTAGGCGCCTGGTGGCTAGAGCATGTATGCCCCAGGGACAGGTGGCCAAGGAGCTGCTGTCTCCTTGGGCCCAGAGGCTCAGGACAGGCATGCTTTCTACCCAGACTCCTTCCTAAGAGTGGAGCACGCGACCTGCCATACTAATCCCCTCCTGTCTACTTAGAAGACAGGCTTCCGTCTCTCTGCATAGGGAGCCGGTGACACTTGAATTACCACCAGCCGCTGTGCCTGTCAGGGCCGGCTCTCCTGCTTCGTAACCGTTTCCAGACCAGAAGGCCAACGGCTCCTGCTCTTCTCCCCGGGCAGCGTGCTGCACCTTCCACAGATATGCTCCTGGGGAGCGCAGTGAAAAACGTGTCCCTTTCCTTAAGGCTCTTTCCACAGGCGCAAGCGCGCTTCTCTCTCAGGCAGAGGGGATGCCGAGGCATAGAGGATTTCGCTCCATGCGGGTTTATTACACAGGGCTGAGAAGAACAGCTCAGGCAAAAGGAGAATTCCTCAGCCCCGACTCTGATTTCCCAATGAATGCTGTGCTTTCCCAGGGGGGATGCCAGGGCAAAGAGGCTTTCGCTCTATGCGGGATTCTCCCATAGTGCTCCGAATACTAGGCTAAGGCAAGTAACAAAAGCAGCCCACAGAACCGACTCTGATTTCCCAGCAAATGCTATGCTTTCGCAGAGGTTTTCAGCTTGGCACGAACTGCTCTTCGCCGCTGCTTCCTCAGAAAGGCTTTGGGTGTTCACTCTGTCGCGGCAGGGAAGAAGAGCCGCATGAGAGCTGATGTCTCTTGGGACTTGCTTTCCCGGGCTGCGGGTTCACGCCCGGGGTTCACCGTGCTATGCCGAACTCAGCTGACACAGTCAGAACCCTGCAGCAGGGTGTGTGTCTTAGCATGGCACTTCTATTCCTATTACCATCTCCTGGTGTGGGTAAGGCTTTGCCTTTTGCTCTGGCGCTCAGGCAGACTCGGCGTCTAGGCCAGTGCCTTCACCTCTGCCCTAGTCGTCCCCTCATGTCTCCTTAGCAGCCAGGCTTCCATCTCTCCGCACAGGGAGCAGGTGACACTTGCCTTGCCAGCGGCCTGCTGTTCGTGCCACGGCAAGCTATCCTGCTTCACGTGCGTTTCCGGATCCCAAGGCCATTGGCTCCTTCTCTTCTCCGGGGGCGGCGTCCTGCGCCTTCCCCACACTTGGCTTCTCTCTCAGGCAGAGGGGATGCTAGGGCAAAGGGCATTTCCCTCCATGCGGGTATCTTCCCCGAGCTGCGGAGACTAGCTCAGGCAATAGCAGCAGCATCCCCAAACCCAACTCTGATTTCCCAAGGAACGCTGTGCTTTCCCAGGGGAGATGCCCAGGCAAAGCGGATTTCTTTGTATGCGGGTTTCTCAAACCGCGAATCTGGACTCAGGCAAGCAGCAGCATCCCGCAGAACATTTCTGAGCGAATGCGTTGCTTTCACAGAGGCTTTGGTTTGGAGCGAACAGCACTTCGCTGCTGCTTCCTCAGCAAGGCTTCAGTCGCGTCAGGGAAGAAGAGTTGCGGGAGAGCTGGCGCCTCTTGGGCCTTGCTTTCCCGGGCTCCATATTTGCGTCCTGGGTTCACCCTGCCAGGCCGAATTAAGTAGACACAGCTACAACGCTGCAGTAGCGTGTGTAGCCTAGGATGGCACTCTATGCCCACTACCATCTCACACAGTAGGAATCGCTTGGCCTTTTACTCTGGCGCTCAGGCGGACTCGCGGACTAGGCCAGTGCTTTCCCCACAGGAAAGGAGAGGTGACAGGAACCCTGCACACCGCCTGTCCACTGAATAGGGAGCTTTGGGGGACTGTCCCCACTCCTTCCCCTTAAACCCCGTGCCAACTCCAAGCTTCCACATCGTGGAGGAAGTCAGCATCTGACTCCCTGTTATTTCAGGGAGCTGTTGCTGCGAGTTCAGCGTAGGCGCCTGGTGGCTAGAGCATGTATGCCCCAGGGACAAGTGGCCAAGGAGCTGCTGTCTCCTTGGGCCTAGAGGCTCAGGACAGGCATGCTTTCTACCTAGAATCCTTCCTAAGAGTGGAGCACGCGCCCTGCCATACTCATCCCCTAATGTCTACTTAGCAGTCAGGCTTCCATCTCTCCGCACAGGGAGCCGGTGACACTTGTCTTGCCACCGGCCTGCTGTTCGTGCCACGGCAGGCTATCCTGCTTCACGTGCGTTTCCGGTCCCCAAGGCCATTGGCTCCTTCTCTTCTCCGGGGGCGGCATCTTGCGCCTTCCCCACACTTGGCTTCTCTCTCAGGCAGAGGGGATGCTAGGGCAAAGGGCATTTCCCTCCATGCGGGTATCTTCCACCGAGCTTCGGAGACTAGCTCAGGCAAGCAGCAGGAGCATCCCCAAACCCAACTGTGATGTCCCAAGGAACGCTGTGCTTTCCCAGGAGAGAGGCCCAGGCAAAGAGGCTTTCTTTGTATGTGGGGTTCTCCAACCGCGAGACTGGACTCAGGCAAGCAGCAGCATCCCGCAGAACATTTCTGAGCGAATGCGATGCTTTCACAGAGGCTTTGGTTTGGAGCGAACAGCACTTCGCTGCTGCTTCCTCAGCAAGGCTTCAGTCGCGTCAGGGAAGAAGAGTTGCGAGAGAGCTGGCGCCTCTTGGGCCTTGCTTTCCCGGGCTCCATATTGGCGTCCTGGGTTCACCCTGCCAGGCCGAATTAAGTAGACACAGCTACAACGCTGCAGTAGCGTGTGTAGCCTAGGATGGCACTCTATGCCCACTACCATCTCACACTGTAGGCATCGCTTGGCCTTTTACTCTGGCGCTCAGGCGGACTCGCGGACTAGGCCAGTGCTTTCCCCACAGGAAAGGAGAGGTGACAGGAACCCTGCACACCGCCTGTCCACTGAATAGGGAGCTTTGGGGGACTGTCCCCACTCCTTCCCCTTAAACACCATGCCAACTCCAAGCTTCCACATCGTGGAGGAAGTCAGCATCTGACTCCCTGTTACTTCAGGGAGCTGTTGCTGCGAGTTCAGCGTAGGCGCCTGGTGGCTAGAGCATGTATGCCCCAGGGACTGGTGGCCAAGGAGCTGCTGTCTCCTTGGGCCCAGAGGCTCAGGACAGGCATGCTTTCTACCCAGACTCCTTCCTAAGAGTGGAGCACGCGCCCTGTCATACTCATCCCCTCCTGTCTACTTCGCAGCCAGGCTTCCGTCTCTCTGCACTGGGAGCCGGTGATACTTTTATTACCACCAGCCGCTGTGCCTGTCAGGGCCGCCTCTCCTGCTTCGTAACCGTTTCCAGACCAGAAGGCCAACGGCTCCTGCTCTTCTCCCCGGGCAGTGTGCTGCACCTTCCACAGATATGCTCCTGGGGAGCGCAGTGCAAAACGTGTCCCTTTCCTTAAGGCTCTTTCCACAGGCGCAAGCGCGCTTCTCTCTCAGGCAGAGGGGATCCCGAGGCATAGAGGATTTCGCTCCATGCGGGTTTATTACACAGGGCTGAGAAGACCAGCTCAGGCAACAGGAGAATTCCTCAGCCCCGACTCTGATTTCCCAAAGAATGCTGTGCTTTCCCAGGGGGGATGCCTGGGCAAAGAGGCTTTCGCTCTATGCGGGATTCTCCGATAGTGCTGCGAATACTAGGCTAAGGCAAGTAACAAAAGCAGCCCACAGAACCGACTCTGATTTCCCAGGAAATGCTATGCTTTCGCAGAGGTTTTCAGCTTGGCACGAACTGCTCTTCGCCGCTGCTTCCTCAGAAAGGCTTTGGGTGTTCACTCTGTCGCGGCAGGGAAGAAGAGCCGCATGAGAGCTGATGTCTCTTGGGACTTGCTTTCCCGGGCTCCGGGTTCACGCCCGGGGTTCACCGTGCTATGCCGAACTCAGCTGACACAGTCAGAACCCTGCAGCAGGGTGTGTGTCTTATCATGGCACTTCTATGCCTATTACCGTCTCCTGGTGTGGGTAAGGCTTTGCCTTTTGCTCTGGCGCTCAGGCAGACTCGGCGTCTAGGCCAGTGCCTTCACCTCTGTCCTAGTCGTCCCCTCATGTCTCCTTAGCAGCCAGGCTTCCATCTCTCCGCACAGGGAGCGGGTGACACTTGCCTTGCCACCGGCCTGCTGTACGTGCCACGGCAGGCTATCCTGCTTCACGTGCTTTTCCGGACCCCAAGACCAATGGCTCCTTCTCTTCTCCGGGGGCGGCGTCCTGCGCCTTCCCCACACTTGGCTTCTCTCTCAGGCAGAGGGGATGCTAGGGCAAAGGGCATTTCGCTCCATGCGGGTAACTTCCACCGAGCTGCGGAGACTAGCTCAGGCAATAGCAGCAGCATCCCCAAACCCAACTCTGATTTCCCAAGGAACGCTGTGCTTTCCCAGGGGAGATGCCAAGGCAGAGCGGATTTCTTTGTATGCGGGTTTCTCAAACCGCGAGACTGGACTCACGCAAGCAGCAGCATCCCGCAGAACATTTCTGAGCGAATGCGTTGCTTTCACAGAGGCTTTGGTTTGGAGCGAACAGCACGTCGCTGCTGCTTCCTCAGCAAGGCTTCAGTCGCGTCAGGGAAGAAGAGTTGCGGGAGAGCTGGCGCCTCTTGGGCCTTGCTTTCCCGGGCTCCATATTGGCGTCCTGGGTTCACCCTGCCAGGCCGAATTAAGTAGACACAGCTACAACGCTGCAGTAGCGTGTGTAGCCTAGGATGGCACTCTATGCACACTACCATCTCACACTGTAGGAATCGCTTGGCCTTTTACTCTGGCGCTCAGGCGGACTCGCGGACTAGGCCAGTGCTTTCCCCACAGGAAAGGAGAGGTGACAGGAACCCTGCACACCGCCTGTCCACTGAATAGGGAGCTTTGGGGGACTGTCCCCACTCCTTCCCCTTAAACCCCGTGCCAACTCCAAGCTTCCACATCGTGGAGGAAGTCAGCATCTAACTCCCTGTTATTTCAGGGAGCTGTTGCTGCGAGTTCAGCGTAGGCGCCTGGTGGCTAGAGCATGTATGCCCCAGGGACAGGTGGCCAAGGAGCTGCTGTCTCCTTGGGCCCAGAGGCTCAGGACAGGCATGCTTTCTACCCAGACTCCTTCCTAAGAGTGGAGCACGCGCCCTGCCATACTCATCCCCTCCTGTCTACTTAGCAGCCAGGCTTCCGTCTCTCTGCAAAGGGAGCCGGTGACACTTGTATTACCACCAGCCGCTGTGCCTGTCAGGGCCGCCTCTCCTTCGTAACCGTTTCCAGACCAGAAGGCCAACGGCTCCTGCTCTTCTTCCCGGGCAGCGTGTTGCAACTTCCACAGATATGCTCCTGGGGAGCGCACTGAAAAACGTGTCCCTTCCCTTAAGGCTCTTTCCACAGGCGCAAGCATTCTTCTCTCTCAGGCAGAGGGGATGCCCAGGCAAAGAGGATTTCGCTCCATGCGGCTTTGTTACACAGGGCTGAGAAGACCAGATCAGGCAACAGGAGGATCCCTCAGACCCGACTCTGATTTCCCAAGGAATGCTGTGCTTTCCCAGAGGGGATGCCAGGGCAAAGAGCCTTTCGCTCTATGCGGGATTCTCCCATAGTGCTACGAATACTAGGCTAAGGTAAGCAGCAAAAGCAGCCCACAGAACCGACTCTGATTTCCCAGCGACTCCTATGCTTTTGCAGAGGTTTTCAGCTTGGCACGAACGGCACTTCGCTGCTGCTTCCTCAGAAAGGCTTTGGGTGTTCACTCTGTCGCGGCAGTGAAGAAGAGCCCCGGGAAAGCTGGTGTCTCTTGGGACTTACTTTCCCGGGCTCCAAGGTCACGCCCGGGGTTCACGGTGCTATGCCGAACTCAGCTGACACAGTCACAACCCTGCAGCAGGGTGTGTGTCTTAGCATGGCACTCTATGCCTATTACCATCTCCTGGTGTAGGTAAGGCTTTGCCTTTTGCTCTGGCGCTCAGGCAGACTCGGGGTCTAGGCCAGTGCCTTCACCACAGGAGAGAGGAGGCGACAGGATCCCTGCACAAGGCCCGTGCACTGGGATGGGGAACTGTGGGGGACTGTCTCCACTCTTTCCCTGCCACATCGCCTGCCACCCACATCGCTGCCACATCTTGGTGGAAGACGGCATCTGAGTGCCCGTTGCTCCATGGGGTTGTTTCTGCGAGTTCCGTGTATGGCACCTGGTGGCAAGCCCAAGTCTGCCCTTGGGATAGGTGGCCAAGGAGATGCTGTCCCCTTGGGACCTGTGGCACAGGACAGGCCTGCCTTCTGCCCAGACTCCTTCCTCAGAGTGGAGCAGGCGACTCTGCCCTAGTCGTCCCCTCATGTTTCCTTAGCAGCCAGGCTTCCATGTCTCCGCACAGGGAGTGGGTGACACTTGACCTGCCACCGTCCTGCTGTTCGTGCCACGGCAGGCTATCCTGCTTCCCGAGCGTTTCCCGACCCCAAGGCCAACGACTCCTTCTCTTCTCCGTGGGCGGCGTGCTGCGCCTTCCCCACACTTGGCTTCTCTCTCAGGCAGAGGGGATGCTAGGGCAAAGGGTATTTCGCACCATGCGGGTATCTTCCACCGAGCTGAAGAGACTAGCTCAGGCAAGCAGCAGCAGCATCCCCAAACCCAACTCTGATTTCCCAAGGAACGTTTTGCTTTCCCAGGGGAGATGCCCAGGCAAAAAGGCTTTCGCTGTATGCGGGTTTCTCCCATAGCGAGACTGTGCTCTGGCAAGCAGCAGCAGCCCACAGAACATTTCTCAGCAAATGCTGTGCTTTATGAGAGGCTTTGGCTTGGAGCGAACAGCACTTCGCTGCTGCTTCCTCAGCAAGGCTTCAGTCGCGTCAGGGAAGAAGAGCTGCGGGAGAGCTGGTGCCCCTTGGGCCTTGCTGTCCCGGGCTCCATGTTCACGTCCTGGGTTCACCCTAACAGGCCGAACTAAGCAGACACAGCCACAATTCTGCAGTAGCTTGCGTAGCCTAGGATGACACTCTATGCACACTACCGTCTCCCAGTGTAGGCATCGCTTGGCCATTTACTCTGGCGCTCAGGCGGACTCGCGGACTAGGCCAGTGCTTTCCCCACGGGAAAGGAGGGGTGACAGGATCCCTGCACACAGCCCGTGCACTGAATAGGGAGCTTTGGGGGACTGTCCCCACCCCTTCCCCTTAAACCCCGTGCCTCCTCCAAGCTTGCACATCCTCGAGGAAGAAGGCATCTGACTCCCCGTTATTTCAGGGAGCTGTTTCTGCGAGTTCAGCGTAGGCGTCTGGTGGCTTGCGCATGTCTGCCCCAGGGACAGGTGGCCCAACAAACTGCTGTCTCCTTCCTAAGAGAGGAGGACGCCGCCTGTCCACCTCATCCCCACCTGTCTACTTAGCAGCCCGGCTTCCGTCTCTCTGCACAGGGAGCCGGTGACACTTGTATTGCCACCGGCCGCTGTGCCTGTCAGGGCCGGCTCTCCTGCTTTGCAACCGTTTCCAGACCAGAAGGCCAACGGCTCCTGCTCTTCTCCCTGGGCAGCGTGTTGCACCTTCCACAGACATGCTCCTGGGGAGCGCAGTGAAAGATGTGTCCCTTTCCTTAAGGCTCTTTCCACAGGCGCAAGCGCACTTCTTTCTAAGGCAGAAGGGATGCCCAGGAAAGAGGATTTCGCTCCATGGGGGTTTTTTACACCGTGCTGTGGAGACCAGCTTAGCCAAACAGGAGCATCCCACAGACCCGACTCTGATTTCCCATAGAATGCTGTGCTTTCCCAGAGGGGATGCCCGAGCAAAGAGGCTTTCGCTCTATGCGGGTTTCTCCCATCCTGCTACGAATACTAGGCTAAGGCAAGCAGCCACAGCAGCCCACAGAACCGACTCTGATTTCCCAGCGCCTGTTATTCTTGCGCAGAGGTTTTCAGCTTGGCACGAACCACACCTCACTGCTGCTTCCTCAGCAAGGCTTTGGTCATTCTCTGTCGCGTCATGGAAGAAGAGTTGTGGGAGAGATGGTGCCTCTTGGGCCTTGCTTTCCCGGGCTCCATGTTCGGGTACTGGGTTCACCCTGCCAGGCAGAACTAAGCAGACACAGCCACAATTCTGCAGTAGCGTGCGTAGCCTAGGATGACACTCTATGCACACTCCCATCTCCCAGTGTAGGCATCGCTTGGCCTTTTACTCTGGCGCTCAGGCGGACTCGCGGACTAGGCCAGTGCTTTCCCCACAGGAAAGGAGAGGTGACAGGAACCCTGCACACCGCCTGTCCACTGAATAGGGAGCTTTGGGGGACTGTCCCCACTCCTTCCCCTTAAACCCCGTGCCAACTCCAAGCTTCCACATCGTGGAGGAAGTCAGCATCTGACTCCCTGTTATTTCAGGGAGCTGTTGCTGCGAGTTCAGCGTAGGCGCCTGGTGGCTAGAGCATGTATGCCCCAGGGACAAGTGGCCAAGGAGCTGCTGTCTCCTTGGGCCTAGAGGCTCAGGACAGGCATGCTTTCTACCTAGAATCCTTCCTAAGAGTGGAGAACGCGCCCTGCCATACTCATCCCCTAATGTCTACTTAGCAGCCAGGCTTCCATCTCTCCGCACAGGGAGCCGGTGACACTTGTCTTGCCACCGGCCTGCTGTTCGTGCCACGGCAGGCTATCCTGCTTCACGTGCGCTTCCGGTCCCCAAGGCCATTGGCTCCTTCTCTTCTCCGGGGGCGGCATCTTGCGCCTTCCCCACACTTGGCTTCTCTCTCAGGCAGAGGGGATGCTAGGGCAAAAGGCATTTCCCTCCATGCGGGTATCTTCCACCGAGCTTCGGAGACTAGCTCAGGCAAGCAGCAGGAGCATCCCCAAACCCAACTGTGATGTCCCAAGGAACGCTGTGCTTTCCCAGGAGAGAGGCCCAGGCAAAGAGGCTTTCTTTGTATGTGGGGTTCTCCAACCGCGAGACTGGACTCAGGCAAGCAGCAGCATCCCGCAGAACATTTCTGAGCGAATGCGGTGCTTTCACAGAGGCTTTGGTTTGGAGCGAACAGCACTTCGCTGCTGCTTCCTCAGCAAGGCTTCAGTCGCGTCAGGGAAGAAGAGTTGCGGAACAGCTGGTGCCTCTTGGGCCTTGCTTTCCCGGGCTCCATATTTGCGTCCTGGGTTCACCCTGCCAGGCCGAATTAAGTAGACACAGCTACAACGCTGCAGTAGCGTGCGTAGCCTAGGATGGCACTCTATGCACACTACCATCTCCCAGTGTAGGCATCGCTTGGCCTTTTACTCTGGCGCTCAGGCGGACTCGCGGACTAGGCCAGTGCATTCCCCACAGGAAAGGAGAGGTGACAGGATCCCTGCACACCGCCTGTCCACTGAATAGGGAGCTTTGGGGGACTGTCCCCACTCCTTCCCCTTAAACCCCGTGCCAACTCCAAGCTTCCACATCGTGGAGGAAGTCAGCATCTGACTCCCTGTTATTTCAGGGAGCTGTTGCTGCGAGTTCAGCGTAGGCGCCTGGTGGCTAGAGCATGTATGCCCCAGGGACAGGTGGCCAAGGAGCTGCTGTCTCCTTGGGCCCAGAGGCTCAGGACAGGCATGCTTTCTACCCAGACTCCTTCCTAAGAGTGGAGCACGCGCCCTGCCATACTCATCCCCTCCTGTCTACTTAGAAGCCAGGCTTCCGTCTCTCTGCACTGGGAGCCGGTGACACTTGTATTAACACCAGCCGCTGTGCCTGTCAGGGCCGCCTCTCCTGCTTCGTAAAAGTTTCCAGACCAGAAGGCCAACGGCTCCTGCTCTTCTCCCCGGGCAGCGTGCTGCACCTTCCAAAGATATGCTCCTGGGGAGCGCAGTGCAAAAAGTGTCCCTTTCCTTAAGGCTCTTTCCACAGGCGCAAGCGCGCTTCTCTCTCAGGCAGAGGGGATGCCGAGGCATAGAGGATTTCGCTCCATGCGGGTTTATTACACAGTGCTGAGAAGACCAGCTCAGGCAACAGGAGAATTCCTCAGCCCCGACTCTGATTTCCCAATGAATGCTGTGCTTTCCCAGGGGGGATGCCAGGGCAAAGAGGCTTTCGCTCTATGCGGGATTCTCCCATAGTGCTGAGAATACTAGGCTAAGGCAAGTAACAAAAGCAGCCCACAGAACCGACTCTGATTTCCCAGCAAATGCTATGCTTTCGCAGAGGTTTTCAGCTTGGCACGAACTGCTCTTCGCCGCTGCTTCCTCAGAAAGGCTTTGGGTGTTCACTCTGTCGCGGCAGGGAAGAAGAGCCGCATGAGAGCTGATGTCTCTTGGGACTTGCTTTCCCGGGCTCCGGGTTCACGCCCGGGGTTCACCGTGCTATGCCGAACTCAGCTGACACAGTCAGAACCCTGCAGCAGGGTGTGTGTCTTAGCATGGCACTTCTATGCCTATTACCATCTCCTGGTGTGGGTAAGGCTTTGCCTTTTGCTCTGGCGCTCAGGCAGACTCGACGTCTAGGCCAGTGCCTTCACCTCTGCCCTAGTCGTCCCCTCATGTCTCCTTAGCAGCCAGGCTACCATCTCTCCGCACAGGGAGCGGGTGACACTTGCCACCGGCCTGCTGTTCGTGCCACGGCAGGCTATCCTGCTTCACGTGCGTTTCCGGACCCCAAGTCCAATGGCTCCTTCTCTTCTCCGGGGGCGGCGTCCTGCGCCTTCCCCACACTTGGCTTCTCTCTCAGGCAGAGGGGATGCTAGGGCAAAGGGCATTTCGCTCCATGCGGGTATCTTCCACCGAGCTGCGGAGACTAGCTCAGGCAATAGCAGCAGCATCCCCAAACCCAACTCTGATTTCCCAAGGAACGCTGTGCTTTCCCAGGGGAGATGCCCAGGCAAAGCGGATTTCTTTGTATGCGGGTTTCTCAAACCGCGAGACTGGACTCAGGCAAGCAGCAGCATCCCGCAGAACATTTCTGAGCGAATGCGGTGCTTTCACAGAGGCTTTGGTTTGGAGCGAACAGCACTTCGCTGCTGCTTCCTCAGCAAGGCTTCAGTCGCGTCAGGGAAGAAGAGTTGCGGAACAGCTGGTGCCTCTTGGGCCTTGCTTTCCCGGGCTCCATATTTGCGTCCTGGGTTCACCCTGCCAGGCCGAATTAAGTAGACACAGCTACAACGCTGCAGTAGCGTGCGTAGCCTAGGATGGCACTCTATGCACACTACCATCTCCCAGTGTAGGCATCGCTTGGCCTTTTACTCTGGCGCTCAGGCGGACTCGCGGACTAGGCCAGTGCATTCCCCACAGGAAAGGAGAGGTGACAGGATCCCTGCACACCGCCTGTCCACTGAATAGGGAGCTTTGGGGGACTGTCCCCACTCCTTCCCCTTAAACCCCGTGCCAACTCCAAGCTTCCACATCGTGGAGGAAGTCAGCATCTGACTCCCTGTTATTTCAGGGAGCTGTTGCTGCGAGTTCAGCGTAGGCGCCTGGTGGCTAGAGCATGTATGCCCCAGGGACAGGTGGCCAAGGAGCTGCTGTCTCCTTGGGCCCAGAGGCTCAGGACAGGCATGCTTTCTACCCAGACTCCTTCCTAAGAGTGGAGCACGCGCCCTGCCATACTCATCCCCTCCTGTCTACTTAGAAGCCAGGCTTCCGTCTCTCTGCACTGGGAGCCGGTGACACTTGTATTAACACCAGCCGCTGTGCCTGTCAGGGCCGGCTCTCCTGCTTCGTAAAAGTTTCCAGACCAGAAGGCCAACGGCTCCTGCTCTTCTCCCCGGGCAGCGTGCTGCACCTTCCAAAGATATGCTCCTGGGGAGCGCAGTGCAAAAAGTGTCCCTTTCCTTAAGGCTCTTTCCACAGGCGCAAGCGCGCTTCTCTCTCAGGCAGAGGGGATGCCGAGGCATAGAGGATTTCGCTCCATGCGGGTTTATTACACAGTGCTGAGAAGACCAGCTCAGGCAACAGGAGAATTCCTCAGCCCCGACTCTGATTTCCCAATGAATGCTGTGCTTTCCCAGGGGGGATGCCAGGGCAAAGAGGCTTTCGCTCTATGCGGGATTCTCCCATAGTGCTGAGAATACTAGGCTAAGGCAAGTAACAAAAGCAGCCCACAGAACCGACTCTGATTTCCCAGCAAATGCTATGCTTTCGCAGAGGTTTTCAGCTTGGCACGAACTGCTCTTCGCCGCTGCTTCCTCAGAAAGGCTTTGGGTGTTCACTCTGTCCCGGCAGGGAAGAAGAGCCGCATGAGAACTGATGTCTCTTGGGACTTGCTTTCCCGGGCTCCGGGTTCACGCCCGGGGTTCACCGTGCTATGCCGAACTCAGCTGACACAGTCAGAACCCTGCAGCAGGGTGTGTGTCTTAGCATGGCACTTCTATGCCTATTACCATCTCCTGGTGTGGGTAAGGCTTTGCCTTTTGCTCTGGCGCTCAGGCAGACTCGACGTCTAGGCCAGTGCCATCACCTCTGCCCTAATCGTCCCCTCATGTCTCCTTAGCAGCCAGGCTTCCATCTCTCCGCACAGGGAGCGGGTGACACTTGCCTTGCCACCGGCCTGCTGTTCGTGCCACGGCAGGCTATCCTGCTTCACGTGCGTTTCCGGACCCCAAGTCCAATGGCTCCTTCTCTTCTCCGGGGGCGGCGTCCTGCGCCTTCCCCACACTTGGCTTCTCTCTCAGGCAGAGGGGATGCTAGGGCAAAGGGCATTTCGCTCCATGCGGGTATCTTCCACCGAGCTGCGGAGACTAGCTCAGGCAATAGCAGCAGCATCCCCAAACCCAACTCTGATTTCCCAAGGAACGCTGTGCTTTCCCAGGGGAGATGCCCAGGCAAAGCGGATTTCTTTGTATGCGGGTTTCTCAAACCGCGAGACTGGACTCAGGCAAGCAGCAGCATCCCGCAGAACATTTCTGAGCGAATGCGGTGCTTTCACAGAGGCTTTGGTTTGGAGCGAACAGCACTTCGCTGCTGCTTCCTCAGCAAGGCTTCAGTCGCGTCAGGGAAGAAGAGTTGCGGAACAGCTGGTGCCTCTTGGGCCTTGCTTTCCCGGGCTCCATATTTGCGTCCTGGGTTCACCCTGCCAGGCCGAATTAAGTAGACACAGCTACAACGCTGCAGTAGCGTGCGTAGCCTAGGATGGCACTCTATGCACACTACCATCTCCCAGTGTAGGCATCGCTTGGCCTTTTACTCTGGCACTCAGGCGGACTCGCGGACTAGGCCAGTGCATTCCCCACAGGAAAGGAGAGGTGACAGGATCCCTGCACACCGCCTGTCCACTGAATAGGGAGCTTTGGGGGACCTTCCCCACTCCTTCCCCTTAAACCCCGTGCCAACTCCAAGCTTCCACAACGTGGAGGAAGTCAGCATCTGACTCCCTGTTATTTCAGGGAGCTGTTGCTGCGAGTTCAGCGTAGGCGCCTGGTGGCTAGAGCATGTATGCCCCAGGGACAGGTGGCGAAGGAGCTGCTGTCTCCTTGGGCCCTGAGGCTCAGGACAGGCATGCTTTCTACCCAGACTCCTTCCTAAGAGTGGAGCACGCGCCCTGCCATACTCATCCCCTCCTGTCTACTTAGAAGCCAGGCTTCCGTCTCTCTGCACTGGGAGCCGGTGACACTTGTATTAACACCAGCCGCTGTGCCTGTCAGGGCCGGCTCTCCTGCTTCGTAACCGTTTCCAGACCAGAAGGCCAACGGCTCCTGCTCTTCTCCCCGGGCAGCGTGATGCACCTTACACAGATATGCTCCTGGGGAGCGCAGTGCAAAACGTGTCCCTTTCCTTAAGGCTCTTTCCACAGGCGCAAGCGCGCTCCTCTCTCAGGCAGAGGGGATGCCGAGGCATAGAGGATTTCGCTCCATGCGGGTTTATTACACAGTGCTGAGAAGACCAGCTCAGGCAACAGGAGAATTCCTCAGCCCCGACTCTGATTTCCCAATGAATGCTGTGCTTTCCCAGGGGGGATGCCAGGGCAAAGAGGCTTTCGCTCTATGCGGGATTCTCCCATAGTGCTGAGAATACTAGGCTAAGGCAAGTAACAAATGCAGCCCACAGAACCGACTCTGATTTCTCAGCAAATGCTATGCTTTCGCAGAGGTTTTCAGCTTGGCACGAACTGCTCTTCGCCGCTGCTTCCTCAGAAAGGCTTTGGGTGTTCACTCTGTCGCGGCAGGGAAGAAGAGCCGCATGAGAGCTGATGTCTCTTGGGACTTGCTTTCCCGGGCTCCGGGTTCACGCCCGGGGTTCACCGTGCTATGCCGAACTCAGCTGACACAGTCAGAACCCTGCAGCAGGGTGTGTGTCTTAGCATGGCACTTCTATGCCTATTACCATCTCCTGGTGTGGGTAAGGCATTGCCTTTTGCTCTGGCGCTCAGGCAGACTCGACGTCTAGGCCAGTGCCTTCACCTCTGCCCTAGTCGTCCCCTCATGTCTCCTTAGCAGCCAGGCTTCCATCTCTCCGCACAGGGAGTGGGTGACACTTGCCTTGCCACCGGCCTGCTGTTCGTGCCACGGCAGGCTATCCTGCTTCACGTGCGTTTCCGGACCCCAAGTCCAATGGCTCCTTCTCTTCTCCGGGGGCGGCGTCCTGCGCCTTCCCCACACTTGGCTTCTCTCTCAGGCAGAGGGGATGCTAGGGCAAAGGGCATTTCGCTCCATGCGGGTATCTTCCACCGAGCTGCGGAGACTAGCTCAGGCAATAGCAGCAGCATCCCCAAACCCAACTCTGATTTCCCAAGGAACGCTGTGCTTTCCCAGGGGAGATGCCCAGGCAAAGCGGATTTCTTTGTATGCGGGTTTCTCAAACCGCGAGACTGGACTCAGGCAAGCAGCAGCATCCCGCAGAACATTTCTGAGCGAATGCGGTGCTTTCACAGAGGCTTTGGTTTGGAGCGAACAGCACTTCGCTGCTGCTTCCTCAGCAAGGCTTCAGTCGCGTCAGGGAAGAAGAGTTGCGGGAGAGCTGGTGCCTCTTGGGCCTTGCTTTCCCGGGCTCCATATTTGCGTCCTGGGTTCACCCTGCCAGGCCGAATTAAGTAGACACAGCTACAACGCTGCAGTAGCGTGCGTAGCCTAGGATGGCACTCTATGCACACTACCATCTCCCACTGTAGGCATCGCTTGGCCTTTTACTCTGGCGCTCAGGCGGACTCGCGGACTAGGCCAGTGCTTTCCCCACAGGAAAGGAGAGGTGACAGGAACCCTGCACACCGCCTGTCCACTGAATAGGGAGCTTTGGGGGACTGTCCGCACTCCTTCCCCTTAAACCCCGTGCCAACTCCAAGCTTCCACATCGTGGAGGAAATCAGCATCTGACTCCCTGTTATTTCAGGGAGCTGTTGCTGCGTGTTCAGCGTAGGCGCCTGGTGGCTAGAGCATGTATGCCCCAGGGACAGGTGGCCAAGGAGCTGCTGTCTCCTTGGGCCCAGAGGCTCAGGACAGGCATGCTTTCTACCCAGACTCCTTCCTAAGAGTGGAGCACGCGCCCTGTCATACTCATCCCCTCCTGTCTACTTCGCAGCCAGGCTTCCGTCTCTCTGCACTGGGAGCCGGTGACACTTTTATTACCACCAGCCGCTGTGCCTGTCAGGGCTGCCTCTCCTGCTTCGTAACCGTTTCCAGACCAGAAGGCCAACGGCTCCTGCTCTTCTCCACGGGCAGCGTGCTGCACCTTCCACAGATATGCTCCTGGGGAGCGCAGTGCAAAACGTGTCCCTTTCCTTAAGGCTCTTTCCACAGGCGCAAGCGCGCTTCTCTCTCAGGCAGAGGGGATGCCGAGGCATAGAGGATTTCGCTCCATGCGGGTTTATTACACAGGGCTGAGAAGACCAGCTCAGGCAACAGGAGAATTCCTCAGCCCCGACTCTGATTTCCCAATGAATGCTGTGCTTTCCCAGGGGGGATGCCAGGGCAAAGAGGCTTTCGCTCTATGCGGGATTCTCCCATAGTGCTCCGAATACTAGGCTAAGGCAAGTAACAAAAGCAGCCCACAGAACCGACTCTGATTTCCCAGCAAATGCTATGCTTTCACAGAGGTTTTCAGCTTGGCACGAACTGCTCTTATCCGCTGCTTCCTCAGAAAGGCTTTGGGTGTTCACTCTGTCGCGGCAGGGAAGAAGAGCCGCATGAGAGCTGATGTCTCTTGGGACTTGCTTTCCCGGGCTCAGGGTTCACGCCCGGTGTTCACCGTGCTATGCCGAACTCAGCTGACACAGTCAGAACCCTGCAGCAGGGTGTGTGTCTTAGCATGGCACTTCTATGCCTATTACCATCTCCTGGTGTGGGTAAGGCTTTGCCTTTTGCTCTGGCGCTCAGGCAGAATCGGCGTCTAGGCCAGTGCCTTGACCTCTGCCCTAGTCGTCCCCTCATGTCTCCTTAGCAGCCAGGCTTCCATCTCTCCGCACAGGGAGCGGGTGACACTTGCCTTGCCACCGGCCTGCTGTACGTGCCACGGCAGGCTATCCTGCTTCACGTGCGTTTCCGGACCCCTAGTCCAATGGCTCCTTCTCTTCTCCGGGGGCGGCGTCCTGCGCCTTCCCCACACTTGGCTTCTCGCTCAGGCAGAGGGGATGCTGGGGCAAAGGGCATTTCGCTCCATGCGGGTAACTTCCACCGAGCTGCGGAGACTAGCTCAGGCAATAGCAGCAGCATCCCCAAACCCAACTCTGATTTCCCAAGGAACGCTGTGCTTTCCCAGGGGAGATGCCAAGGCAGAGCGGATTTCTTTGTATGCGGGTTTCTCAAACCGCGAGACTGGACTCAGGCAAGCAGCAGCATCCCGCAGAACATTTCTGAGCGAATGCTGTGCTTTCACTGAGGCTTTGGTTTGGAGCGAACAGCACTTCGCTGCTGCTTCCTCAGCAAGGCTTCAGTCGCGTCAGGGAAGAAGAGTTGCGGGAGAGCTGGTGCCTCTTGGGCCTTGATTTCCCGGGCTCCATATTGGCGACCTGGGTTCACCCTGCCAGGCCGAATTAAGTAGACACAGCTACAACGCTTCAGTAGCGTGTGTAGCCTAGGATGGCACTCTATGCCCACTACCATCTCACACAGTAGGAATCGCTTGGCCTTTTACTCTGGCGCTCAGGCGGACTCGCGGACTAGGCCAGTGCTTTCCCCACAGGAAAGGAGAGGTGACAGGAACCCTGCACACCGTCTGTCCACTGAATAGGGAGCTTTGGGGGACTGTCCCCACTCCTTCCCCTTAAACCCCGTGCCAACTCCAAGCTTCCACATCGTGGAGGAAGTCAGCATCTGACTCCCTGTTATTTCAGGGAGCTGTTGCTGCGTGTTCAGCGTAGGCGCCTGGTGGCTAGAGCATGTATGCCCCAGGGACAGGTGGCCAAGGAGCTGCTGTCTCCTTGGGCCCAGAGGCTCAGGACAGGCATGCTTTCTACCCAGACTCCTTCCTAAATGTGGAGCGCGCACCCTGTCATACTCATCCCCTCCTGTCTACTTCGCAGCCAGGCTTCCGTCTCTCTGCACTGGGAGCCGGTGACACTTTTATTACCACTAGCCGCTGTGCCTGTCAGGGCCGGCTCTCCTGCTTCGTAACCGTTTCCAGACCAGAAGGCCAACGGCTCCTGCTCTTCTCCCCGGGCATCGTGCTGCACCTTCCACAGATATGCTCCTGGGGAGCGCAGTGCAAAACGTGTCCCTTTCCTTAAGGCTCTTTCCACAGGCGCAAGCGCGCTTCTCTCTCAGGCAGAGGGGATGCCGAGGCATAGAGGATTTCGCTCCATGCGGGTTTATTACACAGGGCTGAGAAGACTAGCTCAGGCAACAGGAGAATTCCTCAGCCCCAACTCTGATTTCCCAAAGAATGCTGTGCTTTCCCAGGGGGGATGCCAGGGCAAAGAGTTTGCACGGGGTTTAAGGGAAGTAGTGGGGACAGTCCCCAAAGCTCGCTATTCAGTGAACAGGCCGTGTGCAGGGGTCCTGTCACCTCTCCTTTCCTGTGGGGAAAACACTGGCCTAGTCCGAGAATCCGCCTGAGCGCCAGAGTAAAAGGCCAAGCAATGCCTACACTGGGAGATGGCAGTGTGCATAGAGTGTCATCCTCGGCTACGCAGGCTACTGCAGAATTCTGGCTGTGTCTGCTGAGTTCGGCCTGGCAGGGTGGACCCAGTACCCGAACATGGAGCCCGGGAAAGCAAGGCCCAAGAGGCACCAGCTCTCCCGCAACTCTTCTTCCCTGACGCGACTGAAGCCTTGCTGAGGAAGCAGCAGCGAAGTGCTGTTCGCTCCAAACCAAAGCCTCTGTGAAAGCACAAAATTCGCTCATAAAGTTCTGCGGGCTGCTGCTCCATGCCTGAGTCCAATCTCGCTGTTGGAGAAAACCGCATACAAAGAAAGGCTCTTTTCCTGGGCATCTCCTCTGGGAAAGCACAGCGTTCCTTGGGACATCAGAGTTGGGTTTGGGGATGCTGCTGCTGCTTGCCTGAGCTAGTCTCCGCAGCTCGGTGGAAGATACCCGCATGGAGCAAAATGCCCTTTGCCCTAGCATCCCCTCTGCCTGAGAAGCCAAGTGTGGGAAAGGCGCAGGACGCCGCCCCTGGAGAAGAGAAGGAGCCCTTGGACTTGCGGTCCGGAAACGCACGGGAAGCAGGCCGTGGCATGGTGAACCCAGGACGCGAATATGGAGCTCGGGAAAGCAAGGCCCAAGAGGCACCAGCTCTCCCGCAACTCTTCTTCCTTGACGCGACTGAAGCCTTGCTGAGGAAGCAGCAGCGAAGTGCTGTTCGCTCCAAGCCAAAGCCTCTGTGAAAGCACAGCATTCGATGAGAAATGTTCTGCGGGCTGCTGCTGCTTGCTTGAGTCCAGTCTCGCGGTGGGAGAAACCCACTACAGAGAAAGCCACTTTGCCTAGTCATCTCCCCTGGGAAAGCAAAACGTTTCTTGGGAAATCAGAGTTGGGTTTGGGGATGCTGCTGCTGCTTGCCTGAGCTAGTCCCCGCAGCTCGGTGGAAGATACCCGCATGGAACGAAATAACCTTTACCCTAGCATCCCCTCTGCCTGAGAGAGAAGCCAAGGGTGGGGAAGGCGCAGCACGCCGCCCACGGAGAAGAGAAGGAGCCGTTGGCCTTGGGGTCGGGAAATGCTCGGGAAGCAGGATAGCCTGCCGTGGCACGAACAGCAGGCCGTTGGCAGGTCAAGTGTCACCCACTCCCTGTGCGGAGAGATGGAAGCCTGGCTGCTAAGAAGACATGAGGGGTCGACTAGGGCAGAGGTGAAGGGACTGGCCTAGACGCCGAGTCTGCCTGTGCGCCAGAGCAAAAGGCAAAGCCTTACCTACCCCAGTAGATGGTAATAGGCATAGAGTGCCATGCTAAGATACACACCCTGCTGCAGGGCTGTGACTGTGTCAGCTGAGTTCGGCATAGCACCGTGAACCCCGGGCGTGAACTTGGAGCCCGGGAAAGCAAGTCCAAAGAGACACCAGATCTCCCGTGACTCTTCTTCCCTGCCGCGACACAGTGAACACCCAAAGCCTTTCTGAGGAAGCAGCAGCGAAGTGCCTTTCGTGCCAACCTGAAAACCTCTGCGAAAGCATAGCAGTCGCTGGGAAATCAGAGTCGGTTCTGTGGGCTGCTTTTGTTGCTTGCCTTAGCCTAGAATTCGCAGCACTATGGGAGAATCCCGCATTGAGCGAAAGCCTCTTTGCTCGGACATCCTCTCTGGGAAAGGACAGCATTCTTTGGGAAATCAGAGTAGGGTCTGAGGGATTCTCCAGTTGCCTGAGCTGGTCTCCTCAGCACTGTGTAATAAACCGGCATGGAAAGAAATCCTCTATGCCTCGGCATCCCCTCTGCCTATGAGAGAAGCGCGCTTGCGCCTGTGGAAAAAGCCTTAAGGAAAGGGACACGTTTTGCACTGCGCTCCCCAGGAGCATATCTGTGGAAGGTGCAGCACGCTGCCCGGGGAGAAGAGTAGGAGCCGTTGGCCTTCTGGTCTGGAAACGGTTACGAAGCAGGAGAGGCGGCCCTGACAGGCACAGCGGCTGGTGGTAATACAAGTGTCACCGGCTCCCAGTGCAGAGAGTCGGAAGCCTGGCTTCTAAGTAGGAGGAGAAGAGTATGGCAGGTCGCGTGCTCCACTCTTAGGAAGGAGTCTAGGTAGAAAGCATGCCTGTCCTGAGCCTCTGGGCCCAAGGAGACAGCAGCTCCTTGGCCACCTGTCCCTGGGGCATACATGCTCTAGCCACCAGGCGCCTACGCTGAACTCGCAGCAACAGCTCCCTGAAATAACAGGGAGTCAGATGCTGACTTCCTCCACGATGTGGAAGCTTGGAGTTTGCACGGGGTTTAAGGGAAGTAGTGGGGACTGTCCCCAAAGCTCGCTATTCAGTGGACAGGCCGTGGGCAGGGATCCTGTCACCTCTCCTTTCCTGTGGGGAAAGCACTGGCCTAGTCCGAGAATCCGCCTGAGCGCCAGAGTAAAAGGCCAAGCAATGCCTACACTGGGAGATGGCAGTGTGCATAGAGTGTCATCCTCGGCTACGCAGGTACTGCAGAATTCTGGCTGTGTCTGCTTAGTTCGGCCTGGCAGGGTGTACCCAGTACCCGAACATGGAGCCCGGGAAAGCAAGGCCCAAGAGGCACCAGCTGTCCCGCAACTCTTCTTCCCTGACGCGACTGAAGCCTTGCTGAGGAAGCAGCAGCGAAGTGCTGTTCGCTCCAAACCAAAGCCTCTGTGAAAGCACAAAATTCGCTCATAAAGTTCTGCGGGCTGCTGCTGCATGCCTGAGTCCAATCTCGCTGTTGGAGAAAACCGCATACAAAGAAAGGTTCTTTTCCTGGGCATCTCCTCTGGGAAAGCACAGCGTTCCTTGGGACATCAGAGTTGGGTTTGGGGATGCTGCTGCTGCTTGCCTGAGCTAGTCTCCGCAGCTCGGTGGAAGATACCCGCATGGAGCAAAATGCCCTTTGCCCTAGCATCCCCTCTGCCTGAGAGAGAAGCCAAGTGTGGGAAAGGCGCAGGACGCCGCCCCTGGAGAAGAGAAGGAGCCCTTGGACTTGGGGTCCGGAAACGCACGGGAAGCAGGCCGTGGCATGGTGAACCCAGGACGCGAATATGGAGCCCGGGAAAGCAAGGCCCAAGAGGCACCAGCTCTCCTGCAACTCTTCTTCCTTGACGCGACTGAAGCCTTGCTGAGGAAGCAGCAGCGAAGTGCTGTTCGCTCCAAGCCAAAGCCTCTGTGAAAGCACAGCATTCGATGAGAAATGTTCTGCGGGCTGCTGCTGCTTGCTTGAGTCCAGTCTCGCGGTGGGAGAAACCCACTACAGAGAAAGCCACTTTGCCTAGTCATCTCCCCTGGGAAAGCAAAACGTTTCTTGGGAAATCAGAGTTGGGTTTGGGGATGCTGCTGCTGCTTGCCTGAGCTAGTCCCCGCAGCTCGGTGGAAGATACCCGCATGGAACGAAATAACCTTTACCCTAGCATCCCCTCTGCCTGAGAGAGAAGCCAAGGGTGGGGAAGGCGCAGCACGCCGCCCACGGAGAAGAGAAGGAGCCGTTGGCCTTGGGGTAGGGAAATGCTCGGGAAGCAGGATAGCCTGCCGTGGCACGAACAGCAGGCCGTTGGCAGGTCAAGTGTCACCCACTCCCTGTGCGGAGAGATGGAAGCCTGGCTGCTAAGAAGACATGAGGGGTCGACTAGGGCAGAGGTGAAGGGACTGGCCTAGACCCCGAGTCTGCCTGTGCGCCAGAGCAAAAGGCAAAGCCTTACCTACCACAGTAGATGGTAATAGGCATAGAGTGCCATGCTAAGATACACACCCTGCTGCAGGGCTGTGACTGTGTCAGCTGAGTTCGGCATAGCACCGTGAACCCCGGGCGTGAACTTGGAGCCCGGGAAAGCAAGTCCAAAGAGACACCAGATCTCCCGCGACTCTTCTTCCCTGCCGCGACACAGTGAACACCCAAAGCCTTTCTGAGGAAGCAGCAGCGAAGTGCCTTTCGTGCCAACCTGAAAACCTCTGCGAAAGCATAGCAGTCGCTGGGAAATCAGAGTCGGTTCTGTGGGCTGCTTTTGTTGCTTGCCTTAGCCTAGTATTCGCAGCACTATGGGAGAATCCCGCATAGAGCGAAAGGCTCTTTGCCCTGGCATCCCCTCTGGGAAAGCACAGCATTCTTTGGGAAATCAGAGTCGGGGCTGAGGGATTCTCCTGTTGCCTGAGCTGGTCTTCTCAGCCCTGTGTAATAAACCCGCATGGAGCGAAATCCTCTATGCCTCGGCATCCCCTCTGCCTATGAGAGAAGCGCGCTTGCGCCTGTGGAAAAAGCCTTAAGGAAAGGGACACGTTTTTCACTGCGCTCCCCAGGAGCATATCTGTGGAAGGTGCAGCACGCTGCCCGGGGAGAAGAGCAGGAGCCATTGGCCTTCTGGTCTGGAAACGGTTACGAAGCAGGAGAGCCGGCCCTGACAGGCACAGCGGCTGGTGGTAATACAAGTGTCACCGGCTCCCTGTGCAGAGAGACGGAAGCCTGTCTTCTAAGTAGACAGGAGGGGATTAGTATGGCAGGTCGCGTGCTCCACTCTTAGGAAGGAGTCTGGGTAGAAAGCATGCCTGTCCTGAGCCTCTGGGCCCAAGGAGACAGCAGCTCCTTGGCCACCTGTCCCTGGGGCATACATGCTCTAGCCACCAGGCGCCTACGCAGAACTCGCAGCAACATGCTGACTTCCTCCACGATGTGGATCTTGGAGTTGGCACGGGGTTTATGGGAAGGAGTGGGGACAGTCCCCAAAGCTCCCTATTCAGTGGACAGGCGGTGTGCAGGGATCCTGTGAACTCTCCTTTCCTGTGGGGAAAGCACTGGCCTAGTCCGCGGTTTTGCCTGAGCGCCAGAGTAAAAGGCCAAGCGATGCCTACCTTGGGAGATGGTAGTGTGCATAGAGTGCCATTTTGGTTATGCACGCTACTGCAGCGTTGTGGCTGTGTCTACTTAATTCGGCCTGGCATGGTGAACCCAGGACGCGAATATGGAGCCCGGGAAAGCAAGGCCCAAGAGGCACCTGCTCTCCCGCAACTCTTCTTCCCTGACGCGACTGAAGCCTTGCTGAGGAAGCAGCAGCGAAGTGCGGTTCGCTCCAAGCACAAGCCTCTGTGAAAGCACAGCATTCGATGAGAAATGTTCTGCGGGCTGCGACTCCTTGCTTGATTCCAGTCTCGCGGTGGGAGAAACCCACTACAGAGAAAGCCTCTTTGCTTGGGCATCTCCCTGGGAAAGTACAGCGTTCCTTGGGACATCATAGTTGGGTTTGGGGATGCTGCTGCTACTGCCTGAGCTAGTCTCCGCAGCTCGATGGATGGTACCCGCATGGAGCGAAATGCCATTTATGCTAGCATCCCCTCTGCCTGAGAGAGAAGCCAAGTGTGGGGAAGGCGCAGCACGCCGCCCCTGGAGAAGAGAAGGAGCTCTTGGCCTTGGTGTTGGGAAACGCACGGGAAGCAGGATAGCCTGCCGTGGCACGAACAGCAGGCCGGTGGCAAGACAAGTGTTAACCGCTCCCTGTGCGGAGAGATGGAACCCTGGCTGCTAAGGAGACATGAGGGGACGACTAAGGCAGAGGCGCCTGCTCCACTCTGAGGAAGGAGTCTGGGCAGAAGGTAGGCTTGTCCTGTGCCTCTCGTACCAAGGGGACAGCATCCTCTTGGCCACCTGTCCCAATGCAGACTTGTGCTTGCCACCAGGTGACATACCCTAAACTCGCAGAAACAACCCCATGGAGGAACGGGCAGTCAGATGCCGTCTACCACCAAGATGTGGCAGCGATGTGGGTGGCAGGTGGTGTGCGGGGGAAAGGTTGGAGACAGTCCCCCACAGTTCCCCATCCCGTGCATGGGCTGTGTGCAGGGATCCTGTCGCCTCCTCTCTCCTGTGGTGAAGGCACTGGCCAAGAACCGAGTCTGCCTGAGCGCCAGAGCAAAGGCAAAGCCTTAACTACCCCGGGAGATGGTAATAGGCATAGAGTACCATGCTAAGACACAAACGCTACTGCAGTGTTGTGACTGTGTCTGCTGAGTTCGGCATAGCAAGGTGAACACCGGGCGTGAACTTGGAGCCCGGGAAAGCAAGTCCCAAGAGACACCAGCTCTCATGCGTCTCTTCTTCCCTGCCGCGACAGAGTGAACACCCAAAGCCTTTCTGAGGAAGCTGCAGCGAAGTGCTGTTTGTACCAAGCTGAAAACCTCTGCAAAAGCATAGCAGTTGGTGGGAAATCAGAGTCGGTTCTGTGGGCTGCTTTTGTTGCTTGCCTTAGCCTAGTATTCGCAGCACTATGGGCGAATCCCGCATAGAGCGAAAGCCTCTTTGCCCTGGCATCCTCTCTGGGAAAGCACAGCATTCTTTGGGAAATCAGACTCGGGTCTGTGGGATGCTCCTGTTTGCCTGAGCTGGGCTCCACAGCACGGTGTAACAAACCCGCATGGAGCGAAATCCTCTTTGCCTGGGCATCCCCTCTGCCTGAGAGAGAAGAATGCTTGCGCCTGTTGAAAGAGCCTTAAGGAATGGGACTGGTCTTTCACTGCGCTCCCCAGGAGCATCTGAGGAAGGTGCAGCACGCTGCCCATGGAGAAGAGCAGGAGCCGTTGGCCTTCTGGTCTGGAAACGGTTGCGAAGCAGGAGAGCCGGTCCTGGCAGGCACAGCGGCCGGTGGCAATACAAGTGCCTCCCGCTCCCTGTGCAGAAAGACAGAAGCCTGGCTGCTAAGGAGACAGGAGGGGATGAGTGGGCCAGGGCGCGTGCTCTGTCTTAGGAAGGATTCTGGGCAGAAAGCATGCCTGTCCTGAGCCTCAGGGCCCAAAGAGATAGCAGCTCCTTGGCCTCCTGTCCCTGGGGCAGACATGCTCTAGCCACCAGGCGCCTACCCTGAACTCGCAGAAACAGCTCCTGAAATAACGGGGAGTCAGATGCCTTCTTCCTCCAGGATGTGGAAGCTTGGAGGATGCACGGGGTTTAAGGGGAAGGAGTGGGGACAGTCCCCCAAAGCTCCCTATTCAGTGTACGGACGGTGTGCAGGGATCCTGTCACCCCTCCTTTCCTGTGGGGAAAGCGCTGGCCTAGTCGGCGAGTGCGCCTGAGCCCCAGAGTAAAAGGCCAAGCGATGCCTACACTGGGAGATGGTAGTGTGCATAGAGTGCCATCCTAGGCTATGCATACTACTGGAGGATTGTAGCAGGATGAACCCAGGACACGAACATGGAGCACGGGAAAGCAAGGCCCAAGAGGCATCAGCTCTCCCACAGCTCTTCTTCCCTGACGCGACTGAAGCCTTGCTGAGGAAGCAGCAGCGAAGAGCTGTTCGCTCCAAGCCAAAGCCTCTGCAAAAGCACAGCATTCAATGAGAAATGTTCTGCTGGCTGCTGCTGCTTGCCTGAGCCCAGTCTCGCGGTTGCAAAAACCCGCATACAGCGAAAGCCTTTTTGCCTGGGCATCTTCCCCCGGAAACCAGAGCGTTCCTTGGGAAATCAGAGTTGGGTTTGAGGATGCTGCTGCTGCTTGCCTGAGCTAGTCTCCGCATCTCGGTGGAAGATACCCGCATGGAGCGAAATACCCTTTGCCCTAGCATCCCCTCTGCCTGATAGAGAAGCCAAGTGTGGGGAAGGCGCAGCACGCCGCCCCTGGAGAAGAGAAGGAGCCTTTGGCCTTGGGGTCCGGAAACGCATGGGAAGCAGGATAGCCTGCCGTGGCACGAACAGCAGGCCGGTGGCAAGACAAGTGTCACCCGCTCCCTGTGCGGAGAGATGGAAGCCTGGTTGCTAAAGAGTCATGAGGGGACGACAAGGGCAGGGTCGCGTGCTCCACTCTGATGAAGGAGTTTGGGCAGACGGCAGGCCTGTCCTTTTCCTCTGGTCCCAAGGGGACAGCATCCCCTTGGCCACCTGTCCCAAGGGCAGTCCTGGGCTTGCCACCAGGAGCCATTCCCGGAACTCGCAGAAACAACCCCATGGAGAAACGGGTGCACTATCTAAAAAGAGATCAGTGAACTTGGACTGGAGTTAGTAGACATGGAAGAAAATAAGATATTACAGAGAAGAATACTCTGTTGTCCACAACCTAAACGGGCTGGGATTCCCATCATTTGGGTCCCTGTAGCTTTACAAAAGTCAATTAAATTTTTGTGTCTCCTATTAAAGTTGATTCCCCAGTACTTTTTCAAACATCTCTTGTAAAGTATTGTTTCCCAGAAAGAAAGGGATTTTGCACATGTATCTGCCTTTGTCTCTGGTCATGATCTCAGGATCCTGGGATCGAGCTCCATATCGGGCTTCCTGCTCATTAGGGAGTATACTTCTCAGTCTCTCTCTGCAGCTACCTCCCCCTGCCTCACTCATGCTCTCTCTCAAATAAATAAATACAATCTTTAATTTTTTAATTAAAAATAAGATAAATAAAATAAAATAAAAAGTCTGGTCTTACTGCCCCATTTAGCTCCTTTTTCTTTGAGTTGTATTTAAAGCAGCATGAGCGAACATGATGCTCTCAAACTTAAAAAAAAAAAAGGAAAAAATTGAGTTTTGTTAGGATTTAAGATCTTGTCTGCTAGACAAAAACGTTGGCTTTGTTAACGTGAAAATTAACAAGAGAATAAGATAGAATTCTAATTTTTGTAGAAATTAAAAATTTCCTCCAACACAATTACATACAGACCCATTAAGTAAATTCATTCCAATGTCCCAAACCAACCTTTTCTAATAGTAATGCATCTGTGTAAAAAGGGTCAACCCAAGGAATAAATAAATATTATTATTTTTTTCCTGTCTCTTCCACAGTCACATCTGGGTATATTGGTAGCAAGCCAATTATCTATCTTATAAGACATGATATCATAAGAAGGGTATTCTGTCCATTTGGACAACTGAAAATGATTGTAATTTTATCTTGGTGCCGTAACTTGAGATGGCACAGTGTGGGTTATGAATATATATATATATTTTTTTTACTGGGAAGAAGAGATTATTGAGATATTGGTTATCCAAGAGAGACTGACAGGTGTTGATAGTTGCCAGGTCAATATCCATCTACTTTTTCCTTTAATATCAGAAAGCACTGAGGGATTGACAACAAGGAAACTTAAAACAACATCAAATATTTTATTGTCTCTTTTCTTGTTATATTGTAACCATATGACAAAGTATCAGTCGTACAAGCTATCATTCTCTTTTACCTCTATCTTTCTGCCAGAAATGTGTGCTTAATAGTGAGAACTCCAACAGCAATTTTTGCAACTGTGAATAAAAAGCCATGAAAACCTCTAAGATATTTCACTTGACTTTCTTTTTTTCATTTTCATTTTTATTTTTTTTAAAGATTTTCATTTATTTATTTGACAGAGAGAGGTTACAAGTAGGCAGAGAGGCAGGCAGAGAGAGAGAGAGGAGGAAGCAGGCTCCCTGCTGAGCAGAGAGCCCGATGCGAGACTCTATCCCACGACCCTGGGATCATGACCTGAACCAAAGACAGTGGCTTAACCCACTGAGCCACCCAGGCGTCCCTCCATTCAATTTCTTAACTGAGTCTCAAATGCATCCTGAGTTCTAACCTAAACCTAAGTTCTACTTCTTACACGTTGTTATATGACCAAATTCTTTCAGTTCAGTATTTTGTAACATTTTAATATTAATCAATTGATGCTTTGTCTGTGTATTTCTATGAAAATAATTGGAATACTGTAGATTTATTGATATATTTATAGATTTATAATCAAAGTTTCATCAGTTGAAGTTTTTGGAAATTTCAAATATAATGATTAACCTAAAATGATACTGCCTCAAATCCCTCTGATATCAAGGCCCAACACCTGATTATAGCCAAACCTGTGGTGGATAATTCCATGGGAAATTGCAGTTACTTAACACTGATAGCACCTCATGTTCTCTCTCTCATTTTAGAATGTGTCCAACACAACCCCAAAGTGTAGGAGAGTTAATGTCCTCTGAGGACAGCTCTCAGTGAAGTGGAAATAAGAACCATAGATAAAATTGTCAGTTTTCAATTCTTCATGAGGACAACCTAAAGAAGTTTCTCAGGACATTTCAGTAAAAGCAAGCCTTCATTTTCTTTCAACAACAATTATATCAACAATGTACCTCTTTGACAAAGTTGCTTCTTCACTGTATCACTTTCCCATTCTTTTCTGCCTTGGATAATCTCCCAGATAAACTAACAGTACTCAAATCCTTTGTCCTACTCTTTGCCCTCGGATAGAAACACCTCAGTGAGCTCTGTGTCTACAATCCTGTCCTTTGCAGCACTGTCCTTGATAAACAGACATTGTGCGCTTTCTTGCTCAGAATTACCTTGGAGGACTTTTTTCTCCAGAAGAGCAGCTCTGAACTCTGGAGTCAGGAAAGCCAGAGCAGCGTCAGCACAGGGTAAATCCATCATGCTCTGCTAGGCCCAGAAATGCTGAGATAAGGATAAATAGGAAATGCGCATGGGATCAGTCAGTAGAGGTTGGGATTAGGCTTTGGCATTGGTCCTGCCTAGTGCCTGCCTTCCCTCCACACCAGTTCTGATGCTCTGGGACAGGGCACACCGTGGCAGGTCTCCAGACATTTTTGGGTTTCCTTACAGTGTGTTTCCTCACTACCTGACTGCCCATCCTCAGATGTGGGATGCCTCATAGAGCCCAGCAGGGGCTTTGGAGTCTTTGTTGTGTGTTTTTTTTTTTCTTTCACTGTTCGGCTTCCTTTTGAATGGGGTTGATGCTTTCTAATGTGGGGGGCAAGAGGGAAGTGTATCCAGTCCATTTGATGGCAGATGCACTGTGAGTGATTTCTCACCAGCTCCCAGAGCACCGAGCTTGCTCTTTCTGCCGTTGGGTAAATGTAAACTTGGAGTCCACTGCTCTGAGCGATTTCCCAGGTTGCTGCTAGGCGGTCAGTTTTAGCTGATTGAGGAGACAGCAGTAGTTGGTACTGGGGAGGTACTTGGGAGGGAGAATGAGGCAGGCAGAGAAGAGGGGGATTCGTGTATGAACGGTAGGACAGGGCAAGAGAGAGGAGGGGGTCAGAGAATGGGAGAAGAAGGGCACGAATGGGAGAGCCCAAGGAACGTGGTGGAAACATGCAGTTGTACCCACACTGACCTAAAATAGCTCCATCCCCTTGCCTGGGCCCTGTGGCCCGGGCCAGGCTGTGTTGGTGGCTTCTATGACCTCCCCGCTCCTCACCCCTCGCACCTGGGGCCTGCTGCACAGTTTGTCCCGAAAATTGATGGCGTGCAGGTGCAGGTGCCTGAGCGCTGTAAGGCATGGGGGCCGGTGGGGGTGGCAGGTTTTAACTTTGGGAATTACACTTCTCTAATTGTCTCTACTAGCCCTCTCTGGACTAGAGAGATTTTGGAGAGAATTGCCACGGAATTTAACCAGTTACAGTTTCATGCTGTTCAGAGAAAAGGCATGCCTCTTCTGGACAAAGTAAGACCAGTAAGTATTGGTTTCGATTTTCAATTTGCTGTTTGCGAATTTCCTGGATGATTTTTGTTTGACCTAGCATTGCCCCTGATAATTGCTACTTTACAGGATTTTGAAGCTAGCTTTGAATTTTTTTTTTTCAGTATCTCCTGCTTGGGACCCTTCTTCCATTATGTCACACTAGATAGATTTTGTGTAAAGACACAAGCGTAGTCTCCAAACTATGCAAGTAAAATTAATTCTGAATTTCATGTAACTTGACACATCATATGATGTAGTCAGAGTTCATTTATCCAAAGCCCTTGACTGGGTTTAAATGCACGTTTGTCAGATTTACTCCGTAGCTTAAGAGGCAAATAACTTTTTGTCATTCCGTAATTGTCTAAACTTCACTTTGATGAAGCCGACTTACTTTCAAAGAAATCATACGGAGGGGACGCCTCAGTGGCTCGGTCAGTTAAGCCACTGCCTCTGGCTTAGGTCATGATCCCAGGGTCCTGGGATCAAGTCCCACCTTGGGCTCCTTGTTTGGCAGGAAGCCTGCTTCTCTTTCTGCCTATGCCTCCTTATGTGCTTGTGCTCTCTCTCGACAAATAAATAAATAAAAACCTTTAAAAAAGAAAGAAAGAAAGAAAGCAATCATGGGGAGAAGAGATTCATTGTTATTCTCTAGGAAATGTTGGGATTTTAATCTTACATATATTCTGGTAGAATTAGAGGCTCGATTTATATATATAACACATATGTATATAAATTATACACATATATTTGAGCTTTTAGAAACTGTTGTGCCTGGACCTTCTTTCCTGGTCTCTCTGTTCTTGCAGCGTATAGCCCACATTACGGCCATGCTGCAGCAGTCCCTGGGAGGCCTGTTGCTAGAAGGGCTTCAGACTTCCAATGTGGACATCATACGGCACTGCCTCTGAACTTAAGCTACATTTGACAAGACACGGGATGCAGAGGCGTTAGTTGGTCAAGTACTGGTGAAACCGTACATGGATGAGGTTTATGCCCCCATGCACCTCATTCCACAAACACAGAGCATCTAATCTGGCTTCGTTTCTTGACTGGGTGCGAGAGAGCTCAGGGCTCTTCCTTGAAGATGCTCTTAGTTCCTGCTCTTCTGGATGTAAGAAAAGGTTGGTCCCGCTTGGAGCCAATCAGCATGGCAGGAATCAGGCATACGCTCTTTTCTCTTCCAGTGATGCCATAACTCAGGGATCATCTTAATTTAGTAGGGGTGAGGGACTTGCCTAGGAAGAAGGTACGGATCAGAACATTTTCAGGTCAATTTCCATTTCCATAAATTATACGTTAATGAAGTTGCCGAAAAGCGTGACCCCACCAAGGCGCCCGTGCCCACTGGAGGAGCTGGAAGACAGCTCTGTGCGCAGGGAAAGTCTGTGAGGGGAGGCGTCTTCGCAGAATTGATGTGGCTTAAGTCTTGAAGACCATGGGGGAGTTTGCCAGGCTAGGAAGGTGGGAGGGAGGGAATATTCAAAGATAAAGGGCTTTGAAGGGTGAGTTAGCGGGGTAGTACCTTAAGTCCGGAACTTGGTTACCCAGTGTTCTTGACCTATAAGGATACAGTTAAATACAGGGAGTCAGTGTATCCTGCCTCTGAGCGGCCGGAGTATGGGCTGCACCATGTGAGGCCGCCAGCAATCAGCAGCTTCCAACTTAGAGAGCGTTGGTTTCATCTAGTTCAGGCTGACAGAAGTCATGAAGCCAGTCTCAGCGTTTGAGGGCTTTCTTCCAGTCACCTGCCAGTGCGAGTGCTCTTTCTGTCCAGTAAGTATAAAGCTACCCACCATGACTTCAGGATGAAAGGCTTCCAGTTTTAAAACGAGACAGTATCCCAGTGATAGAAGTGAAATTGAAGGATTAATTTCAGTAATCTTCTCAGCTTCATTAATACTACTGAAAGTAAATGATCTGTCAGTTCTTTGTATGTATCCTATTATAGTTCATAGCTCTCTCTGTGGGGGTGAAAAAGATTACATTATTCTTTGTCACTAAGTGAAAATATTTTAGCTGTTTAATTTATGCCCTTTTCATTGAACTGAATCTAATATGCTAAATTAGGGAAGTACTTTACGTTTCTGTGTCGTTAAGTGAACTGTGGCCACGTTTGTATTTTAAGTTTGTATGCTTGTCATTCACCTCCTGCAACTCAGCCTCACCCAAAAAAATAAAATACTAAAGCAAAATAAGATGTGTTTTCTTCCCTCACTTTCCATCTCAGCCCTTTCCCTGTTCTGGAGACGGTAGAGGATAAGGCCAGGGTGAAGATGGTACAGAGCTGTTGTCTGCAGATACAGTATTTCGCTTTTAAGCTCAGAAGGGAAGCAGATGAGTGTGTGTGATGTTTTAGCTTCAGGCCAGTTTCTGTCCCTCAGCCTCTGTGTCCCCCAGGGTTGGAGCAGTATTCCCAAATCCCGGGACCTAGATTTTCATGCCGTTGTTACTTACCTCCTGTTTAGAAAGCATACTGAGTGGGGAGGAGGAAGGACGAAGTGCATTTTTAAGGTTTACACGATTCTTTTCTCTGTAGTGTATAGTTCATACTTCTCTTTTAGGTGCTTTAAAAACAAACAAAAACACAAACAAAGAAACAAACAAATAAAATAAAACGCTCTTCCTTCTGCTAGGTGATTGTAGAGCAGATCGTTGAGTCTCATCCGGATGGCCTGATGATCATGTATGCTAATAAGCTCCTGGAGTTTGTTCCTCACCACTGCCGCCTTCTTCAAGAGGTCACAGGAGGGGCCATCTCAAGGTGACGTAAAATGCTGTGTATGCACCTGAGCTCAGTTTAGTGACCACCTGTCACCTCCTCATGTGCCGCTGATCCCTGGCTGTCCTGTCTGACCCGGGAACGTGGGAACATGTGCTCTTCCCTATTTGTTACCAGTGCTGTGAGGCAGGTGTCGCTTGACTGGGTTTACAGGGAAGGGAATGAAGAGTGGGGATGAATCTCAACGGTGACATTTGTGTGACTCCAGAGCCTCTGCTTTTCTCTTGTCTATACTTTCTCCTTAACCAGGTTCAAAATCAGAATTGGTTTCCTTCCATTATTGTGATGTCATCATCGGTCTAGAAATACCAATTCATTTTAATTCAACACGTTTTATACTGATGGCAATTAAAGCCATGTTCGGTTTTCGCTCCCTCTCTTATTTCATTTCCATGGCTTTCCAGTTCTGTTTCATGAATATCCCATTACCTTCCACCATCTCCGTCATCCCAGTCCAGACCTTTGTCGCCTTTTGTTCGAGGGTAGCGGGCTCTCCCCACCTGGTCTCCTAGCTCCACCTGTCCCTCTTCATTGCAGCCCTCAGCTGTCCCACCTGCCCAGAGCTCTGCAGCCTTCCTGAGTCGCTCGTGGCTTCTCATCGCCCACAGAGGAGCATCCAGTCTTCCTGCGCAACCTGTGACCCTTGGTGCTGGAGTCCTAGTGGTTCTCCGCTGTAGAACTTTTTACTGTGGAACTTTCCCCCATACCACTATGGTTCCTGGCCAGACAGGAGCGCTTGACCTTACCTAACACACCTGGTACAGAAGATCCCTGACTTCACCTTGGTTCAGTTTATGGTTTTTTGACTTTTTATAATAGTGCAGAAGCGATATGCATTTAGTTTGGATCTTTTCCCAGGCTGGTGATCTACAGTCGGGTCCTCTTTTGTAATGCTGGGCAGGGGCAGCGAGCACAGCCCCCAGGCAAACCACGTGATCACGAAGGTCAGCAACCAACACACTTGAACCGTCCTGTTCTGGCTTTCAGTGCACTGTTCAGTAAGTTACATGAGATACCAGACATTTTATTGTGAAATAGGCTTTGTGTTAGAGGATTTTGCCCAATTGTGCAATACTGTAAATTTCTCAACACATTTAAGTTAGGCGGGGCTAAGCTCTGATGTTCAGTCGCTTAGGTGTTTTCCATGCATTTTCAACTAAAGAGATTTCCAGCTGAACAATGGGTTTATTAGAATCCGAGGCCGTCATAAGCTGAGGAACATCTGTCTATACTGTGCGCCTCTGTGTTTTCCTTCATTGCTTCCTGTCTCATATCCCTTTGTCTTTCTGTTGATCTGTCACTCCACATGAAGCTCCAGTCAAATACAACTTCTTTTTTTTTTTAGGTTATTTATTTATTTACTTATTAGAGAAAGCATGAGCAGAGGGGGCGGCAAAGAGTGAAGCAGGCTCCCCACTGAGCAGGGAGCCCGATGTGGGACTCAATCCCAGGACCCTGAGATCATGACCTGAGCCACCCAAGTGCCCCCAGGTTATGGCTATTTCAAGAAAAAGTCCTATTTGTGAATTCTTCATCTAGTGAAGATGAATTAAAATCAGAAAGTCAACTCTGCCACCTTTAAAAACCCAGGAACAAAAAAAAATTCCACGACCAGGTATAACCCTATCCACAATAAATCACTTTCAATCCAGTCCTAAAAACTAATACAGAGTAGGAAGAAAGCATTACAGAAAAATTTTGTTTTCATTAATCAAGCTGGAAAATAATGGGCCTTACATGAATGCCCTTTAGGAAGACAGTTCTTATAGTTTAATGTTGATGGAAACTAACATTACATTCGAAATGCATGTTAAAACCATGACTGTAGATTAACTACCACTTCCAGTCGTCAGAAGATGAAAAATGGTCAAGAGTCACCCAAACTGAATCCTGGTTCCTCCTGGAAAATGTGTTCCTAAATATTTTCCCCCTGAACTACTGTGCTCTTTCTGTATCTTACACAGCAGATATTGCGATGCACAAACACATCCAGAAGGCCTTTGAGGGCTGACAGCCTGCTGGAACAATGAGGAATTCACCCGGGTTTCTGCCTTTCTGCCGGGCCCAGAAAGTTCTGGGTAACCCAGGTGACGTGTCATGAGAATACAAGTGTAGCTCACACCATACGTATTATCTCCTCAGGGTAGACACCAAAATCCATGTTCCTATATGAAAATCCGAGATGCGTACAGAAATCAAGAGTGATTCTGTCATCTTGAAAGAAAAACAGACTGTTGCACTGCCACATGCCTCGTTTCTCCTCGAGTGACTGCAGGAAATAGCGATTGCAGTCAGAAATCTCAGAAAGAAAAATTGAGTAAGGGCAACACCTGAAGTTTATTCCTAAAAATACTTGGAGAACGACTGTGACCAATAAACCAGGGCTTATTGAGACTATGTCAATGAGCTTATACCATCCCATGTCCTGGTCAAACCCTCATGTCTGGGAGATGGAGGGACGTCTTCATCTTCCAGAGCTACTATTAGGGAAAAAGGTGGAGACAATACTGAGTCCCTCCTTCAGCAGGAGAGCCAAAAACACCTTGCCCCTCCATAATCCCAAATGAAAATAAACATCTCAGGGCGCCTGGATGGGTTAAGCTTCTGCCATTGGCTGGGATGGAGCCCCGCGTCGGGCTCTTTGCTCAGCGGGGAGCCCACTTCCCTCCTTCTTTCTCTGCCTGCCTCTCTGCCTACTTGTGATCTCTGTCTGTCAAATAAATAAAATAAATAAAATCTTTAAGAAAGAAAAGAAAAGAAACATCTCATTTTACTAGTGTGCAGCAGTGATTATGCAGGAGAAATTATTATTATTTTATTATTAGATGATATATTATTATTATTATTATTATTATTGTACTATATTGTTAACCTTTTGAATTCGAACACCTAAAATTTTTAATAAAATATGAAGGCCTTTTTTTTTTAAGATTTTATTTATTTGAAAGACAGAGATCACAAGTAGGCAGAGAGGCAGGCAGAGAGATGGGGAAGCAGGCTCCCCACTGAACAGAGAATCCGATGCGGGGCTTGATCCCAGGACCCTGGGATCATGACCTGGGCTGAAGGCAAGAGGCTTTAGCCCACTGAGCCACCCAGGCGCCCCATGAAGGCTTTTTTTTTTTTTTAAAGATTTTACCAAGTAGGCAGAGAGGCAGGCAGAGAGAGAGAGAGGAGGAAGCAGGCTCCCCGCTGAGCAGAGAGCCTGACATGGGACTCGATCCCAGGACCCTGAGATCATGACCTGAGCCAAAGGCAGCGAGCGGCTTAACACACTGAGCCACCCAGGCGCCCCATGAAGGCTTTTTTTAAAGAACAAAAACTTCAGACTATATCTTTATCCTATAAGTTCCCACTACAACTGGCTTCTGTCTTGGCCAACATTTAGCCATTCAGATAAAGTCCGTATTTAGTGCTTCGTGTGTATGCATGTGTAAAATAAGAGGACAGTCATAAATCTTTAAGATTGTGTATAATAACCATGAAATAAGGATTCTTGATACACAAGGTCTCGTCTGGGGAAAACAGCTGGAGAACAGTATGCAGTTTTCAAATGACGGAGGGGAAATATGCATTCGGTTATGAGAAAGGGAAGGAGAACAAGACCAAATATTAATAAAAGGGAAAAAAAGCTTTTTCTGCCATCTTTCCGTGCCACAGTAACAGTGTGAACAAATGTCCCACAGATGCCCTCAAGAACATTAACACTGCTGAAAGGGGGGGCGAAGGCCAGGTTCTTAGGAGGCCCTGCACCAAAGTCATCGTCCCGTTTCCTCACTGTGAATACGAAGCATGAGTACATTGGCAAATTTGAAATTATTGATGACCACAGAGCTGGGAAAACTGCTGTGAACCTCACGGGCAAGTTAAACAAGTGTGGCATGACCAGCCCTAGACTTGTATAACTGAAAGATCTAGAAAAGTGGCAGAATATTTCCATCCCCTCAGTTTGGTTTCACTGCATGGAAAAATTCTTCTGGCATCATGCACCATGAAGAAGGAAGAATCCAGGCAGGAGGGAACATCCTGGGATTCCTTTTTCCTAGAAATATAATATACATGGCACGTGAAATGCCTCAATGGGGGAAAAAAAGGAAAATAAATTACAGTCAACTAATGTTTGACAAGGGTGCCAAACAATTCAATGGGGGTAAGAACAGTATTTTACTCCCAAGCAGCCACACGCAAATAATGAAACAGGAGTCCTGCCTCACACCATACAGAGAAAATAACCCAAAATGCATCAAAGACATAAATGTAAGCATTAAAATGATAAAGTTCGGGATGCCTGGGTAGCTCAGTTGGTTGGACGGCTGCCTTCTGCTCAGGTCATGATCCCGGAGTTCCCGGATCGAGTCCTGCATCAGGCTCCAAGCTCCACAGGGAGTCTGCTTCTCCCTCTGACCTTCTCCTTGCTCATGCTCTCTCTCATTGTCTCTTTCTCAAATAAATAAAATCTTTTAAAAAATAAAAATGAAGTAAAATGATAAAGTTTTCAGAAGAAAACACAAAGGTAAATGTTAGTGGTCTTGAATCTAACAACGGCTCCTCAGCCAAACACCAAAGTACAAGCAACTTAAAAAAAAATAATAAACAAATAAATGGGACTCAACCAAAATATCCCAGTTTTGTGCTTCCAAGGACCCCATTGACAAAGTCAAAAGACAAGCCACTAAATGGGAGAAAATATTTGCAGGTCATATATAAGGAACATGCATTCAGACTGTGTGAAGAATTCTTACGACTCAAATAAAAAGACAACCAAGTTAAGAAATGAGCAAAGAGAGGCGCCTAGGTGGCTCAGCGGGTTAAGCTGCTGCCTTCGGCTCAGGTCTTGAGCTCGGAGTCCTGGGATCGAGCCCCGTATCAGGCTCTCTGCTCAGCAGGGAGCCTGCTTCTTCCTCTCTCTCTGCCTGCCTCTCTGCCTGCTTGTGATCTCTCTCAATAAATCTCTCTCAAATAAATAAATAAAATCTTTTAAAAAAATGAGCAAAGAACTTGAATACACATTTCTCCAATATTCAAATGTATACATTAATATATAAATGTATATATAAATATATTTTACATTATCATATATTTATATAAACATATTTATGTAAATATATTTACATTCTTAAATATGTATTTAAATATAAATAAAATATGAAATATATAATATATATTTAAAGATACATATAAGGTATATATAAAATATATGGGACAATAAGCACGTGAAAATATGCTCAACATCACTAATCATTCGGGAAATGCAAATCAAAACCATGGTGAGATACCACCTCCCACCCACGTGGATGGCTACTATCAAAAAACCCAAAAGCAGGTGTTGGAAGGAGGTGAAGAGCTGGAACCTGTAAATTGCTGGTGGGCTTGAAAAATGGCGCAGCCACATTAGAAATGGTTTAGTAGCTCCTCAAAATGCAGAACACAGAGTTGCCATATGACACACCAATATCACTCTTGTGTATAGAGCCAAGAAAAAAACTATGCTCACACAAAAACTTGTGCATGAAGGTTTAGGGTTTATTCGTAATAGCGAAAAGGTGAGAACAACCCAGATGTTCATCAACTGATGAAGAGATAAATAAAATGTGATCCATCCAGCCAGTGGAATATTATTCAGCCTTGAAAAGGAATAGAATTTTGATATGTGCCACGACACAGAGGAGCCTTGAAAACATTCTGCTGATTGAGAGAAGTCAGTCACAGAAGACCACATATTGCATAATTTGATTTATATGGAATTTCCAGAATAGCTAAATCTACAGAGACCGAAAGTAGATTAGTGGTTGCCTAAGACTGGTGGTGATGGCTAAAGTTTTCTTTTGAGGATGATGAAAATGTGTAGGTAGTTCAGTATAGTATAGTTAACTATAGTGAAAGCCATTAAATTGTCCACATTAGATGGTGAGTGGTATCGCCTGTGAATTATATCTCAATTAAGCTGTCATCGAAAAATGCAAAGAACTTCTATATTTATCAAGTAGAAAAAGAATGAACTTGATTAAAAACATCAAAAATGGGGAAAATAAAAACAAACAAAATAAGATGGGAGGAATAAAATCATGACTGTTTATCATTAATTTAAATGTGTAAACTGACTTTTTCTATTAAAGCGCCTCTCAGGGGGTTACAGATGCACGCTGTTCAAGAAACATACTTAAAATGCAAAAGGGATTGAGAATGTATCAGGTGAGGAGATACCGTGCAAAAGAGAAAGCCGGAATGGCAAAATTCATCGCAGACAAGTTGGGTCTAAAGTTATAGGTACTAAGATGAAGAGGGACATTTTTAAAGGCAGAGTTTGGAAAGAAGATGTAAAAGGTATAAGCAGGTATACATCTAAAAACATAATACCTAAAGACTCTAAAAATGCAATAACAAGGTAAAATTTTAGCTTTTCAAATGGGAGTATCTACTAGAAGGAGGGAAAAACAAGGACACACAGAAAATAGACATCCTGGGGCGCCTGGGTGGCTCAGTGGGATAAAGCCTCTGCCTTCGGCTCAGGTCATGATCCCAGGGTCCTGGGATCGAGCCCCACATCGGGCTCTCTGCTCCGCGGGGAGCCTGCTTCCTCCTCTCTCTCACTCTCTGCCTGCCTCTCTGCCTACTTATGATCTCTGTCTGTCAAATAAATAAATAAAATCTTTTAAAAAAAGAAAATAGACATCCTTATTTCCCTCGGAAAACATTTCTTTCTTACACCTAAGAAAAGCCATATTTGTAAAGATTAATGGCATACTAGGCAACAAAGGAAACCTTTACAAGCCTTCCAAATTAAAGATTTAAAGAACAGCTCTTTGATCACAATCCAGTAGAATCAGAATTAGATAACATGGTAACAAAAAATTGAAACTACATACAAGTTAAGAAATACAGTCTTCAGTCAAAGAAGAAATCATAAGACGACTGAAGAAAATCTTGAAAGCAATGGAAAGGAGACTATTTCATACCAAAACTTACAGAAGACACCAGAAGTTATACTCTAAGGAGACTTTAGTGTCAAATGTCTTCAATTTCAAACATTTTTTTGAATAAAAGAAACTACTCAGTTAAACCCATGAGAAAAGGGCAGCTCAATCAAAAGAAAGGAAGTAGTTATAATAAAGATAATTTTTTTAACTAATAAAAAATATGAGGGGCAAATAAACTCAAAGTTGTTTTTATGAAAGACTAATGAAATAATAAAAAAAAAACTTCACATGCCCTATTAAGGATAAGAGAGGGGGAAGATAGGGTGTGGGAGGAGGTGGGGAGAGAGGGAAGGGGGATGGGGAAAGGGGGGTTTCAGGGAGGAGGGGACAGAGAGAGAGATAGAGTTGCAAAACAGATAAGGGTTGGGAACAGAGATATAAAAGCAAATGCATAATATAAAAGAATCACTAAACTGCAAGGCACTTTATACTAATCAATTTGATAACCTAGAAGAAACGATGATTTCCTAGGAAAACAAAATCATCCAAATGATTCAAGAATGGAAAATTCAGAAGATGAGTTCCAAGATCAGACAGGTTTGCAGCTGGATAACTGTCATTCTACTGTTAAATGGCAACAGGCAATTAAACAATAATAAGTCAATTCACTTGATGAAGCTGAGCACAATTTTAATACCCAAACCTGAGAGGGAGGAACGGGGAAGCTATTAACAAATCTGGCTTAGGACAGATTAGTTAACAGAAACTGAACTAATGTTAGCAAATAACAGAAGTCAGGCATCTATCAAAGGACTATATCCTGAGACCAACTTGGATTCATTCCAGGAAAATAAAGGGAGCTCAAGACCAGAAAATCAATAAGATTTACCTCATCACTAAATTAACTGTGAAAAAACTCTTAAGACCATAGCAATAAATGCATTTGATAAAAAAAATAAAGGCACCTGATAAAAGGTGAGCAGCCATTCTTTATAAAAATGAAGATAAAAACAGAAGGACGTTATGCAGGAGGTATTATTAACCGGGAAGCACTAGATCAAGAGGTACATAAAATGAGCCCATATTTGTCAAACAGTGACAGAGCCCCATGCATGTGTGGATAGAGGCGAATGAGCTCATGGATGAGCACCAGGCTGTCAACAGGTATTATAGGGACAAAGGCAGTGGTGAGGAGAGGAGAGTCTTAACAACATGGAAGAAGGTAAAAGGAGGATTGCAGTTAAAAATTGTGCATGATACAAACACATGCAAATAAGACCGGATATTTTCCCGTATATAGTTTTTTAAAACCCTGCACACATTACTGGAACTACCAACTCTTGCTTTCAGCTCCGCAGTCCTCGCGTGCTTTTCCAGTACCAGGATGCAGGGGTAGATCCTCCGTTGGTGAAATCCTATGTCATTGTACTCCTAAAGGGACAGGTGAAACAGCGCAGGGGCTGGAGGTCGGAAATCAGGCATCGCTGGGCCCACCCCAGCTCCCTGCTCGCCCAGCCCCCACTCTGAAGCAGCGGGCACTTGGAGCTGTTAAGAAGCAGGGATCTGAGCAGTTCTCTGGTTTCCCCTGGAGCCATCTGCATCCATCATATTTCCCACAGCTCTCCCCGAGTGTTGGTGCTGGCTCCCCCCGAGTGTTCCCTTAGCTCCTAGCACACCCTTCTTATGAGAGCACCTAGTACTCCCCGTCACAGTGCTCTGTCTGTCACATGCATCCATTGATCGACTTTGTGCTGGTTGAGGGCTGGAGCCCCCTGCTGTTAACTTCTCAAGTCCGTTTCTAATGCAGCAGCACCTGGCACTTAAGCACCCTGTCAGTACCTGCCAAATGAATGAAATGTACTCAAAACATAGTATGAAGTCTGCGTTTTGAAACTCCTTTTTGGAGCCGTTTGCTATCATTTTCCCAGGCAATTTAAAAAATTTCCAGCCTTGCTGCCAATAACCTGAAGGGGTAAAGGAATGCCGGCGTGCCCCATGGGACATGTCACTCTGGATGGTCCTTCGGCAGCAGGGACTTTGATAGCGCTCTTCCAAACCCAGCAGGATGGTGGAATGGGTACGTGGCTGAGTGCCTCCCGGGTCAGAGCTGTGTGAGGCCACCCGGTGCCTGCAGCTGCCCTCTGGAAGGTGTTGCTTTTGCGGCAGAGCCGGAGGGCACCAAGCGTGTGTCTGTCTCCAAAGTCCTGGGCATCACATCACAATGCCTTCCTGAGAAGCAGAATCAAGGACAGTTGCTGATCTTCATTCCTTCCCACCAAAGGTATCTCATACACCATTTTTGGAAGTTGGAGCCAGGGGGTGCCTGGGTGGCTCAGTCGGTTAAGTGTCTTTCTTCAGCTCAGGTCATGATCCCAGGGTCCTGGGATCGAGTCCCACACATTTGCCTCCCTGCTCAGCGGGGAGCCTGCTTCTCCTTCTCCCTCTGCCATTCCCCCAACTTGTGCTTTCTGGCTCTCTGTGTGTCAAATAAGTGAATAAATTTTTTTTTTAAAGTTTGGGCCATACTCTTTAGCCATTCTACTTTCCCTGGGGTAATTTGCCACCTCCCTGAATTTACCTGAATCTTTCCCCAAATCTACTTATCTTCCAGCCTTCTTGACCATAATGAGTCTATAAATTTTCAATAGACAGTGTGAACTTACACTTGCTAATATTTGCATAACATGCACCTCTTTCAATCTCAAAGAAAAGCTTCGCACCGCAATGGTCTCTAATCTCCAATTAGGTTCTATTCCGGGATCCCACTGGAATTCTACACGCCTGTCCCCTAAGATCCCATAAATTGTGGTCCAGTTTCCCAGCCAGCCAAGGAAAGCACATGGGAAATCTTGCTGAAGTATGAGTAAGAGCCAACGAAAGGGAACATATTTATCTGCCTCGAATGCTGGGACCTAAGGAAAGCAAGTTTTATTACAGACAAATCAGGAAGGAGGTGCAGATTGCTTTTTATGTCACTCTGGAGTGGAGGTCTGCCATTGATCATTAAGGCCATTTCCTGCAATGCACTCACCAAAGTGATACTCACTTCGGAGTGGACAAAACTTAGGAAATGGCCAAGGGGGGCTCTGCTTACACTTTACACTCTCAGCATTTATCTGTATTATTTTCTTTAGAGGGCAGTAGAGAGACTTGAGACCACATTGAAAAAGCAAAGCTTGTCATCCTGTGGCCTTGGGTCAAGAATAGAGATAGTGCTGCTCATGTCAGTTTCAACCTCCAGTGGCCAAGGGTTTGATCTGATGCTCTTTCAAGTTTTCACCATAGCCTTTCTCAAGCTCAATGGCCAATAATCCCACAGGAGGAGATTTTAGGGCCCTCTCAAACTTCTGTTTTGCTATCTCTCCCCAGCCTGCTTCCTCTGCAAAAGTCACCACTTTGCCTGTGCATCTACCACCTCTTAGAGCCTTTGGAATCAGCCACGAATTGCAGTGCTGATTCCTTCCATGACCACATATTGTTTACAGGAAAACTCTTCTTCGTTATGCCTTGCCAGTCAGAGTGACGGTTTCATCCGCAACCTGGACCAGGTTCGGGAATGTTCTACACATAAATGTGAGCAACTGTCTTCTGTATTGAGAGACATGTACATTCTGTAAATGGACTCTATTGAAAAACCAATACATAGGGTACACTTATGTCCTGACCCAGCTGGAAGGAGGCACTTTATTTCCATCTTTCAGAAAATTGGTGTAACACATTGATTTTCATAACAAAGAAAGCAGTTTTGTGTCCTCTACCAAAAGACTGTCATAGTAAGCAATAAATTGCCTCTTTGGAGTGAACAAATTAATAAGATATTTTCTAAATTTCAAAATAACAAAGACAGAACGATGTCTGTAATGCTAAGTGCATCCCCTTAGTTGCAGGACATTGTGTCATGGACCACCTGAGCAATGACACATGGCGGCCGGTAGTCTCATTCACCTGGCAACCTGTTAAAAGAAAGTCTTGCACATGACAAGCTTTGAATAAGACACTGACAAGATGGCCAGGAAGCCAGCCTTAGCTGGCTTTTTCAGGTTTCCAGACATCTAATCAACCTACCTCACCAACTCATCACCATGCTTACTGGAGTAAACCCAATCTCTTCCTTCCCCCCTGGAGATGGGAGAAGAGCCACTCACACGTTTGCATGGAATTCTCATTCCCCCTCGCTCTTTCCCCACATGGCGCTGTCCGCGAAATAAATAAACAAATCTTTATGTCACCCGGAAGTTCCTGGGTCAAATTACACAACTCGGACAATTTTGGGTCACTACAGCCTTTTGTTTTTCTCTCCACCTTAAGCCTTCTGGGTGACCAACAGCTATCTAAAACTCATGTTGCTGCCATATGCTGTTGTTCTGCTTCATCTTCCCAGTAAAGTTCAGTATTTTTCCCTAAAGTTTGGTTTATCAGTATCTCCAGCATCTATCTCCAGCTAGGGTCATGATCCCAGGTCCTGGGATCAAGTCGCACTCTGGACTTCCTGCTCTGCGGGAAGCCTGCTTCTGCCTCTGCCTCCCATCTCTTATGAATAAAAAAAGAAAATCTTTTAAAAAATTTAAAAAAACCATTTCTATCTTCCCACTTTTAAAGATTAATTCTAGGAATTATTGCTATAATTCCAAGTGTCCTATCTCTTTCTTAAAAAGTCTACTCCAGGGCACCTGCGTGTCTCAGTTGATTAAATGTCTGACTCAAAATTTTGGCTCAAGTCATGATCTCAGGGTCATGGGATTGAGCCCTAGTGAGGCCTCTGTGCTCAATGGGGAGTCTGCTTCTCTCCTTTTCCCTTTGCCCCACCCCCCTACTCACATGTGCACACACGTGCTGTCTCTCTCTCTCTCAATAAATAAATAAACAAATCTTTAAAAAGTCTTCTCCAAAGGGAGTTTGAGAAATAGTCCAGTAAGGGGCTAGAAGAAAATATTATAAGTTTTATTCATATTTCATGTCATCCATTTAAAGGTTTAGCTTTTGCATGTCATTTATAATGTGCATAATAATTTAGAGTAGTAGAGTCTATAATTTATCAAAAATTTGCTTAAATTGGTGGTATGTACGCAAATATTTTTGTATGTATGTATGTATGTATGTATTTACGTATTTATTTATTTTTGTGAAAGAGAGGTGCACAGTAATAAAAGGAGATCACTGCTCCAGGGACCCAGATATTTCCCCAAGTCCTGTTTCCTTCCATTCCCTCTGGGCTTCATTAGAACCCCTTAACACCAATCTTGTCCCTAAAACACGCCCTCTGCAGCACCAAGTTCGAATGCTTAACTCGGGCCATCACTGCAGGCTGTACCGGGATGACCTTAGGGAAAAGGGTGGTGGGTCTCACGGGTTAGCTGTGTCACCTCCATGAACAGTCCTTTGTTCTGAACACCTAGTGCAGCCCACGTTTGCAATCACGGGCTCTGGCACCAGAGTGGGCGTAGATCCCAGCTGGCCCCTCAGTAGCAATATGGCTTTGGAAAAGTTGTGTCATTTCTGGCCCAGACTTAAGGCTCATCCATAACGTGGAGGAGAAGACCGTGTGACCCTCAGTGGCCTGTTGAAAGGATCACGAGACGGTTCGACTCAGATGCTCCGAGGTACCCAGCACACAGTAGGCCCACAGTAGAACAAAAAGTTGTTCTATTGATCTTATAGTTACTATTACTCATACTAACAAAACTGATCATTTGAGATGATTTTCAAGCGAAGTGTCTTTGCCTGGATTTCTAAGATTAACCTACTTCAAAATGAATTCTGCTCTACTGTGAAAAACGAGCTAACCAGCAGGTTTCTTCTGCGTCTTTTCTGAACTTTTTAGGATCCTCTCTAGAGAAAGGTTCTAAAGGAAGGCAAAGTGCAGAAATACTCTTGCTTCAAAGGATGTGTAGGAAATGATTAATTTTGCCAAAAAACAGTGCCTTGAACATAAAAGATGTTTGAAGAAGCTCACTGTAAACAGTGTATCCCTCCAGGATTCATAAGTTGAAAACTCAATGTCCAAAGGGACATAACTAGGAGATGGGGTCCTTGGGAGATGTTTAGGTCATGAGGGTGGAGTCCTCATGGGCGAGATTAGTGTCTCCATAAGAGAGACCCCACAGAGATCCCTCGCCTCCTCCACCTTGGAGGTTAGAGGGAGAAGATGGTCATCTGTGACCCAGGAAGTGGGCACTTGAACAGACACGGAATCTTCCAGGGTCTTGATTGTAGACTTCCCAGCTTCCAGAACTGAGAGAAATAAGTATGTCTTTAAAGCACCTAGTTTATGGTGCTCTTGTTACATCAGCCCAAACTAAGATAAAGCTTGCCTCTTATACTGAACAATAACACAAATGTTAACAACAATTAAAAAAAGGAACAATGTGGCCAATGGCAGAGCCAAGAGCTTAATTAGTTTCGGGCAACTCAGTAGAGTATGATTAAACCAAAGAGCAGCAAGATGTCTAAATGCTCAAGTCCTCTGCCACCTACTTTTCTGTCAAAACAAGAGAAAAGCCCTAGGCTGGTTTTGGTTGCCACCAAGCACAAAACAGCCAAATTCCAAATTAGAAAGCTCTGGGGTTTAATTGTGGATGTATGGAATTACATAGAAGCTCTCTTTGATCATTCCAAAGAATGTTTCCCTCAAAGGTTACAAATACATCTCAGCCTACCAACCATCTCAGGCCTACCACAAAAATTATATATATATATATATATATATATACACTTTTAGCATTTTAAAATGTGTCTAAATTTCAGTTTCGGATCCAGTTTTGACTATTGTTATGGGCTTAGTTGGATGCCCCCAGATTCCTACATTGACGTCCTAACACCCAGCATCTCAGAATGTGGCAGTATTCAGAGACAGGATTTTTAAAGAGGTGATAAAGGGAAAACGAGCTCACTGGGGGTGGGCATCAAGCCAACAGGACTGTTGTGCTTACAGGAAGAAGAGATTAGGACACAGACAGTACAGACTGAAGGACAATCGTTTGAAGACAGAGTGGAGAACACAGCTATCTGCAAGCCAAGGAGAGACGTTTGAAGAATCGAACCCTACTGCCACCTTGATCTTGGACTTCCAGCGCCCAGAACCATGAGAAAATAAATTGCATGTTGCCTAAGCCACCCGGCTGTTGATATTTTGTTTACGACAGCCCATGACTCAGAAATTTGAGGACCTCCCCCCCAGACTTTATCCTGAAGTTCTGTTTCAGCTTCAGGGGCTTGTGTAATACTACTGTATCAAGGAGGGAGGCTCCTGCCATTCCCTGCACTGGGTCATTGAGACACTGCACAGCTCTCCCCAGGGCTGGCTACATAATTTACAAGCCCCATGCAAAATGAAGATATAGGGCCCTTTGGGCAAAAACAGGGAAGAAGTGTTTGTTAAAGGTACTAAAATAGAAAGCTCATTTCCTCCATGGTCTGTCTTCTGAAGGGGCATGGCTGCTGTTTTCTATTTGCATTTAATGTCATTCCAAGCAAATAAAAATTTTAAAATGTGATTATGGGCATGATTCTTGCCATTCATCTTCGCAGGGTGCAATGTCAGTGTTAAATAATTCACGCAGGGATTCCACAGCTGGGGCACACCCACGTGCCCTCTTCTTATCAGAACCGTGGAAACCCTGCACAAGACCAGCTCTGCCATCTTTACCTCACCTGGGGACTCACACATGTTCCACCGACCCTGCCTCCCTCGGCTTCCTGATGAGTAAGGAACTTGACAGAATCAGGAGCGGGGGGCTGCCTTTCTTTCCCTTCCCTCCTAAGTCACCACTTCCAAGGCTTGGCTAACACAGGGAGTTGACATGAGTGAGAAAGGAAAAGACAGGGTTCTGGGCTGCTCACAAGAGGCCACTGCCTCCTGCCGGTGCTCAGAGCAAGCTCTGGTCTGTAGGGAAGGCGAGCTCCGGTTGACTCGGTCATAGACGTCACGTGGTCAGCGAGTCTCGTTGTCCACCACTCACGAGGTGTCCATTTCCATGCTGTGCTCCCCGGGCAGGGCGAGCAGTACATGCAAATGAGGAGGCAAGGAATGGTGGATACCCACAGTGGGCTGTCCCCTCCGCTACGTACGTGCTCCACTGTCCCACCTGTTATGCCCCAATAATGGGTCCATGATTAAAAGAGCGAGACTGATACAAAGCGAGGGTCAAACAAAGCTTTATTTCACACCAAGCATCAAGAATAAAACTGACCAGCCAGGGCCACTTTTCTTACAGAGAAGTCAACCCCTCTCTCCTTTACGGACTAGCTTTTAAGGACATAGGCCATGTGGTTGGGCCTGGTCATGCACAGGTGGCCAATGAAATTGTAACACACAGAGAAAGCTGCACACTGATGCTAGGTGAGCAATTGAATTACAACTTACCTTTTAGTAGATATTTGACCTAGCCTATCACCTTGGTTAGGATTGGCGCCCAAAAGACTCACAAAGGGCGGGACCCATACTCCTTGGTAGCTAGGGAGACAGTATGCAACCCTCCACTGATCAGATGTCTTACCTGGCGTGACCCACCCTTGTATTTGGGCTTTGTTACCTGAGGTTGATTTCCGGGACTTGTTTTTAAGTAAGTCCTCTGGGAGAAGGGGAGCAGGGACAGCTTAAGGGTTAAACAACAAGGTTATTGTGTAACCTCAATGGAAGCCTCTGGCTAAAATATAAAAATATAAAATAGGTCCTTACACCACCCACTTCGCTCAAAAAACACAAAGTAAAAAATAAAATTGAGTAATTCCTAGACAGTGAGAGAGAAGCACACTGACTTCACCTTAGAACCTTTCTGAGGGCGGTGCTTGGCGGGGGTAGGGGGGTGTGAGGGGGTTGGGGGTGGATAATGGGACCTCTCAGGGTGTGGCCAAAGGGCAGGGCCCTTTGGGAAGGGGCTTTCTGGGGGAGGGGCCCTTCTGGGAGCAAAGCCCTGGGTGGGGGCATTCCCTCTGGGGGCAGGGCTGGGAGCAACCCCAGAAACCTGGCCCACAGAGAAGCTGGTCCTGTCTCTCCCTCTGCCCCCTTTCCCCAGAGACCCCTAGGCTTTGGAGACTAAAGTCAAAATTAAAGCCATATGTCTAAATGGTTCATACTGTGGTTGGGTAGGGTTTTTAACATATATTAATTAACTGGTTTTTCTCAGTATTTGTCAAACCTTTCCCAACTCAAGGCTTTCTCTTAAGCAGCAGCGCAAGGCTGGCCCTTCAGTTGGGTCAAGCTCTTTGGTGATTCTCTGTAAAAACCCACCCTCTTGCGCTGCTCAGGAGGGCAGTGTTGCATCCTAGGATAAACATAAATATACATCAAATGTGTTTACAAATTATATTTATATGTATACATTCAATTCTATGTTTACATATATATGTATAAAATAAAAATAAAAATATTGTTTAAAAGGCTGTTTTCCAGGGTGCCTGGGTGGCTCGGTGGGTTAAAGCCTCTGCCTTTGGCTCAGGTCATGATCCCAGGGTCCTGGGATGGAGCCCCCCATCAGGCTCTCTGCTCAGCGGGGAGCCTGCTTCTCCCTATCTCTCTGCCTACTTCTCTGCCTACTTGTGATCTCTGTCTGTCAAATTAATAAATAAAATCTTTTAAAAAAATGCTGTTTTGCAGGGAACCTGGGTGGCTCAGTCCTTAAAGCGTCTTTTTTCCACTCAGATCACGATCTTAGGGTCTTGGGATGGAGGCCCACATTGGGCTCCCTGCTCAGCAGGAAGCCTTCTTTTCCCTCTCCCACTCCCCCTGCTTGTATTCCTGCTCTGTCTCTCTGTCAAATAAATAATTTTTAAAAAAGAAATACTTTATTAAAAAAAATATATGTAAAATGCTATTTTGCCCTCTATCCTGGTAAGATTGAACTCATTCCTAACAAGAGATCTTCCTTGACTCTGATAAAAATTTAACATTGTCTTAATGAATCCTCACAACATCCGCCTCCCCAACCCTTCTCAGATGTTACAATTAAGGTTCAGTGAAGTCCAAACACTGGGCCTGAGGTAATATAACCAGTATGTGGCCTCTTGGCATAGTCTAGCAGCCCAAATTTGGGGCAAGGGTGTTTGAGTGTCGTTGGCCAGGATAAAAAAGCTGAAAGATGAAAAGAAGGGTAGTCTTGCTTTTTGGCCCAAAAAAAGAGGATTTAGAAAGAAGGAGACCTGTCGCCCAAAGGAGGAGGCTCCCCACTGATCCCGGCTGGGGAGGAGTCAGAGCAGAAGGGAAACTCCCATCACCAAGGAGAATGGGCTTCTCCTTCATACAAAAGCATAGGATTCCTCTCACCTGATATGTATCTGTCCCATAGTCATCCCCCTGTGCCTGCCCCATAATAGCATTCACAGGAAATGGCTGAGAGATACATTCAACTTGCAGAATTATAGCAAATAAAGTAATCTTTGACCCATCTTCGGAGCTTCTGATTACAGGGAGCGGCCAAGCCATCCTAGGGCAAGTGCACTCATTTCAAGAACCAGTAAAATGACTCCAAGAGTATCATAAGGGCTAGTGATCATGACTGGTCCAGAAATATTTCTGGGAGTGCCTTTTAACATCCCTCCCATCATTTCTTCTCATCTCCAAGGGAATGGTACTTAGGTATTCTGAAAGAAATATGCATGACTAGTAAACTGTGTGTGACCCCTGCCACCTAATTCATCCCTCACCAGCAATTAACACTGATGGTTTGAAGGATGGCTACTCCCCTGGCAGGGCAAGAGCTGAAGCGGAATGTATGGGGCGAGGCGACTCTTCCCCCTGGATATAAATAATTAAACCCAGTAGCCACCCTTCCTGCCTGGCCACTGTCATTTAGGTATGGCTGATTATCCCTAAATGGGAATGAGATGGGGGCGGGGGTGGGGGAGGGAAGCAGGTGACGGTAAAAAAAACTACAGTAGCTGCAACTGAGGGTCCAACCTGGCATTAGACTGAGCTCAAGTCCTGATTCCATCATATACGAGCTGTATGAACTTGGAAAACTGAGTTCAACTCTCGAAGCATCTGCTTTGCCCCCCTCTTGGAGTGAGAATAGTCAGTAGTATTGACTTCACAGGGCTTATTAGGAGGATTAAATTAGATACTGTTCATTTAGCACAGTTTCAGGCCTATAGAAGGCACACATAAAAGTTGATTATCGTTTTTATGGACCTCCAACTTTAAGCCTTCTATAAAGAACCAAATGATATCTCTGAAAAATACCAACTGCCTACAAGGTTGTAGGGAAAGTGGTATCTATGTTGACCTGATTAGAAAAAAGTGGAAAATCTCTCTTGTTTAAGCCTTGTTGAAAATTTTCTAAACTCTGTCCGCTCTTCTGCTTTAGTAATTAGAACAAACGTTGGAGACTCATGGTTTTCTGATAACTGAGTTGCTCGTTGTAACGCAGGGCAATTCGACATTAGTGTTTATTTAAAAAATTACCGCAAATGAAGATAAATGGTGAGACGTGCACTAAATTTGATGAAAATCCTGACGTGTGTGTTTCTTCTTGGGATTCTCTCTCTTTTTTCTCCTATGATCTGAGAGCGGATTACATTCTACTTGGGTGATGGCTCAGGTCAAATGTGTGGTTTTGCAGGTGTCTATCCTTTCACAGACAATCTTGGAAGAACCATCATTGTCTCTGTAAGAAAACGGAGGGAAAAATGTGATTTTAACACTCAGCCTACAACAGTTCAACAATCTACCAATGTGAATTTAGAAACGCTGAGCAGGTCCCCCTTCTAGTAAGGAATATCTCTCCCTTTTTCTTATAATACCTGAGTTTCTACAACTGAGAAATCTACTCTTTTGTGTAAAACAGCTTCCCAGGATTGTTTCTCCTTTAAACGCATTCACAGGAAATGGCTGAGAGATACATTCAACTTGCAGAATTATAGCAAATAAAGTAATCTTTGACCCATCCTGGAAGCTTCTGATTACTGGGAGGGGCCAAGCCATCCTAGGGCAAGTGCACTCATTTCAAGAACCAGTAAAATGACTGGGGACAGTGAACTTTGGGGATGGCACTCAGATCCCTTTATTTTACTGGACAACTGTGGAGCAGGGGTTGGGTGTGTTTCAAGAGGGAAAATATCCACAAGGGGACAGAAAAAGGACATAAATATACAAAATCCCATTTTCCAAGAATGTAAAAAGCTAACTTCCAGGGGAGCCTGGGTAGCTCAATTGCTAAGCATCTGCCCTTCGGCTCAGGTCATGATCCCAGGGGCCTGAGAATCCAGCCCCGTGTCGGGCTCCCTTCTCAGAGGAAAAACCTGCTTCTCCCTCTCCCACTCCCCCTGCTTGTATTCCCTATCTCATTGTGTCTCTGTCAAATAAATAAATAAAATCTTAAAAAAAAATGCGAACTTCCAATATTTATTTTTTTTCCTTTGCTCTAAATATCTCAATGTTCACTTGTTGAAAGCAATTGATTGAAGCCCTGGGAAGAAGTGGTAGATTGAAGCACTCATCAGAGTTGTTTGTGCTGCTTTGCAGGGGTCTGGCTGCACTAAATTATTTCAAGAAGTATTAATTATCTAAGTCACTCAGAAGAAGCCATTTACCTATTTGATTTTCTTTTTTTGAAGAGAATCTTTTTTTTTAAGATTTTATTTATTTGTCAGAGAGAGAGAGGGAGCGAGAGTGAGCACAGGCAGACAGAGTGGCAGGCAGAGACAGAGGGAGAAGCAGGCTCCCTGCCGAGCAAGGAGCCTGATGTGGGACTTGATCCCAGGACGCTGGGATCATGGCCTGAGCCGAAGGCAGCTGCTTAACCAACTGAGCCACCCAGGCGTCCCCCTATTTCATTTTTTGTGGTTCTTGATCCTTCCCCCAAATTCTCACAGGCCTCCGCAGCTGTCACAGAGTCCACTCCCATAACTATAATCCCTGTCCCATACTCTCACCTCCATCATACATCATACATACCTGATACAACCCCACCTTGGTAAAAACCCAACCCTCTGTCCACCCTACATCTGCCCCTGGCAGCTGAAGGTGGTTGGTGAGAAAAGCAATGATGCTGGAAGCTTTCACATTAAGTTTTTTTTTTTTTTTTAAGATTTTATTTATTTATTTGACAGAGAGAGATCACAGTAGGAGAGAGGAAGGGAAGAGATCACAGAGAGAGGAAGGGAAGCAAGCCCCCTGCTGAGCAGAGATCCCGATGTGGGACTCGATCCCAGGACCCTAAGATCATGACCTGAGCTGAAGGCAGCAGCTTAACCCACTGAGCCACCCAGGCGCCCCTTTCACATTAAATTCTCAGCCACAAATCCAAGTATGTTTCTCTGACCGACAGAATCTCCACTCTTCTCGTGAAATATTTTGACTATTTCACATCTTCTTTCCTCCAACCTCAAGCCAGGGCTTCTCAACACTGGCCACACTTTTGAATCACCTGGAAGACTTTAAAACACAGGAGTGCCCACCTCCAGAGGATCTGATCTAATTGGTGTAGAACCAATTAGATTAATATCCAATTAGGGTCTGGATATAAGTGTGCTTTTAAAATTCTCCCAGTGATTCTAATGTACAGCCATTTTGTTCAGAGTGAGAATTGAACACCTTCCATCAGATACAGCTGATGACCGACCATTCTGATGACTTCACTGAGAAAAGTAAATTGAGGGCACCTGGGTGGCTTCAGCTCAGATCATGGTCTCAGGGTCTCAGGCTCTTGTATCAGGCTCTCTGCTCAGCAGGAAACCTGCTTCTCCCTCTCCCTCTGCCTGCCTCTATGCCTACTTGTGATCTCTCTCTCTCTCTTTCTCTCTGTGTCAAATAAATAAATGAATAAAATATTTTAAAAAAAAGAAAGAAAAACAAACTGGGTGGGTGTGTAGGTGGCTAAGTGATTAAGCGTGTGAATCTTGGCTCAGGTCATGAGCTCAGGGTTATGAAATCGAGCCCCACCTCAGGCTCCATGCTCAGCGGGGAATCTGATTGAGATTCTCTCCCTCTCCTTCTGTCTCTTCCCCCTGCATGTGTGTGCTCCTGCTCTCTCTCTCTCTCTCTCTCTCTCTCTCTCTCTGTCAAATAAATCTTGAATAGAAAAATCGGTAAGGAAAGAAGACCCACAGAATCCCACTAAGTTTACCTGGGTGGAACCCTTACTCCAATCCCTTCTGAGTGAGGACAAGCCCCTCCACTTAGGGTTTCTTCTCATTTCCCTGATCTCTGAGTATGAATGTGCTCCAGGACCCAACCTCAGACTTCTCCTCTGTCTACACTGAGTCCTTGGTGACTGTCCCTCTTCTACCATCTGTCTCCTGATGACTCCACATCTCCACCTCCAGTCCAGACCTGGATTTTCAGCTTTCTTCCACTGCCTGCTTTCCAGATCTACCTAGATGAGTTAAACCCAACATGTTCAAAACCAAGCTCTTATTCTTCTCGAGCTCTGCTGGTCTTGCAATAGCTCAAACAGGAAACTGTAGAGTCATTCTTGATTCATCTCTTTCTTTCACTGCCCACGTTTAATTCTTTGGTAGAAGCTGTGGATTCTATCTTCAAAATATATTCTAAATCTGACCAGTTCTCCACACTTCAGTTACTCCCACTGTGGTCCAAAACACCGTCTTCTATAGCCTGAGTTATTGTAATAGTCTCCTATCTGGTCTTCTGGATTCCATTTTTGCTCTGTTCTAGTTTATTTTCCACTCAGCAGTTAAAGCAATCCGTTTAAGACAAAAGTCAGACCTTGTTATTTCTCTGCTTTAAGATCTCCAATGGCTCCACACTTCACTCAATACAAAATTCAGTCTTACAAAATTTAACACTCAACTTCCTTCTCAATTCATCTCCTACCTCTTCACTCAGCTGTCTCTGCCTCCGCTCACCAGCCTCCTTAGTGTCTAACAGAGTACAGCAAGTGCGTGCCTCCCTTGGGGGGTTGCACTTGTTTCCTCTTCTTAAATGTACCCGTCTTGTTCTCTGAATCCACTCAAGGATCTGCCAATGTCTTTTTATCAGAGTAATCTCCCCTAACTGCACACACAGCCAGCACCAGCACCATCACAATCAACATAGTTTCTGTCCCTCTCTACATTTGACTTCTTATCAACAGGTGACATATTATATATTTATTTATTTACTGTCTGTTCTCTCTCTTCTATTTGAATGCATGTGCTATAAAAATGGTATCTGTGGGGGCTTTTTCCTGATTTATTCTGTATTCAGAAGAGGATTGCATACATAATACTCAGTAGATAATTGTTGAACGAATGAATGAATCAATGGAAATATCAGGTTATCTCAATCATAAGAGAGATTTCTCTCAAGCATTTTCTATAGTATTGCCCTATTTCATCTTGGGGACCGGCGGCTCTGGAGCTATGGTACAGCAGGAAGTTTGGTAAGGAGCCCCCAGGCAGTGGTGACCTCACTTCCCTGACGACAGAGCTCAACGGAATTGGAACCAACATATCCAGGCACCCCATTACAGAGAAATCCCCCCTGCCCAGCTCATTTCTAGGCACATCCTAAAGGAAGCGTCATGTTCTTCTGCTGTACTGAAGCCGAGAGGTTGTAGGGAAAAGAGAGCTCGCCCGCCAGACACCTCCGCTCCCTGGCAGGTCATATCAGGATTTCCCAACGCCTCTGGCCCTTTGGCTAATAAAATCAAAAGGTGACACCAGGGGGCTCAGAGTCAGAGAGTCCCAAACCTTCTGATCGACCGGTGTGGCCCTAGGTCTCCTCCCCGTCTCTCTATGTGTGTGCGTGTGTGTGTGTGTGTGTGTGTTTGTGTGTGTGTGTACCTCTGGGTGTCTGTGTGTCTGTGTGTAAAAGGACCCGGCCATGCCATTGTGGGTGGAGATGCCCCAAGCAGGATCAGGCTGATGAGGGTTTAGATGTCTGGTGGGCAAGTTATGTTCACACCCCAGTTTAAGGCTGGTTAAGTGGGATCGGATGGAGTGTCCACATCCTTCTGCCCAGGGTTTATCCTGAGAACGTGAACGGATGGGTCCATGACCCAGGAGCGGGGCTAACCCTAACAGTAACCACTAACCCTGGCCCTGACTCTGACTGTGAGCCTGCCCCAAACCCTAACCGAAACAATGACCCTGACCCTGACCCTGTCTGTGATCCTACCTGAACCCTAAACCTAAACCTAAGCCTGACACTGACCCTGATTGCACCCTGAACCTAAACCTAACGTTAATATTACTGTAACCAAGACTCATTCCTAACCATGACCCTGACCCTGACCCTAATCCTAACCCTGATGCTGACCTAACCCTGACCCTAACCCTAACCCTGACCGTGACTGTGAGCCTGACCCTAACCCTAAACCTAAAGGTGAATCTAACCATGACCCTAATATGGACCCTGAACCTAAACCTAATGCTGACCCTGACCCTAACACTAAACCCTACCCTAAACCAAACCCTAACCCTAACCTTACGCTGTCTAACCCTAACCCTAACCATAACCCTACTTCTAAATCTAACCCTAAACCCAATCCCAAACCCTATCGCCAAAACCTAACTGTGACACTGAACTGAATATTGACCATAAACCACAGCCTGACCCTAAAGCTGACCCAGGCCCTGACCTTCACCTGACCCTGACCCTGACCCTAATCCTAACCATGACACTAACACTGACCACTACATAATCCTGATCCGGACCCGAATGTGGACTTTAAACCAATACCTGAACCTGGCCCTAAACCTGACACTGGCACTACATTTCACCCTGACCCTGAACCAGACAAAGACCATAAACCTAACCATGACCCTAACAGTGACCCTGACCCCGACCCTAACACTATCCCTGACCCTGACTGTGAGCCTGACCCTAACTCTAACCCTAAACATAACCCTGACCCTGACACTAACACGGGCCCGACCCGAAACCTAACGCTGAACCTAACACTAAAACTAACCCCAACATTATCCCTGACACTGACCCTAACCCGGTCTAACCCTAACCCTCAACCTATCTCCTACCCTAACCCTTACCCCACTTTAACAATAATCCTGACCCTCTCCCTGACCCTGATCATAACCCTAACTCTGAACTTTGCCTATGTCAGACCTTAACCTTAAACCTGACCCTGGCCTTGACCTTAACACGGACCCTAACCCTGACTGTAAACCTAACTCTGACCCAATCCGTGATCCTAAACAGAATCTAACCCTAAAGCTAACCCTGATCCTGAACCTACTCATAAAACAGAACCTAAACATAAAGCTGACCTTACCATAACCATGAACCTGACCCTGACCCTGACCCTAACCCTGACACTGAAACTGTCCCAAACCTAACCCTGACCCTGACATGAACCTAGCCCCCAAACCAAAACTTGAACTTGACCCTAAATCTGACCATGACCCTGAACCTGACCCTAAACCTAACCTTCACCCTAACACTGACCCTGACACTGACTCTGACCATAATGCTAACCGAGACCCTACTGTGAGCCTGATACTAAACCTAACCATGAGCCTAACACTAACCCTGACCCCTACCCTAAGCCTTACGCTAACCCTGACCCCAAGGACTTCTAACCCTAACCCTGATCCTAAGTCTTTGTTAACCCTAACCCTTACACTAACCTTGTCTAAACCCAGTTCTGTTCCCTCCAGCGGGGACGACAGCTGCACCCAGGTCTCCCAGGGGCTAGGGAGTGGCTGTATGGAGGTCATTGGATTGGCACTGCATTCAGTGGTGGGTGAGCCTGAGCAGCTGGGGACCGCTGGCTCAGGGAGCTCTGGTGTAGCAGGAAGTTCGGTAAGGAGCACCCCGGCAGTGGTGACCTCACTTCCCTGATGACAGAACCCAACGGAAATGGAACCCACGTATCCAGGCACCCCATTACAGAGAAAACACCCCTGCCCAGCTCATTTCTAGGCACATCCTAAAGGAAGTGACATGTTCTTCTGCTGTACTGAAGCCGAGAGGATGCAGGGAGAAGAGAGCTCGCCCGCCAGACACGTCCCCACCCTGGCAGGTCATATCAGGTTTCCCCAACATCTCAGGCCCTTTGGCTAATAAAATCAAAAGGTGACACCAGGGGGCTCAGAGTCAGAGAGTCCCACACCTTCTGATCCACGGGTGTAGCCCTAGGTCTCCTCCCCGTCTCTGTGTGTGTGAGTGTGTGTGTGTGTGTGTGTGTGTGTGTGTGTGTGTGTGTGCGCCTCTGCGTTTCTGTGTCTGTGTGTAAAGAGGACCTGGCCATGCCATCGTGGGTGGAGATGCCCCAAGCAGGATCAGGCTGAAGAGGGTTTAGATGTCTTGTGGGCAAGTTTGTTCACACCCCAGATTAAGGCTGGTTAAGTGGGATGGGGTACAGGGTCTACACCCTTCTGCCCAGGGTTTATACTGAGACCCTGAAGGGATGGGTCCATGACCCAGGAACGGGGCTAACCCTAACAGTAACCACTAACCCTGACCCAGACACTGACTGTGAGCCTGCCCCCAACCCTAACCCGAGCCCTGACCCTGTACCTGACCCTAACTATGACCGTGATCCCTACCTGAACCCTAAACCTAAAGCTAAGCCTTATGCTGACCCTGATCTGGACCCTGGACCTAAACCTAACTCTGAGATAACCTAGCTATGACTCATCCCTAACATTGACCCTGACCCTGACTCTAATCCTAACTGTGATGCTGACCTAACACTGACCCTAACCCTAACCCTGACCGTGACTGTGTGCCTGACCCTAATCCTAACCTTAAAGGTAACCGTAACCCTGACCATAATACAGACACTGAACTTAAACCGAACGCTGACCCTGAACCTAACACTAACCCCTACCCTAAACCACACCCTCACCCTGACCTTACGCTGTTGACTTTAAACCAATACCTGATCCTGATGCTAAACCTGACACTGGCCCTAAACTTCACCCTGACCCAGACCCAGACCATGACCATCAACCTAACCCTGAACCTAACAGTAACCCCGACCCAGACCTGAACACTAAACCAGAACCTGACTGAGAGCATGACCCTTACTCTAACCCTAAACGTAACCCTGACCCTAACACTAACACGGGCCCTCTCCCGAATCCTATTGCTGAACCTAACCCTAACACTAAGCCCTAACCCTACCTCAGAACCTGACCCTAACCAGGTCTAACTCTAACCCTCAAACTAACTCTAACCCTAACACTAACCCTAAACGTTAACAATAACTATGACCATATACCTGACTATGAACATAACCATAACCCTGAACTTTGCCTATACCAGACCCTAACCCTAAACCTGACCCTGGCCCTGACCCTAAACCCAACCATGACCCTAACACTGACCACTACATAACCTTGTCCCTGACCCGAATGTGGACTTTAGACCAATACATGATCCTGACAGTAAACCTGACACTGGCCCTAGACTTCACCCTGACCCTGACCCAGGCCATGACCATAAACCTAACCCTGACCCTAACAGTGACCCTGACCCAGAACCTAACACTAACCCTGACACTGAATGTGAGCCTGACCCAAACTCTAACCCTAAATGTAACCCTGACCCTGACACTAACACGGGCCCTCCACCGAATCCTATCGCTGAAACTAACCCTAACACTATACCCTAAACCTACCACGGACCCTGACCCTAACCAGGTCTAAACCTAATCCTCAACCTAACTCTAACCCTAACACTAACCCTAAACTTTAACAATAACCCTGAACGTATACCTGATTATGCTCATAAACCTAACCCTAAACTGTGCCTATACCAGACCCTGACCCTAAACCTGAACCTGGCCCTGACCCTAAACCTAACCATGAACCTAAAAATGACCACTACATAACCCTGTCGCTGAACCGAATGTGGACTTTAAACCAATACCTCATCCTGACCATAAACCTGACACTGGCCCTAGACTTCACCCTGACCCTGAACCAGGCAAAGACGAGAAACCTAACCCTGACCCTAACACTAACCTTGACACTGAATGTGAGCCTGACCTAACTCTAACCCTAAACGAAACCCTAACCCTGACACTAACATGGACCCTGACCGAAAACCTAACGGTGAACCTAACCCTAAAACTAACCCCTAATATTATCCCTAACACTGACCCTAATCCATACACCTACCTCTAACCCTAAACCTAACCCCACTTTAACAATAATCCTGACCCTCTCCCTGACCATGATCATAACCCTAACTCTAAACTTTGCCTATGTCAGACCTTACCCTTAAACCTGACCCTGGCCTTGACCTTAACACTGACCCTAACCCTGACTATAAACCTAACTCTGACCCAATCCGTGATCCTGAACAGAATGGTAACCCAAAAGCTAACCCTGATCCTGAACCTACGCATAAAACAGAACCTAAACATAAAGCTGACCTTACCATAACCATGAACCTAACCCAGACCCTGACCATAACCATGAAACTAAAACTGTGCCAAATCTAACCAGGACCCTGACATGAACCTTGCCCCCAAACCAAAACTTGAACCTGACCCTAAATCTGACCATGACCCTGCCGGACCCTAAACCTAACCGTTACCCTAACACTGACCCTGACCCTGACTCTGAGCGTAACGCTAACCCTGATCCTACTGTGAGCCTGACCCTAAACCTAACCATGAACCTAACCCTAAACCTGACCCCTACCCTAAGCCTAACGCTAACCCTGACCCCAAAGACCTCTAACCCTAACCCTGACCCTAAGTCTTTCTTAAACCTAACCCTAACACTAACCTGGTCTAAACCTAGCTCTGTTCCCTCTGGCGGGGACAACAGCTGCACCCAGGCCTCCCAGGGGTTTGGGGGAGGCTATCTGGGGGTCACTGGATGGCCAATACATTGAGTGGAGTGTGAGCCTTGACCAGCTTGGGGACCGGTGGCTCAAAGAGCTCTGCTGGAGAAGGAAGTTCAAAGGAGCCCCCAGGCAGTGGTGACCTCATTTCCCTGATGAGAGAGCCCAACGGAATTGGAACCCACGTATCCAGGCACCCCATAACAGCGAAACGCCCCCTGCCCAGCTCATTTCTAGGCACATCTTAAAGGAAGCGACATGTTCTTCTACTGTACTGAAGCCGAGAGGATGCAGGAGAGGAGAGCTCGCCTGACAGACAGGTCCCTTCCCTGGCAGGTCATATCAGGTTTCCCAATGCCTCAGGACCTTTGGCTAATAAAATCAAAAGGTGACACCAGGGGGCTCAGAGTCAGAGAGTCCCACACCTTCTGATCCACGGGTGTAGCCCTAGGTCTCCTCTCCGTCTTACTGGGTTGTGTGTGTGTGTGTGTGTGTGTGTGTGTGTGTGTGTGTGTTTGCGTGTGTGCCTCTGGGTGATTGTGAGTCTGAGTGTAAGGAGGAGCTGGCCATGCCATGGTGGGTGGAGATGCCCCAAGCAGGATCAGGCTGATGAGGGTTTAGATGTCTGGTGGGCAAGTCATGTTCACACCCCAGTTTAAGGCTGGTTAAGTGAGATCGGCTGTAGGGTCTACACACTTCTGCCCAGGGTTTATCCTGAGACCTTGAAGGGATGGGTCCATACCCAGGAGCGGGGCTCACCCCAACAGTAACCACTAACCCTGACCCTGACACTGACTGTGAGCCTGCGCCAAACCCTAACCCAAGCCCTGACCCTGACCCTGACCCTGAACCAAACTGTGATCCTGACCTGAACCCTAAACCTAAACCTAAGCCTGACACTCACCCTGATGTGGACCCTGAACTTAAACTGACATTACCGTAACCATGACTCAAACCTAATCATGACACAGACCCTGACCCTAATCCTAACCCTGACACTGACCTAACCCTGACCCTAACCCTAACCCTGACCGTGACTGTGAGCCTGACCCTAACCCTAAACCTAAAGGTAACTCTAACCGTGACCCTAATACGGACCCTGAACCTAAACCTAAAGCTGACCCTGACCCTAACACTAACCCCTACACTAAACCAAACCCTAACCCTGACCTTACGCTGTCTAACCCTAACAATAACCCTACTTCTAACTCTAACCCTAACCCCAATCCCAAACCCTACCGCCAAAACCTAACTGTGACACTGAACCGAACATTGACCCTAAACCAAAGTCTGACCCTAAACCTGACCCAGGCCCTGACCTTCACCTGACCCTGACCCTGACCCTGACCCTAATCCTAACCATGACACTAACACTGACCACTACACATTCCTATCCCTGACCCGAATGTGGATTCTAAACCAATACCTGAACCTGACCCTAAACCTGACACTGGCGCTAAAATTCATCCTGAACCTGACCCAGACCATGACGATAAACCTAACCCTGACCCTAACATTGACACTGACCCTGACCTGAACAACAAACCTGACCCTGTGAGCATGACCCTAACTCTAACCCTAAATGTAGACCTGACCCTGACACTAACACGGGCCCTCCCCCAAATCCTATCGCTGAACCTAACCCTAACACTAACCTCTAAACCTACCACGGACCCTGATCTTAACAAGTTCTAACCCTAACTGTCAACCAAACGCTAACACTAACACAAACCCTAAACTTTAACAATAACCCTGACCCTATACCTGACTATGATCATAACCCTAACCCTGAACTTTGCCTATACCAGACCCTGACCCTAAACCTGACCCTGGCCCTGAGCCTAAACCTAACCATGACCCTATCACTGACCACTACATAATCCTGTCGGTGACCTGAATGTGGACTTTAAACCAATATCGGTTCCTGACCGTAAACTGACACTGGCCCTAGACTTCACCCTGACCCTGATCCTGGCAAAGACCATAAACCTAACCCTGACCCTAATAGTGACCCTGACCCTGACCCTAACACTAAACCTGATAATGAATGTGAGCCTGACCCTAACTCTAACCCTAAACTTAACCCTGACCCTGACACTAACATGGGCCCTGACCCGAAACCTAACATTGAACCTAACCCTAAAACTAACAACCTAACATTGTCCCTGACACTGATCCTAACCCGGTCTAACCCTAACCCTCAACTTACCTCTAACCCTAACCCTAACCCCACTTTAACAATAATCCTGACCCTCTCCCTGACCCTGATCATAACCCTAACTCTGACCCAATCCGTGATCCTGAACAGAATCTTAACCCTAAAACTAAGCCTGATCCAGAACCTACTCATAAAACAGAACCGAAACATAAAGCTGACCATGAACCTAACCGAGGATGCAGGGAGAAGACACGTCCCCTCCCTGTCAGGTCATGTCAGATTTCCCCAATGCATCATGCCCTTTAGCTAATAAAATCAAAAGGTGACACCAGGGAGCTCAGAGTCAGAGTCCCACACCTTCTGATCCAAGGGTATAGCCCTAGGTCTCCTCCCCGTCTCTCTCTGTGTGTGTGTGTGTGTGTGTGTGCCTCTGGGTGTTTGTTAGTCTGTGTGTAAAGAAGAGCTGGCCATGCCATCGTGGGTGGAGATGCCCCAAGCAGGATCAGGCTTATGAGGGGTTAGATGTCTGGTGGGCAAGTCATGTTCATAACCCAATTTAAGGCTGGTTAAGTGGGTCAGGTGGAGGGTCTACACCCTTCTGCCCAGGGTTTGTCCTGAGACCCTGAAGGGATAGGTCTATACCCAGGAGCGGGTCTAACCCCAAAAGTAACCACTAACCCTGACCCTGACACTGACTGTGATCCTGACCTGAACTCTAAACATAAACCTAAGCCTGACACTGACCCTGATGAGGACGCTGCACTTAAACCTAACGCTGATAATACTGTAACTAAGACTCAGATGTAACCATGACCTTGACCCTGACACTAATAATAATCCTGACGCTGACCTAACCCTGACCCTAACCCTACCCCTGACCGTGACTGTGAGCCTGATGCTAACATTACACAATCCTGTCCCTGACCCGAATGTGGACTTTAAACCAATACCTGAACCTGACCCTAAACCTGACACTGCTGCTAAACTTCACCCTGACCCTGACCATGACGATAAAGCTAACCCTGACCCTAACAGTGACCCCGACCTTGACCTGAACAACAAACCTGACCCTGACTGTGAGCCAGACCTTAACACTAACCCTAAATGTAACCCTGACCCTGACACTAACACGGGACCTCCCCCGGATCCTATCGCTGAACCCAACCCTAACACTAACCAATAACCCTACCATGGACCCTGGCCTAACAAGCTCTAACCCTAACCGTCAACCAAATGCTAACCCTAACACTAACCCTAACTTTAACAATAACCCTGACCCTATACCTGAGTATGATCATAACCCTAACACTGAAATTCGTCTATACCAGACCCTGACCCTATACCTGACCCTGGCCCTGAACCTAAACCTAACCATGACCCTAACACTGACCACTACATAACCCTGTCGCTGACCCGAATGTGGACTTTAAACCAATACCTGGTCCTGACCATAAACCTGACACTGGCCCTAGACTTCACCCTGACCCTGACCCAGACCATGACCATAAACCTAACCATGACCGTAAAAATGACCCCGACCCTGACCTGAACACTAAACCTGACCCTGACTGTGAGTCTGACCCTAACTCTAACCCTAAACATAACCCTGACCCTGACACTAACACGGGCCCGACCCGAAACCTAACGCTGAACCTAACACTAAAACTAACCCCTAACATTATCCCTGACACTGACCATAACCCGGTCTAACCCTAACCCTCAACCTACCTCTAACCCTAACCCTAACCCCACTTTAACAATAAACCTGACCCTCTCCCTGAGCCTGATCATAACCCTAACTCTGAACTTTGCCTATGTCAGACCTTAACCTTAAACCTGACCCTGGCCTTGACCTTAACACGGACCCTAACCCTGACTGTAAACCTAACTCTCAACCAATCCGTGATCCTGACAGAATCTTAACCCTAAAGCTAACCCTGATCCTTAACCTACACATAAAACAGAACCTAAACATAAAGCTGACCTTACCATAACCATGAACCTAACCCTGAACCTGACCCTATCCCTGAAACTAAACCTGTGCCAAACCTATCCCTAAACCTGACATCAACCTTGCCCCCAAACCTAAACCTGAACCTGACCCTAAATCTGACCATGACCCTGAACCTGACCCTAAAACTAACCGTCACTAACACTGACCCTGACCCTGACTCTGACCATAACGCTAACCGTGACCCTACTCTGAGACTGACCCTAAACCTAACCATGAACCTAAACCTAAAGCTGACCCCTACCCTAAGCCTTATGCTAATCCTGACCCCAACGATGTCTAACCCTAACCCTGATCCTAAGTCTTTCTTAACCCTAACCCTAACACTAACCTAGTCTAAATCCAGCTCTGTTGCCTTGCGCAGGGACAAGAGCTGCACCCAGACCTCTCAGGGGCTGGGGGGACACTCTATGGGGGTCATTGGTTTGGCACTGCATTGAGTGGAGGGTGAGCCTTGAGCAGCTCGGGGACCGGCGGCTCAGGGAGTCTGGTGAAGCAGGAAATTCAGTAAGGTGCCCCCAGGCAGTGGTGATCTCACTTCCCTGACGACAGAATCCAAAGGAATTGGAACCCACGTATCCAGGCACCCCATTACCGAGAAAAACCCCCAGCCCAGCTCATTTCAAAGCACATCCTAAAGGAAGCGACATGTTCTTCTGCTGTACTGAAGCCGAGAGGATGCAGGGAGAAGAGAGCTCACCCGCCAGACACGTCCCCACCCTGGCAGGTCATATCAGGTTTCCCCAACATCTCAGGCCCTTTGGCTAATAAAATCAAAAGGTGACACCAGGGGGCTCAGAGTCAGAGAGTCCCATGCCTTCTGATCGACGGTGTAGCCCTAGGTCTCCTCCTCGTCTGTGTGTGTGTGTGTGTGTGTGTGTGTGTGTGCCTCTGGGTGTCTGTGTGTCTGTGTGTAAAGAGGACCTGGCCATGCCATCGTGGGTGGAGATGCCACAAGCAGGATCAGGCTGATGAGGGTTTAGATGTCTGGTGGACAAGTTGTGTTCACACCCCATTTTAAGGCTGGTTAAGTGGGATCAGGTGGAGGATCTACACCCTTCTGCCCAGGGTTTATCCTGAGAACGTGAACGGATGGGTCCATGACCCAGGAGCGGGGCTAACCCTAACAGTAACCACTAACCCTGACCCTGACACTGACTATGAGCCTGCACCAAGCCCTAACCCAAACCCTGACCCTGACCCAGATCCTGTCTGTGATCCTGAACTGAACCCTAAACCTAAACCTAAGCCTGACACTGACCCTGATTGCACCCTGAACCTAACCTAAACCTAACGTTGATAGTATTGTAACCAAGACTCATACATAACCATGAACCTGAACCTGACCATAATCCTAACCCTGACGCTGACCTAACTCTGACCCTAACCCTACCCCTGACCGTGACTGTGAGCCTGACCCTAACCCTAAACCTAAAGGTAACTCTAACCATCACCCTAATACGGACCCTGAACCTAAACCTAACGCTGACCCTGACCCTAACAATAACCCCTACCCTAAACCAAACCCTATTTCTGACCTTAAGCTGTCTAACCCTAACCCTAACCATAAAACTACTTCTAACTCTAACCCTAACCCCAATCCCAAACCCTACCGCCAAAACCTAACTGTGACACTGAACCGAACATTGACCCTAAACCAAAGCCTGACCCTAAACCTGACCCAGGCCCTGACCTTTACCTGACCCTGACCCTGACCCTAATCCTAACCATGACATTAACACTGACCACTACATAACCCTGTCCCTGACCCGAATGTGGACTTTAAACCAATACCTGAACCTGACCCTATATCTGACACTGGCGCTAAACTTCACCCTGACCCTGACCCAGACCATGAACATAAACTTAACCCTGACTCTAACAGTGATCTTGACCCTGACCTGAACCCTAACCTGACCCTTACTGTGAGCCTGAACCTACTCTAACCCTAAATACAACCCTTACCCTGACACTAACACGGGCCCTCCCCCAAATCCTATCGCTGAACCCAACCCTAACACTAATCACTAACCCTACCACGGACCCTGATCCTAACAAGTTCTAACCCTAACCGTCAACCAAACGCTAACCCTAACACTAACCCTAAACTTTAACAATAACCCTGACCCTATACCTGACTATGATCATAACCCTAACCCTGAACTTTGCCTATACCAGACCCTGACCCTATACCTGACCCTGGCCCAGAGCATAATCGTAACCATGACCTAAAATTGACCACGACATAAACCTGTCGCTGACCCGAATGTTGACATTAAAACAATACCTGATCCTGACCGTAAACCTGATACTGGCCCTAGACTTCACCCTGACCCTGACCCTGGCAAAGACCAGAAACTTAACCCTGACCCTAACAGTGACCCTGACGCTGACCCTAACAATAACCCTGACACTGAATGTGATCCCGACCCTAACTCTAACTCTAAACGTAACCCTGACACTGACACTAACACGGGCCCTGACAGAAACCTAACGCTGAACTAAACACTAAAACTAACTCCTAACATTATCCCTGACACTGACCCTAACCCGGTCTAACCCTAACCCTCAACCTACCTCTAGCCCTAACCATAACTGCACTTTAACAATAATCCTGACCCTCTCCCTGACCTTGATCATAACCCTAACTCTGAACTTTGCCTATGTCAACCTTAACCTTAAACCTGACCCTGACCTTGACCTTAACACTGACCCTAACCCTGACTGTAAACCAAACACTGACCCAATCCGTGATCCAAAAACGAATCTTAACCCTAAAGCTAACCCTGATCCTGAACCTACTCATAAAACAGAACCTAAACATAAAGCTGACCTTATCATAACCATGAACCTAACCCTGACCCTGACCCTAACCCTGACACTAAACCTGTCCAAACCTAACCCTGACCCTGACATGAACCTTGCCCCCAAACCAAAACTTGAACCTGACCCTAAACCTAACCATCAACCTAACACTGACCCTGACCCTGACTCTGGCCCTAACACTAACTGTGAACCTACTGTGAGCCTGACCCTAAACCTAACCATGAACCTAATACTAACCCTGAACCCTACCCTAAGCCTTACGCTAACCCTGACCCCAATGAGGTCTAACCCTAACCCTGACCCTAAGTCTTTCTTAACCCTAACCCTAACACTAACCTGGTCTAAACCCAGGTCTGTTGCCTTGAGCGGGGACAACAGCTGCATCCAGGCCTCGCAGGCGCTGGGTGGAGGCTGTATGGGGGTCACTGGATGGGAACGGCATTGAGTGGAGTGTGAGCCCGAGCATTTTGGGGACTGGCGGCTCAGGGATCGCTGGTACAGCAGGAAGTTCGGTAAGGAGCCCCCAGGCAGTGGTGATTACACATTCTTGACGACAGAGCCCAACGGAATTGGAACCCATGTATCCAGGCACCCCATTACAGAGAAAACCCCCCTGCCCAGCTCATTTCAAGGCACATCCGAAAGGAAGCAACATGTTCTTCCGCTGTACTGAAGCTGAGAGGATGCAAGGAGAAGAGAGCTTGCCTGCCAGACACGTCCCCTCCCTGGCAGGTCATATCAGGATTCCCCAATGCCTCTGGCCCTTTGGCTAATAAAATCAAAAGGTGACACCAGGGGGCTCAGAGTCAGAGAGTCCCATACTTTCTGATCCACGGGTGTAGCCCTAGGTCTCCTCCCCGTCTCTGTGTGTGTGTGTGTGTGCCTCTGGGTGTCTGTGTGTCTTTGTGTAATAAGGACCTGGACATGCCATCGTGAGTGGAGATGCCCCAAGCAAGATCAGGCTGATGAGGGGTTAGATGTCTGGTGGGCAAGTCATGTTCATACCCCAGTTTAAGGCTGGTTAAGTGGGTCGGGTGGAGGGTCTATACCCTTCGGCCCAGGGTATCGTGAGACCTTGAAGGGATGGGTCCATGACCCAGGAGCTGGGCTCACCCTAAGAGTAACCACTAACCCTGACCCTGACACTGACTGCGAGCCTGCCCCAAACCCGAAACCAAGCCCTGACCCTGACCCTGACCCTGAACCTGACTGTGATCCTGACCTGAACACTAAACATAAACCTAAGCCTGACACTGACCCTGATGTGGACCCTGAATCTAAACCTAACATTGATATTACCGTAACCATGAGTTATACCTAACCATGACCCTGACCCTGACCCTAATCCTAACCCTGACACTGACCTAACCCTGACCCTAACCCTAAAACTGACCGTGACTGTGAGCCTGACCCTAACCATAAACCTAAGGGTAACTCTAACCAATAAGGACCCTGAACCTAAACCTAACGCTGACCCTGACCCTAACACTAACCCCGACCCTAAACCAAATCCTAACCCTGACCTTACGCTGTCTAACCCTAAGCCTAACCATAACCCTACTTCTAACTCTAACCCTAACTCCAATCCCAAACCCTACCGCCAAAACCTAACTGTGACACTGAACCGAACATTGACCCTAAACCAAAGCCTGACCCTAAACCTGACCCTGGCACTGACCTTCACCTGACCCTGACCCTGACCCTAATCCAAACCATGACACTAACACTGACCACTACATAACCCTACCCTGACCCAAAGGTGGACTTTAAACCAAGACCTGAAACTGACCCTAAACCTGACAGTAGCGCTAAACTTCACGCTGACCCTGACCCAGACCATGACCATAAACCTAACCCTGACACTTACAGTGACCCCGACCCTCACCTAAACACTAAACCTGACCCTGACTTTGAGCCTGATCTTAACTCTAACCCTAATTGTAACCCTGACCCTGACACTAACACGGGCCCTCCCCCAAATCCTATCGCTGAACCTAACCCTAACACTAACCCCTAACCCTACCAAGGACCCTGTCCCTAACAAGTTCTAAACCTAATCGTCAAACTAACGCTAACACTAACACTAACCCTAAACTTTAACAATAACCCTGACCTTATACCTGACTGTGATCATAACCCTAACCCTGAACTTTGCCTAAACCAGACCCTGACCCTAAACCTGAATCTGGCCTGACCCTAAACCTAACCATGACCCTAACACAGTGGACTTTAAACCAATACCTGATCCTGCCCGTAAACCTGACACTGGCCCTAGACTTCACCCTGACCCTGACCCAGGCAAAGACCAGAAACCTAACCCTGACTCTAACAGTGACCCTGACCCTGACCCTAACAATAACCCTGACACTGAATGTGATCCCGACCCTAACTCTAACCCTAAACGTAACCCTGACCCTGACACTAACAAGGGCCCTGAACCGAAACCTAACGCTGAACCTAACCCTAAAACAAACCCCTAACATTATCCCTGACACTGACCCTAACCGGGTCTAACCCTAACCCGCAACCTACCTCTAACCCTAACCCTAACCCCACATTAACAATAATCCTGACCCTCTCCCGGACCCTGATCATAACCCTAACTCTGAATTTGCCTATGTCAGACCTTAACCTTAAACCTGACCCTGGCCTTGACCTTAACACTGACCCTAACCCTGACTGTAAACCTAACGCTGACCCAATCAGTGATGCTGGACAGAATCGTAACCCTAAAGGTAAACTGATCCTGAACCTACTCATAAAACAGAACCTAAACATAAAGCTGACCTTACCATAACCATGAACCTAACGCTGACCCTGACCCTAACCCTGACACTAAACCTGTGCCAAACCTATCCCTAACCCTGACATGAACCCGGTCCCCAAAACAAAACTTGAACCTGAACCTAAATCTGACCATGACACTGCCTGACCCTAAACCTAACCGTTACCCTAACACTGACCCGGACCTTGACTCTGACAATAACGCTAACCGTGACCCTACTGTGAGCCTGACTCTAAACCTAACCATGAACCTAACCCTAACCCTGACCCCTACCCTAAGCCTAAAAGTAACCATGACCCCAAAGACGTCTAACCCTAACCGTCACCCTAAGTCTTTCTTAACCCTAACCCTAACAGTAACCTCATCTAAACCCAGCTCTGTTCCCTCTGTTGAGGACAACAGCTGCACTCAGGCCTCCCAGGAGTTTGGGATGGCTATATGGGGGTCACTGGATGGGAAATGCATTGAGTGGACTGTGAGCCTTGACCAGCTTGGGGACCGGTGGCTCAGGGAGCTCTGCTGGAGAAGGAAGTTCGGTAAGGAGCCCCCAGGCAGTGGTTCCCTCACTTCCCTGACGACAGAGCCCAACGGAATTGGAACCCACGTATCCAGGCACCCCATTACAGAGAAAAGACCCCTGCCCAGCTCATTTCTAGGCACATCCTAAAGGAAGTGACATGTTCTTCTGCTGTACTGAAGCCGAGAGGATGCAGGGAGAAGAGAGCTCACCCGCCAGACACGTCCCCACCCTGGCAGGTCATATCAGGTTTCCCCAACATCTCAGGCCCTTTGGCTAATAAAATCAAAAGGTGACACCAGGGGGCTCAGAGTCAGAGAGTCCCATGCCTTCTGATCGACGGTGTAGCCCTAGGTCTCCTCCTCGTCTGTGTGTGTGTGTGTGTGTGTGTGTGTGTGTGTGTGTGTGTGTGCCTCTGGGTGTCTGTGTGTCTGTGTGTAAAGAGGACCTGGCCATGCCATCGTGGGTGGAGATGCCACAAGCAGGATCAGGCTGATGAGGGTTTAGATGTCTGGTGGACAAGTTGTGTTCACACCCCATTTTAAGGCTGGTTAAGTGGGATCAGGTGGAGGATCTACACCCTTCTGCCCAGGGTTTATCCTGAGAACGTGAACGGATGGGTCCATGACCCAGGAGCGGGGCTAACCCTAACAGTAACCACTAACCCTGACCCTGACACTGACTATGAGCCTGCACCAAGCCCTAACCCAAACCCTGACCCTGACCCAGATCCTGTCTGTGATCCTGAACTGAACCCTAAACCTAAACCTAAGCCTGACACTGACCCTGATTGCACCCTGAACCTAAACCTAACGTTGATAGTATTGTAACCAAGACTCATACATAACCATGAACCTGAACCTGACCATAATCCTAACCCTGACGCTGACCTAACTCTGACCCTAACCCTACCCCTGACCGTGACTGTGAGCCTGACCCTAACCCTAAACCTAAAGGTAACTCTAACCATCACCCTAATACGGACCCTGAACCTAAACCTAACGCTGACCCTGACCCTAACAATAACCCCTACCCTAAACCAAACCCTATTTCTGACCTTAAGCTGTCTAACCCTAACCCTAACCATAAAACTACTTCTAACTCTAACCCTAACCCCAATCCCAAACCCTACCGCCAAAACCTAACTGTGACACTGAACCGAACATTGACCCTAAACCAAAGCCTGACCCTAAACCTGACCCAGGCCCTGACCTTTACCTGACCCTGACCCTGACCCTAATCCTAACCATGACATTAACACTGACCACTACATAACCCTGTCCCTGACCCGAATGTGGACTTTAAACCAATACCTGAACCTGACCCTATATCTGACACTGGCGCTAAACTTCACCCTGACCCTGACCCAGACCATGAACATAAACTTAACCCTGACTCTAACAGTGATCTTGACCCTGACCTGAACCCTAACCTGACCCTTACTGTGAGCCTGAACCTACTCTAACCCTAAATACAACCCTTACCCTGACACTAACACGGGCCCTCCCCCAAATCCTATCGCTGAACCCAACCCTAACACTAATCACTAACCCTACCACGGACCCTGATCCTAACAAGTTCTAACCCTAACCGTCAACCAAACGCTAACCCTAACACTAACCCTAAACTTTAACAATAACCCTGACCCTATACCTGACTATGATCATAACCCTAACCCTGAACTTTGCCTATACCAGACCCTGACCCTATACCTGACCCTGGCCCAGAGCATAATCGTAACCATGACCTAAAATTGACCACGACATAAACCTGTCGCTGACCCGAATGTTGACATTAAAACAATACCTGATCCTGACCGTAAACCTGATACTGGCCCTAGACTTCACCCTGACCCTGACCCTGGCAAAGACCAGAAACTTAACCCTGACCCTAACAGTGACCCTGACGCTGACCCTAACAATAACCCTGACACTGAATGTGATCCCGACCCTAACTCTAACTCTAAACGTAACCCTGACACTGACACTAACACGGGCCCTGACAGAAACCTAACGCTGAACTAAACACTAAAACTAACTCCTAACATTATCCCTGACACTGACCCTAACCCGGTCTAACCCTAACCCTCAACCTACCTCTAGCCCTAACCATAACTGCACTTTAACAATAATCCTGACCCTCTCCCTGACCTTGATCATAACCCTAACTCTGAACTTTGCCTATGTCAACCTTAACCTTAAACCTGACCCTGACCTTGACCTTAACACTGACCCTAACCCTGACTGTAAACCAAACACTGACCCAATCCGTGATCCAAAAACGAATCTTAACCCTAAAGCTAACCCTGATCCTGAACCTACTCATAAAACAGAACCTAAACATAAAGCTGACCTTATCATAACCATGAACCTAACCCTGACCCTGACCCTAACCCTGACACTAAACCTGTCCAAACCTAACCCTGACCCTGACATGAACCTTGCCCCCAAACCAAAACTTGAACCTGACCCTAAACCTAACCATCAACCTAACACTGACCCTGACCCTGACTCTGGCCCTAACACTAACTGTGAACCTACTGTGAGCCTGACCCTAAACCTAACCATGAACCTAATACTAACCCTGAACCCTACCCTAAGCCTTACGCTAACCCTGACCCCAATGAGGTCTAACCCTAACCCTGACCCTAAGTCTTTCTTAACCCTAACCCTAACACTAACCTGGTCTAAACCCAGGTCTGTTGCCTTGAGCGGGGACAACAGCTGCATCCAGGCCTCGCAGGCGCTGGGTGGAGGCTGTATGGGGGTCACTGGATGGGAACGGCATTGAGTGGAGTGTGAGCCCGAGCATTTTGGGGACTGGCGGCTCAGGGATCGCTGGTACAGCAGGAAGTTCGGTAAGGAGCCCCCAGGCAGTGGTGATTACACATTCTTGACGACAGAGCCCAACGGAATTGGAACCCATGTATCCAGGCACCCCATTACAGAGAAAACCCCCCTGCCCAGCTCATTTCAAGGCACATCCGAAAGGAAGCAACATGTTCTTCCGCTGTACTGAAGCTGAGAGGATGCAAGGAGAAGAGAGCTTGCCTGCCAGACACGTCCCCTCCCTGGCAGGTCATATCAGGATTCCCCAATGCCTCTGGCCCTTTGGCTAATAAAATCAAAAGGTGACACCAGGGGGCTCAGAGTCAGAGAGTCCCATACTTTCTGATCCACGGGTGTAGCCCTAGGTCTCCTCCCCGTCTCTGTGTGTGTGTGTGTGTGCCTCTGGGTGTCTGTGTGTCTTTGTGTAATAAGGACCTGGACATGCCATCGTGAGTGGAGATGCCCCAAGCAAGATCAGGCTGATGAGGGGTTAGATGTCTGGTGGGCAAGTCATGTTCATACCCCAGTTTAAGGCTGGTTAAGTGGGTCGGGTGGAGGGTCTATACCCTTCGGCCCAGGGTATCGTGAGACCTTGAAGGGATGGGTCCATGACCCAGGAGCTGGGCTCACCCTAAGAGTAACCACTAACCCTGACCCTGACACTGACTGCGAGCCTGCCCCAAACCCGAAACCAAGCCCTGACCCTGACCCTGACCCTGAACCTGACTGTGATCCTGACCTGAACACTAAACATAAACCTAAGCCTGACACTGACCCTGATGTGGACCCTGAATCTAAACCTAACATTGATATTACCGTAACCATGAGTTATACCTAACCATGACCCTGACCCTGACCCTAATCCTAACCCTGACACTGACCTAACCCTGACCCTAACCCTAAAACTGACCGTGACTGTGAGCCTGACCCTAACCATAAACCTAAGGGTAACTCTAACCAATAAGGACCCTGAACCTAAACCTAACGCTGACCCTGACCCTAACACTAACCCCGACCCTAAACCAAATCCTAACCCTGACCTTACGCTGTCTAACCCTAAGCCTAACCATAACCCTACTTCTAACTCTAACCCTAACTCCAATCCCAAACCCTACCGCCAAAACCTAACTGTGACACTGAACCGAACATTGACCCTAAACCAAAGCCTGACCCTAAACCTACCCTGGCACTGACCTTCACCTGACCCTGACCCTGACCCTAATCCAAACCATGACACTAACACTGACCACTACATAACCCTACCCTGACCCAAAGGTGGACTTTAAACCAAGACCTGAAACTGACCCTAAACCTGACAGTAGCGCTAAACTTCACGCTGACCCTGACCCAGACCATGACCATAAACCTAACCCTGACACTTACAGTGACCCCGACCCTCACCTAAACACTAAACCTGACCCTGACTTTGAGCCTGATCTTAACTCTAACCCTAATTGTAACCCTGACCCTGACACTAACACGGGCCCTCCCCCAAATCCTATCGCTGAACCTAACCCTAACACTAACCCCTAACCCTACCAAGGACCCTGTCCCTAACAAGTTCTAAACCTAATCGTCAAACTAACGCTAACACTAACACTAACCCTAAACTTTAACAATAACCCTGACCTTATACCTGACTGTGATCATAACCCTAACCCTGAACTTTGCCTAAACCAGACCCTGACCCTAAACCTGAATCTGGCCTGACCCTAAACCTAACCATGACCCTAACACAGTGGACTTTAAACCAATACCTGATCCTGCCCGTAAACCTGACACTGGCCCTAGACTTCACCCTGACCCTGACCCAGGCAAAGACCAGAAACCTAACCCTGACTCTAACAGTGACCCTGACCCTGACCCTAACAATAACCCTGACACTGAATGTGATCCCGACCCTAACTCTAACCCTAAACGTAACCCTGACCCTGACACTAACAAGGGCCCTGAACCGAAACCTAACGCTGAACCTAACCCTAAAACAAACCCCTAACATTATCCCTGACACTGACCCTAACCGGGTCTAACCCTAACCCGCAACCTACCTCTAACCCTAACCCTAACCCCACATTAACAATAATCCTGACCCTCTCCCGGACCCTGATCATAACCCTAACTCTGAATTTGCCTATGTCAGACCTTAACCTTAAACCTGACCCTGGCCTTGACCTTAACACTGACCCTAACCCTGACTGTAAACCTAACGCTGACCCAATCAGTGATGCTGGACAGAATCGTAACCCTAAAGGTAAACTGATCCTGAACCTACTCATAAAACAGAACCTAAACATAAAGCTGACCTTACCATAACCATGAACCTAACGCTGACCCTGACCCTAACCCTGACACTAAACCTGTGCCAAACCTATCCCTAACCCTGACATGAACCCGGTCCCCAAAACAAAACTTGAACCTGAACCTAAATCTGACCATGACACTGCCTGACCCTAAACCTAACCGTTACCCTAACACTGACCCGGACCTTGACTCTGACAGTAACGCTAACCGTGACCCTACTGTGAGCCTGACTCTAAACCTAACCATGAACCTAACCCTAACCCTGACCCCTACCCTAAGCCTAAAAGTAACCATGACCCCAAAGACGTCTAACCCTAACCGTCACCCTAAGTCTTTCTTAACCCTAACCCTAACAGTAACCTCATCTAAACCCAGCTCTGTTCCCTCTGTTGAGGACAACAGCTGCACTCAGGCCTCCCAGGAGTTTGGGATGGCTATATGGGGGTCACTGGATGGGAAATGCATTGAGTGGACTGTGAGCCTTGACCAGCTTGGGGACCGGTGGCTCAGGGAGCTCTGCTGGAGAAGGAAGTTCGGTAAGGAGCCCCCAGGCAGTGGTTCCCTCACTTCCCTGACGACAGAGCCCAACGGAATTGGAACCCACGTATCCAGGCACCCCATTACAGAGAAAACACCCCTGCCCAGCTCATTTCTAGGCACATCCTAAAGGAAGTGACATGTTCTTCTGCTGTACTGAAGCCGAGAGGATGCAGGGAGAAGAGAGCTCACCCGCCAGACACGTCCCCACCCTGGCAGGTCATATCAGGTTTCCCCAACATCTCAGGCCCTTTGGCTAATAAAATCAAAAGGTGACACCAGGGGGCTCAGAGTCAGAGAGTCCCATGCCTTCTGATCGACGGTGTAGCCCTAGGTCTCCTCCTCGTCTGTGTGTGTGTGTGTGTGTGTGTGTGTGTGTGTGTGTGTGTGTGTGCCTCTGGGTGTCTGTGTGTCTGTGTGTAAAGAGGACCTGGCCATGCCATCGTGGGTGGAGATGCCACAAGCAGGATCAGGCTGATGAGGGTTTAGATGTCTGGTGGACAAGTTGTGTTCACACCCCATTTTAAGGCTGGTTAAGTGGGATCAGGTGGAGGATCTACACCCTTCTGCCCAGGGTTTATCCTGAGAACGTGAACGGATGGGTCCATGACCCAGGAGCGGGGCTAACCCTAACAGTAACCACTAACCCTGACCCTGACACTGACTATGAGCCTGCACCAAGCCCTAACCCAAACCCTGACCCTGACCCAGATCCTGTCTGTGATCCTGAACTGAACCCTAAACCTAAACCTAAGCCTGACACTGACCCTGATTGCACCCTGAACCTAAACCTAACGTTGATAGTATTGTAACCAAGACTCATACATAACCATGAACCTGAACCTGACCATAATCCTAACCCTGACGCTGACCTAACTCTGACCCTAACCCTACCCCTGACCGTGACTGTGAGCCTGACCCTAACCCTAAACCTAAAGGTAACTCTAACCATCACCCTAATACGGACCCTGAACCTAAACCTAACGCTGACCCTGACCCTAACAATAACCCCTACCCTAAACCAAACCCTATTTCTGACCTTAAGCTGTTTAACCCTAACCCTAACCATAAAACTACTTCTAACTCTAACCCTAACCCCAATCCCAAAAACTACCGCCAAAACCTAACTGTGAAACTGAACCGAACATTGACCCTAAACCAAAGCCTGAACCTAAACCTCACCCTGGCCCTGACTTTCACCTGACCCTGACCCTGATCCTAAATCTAAGCATGACACTAACACTGACCACTACATAACCCTGTCCATGACCTGAAGGTGGACTTTAAACCAATACCTGAACCTGACCCTAAACCTGACACTGGCACTAAACTTCATCTGACTCTGACCCAGACCATGAACATAAACCTAACCCTGACCCTTAAGGTGACCCTGACCCTGACCTGAACACTAAACCTGACCAGGACAGTGAGCCTGACCCTAACTCTAACCCTAAATGTAACCCTAACCCTGACACTAACACGGGCCCTCCCCCGAATCCTATCACTGAACCCAACACTAACACTAATATCTAACCCTACCACGGACCCTGATCCTAACAAGTTCTGACCCTAACCGTCAACCAAACGCTACCCGTAATACTAACCCTAAACTTTAACAATAACCCTGACGTTATACCTGATTATGATCATAACCCTAACCCTGAACTTTGCCTATACCAGACCCTGACCCTATACCTGAACCTGGCCCTGATCCTAAACCTAACCATGACCCTAACACTGACCACGACATAAACCTGTCGCTGACCCGAATGTGGACTTTAAACCAATACCTGATACTGCCCGTAAACCTGACACTGGCCCTAGACTTCACCCTGACCCTGACCCATGCAAAGACCAGAAACGTAACCCTGACCCTAACTGTGACCCTGACCATGACCCTAACAATAGCCCTGACACTGATGTGAGCCTAACCCTAACTCTAACCCTACACGTAACCCTGAACCTGACACTAACACGGGCCCGGACCTGAAACTTAAAGCTGAACCTAACACTAAAACTAACCCCTAACATTATCCCTGACACTGACCCTAACCTGGTCTAACCCTAACCCTCAACCTACATAGCCCTAACCCTAACCCCACTTTAACAATAATCGTGACCCTCTACCTGACTCTGATCATAACCCTATCTCTGAATGTTGCCTATGTCAGAACTTAACCTTAAACCTGTCCCTGGCCTTGACCTTAACACTGACCTTAGCCCTGAATGTACACATAACTCTGACCCAATCCATGATCCTGAACAGAATCGTAACCCTAAAGCTAACCCTGATTCTGAACCTACTCTTAAAACAGATCCAAAACGTAAAGCTGACCTTACGATAACCATGAATCCAACCCTGACCCTGACCCTAACTCTGACACTAAACCTGTCCCAAACCTAACCCTGACCCTGACATGAACCTAGCCCCCAAACCAAAACTTGAACTTGACCCTAAATCTGACCATGACCCTGAACCTGACCCTAAACCTAACCTTCACACTAACACTGACACTGACCCTGATTCTGACCGTAACCCTAACCCTGACCCTACTGTGAGTTTGACCCTAAACCTAACCCTAACCCTGACCCCTACCCTAAGCCTTACAATAACCCTGACCCCAACGACGTCTAACTCTAACCCTGACCCTAAGTCTTTCTAAACCCTAACCCTAACACTAACCTAGTCTAAACCCAGCTCTGTTGCCTCCAGCGGGGACAACAGCTGCACCCAGGCCTCCCAGTGGTTGGTTGGAGTCTTATGGGGGTCACTGGATGGGCACTGCATTGACTGGAGTGTGAGCCTGAGCAGCTTGCGGACCGGTGGCTCACGGAGCTCTGGTAGAGCAGGAAGTTCAGTAAGGAGCCCCCAGGCAGTGGTGACCTCACTTCCCTGAAGACAGAGCCCAACGCAATTGGAACCCACATATCACGGCACCATATTACAGAGAAAACCCCCCTGCCAAGCTCATTTCTAGGCACATTTTAAAAGAAGCGACATGTTCTTCTGCTGTACTGAAGCCGAGAGGATGCAGGGAGAAGAGAGCTCGCCCGCCAGACACGTCCCCTCCCTGGCAGGTCATATCAGGATTCCCCAACCCCTCTGGCCCTTTGGCTAATTAAATCAAAAGGTGACACCAGGAGACTCAGAGTCAGAGAGTCCAACACCTTCTGATCGACTGGTGGAGCCTTAGGTCTCCTCCCCGTCTCTGTGTGTGTGTGTGTGTGTGCCTCTGGGTGTCTGTTTGTCTTTGTGTAAAAAGGACCTGGCCATGCCATCGTGGGTGGAGATGCCCCAAGGAGGATCAGGCTGATGAGGGTTTAGATATCTGGTGGGCAAGTCATGTTCATACCCCAATTTAAGGCTGGTTAAGTGGGTCGGGTGGAGGGTCTATACCCTTCGGCCCAGGGTTTCTCGAGAGACCATGAGGGGATGGGTACATGACCCAGGAGCGGGCCTAACCCTAAGAGTAACCACTAACCCTGACCCTGATACTGACTCTGAGCCTGCCCCAAACCCTAACTGAAGCCCTGACCCTGACCCTGACCCTGACCCTGACTGTGATCCTGACCTGAACACTAAACCTAAATGTAAGCCTGACACTCACCGTGATGTGGACTCTGAACCTAAACCTAACTCTGACATTACCGTAACCATGACTCATACCTAACCAAGACACTGACCCTAACCCTATTCCTACACCTGACGCTGACCTAACCCTCACCCTAACACTAACCCTGAACGTGACTGTGAGCCTGATCCTAACCCTAAACTAAAGGTAAGTCTAACCATGACCCTAATACGGACCCTTCATAAACTTAATACTGACCCTGACCTCCATATTACCCTGTACCCTAAACCAAACCCTAACCCTGACCTTAAGCTGACTAACCCTACCCCTAACCATAACCCTACTTCTAACTCTAACTCTAACCCCAATCCCAAACCCTACAGCCAAAACCTAACTGTGACACAGAACCGAACATTGACCCTAAACCAAAGCCTGACGCTAAGCCGGACCCTGTCCATTACCTTCACCTGACCCTGACCCTGATCCTAATCCTAACCATGACACTAAAACTGACCACTACATAACCCTGTCCCAGACCCGAATGTGGTCTTTAAACCAATACCTGAACCTGACCCTAAACCTGACACTGGCGCTACCCTTCACCCTGAACCTGACCCAGGCAAAGACCATAAACCTAACCCTGACCCTAACAGTGACACTCACCCCGACACTAACAATAACCCTGACAGTGAATGTGAGCCTGACCCTAACTCTAACACTATCGTAACCCTAACCCTGACACTAACACGGGCCCTGACCCGAAAACTAAAGCTGAACCTAACCCTAAAACTAACCCCTAACATTATCCCTGACACTGACCCTAACCTGGTCTAACTCAACCTACTTCCTACCCTAACCCTAACCCACTTTAACAATAATCCTGACCCTCTACCTGACCCTGATCATAACCCTAACTCTGAACTTTGCCTATGTCACACCTTAACCTTAAACCTGACCCTGGCCTTGACCTTAACACTGACCCTAACCCTGACTGTAAACCTAACTCTGACCCAATCTGTGATGCTGGACAGAATCGTAACCCTAAAGGTAACACTGATCCTGAACTTACTCATAAAACAGAACCTAAACATAAAGCTGACCTTACCATAACCATGAAACTAACCCTGACCCTGACCCTAACCCTGACACTAAACCTGTCCCAAAGCTAACCCTGACCCTGACATGAACCTTGCCCCCAAACCTAAACCTGAACCTGACCCTAAATCTGACTATGACCCTGAACCTGACCCTAAACCTAACCGTCACCTTAACACTGACCCTGACCCTGACTCTGACCGTTACGCTAACCGTGACCCTACTGTGAGCCTGACCCTAAACCTAAACATGAACCTAACCCTAACCCTGACCCCTACCCTAAGCCTTACGCTAACCCTGACCCCAACGACGTCTAAACCTAACTCTGACCCTAAGTCTTTCTAAACCCTAACCCTAACACTAACCTAGTCTAAACCCAGCTCGGTTGCTTCCAGCGGGGACAACAGCTGCACCCAGGCCTCCCAGGCGCTGGGTGGAGGCTGTATGGAGGTCACTGGATGGGCACTGCATTGAGTGGAGTGTGAGCCTGAGCAGCTTGCAGACCGAGGCTCAGGGAGCTCTGGTGAAGGAGGAAGATCGGTAAGGAGCCCCCAGGCAGTGGTGACCTCACTTCCCTGACGACAGAGCCCAACGGAATTGGAACCCACGTATCCAGGCACCCCATTACAGAGAAAACCCCCCTGCCCAGCTCATTTCTAGGCACATCCTAAAGGAAGCGATATGTTCTTCTGCTGTACTGAAGCCGAGAGGATGCAGGGAGAAGAGAGATCGCCCGCCAGACACGTCGCCTCCCTTCAGGTCATATCAGGATTCCCCAATGCCTCAGAACCTTTGGCTAATAAAATCTAAAGGGGACACCAGGGGGCTCAGAGTCAGAGAGTCCCACACTTTCTGATCCACGGGTGTAGCCCTAGGTCTCCTCCCCGTCTCTGTGTGTGTGTGTGTGTGTGTGTGTGTGTGTGTGTGTGTGTGCCTCTGGGTGTCTGTGTGTCTGTGTGTAAAGAGGACCTGGCCATGCCATCGTGGGTGGAGATGCCCCAAGGAGGATCAGGCTGATGAGGGTTTAGATATCTGGTGGGCAAGTCATGTTCATACCCCAATTTAAGGCTGGTTAAGTGGGTCGGGTGGAGGGTCTATACCCTTCGGCCCAGGGTTTCTCGAGAGACCATGAGGGGATGGGTACATGACCCAGGAGCGGGCCTAACCCTAAGAGTAACCACTAACCCTGACCCTGATACTGACTCTGAGCCTGCCCCAAACCCTAACTGAAGCCCTGACCCTGACCCTGACCCTGACCCTGACTGTGATCCTGACCTGAACACTAAACCTAAATGTAAGCCTGACACTCACCGTGATGTGGACTCTGAACCTAAACCTAACTCTGACATTACCGTAACCATGACTCATACCTAACCAAGACACTGACCCTAACCCTATTCCTACACCTGACGCTGACCTAACCCTCACCCTAACACTAACCCTGAACGTGACTGTGAGCCTGATCCTAACCCTAAACTAAAGGTAAGTCTAACCATGACCCTAATACGGACCCTTCATAAACTTAATACTGACCCTGACCTCCATATTACCCTGTACCCTAAACCAAACCCTAACCCTGACCTTAAGCTGACTAACCCTACCCCTAACCATAACCCTACTTCTAACTCTAACTCTAACCCCAATCCCAAACCCTACAGCCAAAACCTAACTGTGACACAGAACCGAACATTGACCCTAAACCAAAGCCTGACGCTAAGCCGGACCCTGTCCATTACCTTCACCTGACCCTGACCCTGATCCTAATCCTAACCATGACACTAAAACTGACCACTACATAACCCTGTCCCAGACCCGAATGTGGTCTTTAAACCAATACCTGAACCTGACCCTAAACCTGACACTGGCGCTACCCTTCACCCTGAACCTGACCCAGGCAAAGACCATAAACCTAACCCTGACCCTAACAGTGACACTCACCCCGACACTAACAATAACCCTGACAGTGAATGTGAGCCTGACCCTAACTCTAACACTATCGTAACCCTAACCCTGACACTAACACGGGCCCTGACCCGAAAACTAAAGCTGAACCTAACCCTAAAACTAACCCCTAACATTATCCCTGACACTGACCCTAACCTGGTCTAACTCAACCTACTTCCTACCCTAACCCTAACCCACTTTAACAATAATCCTGACCCTCTACCTGACCCTGATCATAACCCTAACTCTGAACTTTGCCTATGTCAGACCTTAACCTTAAACCTGACCCTGGCCTTGACCTTAACACTGACCCTAACCCTGACTGTAAACCTAACTCTGACCCAATCTGTGATGCTGGACAGAATCGTAACCCTAAAGGTAACACTGATCCTGAACTTACTCATAAAACAGAACCTAAACATAAAGCTGACCTTACCATAACCATGAAACTAACCCTGACCCTGACCCTAACCCTGACACTAAACCTGTCCCAAAGCTAACCCTGACCCTGACATGAACCTTGCCCCCAAACCTAAACCTGAACCTGACCCTAAATCTGACTATGACCCTGAACCTGACCCTAAACCTAACCGTCACCTTAACACTGACCCTGACCCTGACTCTGACCGTTACGCTAATCGTGACCCTACTGTGAGCCTGACCCTAAACCTAAACATGAACCTAACCCTAACCCTGACCCCTACCCTAAGCCTTACGCTAACCCTGACCCCAACGACGTCTAAACCTAACTCTGACCCTAAGTCTTTCTAAACCCTAACCCTAACACTAACCTAGTCTAAACCCAGCTCGGTTGCTTCCAGCGGGGACAACAGCTGCACCCAGGCCTCCCAGGCGCTGGGTGGAGGCTGTATGGAGGTCACTGGATGGGCACTGCATTGAGTGGAGTGTGAGCCTGAGCAGCTTGCAGACCGAGGCTCAGGGAGCTCTGGTGAAGGAGGAAGATCGGTAAGGAGCCCCCAGGCAGTGGTGACCTCACTTCCCTGACGACAGAGCCCAACGGAATTGGAACCCACGTATCCAGGCACCCCATTACAGAGAAAACCCCCCTGCCCAGCTCATTTCTAGGCACATCCTAAAGGAAGCGATATGTTCTTCTGCTGTACTGAAGCCGAGAGGATGCAGGGAGAAGAGAGATCGCCCGCCAGACACGTCGCCTCCCTTCAGGTCATATCAGGATTCCCCAATGCCTCAGAACCTTTGGCTAATAAAATCTAAAGGGGACACCAGGGGGCTCAGAGTCAGAGAGTCCCACACTTTCTGATCCACGGGTGTAGCCCTAGGTCTCCTCCCCGTCTCTCTGTGTGTGTGTGTGTGTGTGTGTGTGTGTGTGTGTGTGTGTGCCTCTGGGTGTCTGTGTGTCTGTGTGTAAAGAGGACCTGGCCATGCCATCGTGGGTGGAGATGCCCCAAGGAGGATCAGGCTGATGAGGGTTTAGATATCTGGTGGGCAAGTCATGTTCATATCCCAATTTAAGGCTGGTTAAGTGGGTCGGGTGGAGGGTCTATACCCTTCGGCCCAGGGTTTCTCGAGAGACCATGAGGGGATGGGTACATGACCCAGGAGCGGGCCTAACCCTAAGAGTAACCACTAACCCTGACCCTGATACTGACTCTGAGCCTGCCCCAAACCCTAACTGAAGCCCTGACCCTGACCCTGACCCTGACCCTGACTGTGATCCTGACCTGAACACTAAACCTAAATGTAAGCCTGACACTCACCGTGATGTGGACTCTGAACCTAAACCTAACTCTGACATTACCGTAACCATGACTCATACCTAACCAAGACACTGACCCTAACCCTATTCCTACACCTGACGCTGACCTAACCCTCACCCTAACACTAACCCTGAACGTGACTGTGAGCCTGATCCTAACCCTAAACTAAAGGTAAGTCTAACCATGACCCTAATACGGACCCTTCATAAACTTAATACTGACCCTGACCTCCATATTACCCTGTACCCTAAACCAAACCCTAACCCTGACCTTAAGCTGACTAACCCTACCCCTAACCATAACCCTACTTCTAACTCTAACTCTAACCCCAATCCCAAACCCTACAGCCAAAACCTAACTGTGACACAGAACCGAACATTGACCCTAAACCAAAGCCTGACGCTAAGCCGGACCCTGTCCATTACCTTCACCTGACCCTGACCCTGATCCTAATCCTAACCATGACACTAAAACTGACCACTACATAACCCTGTCCCAGACCCGAATGTGGTCTTTAAACCAATACCTGAACCTGACCCTAAACCTGACACTGGCGCTACCCTTCACCCTGAACCTGACCCAGGCAAAGACCATAAACCTAACCCTGACCCTAACAGTGACACTCACCCCGACACTAACAATAACCCTGACAGTGAATGTGAGCCTGACCCTAACTCTAACACTATCGTAACCCTAACCCTGACACTAACACGGGCCCTGACCCGAAAACTAAAGCTGAACCTAACCCTAAAACTAACCCCTAACATTATCCCTGACACTGACCCTAACCTGGTCTAACTCAACCTACTTCCTACCCTAACCCTAACCCACTTTAACAATAATCCTGACCCTCTACCTGACCCTGATCATAACCCTAACTCTGAACTTTGCCTATGTCAGACCTTAACCTTAAACCTGACCCTGGCCTTGACCTTAACACTGACCCTAACCCTGACTGTAAACCTAACTCTGACCCAATCTGTGATGCTGGACAGAATCGTAACCCTAAAGGTAACACTGATCCTGAACTTACTCATAAAACAGAACCTAAACATAAAGCTGACCTTACCATAACCATGAAACTAACCCTGACCCTGACCCTAACCCTGACACTAAACCTGTCCCAAAGCTAACCCTGACCCTGACATGAACCTTGCCCCCAAACCTAAACCTGAACCTGACCCTAAATCTGACTATGACCCTGAACCTGACCCTAAACCTAACCGTCACCTTAACACTGACCCTGACCCTGACTCTGACCGTTACGCTAACCGTGACCCTACTGTGAGCCTGACCCTAAACCTAAACATGAACCTAACCCTAACCCTGACCCCTACCCTAAGCCTTACGCTAACCCTGACCCCAACGACGTCTAAACCTAACTCTGACCCTAAGTCTTTCTAAACCCTAACCCTAACACTAACCTAGTCTAAACCCAGCTCGGTTGCTTCCAGCGGGGACAACAGCTGCACCCAGGCCTCCCAGGCGCTGGGTGGAGGCTGTATGGAGGTCACTGGATGGGCACTGCATTGAGTGGAGTGTGAGCCTGAGCAGCTTGCAGACCGAGGCTCAGGGAGCTCTGGTGAAGGAGGAAGATCGGTAAGGAGCCCCCAGGCAGTGGTGACCTCACTTCCCTGACGACAGAGCCCAACGGAATTGGAACCCACGTATCCAGGCACCCCATTACAGAGAAAACCCCCCTGCCCAGCTCATTTCTAGGCACATCCTAAAGGAAGCGATATGTTCTTCTGCTGTACTGAAGCCGAGAGGATGCAGGGAGAAGAGAGATCGCCCGCCAGACACGTCGCCTCCCTTCAGGTCATATCAGGATTCCCCAATGCCTCAGAACCTTTGGCTAATAAAATCTAAAGGGGACACCAGGGGGCTCAGAGTCAGAGAGTCCCACACTTTCTGATCCACGGGTGTAGCCCTAGGTCTCCTCCCCGTCTCTGTGTGTGTGTGTGTGTGTGTGTGTGTGTGTGTGTGTGTGTGTGCCTCTGGGTGTCTGTGTGTCTGTGTGTAAGGAGGACCTGGCCATGCCATCGTGGGTGGAGATGCCCCAAGGAGGATCAGGCTGATGAGGGTTTAGATATCTGGTGGGCAAGTCATGTTCATACCCCAATTTAAGGCTGGTTAAGTGGGTCGGGTGGAGGGTCTATACCCTTCGGCCCAGGGTTTCTCGAGAGACCATGAGGGGATGGGTACATGACCCAGGAGCGGGCCTAACCCTAAGAGTAACCACTAACCCTGACCCTGATACTGACTCTGAGCCTGCCCCAAACCCTAACTGAAGCCCTGACCCTGACCCTGACCCTGACCCTGACTGTGATCCTGACCTGAACACTAAACCTAAATGTAAGCCTGACACTCACCGTGATGTGGACTCTGAACCTAAACCTAACTCTGACATTACCGTAACCATGACTCATACCTAACCAAGACACTGACCCTAACCCTATTCCTACACCTGACGCTGACCTAACCCTCACCCTAACACTAACCCTGAACGTGACTGTGAGCCTGATCCTAACCCTAAACTAAAGGTAAGTCTAACCATGACCCTAATACGGACCCTTCATAAACTTAATACTGACCCTGACCTCCATATTACCCTGTACCCTAAACCAAACCCTAACCCTGACCTTAAGCTGACTAACCCTACCCCTAACCATAACCCTACTTCTAACTCTAACTCTAACCCCAATCCCAAACCCTACAGCCAAAACCTAACTGTGACACAGAACCGAACATTGACCCTAAACCAAAGCCTGACGCTAAGCCGGACCCTGTCCATTACCTTCACCTGACCCTGACCCTGATCCTAATCCTAACCATGACACTAAAACTGACCACTACATAACCCTGTCCCAGACCCGAATGTGGTCTTTAAACCAATACCTGAACCTGACCCTAAACCTGACACTGGCGCTACCCTTCACCCTGAACCTGACCCAGGCAAAGACCATAAACCTAACCCTGACCCTAACAGTGACACTCACCCCGACACTAACAATAACCCTGACAGTGAATGTGAGCCTGACCCTAACTCTAACACTATCGTAACCCTAACCCTGACACTAACACGGGCCCTGACCCGAAAACTAAAGCTGAACCTAACCCTAAAACTAACCCCTAACATTATCCCTGACACTGACCCTAACCTGGTCTAACTCAACCTACTTCCTACCCTAACCCTAACCCACTTTAACAATAATCCTGACCCTCTACCTGACCCTGATCATAACCCTAACTCTGAACTTTGCCTATGTCAGACCTTAACCTTAAACCTGACCCTGGCCTTGACCTTAACACTGACCCTAACCCTGACTGTAAACCTAACTCTGACCCAATCTGTGATGCTGGACAGAATCGTAACCCTAAAGGTAACACTGATCCTGAACTTACTCATAAAACAGAACCTAAACATAAAGCTGACCTTACCATAACCATGAAACTAACCCTGACCCTGACCCTAACCCTGACACTAAACCTGTCCCAAAGCTAACCCTGACCCTGACATGAACCTTGCCCCCAAACCTAAACCTGAACCTGACCCTAAATCTGACTATGACCCTGAACCTGACCCTAAACCTAACCGTCACCTTAACACTGACCCTGACCCTGACTCTGACCGTTACGCTAACCGTGACCCTACTGTGAGCCTGACCCTAAACCTAAACATGAACCTAACCCTAACCCTGACCCCTACCCTAAGCCTTACGCTAACCCTGACCCCAACGACGTCTAAACCTAACTCTGACCCTAAGTCTTTCTAAACCCTAACCCTAACACTAACCTAGTCTAAACCCAGCTCGGTTGCTTCCAGCGGGGACAACAGCTGCACCCAGGCCTCCCAGGCGCTGGGTGGAGGCTGTATGGAGGTCACTGGATGGGCACTGCATTGAGTGGAGTGTGAGCCTGAGCAGCTTGCAGACCGAGGCTCAGGGAGCTCTGGTGAAGGAGGAAGATCGGTAAGGAGCCCCCAGGCAGTGGTGACCTCACTTCCCTGACGACAGAGCCCAACGGAATTGGAACCCACGTATCCAGGCACCCCATTACAGAGAAAACCCCCCTGCCCAGCTCATTTCTAGGCACATCCTAAAGGAAGCGATATGTTCTTCTGCTGTACTGAAGCCGAGAGGATGCAGGGAGAAGAGAGATCGCCCGCCAGACACGTCGCCTCCCTTCAGGTCATATCAGGATTCCCCAATGCCTCAGAACCTTTGGCTAATAAAATCTAAAGGGGACACCAGGGGGCTCAGAGTCAGAGAGTCCCACACTTTCTGATCCACGGGTGTAGCCCTAGGTCTCCTCCCCGTCTCTCTGTGTGTGTGTGTGTGTGTGTGTGTGTGTGTGTGTGTGTGTGTGCCTCTGGGTGTCTGTGTGTCTGTGTGTAAAGAGGACCTGGCCATGCCATCGTGGGTGGAGATGCCCCAAGGAGGATCAGGCTGATGAGGGTTTAGATATCTGGTGGGCAAGTCATGTTCATATCCCAATTTAAGGCTGGTTAAGTGGGTCGGGTGGAGGGTCTATACCCTTCGGCCCAGGGTTTCTCGAGAGACCATGAGGGGATGGGTACATGACCCAGGAGCGGGCCTAACCCTAAGAGTAACCACTAACCCTGACCCTGATACTGACTCTGAGCCTGCCCCAAACCCTAACTGAAGCCCTGACCCTGACCCTGACCCTGACCCTGACTGTGATCCTGACCTGAACACTAAACCTAAATGTAAGCCTGACACTCACCGTGATGTGGACTCTGAACCTAAACCTAACTCTGACATTACCGTAACCATGACTCATACCTAACCAAGACACTGACCCTAACCCTATTCCTACACCTGACGCTGACCTAACCCTCACCCTAACACTAACCCTGAACGTGACTGTGAGCCTGATCCTAACCCTAAACTAAAGGTAAGTCTAACCATGACCCTAATACGGACCCTTCATAAACTTAATACTGACCCTGACCTCCATATTACCCTGTACCCTAAACCAAACCCTAACCCTGACCTTAAGCTGACTAACCCTACCCCTAACCATAACCCTACTTCTAACTCTAACTCTAACCCCAATCCCAAACCCTACAGCCAAAACCTAACTGTGACACAGAACCGAACATTGACCCTAAACCAAAGCCTGACGCTAAGCCGGACCCTGTCCATTACCTTCACCTGACCCTGACCCTGATCCTAATCCTAACCATGACACTAAAACTGACCACTACATAACCCTGTCCCAGACCCGAATGTGGTCTTTAAACCAATACCTGAACCTGACCCTAAACCTGACACTGGCGCTACCCTTCACCCTGAACCTGACCCAGGCAAAGACCATAAACCTAACCCTGACCCTAACAGTGACACTCACCCCGACACTAACAATAACCCTGACAGTGAATGTGAGCCTGACCCTAACTCTAACACTATCGTAACCCTAACCCTGACACTAACACGGGCCCTGACCCGAAAACTAAAGCTGAACCTAACCCTAAAACTAACCCCTAACATTATCCCTGACACTGACCCTAACCTGGTCTAACTCAACCTACTTCCTACCCTAACCCTAACCCACTTTAACAATAATCCTGACCCTCTACCTGACCCTGATCATAACCCTAACTCTGAACTTTGCCTATGTCAGACCTTAACCTTAAACCTGACCCTGGCCTTGACCTTAACACTGACCCTAACCCTGACTGTAAACCTAACTCTGACCCAATCTGTGATGCTGGACAGAATCGTAACCCTAAAGGTAACACTGATCCTGAACTTACTCATAAAACAGAACCTAAACATAAAGCTGACCTTACCATAACCATGAAACTAACCCTGACCCTGACCCTAACCCTGACACTAAACCTGTCCCAAAGCTAACCCTGACCCTGACATGAACCTTGCCCCCAAACCTAAACCTGAACCTGACCCTAAATCTGACTATGACCCTGAACCTGACCCTAAACCTAACCGTCACCTTAACACTGACCCTGACCCTGACTCTGACCGTTACGCTAACCGTGACCCTACTGTGAGCCTGACCCTAAACCTAAACATGAACCTAACCCTAACCCTGACCCCTACCCTAAGCCTTACGCTAACCCTGACCCCAACGACGTCTAAACCTAACTCTGACCCTAAGTCTTTCTAAACCCTAACCCTAACACTAACCTAGTCTAAACCCAGCTCGGTTGCTTCCAGCGGGGATAACAGCTGCACCCAGGCCTCCCAGGCGCTGGGTGGAGGCTGTATGGAGGTCACTGGATGGGCACTGCATTGAGTGGAGTGTGAGCCTGAGCAGCTTGCAGACCGAGGCTCAGGGAGCTCTGGTGAAGGAGGAAGATCGGTAAGGAGCCCCCAGGCAGTGGTGACCTCACTTCCCTGACGACAGAGCCCAACGGAATTGGAACCCACGTATCCAGGCACCCCATTACAGAGAAAACCCCCCTGCCCAGCTCATTTCTAGGCACATCCTAAAGGAAGCGATATGTTCTTCTGCTGTACTGAAGCCGAGAGGATGCAGGGAGAAGAGAGATCGCCCGCCAGACACGTCGCCTCCCTTCAGGTCATATCAGGATTCCCCAATGCCTCAGAACCTTTGGCTAATAAAATCTAAAGGGGACACCAGGGGGCTCAGAGTCAGAGAGTCCCACACTTTCTGATCCACGGGTGTAGCCCTAGGTCTCCTCCCCGTCTCTCTGTGTGTGTGTGTGTGTGTGTGTGTGTGTGTGTGTGTGTGTGCCTCTGGGTGTCTCTGTGTCTGTGTGTAAGGAGGACCTGGCCATGCCATCGTGGGTGGAGATGCCCCAAGGAGGATCAGGCTGATGAGGGTTTAGATATCTGGTGGGCAAGTCATGTTCATATCCCAATTTAAGGCTGGTTAAGTGGGTCGGGTGGAGGGTCTATACCCTTCGGCCCAGGGTTTCTCGAGAGACCATGAGGGGATGGGTACATGACCCAGGAGCGGGCCTAACCCTAAGAGTAACCACTAACCCTGACCCTGATACTGACTCTGAGCCTGCCCCAAACCCTAACTGAAGCCCTGACCCTGACCCTGACCCTGACCCTGACTGTGATCCTGACCTGAACACTAAACCTAAATGTAAGCCTGACACTCACCGTGATGTGGACTCTGAACCTAAACCTAACTCTGACATTACCGTAACCATGACTCATACCTAACCAAGACACTGACCCTAACCCTATTCCTACACCTGACGCTGACCTAACCCTCACCCTAACACTAACCCTGAACGTGACTGTGAGCCTGATCCTAACCCTAAACTAAAGGTAAGTCTAACCATGACCCTAATACGGACCCTTCATAAACTTAATACTGACCCTGACCTCCATATTACCCTGTACCCTAAACCAAACCCTAACCCTGACCTTAAGCTGACTAACCCTACCCCTAACCATAACCCTACTTCTAACTCTAACTCTAACCCCAATCCCAAACCCTACAGCCAAAACCTAACTGTGACACAGAACCGAACATTGACCCTAAACCAAAGCCTGACGCTAAGCCGGACCCTGTCCATTACCTTCACCTGACCCTGACCCTGATCCTAATCCTAACCATGACACTAAAACTGACCACTACATAACCCTGTCCCAGACCCGAATGTGGTCTTTAAACCAATACCTGAACCTGACCCTAAACCTGACACTGGCGCTACCCTTCACCCTGAACCTGACCCAGGCAAAGACCATAAACCTAACCCTGACCCTAACAGTGACACTCACCCCGACACTAACAATAACCCTGACAGTGAATGTGAGCCTGACCCTAACTCTAACACTATCGTAACCCTAACCCTGACACTAACACGGGCCCTGACCCGAAAACTAAAGCTGAACCTAACCCTAAAACTAACCCCTAACATTATCCCTGACACTGACCCTAACCTGGTCTAACTCAACCTACTTCCTACCCTAACCCTAACCCACTTTAACAATAATCCTGACCCTCTACCTGACCCTGATCATAACCCTAACTCTGAACTTTGCCTATGTCACACCTTAACCTTAAACCTGACCCTGGCCTTGACCTTAACACTGACCCTAACCCTGACTGTAAACCTAACTCTGACCCAATCTGTGATGCTGGACAGAATCGTAACCCTAAAGGTAACACTGATCCTGAACTTACTCATAAAACAGAACCTAAACATAAAGCTGACCTTACCATAACCATGAAACTAACCCTGACCCTGACCCTAACCCTGACACTAAACCTGTCCCAAAGCTAACCCTGACCCTGACATGAACCTTGCCCCCAAACCTAAACCTGAACCTGACCCTAAATCTGACTATGACCCTGAACCTGACCCTAAACCTAACCGTCACCTTAACACTGACCCTGACCCTGACTCTGACCGTTACGCTAACCGTGACCCTACTGTGAGCCTGACCCTAAACCTAAACATGAACCTAACCCTAACCCTGACCCCTACCCTAAGCCTTACGCTAACCCTGACCCCAACGACGTCTAAACCTAACTCTGACCCTAAGTCTTTCTAAACCCTAACCCTAACACTAACCTAGTCTAAACCCAGCTCGGTTGCTTCCAGCGGGGACAACAGCTGCACCCAGGCCTCCCAGGCGCTGGGTGGAGGCTGTATGGAGGTCACTGGATGGGCACTGCATTGAGTGGAGTGTGAGCCTGAGCAGCTTGCAGACCGAGGCTCAGGGAGCTCTGGTGAAGGAGGAAGATCGGTAAGGAGCCCCCAGGCAGTGGTGACCTCACTTCCCTGACGACAGAGCCCAACGGAATTGGAACCCACGTATCCAGGCACCCCATTACAGAGAAAACCCCCCTGCCCAGCTCATTTCTAGGCACATCCTAAAGGAAGCGATATGTTCTTCTGCTGTACTGAAGCCGAGAGGATGCAGGGAGAAGAGAGATCGCCCGCCAGACACGTCGCCTCCCTTCAGGTCATATCAGGATTCCCCAATGCCTCAGAACCTTTGGCTAATAAAATCTAAAGGGGACACCAGGGGGCTCAGAGTCAGAGAGTCCCACACTTTCTGATCCACGGGTGTAGCCCTAGGTCTCCTCCCCGTCTCTGTGTGTGTGTGTGTGTGTGTGTGTGTGTGTGTGTGTGTGCCTCTGGGTGTCTGTGTGTCTGTGTGTAAAGAGGACCTGGCCATGCCATCGTGGGTGGAGATGCCCCAAGGAGGATCAGGCTGATGAGGGTTTAGATATCTGGTGGGCAAGTCATGTTCATACCCCAATTTAAGGCTGGTTAAGTGGGTCGGGTGGAGGGTCTATACCCTTCGGCCCAGGGTTTCTCGAGAGACCATGAGGGGATGGGTACATGACCCAGGAGCGGGCCTAACCCTAAGAGTAACCACTAACCCTGACCCTGATACTGACTCTGAGCCTGCCCCAAACCCTAACTGAAGCCCTGACCCTGACCCTGACCCTGACCCTGACTGTGATCCTGACCTGAACACTAAACCTAAATGTAAGCCTGACACTCACCGTGATGTGGACTCTGAACCTAAACCTAACTCTGACATTACCGTAACCATGACTCATACCTAACCAAGACACTGACCCTAACCCTATTCCTACACCTGACGCTGACCTAACCCTCACCCTAACACTAACCCTGAACGTGACTGTGAGCCTGATCCTAACCCTAAACTAAAGGTAAGTCTAACCATGACCCTAATACGGACCCTTCATAAACTTAATACTGACCCTGACCTCCATATTACCCTGTACCCTAAACCAAACCCTAACCCTGACCTTAAGCTGACTAACCCTACCCCTAACCATAACCCTACTTCTAACTCTAACTCTAACCCCAATCCCAAACCCTACAGCCAAAACCTAACTGTGACACAGAACCGAACATTGACCCTAAACCAAAGCCTGATGCTAAGCCGGACCCTGTCCATTACCTTCACCTGACCCTGACCCTGATCCTAATCCTAACCATGACACTAAAACTGACCACTACATAACCCTGTCCCAGACCCGAATGTGGTCTTTAAACCAATACCTGAACCTGACCCTAAACCTGACACTGGCGCTACCCTTCACCCTGAACCTGACCCAGGCAAAGACCATAAACCTAACCCTGACCCTAACAGTGACACTCACCCCGACACTAACAATAACCCTGACAGTGAATGTGAACCTGACCCTAACTCTAACACTATCGTAACCCTAACCCTGACACTAACACGGGCCCTGACCCGAAAACTAAAGCTGAACCTAACCCTAAAACTAACCCCTAACATTATCCCTGACACTGACCCTAACCTGGTCTAACTCAACCTACTTCCTACCCTAACCCTAACCCACTTTAACAATAATCCTGACCCTCTACCTGACCCTGATCATAACCCTAACTCTGAACTTTGCCTATGTCACACCTTAACCTTAAACCTGACCCTGGCCTTGACCTTAACACTGACCCTAACCCTGACTGTAAACCTAACTCTGACCCAATCTGTGATGCTGGACAGAATCGTAACCCTAAAGGTAACACTGATCCTGAACTTACTCATAAAACAGAACCTAAACATAAAGCTGACCTTACCATAACCATGAAACTAACCCTGACCCTGACCCTAACCCTGACACTAAACCTGTCCCAAAGCTAACCCTGACCCTGACATGAACCTTGCCCCCAAACCTAAACCTGAACCTGACCCTAAATCTGACTATGACCCTGAACCTGACCCTAAACCTAACCGTCACCTTAACACTGACCCTGACCCTGACTCTGACCGTTACGCTAACCGTGACCCTACTGTGAGCCTGACCCTAAACCTAAACATGAACCTAACCCTAACCCTGACCCCTACCCTAAGCCTTACGCTAACCCTGACCCCAACGACGTCTAAACCTAACTCTGACCCTAAGTCTTTCTAAACCCTAACCCTAACACTAACCTAGTCTAAACCCAGCTCGGTTGCTTCCAGCGGGGACAACAGCTGCACCCAGGCCTCCCAGGCGCTGGGTGGAGGCTGTATGGAGGTCACTGGATGGGCACTGCATTGAGTGGAGTGTGAGCCTGAGCAGCTTGCAGACCGAGGCTCAGGGAGCTCTGGTGAAGGAGGAAGATCGGTAAGGAGCCCCCAGGCAGTGGTGACCTCACTTCCCTGACGACAGAGCCCAACGGAATTGGAACCCACGTATCCAGGCACCCCATTACAGAGAAAACCCCCCTGCCCAGCTCATTTCTAGGCACATCCTAAAGGAAGCGATATGTTCTTCTGCTGTACTGAAGCCGAGAGGATGCAGGGAGAAGAGAGATCGCCCGCCAGACACGTCGCCTCCCTTCAGGTCATATCAGGATTCCCCAATGCCTCAGAACCTTTGGCTAATAAAATCTAAAGGGGACACCAGGGGGCTCAGAGTCAGAGAGTCCCACACTTTCTGATCCACGGGTGTAGCCCTAGGTCTCCTCCCCGTCTCTCTGTGTGTGTGTGTGTGTGTGTGTGTGTGTGTGTGTGTGTGTGCCTCTGGGTGTCTGTGTGTCTGTGTGTAAGGAGGACCTGGCCATGCCATCGTGGGTGGAGATGCCCCAAGGAGGATCAGGCTGATGAGGGTTTAGATATCTGGTGGGCAAGTCATGTTCATATCCCAATTTAAGGCTGGTTAAGTGGGTCGGGTGGAGGGTCTATACCCTTCGGCCCAGGGTTTCTCGAGAGACCATGAGGGGATGGGTACATGACCCAGGAGCGGGCCTAACCCTAAGAGTAACCACTAACCCTGACCCTGATACTGACTCTGAGCCTGCCCCAAACCCTAACTGAAGCCCTGACCCTGACCCTGACCCTGACCCTGACTGTGATCCTGACCTGAACACTAAACCTAAATGTAAGCCTGACACTCACCGTGATGTGGACTCTGAACCTAAACCTAACTGACATTACCGTAACCATGACTCATACCTAACCAAGACACTGACCCTAACCCTATTCCTACACCTGACGCTGACCTAACCCTCACCCTAACACTAACCCTGAACGTGACTGTGAGCCTGATCCTAACCCTAAACTAAAGGTAAGTCTAACCATGACCCTAATACGGACCCTTCATAAACTTAATACTGACCCTGACCTCCATATTACCCTGTACCCTAAACCAAACCCTAACCCTGACCTTAAGCTGACTAACCCTACCCCTAACCATAACCCTACTTCTAACTCTAACTCTAACCCCAATCCCAAACCCTACAGCCAAAACCTAACTGTGACACAGAACCGAACATTGACCCTAAACCAAAGCCTGACGCTAAGCCGGACCCTGTCCATTACCTTCACCTGACCCTGACCCTGATCCTAATCCTAACCATGACACTAAAACTGACCACTACATAACCCTGTCCCAGACCCGAATGTGGTCTTTAAACCAATACCTGAACCTGACCCTAAACCTGACACTGGCGCTACCCTTCACCCTGAACCTGACCCAGGCAAAGACCATAAACCTAACCCTGACCCTAACAGTGACACTCACCCCGACACTAACAATAACCCTGACAGTGAATGTGAGCCTGACCCTAACTCTAACACTATCGTAACCCTAACCCTGACACTAACACGGGCCCTGACCCGAAAACTAAAGCTGAACCTAACCCTAAAACTAACCCCTAACATTATCCCTGACACTGACCCTAACCTGGTCTAACTCAACCTACTTCCTACCCTAACCCTAACCCACTTTAACAATAATCCTGACCCTCTACCTGACCCTGATCATAACCCTAACTCTGAACTTTGCCTATGTCACACCTTAACCTTAAACCTGACCCTGGCCTTGACCTTAACACTGACCCTAACCCTGACTGTAAACCTAACTCTGACCCAATCTGTGATGCTGGACAGAATCGTAACCCTAAAGGTAACACTGATCCTGAACTTACTCATAAAACAGAACCTAAACATAAAGCTGACCTTACCATAACCATGAAACTAACCCTGACCCTGACCCTAACCCTGACACTAAACCTGTCCCAAAGCTAACCCTGACCCTGACATGAACCTTGCCCCCAAACCTAAACCTGAACCTGACCCTAAATCTGACTATGACCCTGAACCTGACCCTAAACCTAACCGTCACCTTAACACTGACCCTGACCCTGACTCTGACCGTTACGCTAACCGTGACCCTACTGTGAGCCTGACCCTAAACCTAAACATGAACCTAACCCTAACCCTGACCCCTACCCTAAGCCTTACGCTAACCCTGACCCCAACGACGTCTAAACCTAACTCTGACCCTAAGTCTTTCTAAACCCTAACCCTAACACTAACCTAGTCTAAACCCAGCTCGGTTGCTTCCAGCGGGGACAACAGCTGCACCCAGGCCTCCCAGGCGCTGGGTGGAGGCTGTATGGAGGTCACTGGATGGGCACTGCATTGAGTGGAGTGTGAGCCTGAGCAGCTTGCAGACCGAGGCTCAGGGAGCTCTGGTGAAGGAGGAAGATCGGTAAGGAGCCCCCAGGCAGTGGTGACCTCACTTCCCTGACGACAGAGCCCAACGGAATTGGAACCCACGTATCCAGGCACCCCATTACAGAGAAAACCCCCCTGCCCAGCTCATTTCTAGGCACATCCTAAAGGAAGCGATATGTTCTTCTGCTGTACTGAAGCCGAGAGGATGCAGGGAGAAGAGAGATCGCCCGCCAGACACGTCGCCTCCCTTCAGGTCATATCAGGATTCCCCAATGCCTCAGAACCTTTGGCTAATAAAATCTAAAGGGGACACCAGGGGGCTCAGAGTCAGAGAGTCCCACACTTTCTGATCCACGGGTGTAGCCCTAGGTCTCCTCCCCGTCTCTGTGTGTGTGTGTGTGTGTGTGTGTGTGTGTGTGTGTGTGCCTCTGGGTGTCTGTGTGTCTGTGTGTAAAGAGGACCTGGCCATGCCATCGTGGGTGGAGATGCCCCAAGGAGGATCAGGCTGATGAGGGTTTAGATATCTGGTGGGCAAGTCATGTTCATACCCCAATTTAAGGCTGGTTAAGTGGGTCGGGTGGAGGGTCTATACCCTTCGGCCCAGGGTTTCTCGAGAGACCATGAGGGGATGGGTACATGACCCAGGAGCGGGCCTAACCCTAAGAGTAACCACTAACCCTGACCCTGATACTGACTCTGAGCCTGCCCCAAACCCTAACTGAAGCCCTGACCCTGACCCTGACCCTGACCCTGACTGTGATCCTGACCTGAACACTAAACCTAAATGTAAGCCTGACACTCACCGTGATGTGGACTCTGAACCTAAACCTAACTCTGACATTACCGTAACCATGACTCATACCTAACCAAGACACTGACCCTAACCCTATTCCTACACCTGACGCTGACCTAACCCTCACCCTAACACTAACCCTGAACGTGACTGTGAGCCTGATCCTAACCCTAAACTAAAGGTAAGTCTAACCATGACCCTAATACGGACCCTTCATAAACTTAATACTGACCCTGACCTCCATATTACCCTGTACCCTAAACCAAACCCTAACCCTGACCTTAAGCTGACTAACCCTACCCCTAACCATAACCCTACTTCTAACTCTAACTCTAACCCCAATCCCAAACCCTACAGCCAAAACCTAACTGTGACACAGAACCGAACATTGACCCTAAACCAAAGCCTGACGCTAAGCCGGACCCTGTCCATTACCTTCACCTGACCCTGACCCTGATCCTAATCCTAACCATGACACTAAAACTGACCACTACATAACCCTGTCCCAGACCCGAATGTGGTCTTTAAACCAATACCTGAACCTGACCCTAAACCTGACACTGGCGCTACCCTTCACCCTGAACCTGACCCAGGCAAAGACCATAAACCTAACCCTGACCCTAACAGTGACACTCACCCCGACACTAACAATAACCCTGACAGTGAATGTGAGCCTGACCCTAACTCTAACACTATCGTAACCCTAACCCTGACACTAACACGGGCCCTGACCCGAAAACTAAAGCTGAACCTAACCCTAAAACTAACCCCTAACATTATCCCTGACACTGACCCTAACCTGGTCTAACTCAACCTACTTCCTACCCTAACCCTAACCCACTTTAACAATAATCCTGACCCTCTACCTGACCCTGATCATAACCCTAACTCTGAACTTTGCCTATGTCACACCTTAACCTTAAACCTGACCCTGGCCTTGACCTTAACACTGACCCTAACCCTGACTGTAAACCTAACTCTGACCCAATCTGTGATGCTGGACAGAATCGTAACCCTAAAGGTAACACTGATCCTGAACTTACTCATAAAACAGAACCTAAACATAAAGCTGACCTTACCATAACCATGAAACTAACCCTGACCCTGACCCTAACCCTGACACTAAACCTGTCCCAAAGCTAACCCTGACCCTGACATGAACCTTGCCCCCAAACCTAAACCTGAACCTGACCCTAAATCTGACTATGACCCTGAACCTGACCCTAAACCTAACCGTCACCTTAACACTGACCCTGACCCTGACTCTGACCGTTACGCTAACCGTGACCCTACTGTGAGCCTGACCCTAAACCTAAACATGAACCTAACCCTAACCCTGACCCCTACCCTAAGCCTTACGCTAACCCTGACCCCAACGACGTCTAAACCTAACTCTGACCCTAAGTCTTTCTAAACCCTAACCCTAACACTAACCTAGTCTAAACCCAGCTCGGTTGCTTCCAGCGGGGACAACAGCTGCACCCAGGCCTCCCAGGCGCTGGGTGGAGGCTGTATGGAGGTCACTGGATGGGCACTGCATTGAGTGGAGTGTGAGCCTGAGCAGCTTGCAGACCGAGGCTCAGGGAGCTCTGGTGAAGGAGGAAGATCGGTAAGGAGCCCCCAGGCAGTGGTGACCTCACTTCCCTGACGACAGAGCCCAACGGAATTGGAACCCACGTATCCAGGCACCCCATTACAGAGAAAACCCCCCTGCCCAGCTCATTTCTAGGCACATCCTAAAGGAAGCGATATGTTCTTCTGCTGTACTGAAGCCGAGAGGATGCAGGGAGAAGAGAGATCGCCCGCCAGACACGTCGCCTCCCTTCAGGTCATATCAGGATTCCCCAATGCCTCAGAACCTTTGGCTAATAAAATCTAAAGGGGACACCAGGGGGCTCAGAGTCAGAGAGTCCCACACTTTCTGATCCACGGGTGTAGCCCTAGGTCTCCTCCCCGTCTCTCTGTGTGTGTGTGTGTGTGTGTGTGTGTGTGTGTGTGTGTGTGCCTCTGGGTGTCTCTGTGTCTGTGTGTAAGGAGGACCTGGCCATGCCATCGTGGGTGGAGATGCCCCAAGGAGGATCAGGCTGATGAGGGTTTAGATATCTGGTGGGCAAGTCATGTTCATATCCCAATTTAAGGCTGGTTAAGTGGGTCGGGTGGAGGGTCTATACCCTTCGGCCCAGGGTTTCTCGAGAGACCATGAGGGGATGGGTACATGACCCAGGAGCGGGCCTAACCCTAAGAGTAACCACTAACCCTGACCCTGATACTGACTCTGAGCCTGCCCCAAACCCTAACTGAAGCCCTGACCCTGACCCTGACCCTGACCCTGACTGTGATCCTGACCTGAACACTAAACCTAAATGTAAGCCTGACACTCACCGTGATGTGGACTCTGAACCTAAACCTAACTCTGACATTACCGTAACCATGACTCATACCTAACCAAGACACTGACCCTAACCCTATTCCTACACCTGACGCTGACCTAACCCTCACCCTAACACTAACCCTGAACGTGACTGTGAGCCTGATCCTAACCCTAAACTAAAGGTAAGTCTAACCATGACCCTAATACGGACCCTTCATAAACTTAATACTGACCCTGACCTCCATATTACCCTGTACCCTAAACCAAACCCTAACCCTGACCTTAAGCTGACTAACCCTACCCCTAACCATAACCCTACTTCTAACTCTAACTCTAACCCCAATCCCAAACCCTACAGCCAAAACCTAACTGTGACACAGAACCGAACATTGACCCTAAACCAAAGCCTGACGCTAAGCCGGACCCTGTCCATTACCTTCACCTGACCCTGACCCTGATCCTAATCCTAACCATGACACTAAAACTGACCACTACATAACCCTGTCCCAGACCCGAATGTGGTCTTTAAACCAATACCTGAACCTGACCCTAAACCTGACACTGGCGCTACCCTTCACCCTGAACCTGACCCAGGCAAAGACCATAAACCTAACCCTGACCCTAACAGTGACACTCACCCCGACACTAACAATAACCCTGACAGTGAATGTGAGCCTGACCCTAACTCTAACACTATCGTAACCCTAACCCTGACACTAACACGGGCCCTGACCCGAAAACTAAAGCTGAACCTAACCCTAAAACTAACCCCTAACATTATCCCTGACACTGACCCTAACCTGGTCTAACTCAACCTACTTCCTACCCTAACCCTAACCCACTTTAACAATAATCCTGACCCTCTACCTGACCCTGATCATAACCCTAACTCTGAACTTTGCCTATGTCAGACCTTAACCTTAAACCTGACCCTGGCCTTGACCTTAACACTGACCCTAACCCTGACTGTAAACCTAACTCTGACCCAATCTGTGATGCTGGACAGAATCGTAACCCTAAAGGTAACACTGATCCTGAACTTACTCATAAAACAGAACCTAAACATAAAGCTGACCTTACCATAACCATGAAACTAACCCTGACCCTGACCCTAACCCTGACACTAAACCTGTCCCAAAGCTAACCCTGACCCTGACATGAACCTTGCCCCCAAACCTAAACCTGAACCTGACCCTAAATCTGACTATGACCCTGAACCTGACCCTAAACCTAACCGTCACCTTAACACTGACCCTGACCCTGACTCTGACCGTTACGCTAACCGTGACCCTACTGTGAGCCTGACCCTAAACCTAAACATGAACCTAACCCTAACCCTGACCCCTACCCTAAGCCTTACGCTAACCCTGACCCCAACGACGTCTAAACCTAACTCTGACCCTAAGTCTTTCTAAACCCTAACCCTAACACTAACCTAGTCTAAACCCAGCTCGGTTGCTTCCAGCGGGGACAACAGCTGCACCCAGGCCTCCCAGGCGCTGGGTGGAGGCTGTATGGAGGTCACTGGATGGGCACTGCATTGAGTGGAGTGTGAGCCTGAGCAGCTTGCAGACCGAGGCTCAGGGAGCTCTGGTGAAGGAGGAAGATCGGTAAGGAGCCCCCAGGCAGTGGTGACCTCACTTCCCTGACGACAGAGCCCAACGGAATTGGAACCCACGTATCCAGGCACCCCATTACAGAGAAAACCCCCCTGCCCAGCTCATTTCTAGGCACATCCTAAAGGAAGCGATATGTTCTTCTGCTGTACTGAAGCCGAGAGGATGCAGGGAGAAGAGAGATCGCCCGCCAGACACGTCGCCTCCCTTCAGGTCATATCAGGATTCCCCAATGCCTCAGAACCTTTGGCTAATAAAATCTAAAGGGGACACCAGGGGGCTCAGAGTCAGAGAGTCCCACACTTTCTGATCCACGGGTGTAGCCCTAGGTCTCCTCCCCGTCTCTGTGTGTGTGTGTGTGTGTGTGTGTGTGTGTGTGTGTGTGCCTCTGGGTGTCTGTGTGTCTGTGTGTAAAGAGGACCTGGCCATGCCATCGTGGGTGGAGATGCCCCAAGGAGGATCAGGCTGATGAGGGTTTAGATATCTGGTGGGCAAGTCATGTTCATACCCCAATTTAAGGCTGGTTAAGTGGGTCGGGTGGAGGGTCTATACCCTTCGGCCCAGGGTTTCTCGAGAGACCATGAGGGGATGGGTACATGACCCAGGAGCGGGCCTAACCCTAAGAGTAACCACTAACCCTGACCCTGATACTGACTCTGAGCCTGCCCCAAACCCTAACTGAAGCCCTGACCCTGACCCTGACCCTGACCCTGACTGTGATCCTGACCTGAACACTAAACCTAAATGTAAGCCTGACACTCACCGTGATGTGGACTCTGAACCTAAACCTAACTCTGACATTACCGTAACCATGACTCATACCTAACCAAGACACTGACCCTAACCCTATTCCTACACCTGACGCTGACCTAACCCTCACCCTAACACTAACCCTGAACGTGACTTTGAGCCTGATCCTAACCCTAAACTAAAGGTAAGTCTAACCATGACCCTAATACGGACCCTTCATAAACTTAATACTGACCCTGACCTCCATATTACCCTGTACCCTAAACCAAACCCTAACCCTGACCTTAAGCTGACTAACCCTACCCCTAACCATAACCCTACTTCTAACTCTAACTCTAACCCCAATCCCAAACCCTACAGCCAAAACCTAACTGTGACACAGAACCGAACATTGACCCTAAACCAAAGCCTGTCGCTAAGCCGGACCCTGTCCATTACCTTCACCTGACCCTGACCCTGATCCTAATCCTAACCATGACACTAAAACTGACCACTACATAACCCTGTCCCAGACCCGAATGTGGTCTTTAAACCAATACCTGAACCTGACCCTAAACCTGACACTGGCGCTACCCTTCACCCTGAACCTGACCCAGGCAAAGACCATAAACCTAACCCTGACCCTAACAGTGACACTCACCCCGACACTAACAATAACCCTGACAGTGAATGTGAGCCTGACCCTAACTCTAACACTATCGTAACCCTAACCCTGACACTAACACGGGCCCTGACCCGAAAACTAAAGCTGAACCTAACCCTAAAACTAACCCCTAACATTATCCCTGACACTGACCCTAACCTGGTCTAACTCAACCTACTTCCTACCCTAACCCTAACCCACTTTAACAATAATCCTGACCCTCTACCTGACCCTGATCATAACCCTAACTCTGAACTTTGCCTATGTCACACCTTAACCTTAAACCTGACCCTGGCCTTGACCTTAACACTGACCCTAACCCTGACTGTAAACCTAACTCTGACCCAATCTGTGATGCTGGACAGAATCGTAACCCTAAAGGTAACACTGATCCTGAACTTACTCATAAAACAGAACCTAAACATAAAGCTGACCTTACCATAACCATGAAACTAACCCTGACCCTGACCCTAACCCTGACACTAAACCTGTCCCAAAGCTAACCCTGACCCTGACATGAACCTTGCCCCCAAACCTAAACCTGAACCTGACCCTAAATCTGACTATGACCCTGAACCTGACCCTAAACCTAACCGTCACCTTAACACTGACCCTGACCCTGACTCTGACCGTTACGCTAACCGTGACCCTACTGTGAGCCTGACCCTAAACCTAAACATGAACCTAACCCTAACCCTGACCCCTACCCTAAGCCTTACGCTAACCCTGACCCCAACGACGTCTAAACCTAACTCTGACCCTAAGTCTTTCTAAACCCTAACCCTAACACTAACCTAGTCTAAACCCAGCTCGGTTGCTTCCAGCGGGGACAACAGCTGCACCCAGGCCTCCCAGGCGCTGGGTGGAGGCTGTATGGAGGTCACTGGATGGGCACTGCATTGAGTGGAGTGTGAGCCTGAGCAGCTTGCAGACCGAGGCTCAGGGAGCTCTGGTGAAGGAGGAAGATCGGTAAGGAGCCCCCAGGCAGTGGTGACCTCACTTCCCTGACGACAGAGCCCAACGGAATTGGAACCCACGTATCCAGGCACCCCATTACAGAGAAAACCCCCCTGCCCAGCTCATTTCTAGGCACATCCTAAAGGAAGCGATATGTTCTTCTGCTGTACTGAAGCCGAGAGGATGCAGGGAGAAGAGAGATCGCCCGCCAGACACGTCGCCTCCCTTCAGGTCATATCAGGATTCCCCAATGCCTCAGAACCTTTGGCTAATAAAATCTAAAGGGGACACCAGGGGGCTCAGAGTCAGAGAGTCCCACACTTTCTGATCCACGGGTGTAGCCCTAGGTCTCCTCCCCGTCTCTGTGTGTGTGTGAGTGTGTGTGTGTGTGTGTGTGTGTGTGCCTCTGGGTGTCTGTGTGTCTGTGTGTAAAGAGGACCTGGCCATGCCATCGTGGGTGGAGATGCCCCAAGGAGGATCAGGCTGATGAGGGTTTAGATATCTGGTGGGCAAGTCATGTTCATACCCCAATTTAAGGCTGGTTAAGTGGGTCGGGTGGAGGGTCTATACCCTTCGGCCCAGGGTTTCTCGAGAGACCATGAGGGGATGGGTACATGACCCAGGAGCGGGCCTAACCCTAAGAGTAACCACTAACCCTGACCCTGATACTGACTCTGAGCCTGCCCCAAACCCTAACTGAAGCCCTGACCCTGACCCTGACCCTGACCCTGACTGTGATCCTGACCTGAACACTAAACCTAAATGTAAGCCTGACACTCACCGTGATGTGGACTCTGAACCTAAACCTAACTCTGACATTACCGTAACCATGACTCATACCTAACCAAGACACTGACCCTAACCCTATTCCTACACCTGACGCTGACCTAACCCTCACCCTAACACTAACCCTGAACGTGACTGTGAGCCTGATCCTAACCCTAAACTAAAGGTAAGTCTAACCATGACCCTAATACGGACCCTTCATAAACTTAATACTGACCCTGACCTCCATATTACCCTGTACCCTAAACCAAACCCTAACCCTGACCTTAAGCTGACTAACCCTACCCCTAACCATAACCCTACTTCTAACTCTAACTCTAACCCCAATCCCAAACCCTACAGCCAAAACCTAACTGTGACACAGAACCGAACATTGACCCTAAACCAAAGCCTGACGCTAAGCCGGACCCTGTCCATTACCTTCACCTGACCCTGACCCTGATCCTAATCCTAACCATGACACTAAAACTGACCACTACATAACCCTGTCCCAGACCCGAATGTGGTCTTTAAACCAATACCTGAACCTGACCCTAAACCTGACACTGGCGCTACCCTTCACCCTGAACCTGACCCAGGCAAAGACCATAAACCTAACCCTGACCCTAACAGTGACACTCACCCCGACACTAACAATAACCCTGACAGTGAATGTGAGCCTGACCCTAACTCTAACACTATCGTAACCCTAACCCTGACACTAACACGGGCCCTGACCCGAAAACTAAAGCTGAACCTAACCCTAAAACTAACCCCTAACATTATCCCTGACACTGACCCTAACCTGGTCTAACTCAACCTACTTCCTACCCTAACCCTAACCCACTTTAACAATAATCCTGACCCTCTACCTGACCCTGATCATAACCCTAACTCTGAACTTTGCCTATGTCAGACCTTAACCTTAAACCTGACCCTGGCCTTGACCTTAACACTGACCCTAACCCTGACTGTAAACCTAACTCTGACCCAATCTGTGATGCTGGACAGAATCGTAACCCTAAAGGTAACACTGATCCTGAACTTACTCATAAAACAGAACCTAAACATAAAGCTGACCTTACCATAACCATGAAACTAACCCTGACCCTGACCCTAACCCTGACACTAAACCTGTCCCAAAGCTAACCCTGACCCTGACATGAACCTTGCCCCCAAACCTAAACCTGAACCTGACCCTAAATCTGACTATGACCCTGAACCTGACCCTAAACCTAACCGTCACCTTAACACTGACCCTGACCCTGACTCTGACCGTTACGCTAACCGTGACCCTACTGTGAGCCTGACCCTAAACCTAAACATGAACCTAACCCTAACCCTGACCCCTACCCTAAGCCTTACGCTAACCCTGACCCCAACGACGTCTAAACCTAACTCTGACCCTAAGTCTTTCTAAACCCTAACCCTAACACTAACCTAGTCTAAACCCAGCTCGGTTGCTTCCAGCGGGGACAACAGCTGCACCCAGGCCTCCCAGGCGCTGGGTGGAGGCTGTATGGAGGTCACTGGATGGGCACTGCATTGAGTGGAGTGTGAGCCTGAGCAGCTTGCAGACCGAGGCTCAGGGAGCTCTGGTGAAGGAGGAAGATCGGTAAGGAGCCCCCAGGCAGTGGTGACCTCACTTCCCTGACGACAGAGCCCAACGGAATTGGAACCCACGTATCCAGGCACCCCATTACAGAGAAAACCCCCCTGCCCAGCTCATTTCTAGGCACATCCTAAAGGAAGCGATATGTTCTTCTGCTGTACTGAAGCCGAGAGGATGCAGGGAGAAGAGAGATCGCCCGCCAGACACGTCGCCTCCCTTCAGGTCATATCAGGATTCCCCAATGCCTCAGAACCTTTGGCTAATAAAATCTAAAGGGGACACCAGGGGGCTCAGAGTCAGAGAGTCCCACACTTTCTGATCCACGGGTGTAGCCCTAGGTCTCCTCCCCGTCTCTGTGTGTGTGTGTGTGTGTGTGTGTGTGTGTGTGTGTGCCTCTGGGTGTCTTTGTGTCTGTGTGTAAAGAGGACCTGGCCATGCCATCGTGGGTGGAGATGCCCCAAGGAGGATCAGGCTGATGAGGGTTTAGATATCTGGTGGGCAAGTCATGTTCATACCCCAATTTAAGGCTGGTTAAGTGGGTCGGGTGGAGGGTCTATACCCTTCGGCCCAGGGTTTCTCGAGAGACCATGAGGGGATGGGTACATGACCCAGGAGCGGGCCTAACCCTAAGAGTAACCACTAACCCTGACCCTGATACTGACTCTGAGCCTGCCCCAAACCCTAACTGAAGCCCTGACCCTGACCCTGACCCTGACCCTGACTGTGATCCTGACCTGAACACTAAACCTAAATGTAAGCCTGACACTCACCGTGATGTGGACTCTGAACCTAAACCTAACTCTGACATTACCGTAACCATGACTCATACCTAACCAAGACACTGACCCTAACCCTATTCCTACACCTGACGCTGACCTAACCCTCACCCTAACACTAACCCTGAACGTGACTGTGAGCCTGATCCTAACCCTAAACTAAAGGTAAGTCTAACCATGACCCTAATACGGACCCTTCATAAACTTAATACTGACCCTGACCTCCATATTACCCTGTACCCTAAACCAAACCCTAACCCTGACCTTAAGCTGACTAACCCTACCCCTAACCATAACCCTACTTCTAACTCTAACTCTAACCCCAATCCCAAACCCTACAGCCAAAACCTAACTGTGACACAGAACCGAACATTGACCCTAAACCAAAGCCTGACGCTAAGCCGGACCCTGTCCATTACCTTCACCTGACCCTGACCCTGATCCTAATCCTAACCATGACACTAAAACTGACCACTACATAACCCTGTCCCAGACCCGAATGTGGTCTTTAAACCAATACCTGAACCTGACCCTAAACCTGACACTGGCGCTACCCTTCACCCTGAACCTGACCCAGGCAAAGACCATAAACCTAACCCTGACCCTAACAGTGACACTCACCCCGACACTAACAATAACCCTGACAGTGAATGTGAGCCTGACCCTAACTCTAACACTATCGTAACCCTAACCCTGACACTAACACGGGCCCTGACCCGAAAACTAAAGCTGAACCTAACCCTAAAACTAACCCCTAACATTATCCCTGACACTGACCCTAACCTGGTCTAACTCAACCTACTTCCTACCCTAACCCTAACCCACTTTAACAATAATCCTGACCCTCTACCTGACCCTGATCATAACCCTAACTCTGAACTTTGCCTATGTCAGACCTTAACCTTAAACCTGACCCTGGCCTTGACCTTAACACTGACCCTAACCCTGACTGTAAACCTAACTCTGACCCAATCTGTGATGCTGGACAGAATCGTAACCCTAAAGGTAACACTGATCCTGAACTTACTCATAAAACAGAACCTAAACATAAAGCTGACCTTACCATAACCATGAAACTAACCCTGACCCTGACCCTAACCCTGACACTAAACCTGTCCCAAAGCTAACCCTGACCCTGACATGAACCTTGCCCCCAAACCTAAACCTGAACCTGACCCTAAATCTGACTATGACCCTGAACCTGACCCTAAACCTAACCGTCACCTTAACACTGACCCTGACCCTGACTCTGACCGTTACGCTAACCGTGACCCTACTGTGAGCCTGACCCTAAACCTAAACATGAACCTAACCCTAACCCTGACCCCTACCCTAAGCCTTACGCTAACCCTGACCCCAACGACGTCTAAACCTAACTCTGACCCTAAGTCTTTCTAAACCCTAACCCTAACACTAACCTAGTCTAAACCCAGCTCGGTTGCTTCCAGCGGGGACAACAGCTGCACCCAGGCCTCCCAGGCGCTGGGTGGAGGCTGTATGGAGGTCACTGGATGGGCACTGCATTGAGTGGAGTGTGAGCCTGAGCAGCTTGCAGACCGAGGCTCAGGGAGCTCTGGTGAAGGAGGAAGATCGGTAAGGAGCCCCCAGGCAGTGGTGACCTCACTTCCCTGACGACAGAGCCCAACGGAATTGGAACCCACGTATCCAGGCACCCCATTACAGAGAAAACCCCCCTGCCCAGCTCATTTCTAGGCACATCCTAAAGGAAGCGATATGTTCTTCTGCTGTACTGAAGCCGAGAGGATGCAGGGAGAAGAGAGATCGCCCGCCAGACACGTCGCCTCCCTTCAGGTCATATCAGGATTCCCCAATGCCTCAGAACCTTTGGCTAATAAAATCTAAAGGGGACACCAGGGGGCTCAGAGTCAGAGAGTCCCACACTTTCTGATCCAAGGGTGTAGCCCTAGGTCTCCTCCCCGTCTCTCTCTGTGTGTGTGTGTGTGTGTGTGTGTGTGTGTGTGTGCCTCTGGGTGTCTGTGTGTCTGTGTGTAAAGAGGACCTGGCCATGCCATCGTGGGTGGAGATGCCCCAAGGAGGATCAGGCTGATGAGGGTTTAGATATCTGGTGGGCAAGTCATGTTCATATCCCAATTTAAGGCTGGTTAAGTGGGTCGGGTGGAGGGTCTATACCCTTCGGCCCAGGGTTTCTCGAGAGACCATGAGGGGATGGGTACATGACCCAGGAGCGGGCCTAACCCTAAGAGTAACCACTAACCCTGACCCTGATACTGACTCTGAGCCTGCCCCAAACCCTAACTGAAGCCCTGACCCTGACCCTGACCCTGACCCTGACTGTGATCCTGACCTGAACACTAAACCTAAATGTAAGCCTGACACTCACCGTGATGTGGACTCTGAACCTAAACCTAACTCTGACATTACCGTAACCATGACTCATACCTAACCAAGACACTGACCCTAACCCTATTCCTACACCTGACGCTGACCTAACCCTCACCCTAACACTAACCCTGAACGTGACTGTGAGCCTGATCCTAACCCTAAACTAAAGGTAAGTCTAACCATGACCCTAATACGGACCCTTCATAAACTTAATACTGACCCTGACCTCCATATTACCCTGTACCCTAAACCAAACCCTAACCCTGACCTTAAGCTGACTAACCCTACCCCTAACCATAACCCTACTTCTAACTCTAACTCTAACCCCAATCCCAAACCCTACAGCCAAAACCTAACTGTGACACAGAACCGAACATTGACCCTAAACCAAAGCCTGACGCTAAGCCGGACCCTGTCCATTACCTTCACCTGACCCTGACCCTGATCCTAATCCTAACCATGACACTAAAACTGACCACTACATAACCCTGTCCCAGACCCGAATGTGGTCTTTAAACCAATACCTGAACCTGACCCTAAACCTGACACTGGCGCTACCCTTCACCCTGAACCTGACCCAGGCAAAGACCATAAACCTAACCCTGACCCTAACAGTGACACTCACCCCGACACTAACAATAACCCTGACAGTGAATGTGAGCCTGACCCTAACTCTAACACTATCGTAACCCTAACCCTGACACTAACACGGGCCCTGACCCGAAAACTAAAGCTGAACCTAACCCTAAAACTAACCCCTAACATTATCCCTGACACTGACCCTAACCTGGTCTAACTCAACCTACTTCCTACCCTAACCCTAACCCACTTTAACAATAATCCTGACCCTCTACCTGACCCTGATCATAACCCTAACTCTGAACTTTGCCTATGTCACACCTTAACCTTAAACCTGACCCTGGCCTTGACCTTAACACTGACCCTAACCCTGACTGTAAACCTAACTCTGACCCAATCTGTGATGCTGGACAGAATCGTAACCCTAAAGGTAACACTGATCCTGAACTTACTCATAAAACAGAACCTAAACATAAAGCTGACCTTACCATAACCATGAAACTAACCCTGACCCTGACCCTAACCCTGACACTAAACCTGTCCCAAAGCTAACCCTGACCCTGACATGAACCTTGCCCCCAAACCTAAACCTGAACCTGACCCTAAATCTGACTATGACCCTGAACCTGACCCTAAACCTAACCGTCACCTTAACACTGACCCTGACCCTGACTCTGACCGTTACGCTAACCGTGACCCTACTGTGAGCCTGACCCTAAACCTAAACATGAACCTAACCCTAACCCTGACCCCTACCCTAAGCCTTACGCTAACCCTGACCCCAACGACGTCTAAACCTAACTCTGACCCTAAGTCTTTCTAAACCCTAACCCTAACACTAACCTAGTCTAAACCCAGCTCGGTTGCTTCCAGCGGGGACAACAGCTGCACCCAGGCCTCCCAGGCGCTGGGTGGAGGCTGTATGGAGGTCACTGGATGGGCACTGCATTGAGTGGAGTGTGAGCCTGAGCAGCTTGCAGACCGAGGCTCAGGGAGCTCTGGTGAAGGAGGAAGATCGGTAAGGAGCCCCCAGGCAGTGGTGACCTCACTTCCCTGACGACAGAGCCCAACGGAATTGGAACCCACGTATCCAGGCACCCCATTACAGAGAAAACCCCCCTGCCCAGCTCATTTCTAGGCACATCCTAAAGGAAGCGATATGTTCTTCTGCTGTACTGAAGCCGAGAGGATGCAGGGAGAAGAGAGATCGCCCGCCAGACACGTCGCCTCCCTTCAGGTCATATCAGGATTCCCCAATGCCTCAGAACCTTTGGCTAATAAAATCTAAAGGGGACACCAGGGGGCTCAGAGTCAGAGAGTCCCACACTTTCTGATCCACGGGTGTAGCCCTAGGTCTCCTCCCCGTCTCTGTGTGTGTGTGTGTGTGTGTGTGTGTGTGTGTGTGTGTGCCTCTGGGTGTCTGTGTGTCTGTGTGTAAAGAGGACCTGGCCATGCCATCGTGGGTGGAGATGCCCCAAGGAGGATCAGGCTGATGAGGGTTTAGATATCTGGTGGGCAAGTCATGTTCATACCCCAATTTAAGGCTGGTTAAGTGGGTCGGGTGGAGGGTCTATACCCTTCGGCCCAGGGTTTCTCGAGAGACCATGAGGGGATGGGTACATGACCCAGGAGCGGGCCTAACCCTAAGAGTAACCACTAACCCTGACCCTGATACTGACTCTGAGCCTGCCCCAAACCCTAACTGAAGCCCTGACCCTGACCCTGACCCTGACCCTGACTGTGATCCTGACCTGAACACTAAACCTAAATGTAAGCCTGACACTCACCGTGATGTGGACTCTGAACCTAAACCTAACTCTGACATTACCGTAACCATGACTCATACCTAACCAAGACACTGACCCTAACCCTATTCCTACACCTGACGCTGACCTAACCCTCACCCTAACACTAACCCTGAACGTGACTGTGAGCCTGATCCTAACCCTAAACTAAAGGTAAGTCTAACCATGACCCTAATACGGACCCTTCATAAACTTAATACTGACCCTGACCTCCATATTACCCTGTACCCTAAACCAAACCCTAACCCTGACCTTAAGCTGACTAACCCTACCCCTAACCATAACCCTACTTCTAACTCTAACTCTAACCCCAATCCCAAACCCTACAGCCAAAACCTAACTGTGACACAGAACCGAACATTGACCCTAAACCAAAGCCTGACGCTAAGCCGGACCCTGTCCATTACCTTCACCTGACCCTGACCCTGATCCTAATCCTAACCATGACACTAAAACTGACCACTACATAACCCTGTCCCAGACCCGAATGTGGTCTTTAAACCAATACCTGAACCTGACCCTAAACCTGACACTGGCGCTACCCTTCACCCTGAACCTGACCCAGGCAAAGACCATAAACCTAACCCTGTCCCTAACAGTGACACTCACCCCGACACTAACAATAACCCTGACAGTGAATGTGAGCCTGACCCTAACTCTAACACTATCGTAACCCTAACCCTGACACTAACACGGGCCCTGACCCGAAAACTAAAGCTGAACCTAACCCTAAAACTAACCCCTAACATTATCCCTGACACTGACCCTAACCTGGTCTAACTCAACCTACTTCCTACCCTAACCCTAACCCACTTTAACAATAATCCTGACCCTCTACCTGACCCTGATCATAACCCTAACTCTGAACTTTGCCTATGTCAGACCTTAACCTTAAACCTGACCCTGGCCTTGACCTTAACACTGACCCTAACCCTGACTGTAAACCTAACTCTGACCCAATCTGTGATGCTGGACAGAATCGTAACCCTAAAGGTAACACTGATCCTGAACTTACTCATAAAACAGAACCTAAACATAAAGCTGACCTTACCATAACCATGAAACTAACCCTGACCCTGACCCTAACCCTGACACTAAACCTGTCCCAAAGCTAACCCTGACCCTGACATGAACCTTGCCCCCAAACCTAAACCTGAACCTGACCCTAAATCTGACTATGACCCTGAACCTGACCCTAAACCTAACCGTCACCTTAACACTGACCCTGACCCTGACTCTGACCGTTACGCTAACCGTGACCCTACTGTGAGCCTGACCCTAAACCTAAACATGAACCTAACCCTAACCCTGACCCCTACCCTAAGCCTTACGCTAACCCTGACCCCAACGACGTCTAAACCTAACTCTGACCCTAAGTCTTTCTAAACCCTAACCCTAACACTAACCTAGTCTAAACCCAGCTCGGTTGCTTCCAGCGGGGACAACAGCTGCACCCAGGCCTCCCAGGCGCTGGGTGGAGGCTGTATGGAGGTCACTGGATGGGCACTGCATTGAGTGGAGTGTGAGCCTGAGCAGCTTGCAGACCGAGGCTCAGGGAGCTCTGGTGAAGGAGGAAGATCGGTAAGGAGCCCCCAGGCAGTGGTGACCTCACTTCCCTGACGACAGAGCCCAACGGAATTGGAACCCACGTATCCAGGCACCCCATTACAGAGAAAACCCCCCTGCCCAGCTCATTTCTAGGCACATCCTAAAGGAAGCGATATGTTCTTCTGCTGTACTGAAGCCGAGAGGATGCAGGGAGAAGAGAGATCGCCCGCCAGACACGTCGCCTCCCTTCAGGTCATATCAGGATTCCCCAATGCCTCAGAACCTTTGGCTAATAAAATCTAAAGGGGACACCAGGGGGCTCAGAGTCAGAGAGTCCCACACTTTCTGATCCACGGGTGTAGCCCTAGGTCTCCTCCCCGTCTCTGTGTGTGTGTGTGTGTGTGTGTGTGTGTGTGTGTGTGTGTGCCTCTGGGTGTCTGTGTGTCTGTGTGTAAAGAGGACCTGGCCATGCCATCGTGGGTGGAGATGCCCCAAGGAGGATCAGGCTGATGAGGGTTTAGATATCTGGTGGGCAAGTCATGTTCATACCCCAATTTAAGGCTGGTTAAGTGGGTCGGGTGGAGGGTCTATACCCTTCGGCCCAGGGTTTCTCGAGAGACCATGAGGGGATGGGTACATGACCCAGGAGCGGGCCTAACCCTAAGAGTAACCACTAACCCTGACCCTGATACTGACTCTGAGCCTGCCCCAAACCCTAACTGAAGCCCTGACCCTGACCCTGACCCTGACCCTGACTGTGATCCTGACCTGAACACTAAACCTAAATGTAAGCCTGACACTCACCGTGATGTGGACTCTGAACCTAAACCTAACTCTGACATTACCGTAACCATGACTCATACCTAACCAAGACACTGACCCTAACCCTATTCCTACACCTGACGCTGACCTAACCCTCACCCTAACACTAACCCTGAACGTGACTGTGAGCCTGATCCTAACCCTAAACTAAAGGTAAGTCTAACCATGACCCTAATACGGACCCTTCATAAACTTAATACTGACCCTGACCTCCATATTACCCTGTACCCTAAACCAAACCCTAACCCTGACCTTAAGCTGACTAACCCTACCCCTAACCATAACCCTACTTCTAACTCTAACTCTAACCCCAATCCCAAACCCTACAGCCAAAACCTAACTGTGACACAGAACCGAACATTGACCCTAAACCAAAGCCTGACGCTAAGCCGGACCCTGTCCATTACCTTCACCTGACCCTGACCCTGATCCTAATCCTAACCATGACACTAAAACTGACCACTACATAACCCTGTCCCAGACCCGAATGTGGTCTTTAAACCAATACCTGAACCTGACCCTAAACCTGACACTGGCGCTACCCTTCACCCTGAACCTGACCCAGGCAAAGACCATAAACCTAACCCTGACCCTAACAGTGACACTCACCCCGACACTAACAATAACCCTGACAGTGAATGTGAGCCTGACCCTAACTCTAACACTATCGTAACCCTAACCCTGACACTAACACGGGCCCTGACCCGAAAACTAAAGCTGAACCTAACCCTAAAACTAACCCCTAACATTATCCCTGACACTGACCCTAACCTGGTCTAACTCAACCTACTTCCTACCCTAACCCTAACCCACTTTAACAATAATCCTGACCCTCTACCTGACCCTGATCATAACCCTAACTCTGAACTTTGCCTATGTCAGACCTTAACCTTAAACCTGACCCTGGCCTTGACCTTAACACTGACCCTAACCCTGACTGTAAACCTAACTCTGACCCAATCTGTGATGCTGGACAGAATCGTAACCCTAAAGGTAACACTGATCCTGAACTTACTCATAAAACAGAACCTAAACATAAAGCTGACCTTACCATAACCATGAAACTAACCCTGACCCTGACCCTAACCCTGACACTAAACCTGTCCCAAAGCTAACCCTGACCCTGACATGAACCTTGCCCCCAAACCTAAACCTGAACCTGACCCTAAATCTGACTATGACCCTGAACCTGACCCTAAACCTAACCGTCACCTTAACACTGACCCTGACCCTGACTCTGACCGTTACGCTAACCGTGACCCTACTATGAGCCTGACCCTAAACCTAAACATGAACCTAACCCTAACCCTGACCCCTACCCTAAGCCTTACGCTAACCCTGACCCCAACGACGTCTAAACCTAACTCTGACCCTAAGTCTTTCTAAACCCTAACCCTAACACTAACCTAGTCTAAACCCAGCTCGGTTGCTTCCAGCGGGGACAACAGCTGCACCCAGGCCTCCCAGGCGCTGGGTGGAGGCTGTATGGAGGTCACTGGATGGGCACTGCATTGAGTGGAGTGTGAGCCTGAGCAGCTTGCAGACCGAGGCTCAGGGAGCTCTGGTGAAGGAGGAAGATCGGTAAGGAGCCCCCAGGCAGTGGTGACCTCACTTCCCTGACGACAGAGCCCAACGGAATTGGAACCCACGTATCCAGGCACCCCATTACAGAGAAAACACCCCTGCCCAGCTCATTTCTAGGCACATCCTAAAGGAAGCGATATGTTCTTCTGCTGTACTGAAGCCGAGAGGATGCAGGGAGAAGAGAGATCGCCCGCCAGACACGTCGCCTCCCTTCAGGTCATATCAGGATTCCCCAATGCCTCAGAACCTTTGGCTAATAAAATCTAAAGGGGACACCAGGGGGCTCAGAGTCAGAGAGTCCCACAACTTCTGATCCACTGGTGTAGCCCTAGGTCTCCTCCCCGTTTCTGTGTGTGTGTCTGTATATGTGTGTGTGTGCCTCTGGGTGTCTGTGTGTCTGTGTGTAAAGAGGACCTGGCCATGCCATCGTGGGAGGAGATGCCCCAAGCAGGATCAGGCTGATGAGGGTTAGATGTCTGGTGGGCAAGTTATGTTCACACCCAGTTTAAGGCTGGTTAAGTGGGATCGGGTTATGGTCTACACCCTTCTGCCCAGGGTTTATCCTGAGACCCTGAACGGATGGGTCCATGACCCAGTAGCGGGGCTAACACTAACAGTAGCCACTAACCCTGACCCTGACACTGACCGTGAGCCTGCCCCAAACCCTAACCCAAACCCTGACACTGACCCTGACCCTGACACCATTATGCCCCGCCAATGCTTAAGTAAGAAGAGGGCACAAACATGCATTGTGACCATCAGCATGAGTCCTGTCCTCTAGTAAGTCCTCTCAGTGGCTGGACCATTAGATGTCATAATGAGCTTGCCATGCCCCTAGGCCCCAAGTTTTAACCAGCTTTCTGGTTGTCCAGTCATCCCTCCCCAGGGCTCTGCTCTGGAAACTCTCTTTTGTTGGGACACCTGAGGTAAAAACAAAACAAAACCGACTCTTCCCATCTCAAAGAATAACCTCAAACTCTTGGGATCGGGCCAAATGCCCAGAGAGGAAGACTCGTCCATGGCCCATGAGGCCACCCGGACATTCCACGGCCATCAGTGACACAATATCCAGAGACAAAATCTTGAGCAAGCGTCTCACACTCGCACCCTTATTCATATCCTGAAGAGTTCTCCTCACGGTCTGTAGATCAGTCCTGCAATATCTATGAACCGAAACCTAAGCCGAGTTTGTGTTTTCAGACAACTGTCCCCACAGCCCTGGCCCACAAAACCTACAGGCACAGGTTCTTGGAGCCAAACCTGAGGACTGTGCCTGGGAATTCTGCCCATTCCATTGGCCACAAACCTAGAAATAGGATGATAAACCTCCAAAGTGCCCGGGGCCATCCCAATAGTGTTGACTGCCCAGGAATAACAAGGGCGGTCTGACACCAGCTGAGCATCTATCTGCACTTAGACCCGTGGACAAATGTCCCCAGAGGTTAATTGGAATGAGCAGGCCCCTAGATCCTAATCGGATCCATTGCTTTGTTGTCCAGTCATCTCTCCTCAGAGGCCTGGATTCCAATAGCAGCATATGGCTGTTTCTTGAGGCACCCATCAGAACAAATCTCGTCTCCACGTGGGAATCTTGCACGTTGGAGCTGTGTCAAAACTTCTGGTTAGGAGAACCCTTCAGGGACCCTGTGCCCCTGCCTCATTCCAAGATCCCCCAGATCCAGCTGATCTAATGTGTCTTGTCACTAGGACACAAGAGGAATGAGAGTCGGGCTTCCCAGCCATCCATTCTTAGAACCCTACTCGGAATCGATCTGTATGGGAAATCCTGGAGCCAACCAACAGGTCTCAATCGTTCTGCAGAAGACTCTTTACGATTTGGAGCATCTCACAACTCCCATTGTGGGAAAAATTCCATGGCCTCGTGATCCACCACCTCTTCATGAAGAGGGCCATAAGGGACAGAAACTCCAACCTGAGTGTTCGTCAGATCCTCACCTGATTTCAGATGCACGAGATCTCGATTCAGCTCTGCAGAGCGTAACTGCCATGCCCTTGCCCAGAAACATAAGTTTGCTTGTGTTCTCAGACTTCTGTCCTCAACTCCTGGCCCACAAGCCCTCCAGTTTGGCAATTCCAGAACTACAATGCAGCCCTCTGCCTGCCCTCTAGAAGAAAAAACATTGCCCTCTGGGGCTACCCAGAAACCCCTTAAATATATGGGAAAAAAATCCCTAGAAAAACAGCAATAATAACTGGCTGCCCTTTATTGATCCAGATCCTGCGGTAGGCAAAGAACAGCTGCTTTTATGCAGAGGATGATCTTCGTTTGTCTTTATGATCTGGCATTTCCTGCAAGCCAGGCATGGGGCTCTGCACTAGAGCTGCAAATGCTGGCGGGCCCTCACTGTCCCTTTCCTCTTCTCAGTGGGACAAAGGGCATGTCCATGGTGCAGTGTGACAGGCTTTACCACAGGGAGATAAAAGACTGCCAAGGGTAGGTTGGAGCTGGGAAAAGCCACTTAGGAACAGATTTTCAGGGGAGGTGATAGACAAGGGCAAAGCGAAGAATGAGGATGAGTGTGTCAAGTTTCAAAGTGCCAGGAGGCAGCACAGTGCATTCGGGAAACTACAGCAAGTTCATGACAACCGACAGCTGATCTGGCAGCATCACCTGGGGACGGAGTCTGAGCCGCGGGGTTAACACTGGGGCTGAGATGGTTTGTATACTATGCCGAGGAGGTGAGGTACTACACTCTGGGGGCACAGGAAGCTACTGGAGGATTTCAAATATCAGAATCATAACTATAATAAAGTATTTAATTGCATCCTAGCTTTCATCAAGTGTAAGATGCAATATAGTTTATGTTCGACTAAGAAAGAGAAATGCTGTCAGTTAAACTAGGATATGTCCTCAAGTGCAAGGTGAATGCCACCTTAAGAGACATTAAAATGGGGGGGGGGGAGGACAAATCTTAGAACAAGTAAATTGTGGTACTACAATAATTAAAAAGGTCGAACACTTGGATCAACTAAAAAACTGATTATTGCTTACCATGTGCCCCATACTATATTAAGTCTCCAAAATTTTTATATCATTTGATAGGTCAGATATATATAAAATTACATTTAAAGTTTTAAAAATATCAGCAAATATTTTCATTTAAATGCAAATTTCAAAGAAAATCTACTTTTCCTAACACGACTTTTTATACTATTTTTTTTAAATTTTGTCGACAACTGATAAAATGTTTAGCGAGAATATAAATGTTTGATCGAAAAAAATGATTAATAGATGTAGGTTCAAATTATTATGTTCCATTAAAAATGATTTAGTCTTTGATGAACATCTGTTTGGTAATATGTTGTATCCAGATATAGTAAATTAATGACATATATAAAATTATAGGGAAATGACACCTTCCGTTCCATTATTAGTAGAGCTTTTAAAATGCTATTTTTCACAACCTGTCATCTTGTCATTATGTAGCATTATGTAACATTTAGAAAATGTATACTCTTCACTTTGTAGTCTTTTAGAAATCTAAAATATGACATTCTATCGTTTGTGTTTCCATATTCCTTTATTGCCAGTTTGAACAAACCCACATGATTTGATTCAAAGGTAATAAATTCCTCTTATTTGGAAAAATGATGTTTATATTTGTTCTCTCACCCTTAGCAGGTGGTTTCATTTTAGCATACTTCAGAGTTATAATTTCATGCTTATTAAAAACATTTATTATGATCTACATAGATGAATGAAACTTTTATTTTATTAAATTATTTGTCAAAAAATCTGTTATTTTTAAAAATGTATTTCCTTTGAAGGGTTATTTTAGAGCATTCAGAGAGGATCTAGGAGTGTGGTATGATGCAATTTTTAAGTAGGTATGAAATGGTTATTTATATGATATTTTCTTTAAGGCTTATGTATATTGTCCATTTTATGCTATAAAATATTTTGAAAGTAAATTTAAGGTATGTTTACATAGTTTATTTTTTGGAAAAAAATATTGAAATGACTTATGAAATTCAGTATACTCTCAACATTAATTTTTTCTGAAATTTACCAATTGTCTATTGAACCTATTATATGGCAGATATTACTTCAGACTACACTGGTAAATGAAATACTTGGCTTTGTAGAACTTTTATTTTAATGAGTGAGAAAATTAAGAGCTATAAACCTTAATAAAAATTGCATAGGTCATTCAAAAATGATGAGTACAATGGGGAAAAAGAAAAATTAGATCAGGGTGAGAAAAATCAAGGTTGTTAGGCAGGGGATGGGGAGTTAAAATTTTTAATAGGAACATCAGGATCGTTACAATGAAGCTGACAATGGAACAAAGGTATGGAAAGGTGATGAATTTGCCCAGAACTATCAGCAATAAGGTCACTCCAGACAAAGGAATTGGCTGTCTTGAAGGCCATAAGGTTGGATCGTGCCTGGCATATCTGAGGAATAGCAAGGAGGCCACTGTGAGGGACTGAAGAGTAGCAGGGAAAGAGGTCACAGAGGTTAAATGAGTGGCTAGATCATGTAAAAGCTTAGAAGTCATTGTAAAACTCTGGCTTTTATATTTGGAAACTTACTGTGTGATCGAATTTCTGCTAATAACTGAGAGTTCAAATGTCCATAAAATTTCAAGGATTCTTATTCTAGTAAGACAGAATAAAGAAAAAGAGTTCATATTGTCACATGGTGTAACAAATGCTCGGAGATCCAAGTGTAGGAAGCTATGGGAGCACAGAAGAAGGCACTAAAATCTCACCAATATATTTGATGACTGACTATATATAAATTTGTATTTTCTAGATTTTTTTTAGTCATGGAATCACACAGTATATACTATTCATTGCCTGGCTTTTCTTTTCTCAGCACCATTACTTTGAGAATCTCCAATTGTAAATAGTTCATTTTGATGTTGAATAGTAATCTCTTTAATGAATAGATCATCATTTGTCTTTGCTCTATTGATGGACATTGATGAACATTTCCACTGTTTTCAATTCTTAAAAATAAAGCTGCTATGAAATTCATATACAAGTCCTTGTACAAACATAGGGTTTGTTTCTCTTGGTTAAATGCCTAGAAGTAAAATGGCTATTTGTGTAACTGCAACATATTTTGCATTTAAAAAATATTTCAAACTATTTTCCAAAGTGGTGGTATCATGATATATTCCAACAACAGTTTAGATTTTTTGTTGCTTCTCAATCTAGCTCAGACGAAGTACAATTAGCCTTTATAATTTTAGCCATTCTAATAGATATGTAAGCATGTCTCGTTATGATTTTAATTTGTATTTCTTTAATGTCTAAATGTTGAGAAATTTGTCATGTGCTTATAAGCCATCCATATCCTTTTGTTGACATGTCTCTTCAATAATTTTCTTCACATGTAAAATTGGATACTCTGTTTGGTTATTAGTAAGGTTTTTTATTTTTATTCATTTTTTAATAATCAGAGGAGATGTCCATTATCAGATATATAAGTTGCAAATCCCTTCTCCATCTTTACGGTTTCTCAATGGAGCTTTGATAGCTGTGTCTTTCAAGAAATATGCTACTTCTTTCCTGGTACACGGAGGTATGACTAGAGCATTATCAATGTTTACCTTTGCAAAGAAAATCATGGCTTAAGATATATGTAGTCGGCGGTTGTTGGGAGTTTTCTGTAATATCAAGCATATCTAGTTAGTTGATAATTTTGTTCAAGTCTTACATATCTTACCAATTTGATGACCATTTATCTATATAATCTTAAATAAAGGTGTTGAAATGTTTTTCCTTTTCTCTTCTAAGGTAGAAGTTATGATTTTTGTTCTTAGTTTTTCCGTATATATCCCCAAATGTCAAGAATTATTATACTCCCTGAGGAATTCATCCTTTTACTCTTCTGTAATTTTGACTTGATCTTTATGTCTGATAATGAAATTTGCTTTAAAATCACTTTTCATTATCTTGATATAACCACCAAAGTTATACTGTGATTAGTGTTAATATAGCATATTTTTTCTTTTACTTTTTAAAGCACTTCTATATTTAATCCTGACCAAAAAACAAACAAACAAACAAAAAAAAAAACAAAAAAAACAAAAAAACCCAAAAAAACAGCCTTTTAGCTCTGGAAGCATCTTTCTAAATTACCTTTTTTTTTTTTTTTTTTTTTTTTTTTTTTTTTTTTAATGAAGCAGTAGCAATTTTTGTTAAGGGACCTAAAGTGAAAGTAGGTTTAGAAATTTATTTATTTATTTAGTAAAAGATTTTATTTTGTTTATTGACAGCAAGAGAGAGAAAGAGAGAGATAGAGAGAAAAAGTGCACAAGCGGGGGGAATCACGTGCAAAGGGAGAGGAAGAAGCAAGCTCCTTGGGGTGCAAGTAGTCCCATTGTACACTGGAATCATGACCTCAGCCAAAGGCAAACTTATGCTTAAACAACTGAGTCATCCAGGCACCCCTAGAAAATTAAAAAAAAAAAAAGAACTTTTAAAAATATTTTGTTTCTTTCTTTTTTTTAAATATTTTATTTATTTGACAGACAGAGAGACAGGAAGAGGAACTATAAGCAGGGCATAGGGAAAAGGAGAAGCAGGTTTCCCACTGAGCAGAAAGACTGATGTGGGGCTCCATCCCAGGACCCTGGGATCATGACCTGAAAAGAAGGGACACTTATGGAGGAAGCCACCCAGACACCTCTTTTCTTTGTTTTTAATATATGGCAACTGATGCTTCCCAGCCACGAGGAGCATATTACCCATTGATTAAATCTTTGATAACAACCTATTTAAAAAGGTGTGTAAATATATACTTACTCAGATTTATACACTTTGTGTTTTCTTCATAGTTTGGGGCTGGACCCCATGGTCACAACACTGCTACCAGTCTTTGCTTTCCCATCTTTTGATACCAGGTATTTGGTTAGCAAAGCAAATTAGAATCAAAATTAATAAGCCCTTGGCACCATATCTCTGGAGCAGGGGTTGCTCTTAGCCAAGCCCCAGAGCAGTTGACCTACCCTTGCTAGTGCTATAGCCCCAAGGACTAGGTCCCTGCCACCAGAATTCAGTCTTACATGTTATGCTAAGCAGACAAAACCAAAACAGGAAAGCTCTGACAGCTTTCACTGGCATGCCTCATCTCCCACTCCCTCGACATCCAGGCAGTACCAGATGCCAAGGAGGGGTCTTGGTCCAACATATGGGACGGAAGGAAGTAGCCACGAGCAAGTACCTGCCTCTCTGTGCCTTTCTTTCATGAGCATATTGTAAGGCGGAGGAAGAGGAAGGGGAAGAGAGGTGATCTTCAAGGGGTGAAGGCCTCAGGTAGGCAGCTGGCTCCTGCCAGTAGGAAAGGGACAAAGGAGAAGGAAGTGAGTCTTGCAGGGAGGGTGGGGAATAAGGGTTACAGCTTATGATGGACTGTGGACAGGAGTAATAGGGATACTAGTCATTTGATTCCACCATTGGCAAGCGGGGCTGGGTGTCAGGGCAGATAGGCCTCCATGGGCAACAGCACATGAGAGAAGGTGGAATTCTTCTCTGAGGAGCAGGTGGAGCTTTGGGTGTTGGGAAAGCATAGACAGTATTTTTCAGGGCCAAGGACAGGTCCGGGTACTCCTGGTTGGAGGTCAAGGCCACAGTATGATCCCGGTCTTCTACCAGCAGCTTGAAGGAACCAAATGCCAGCCACCCCTCATTATTGTGTATAACTCTCTGGTGCACTTATTGGCTTATCCATCAAATGACTCCTTCAGCAGCTTGAAAACCACCTCCACAGGCACGCCAGGATATGGGAGGCTTCCAGAGTGAAGATTTTGCACAGGATCACCCCAAAAGACCAGAAGTCACTCTGGTCGATGTAGATCTGGTCAAACATGGCCTTAGGGACCATCCACTTCACAGGTAGTTCACTGTTGGTTGTCTTTTTATAGTAACTGATGTGGTGATATCTCTGGCAAGGCTGAAGTCTGAGATCTTCATCATGTTGTCCTTTGTCACCAGCACTTCCCTGGTGGCCAGGTCTTGGTGTATGTACTTCTTGGAGGCAAGGTACTCCATGCCTCAGGCTACCTGATAGGCACAGGATACCAGGTCCTTGGAGGAGAGTTGCTCTGCTGCATTGTGGCTGATGTTGTAACAGTACTCCAGGTCAGGAGGCCTCTGGGTCTGCAGGTACTCCTGTATGTTGTCTTTGGAGGCATATTCCATGAGAGTGTACAAAGGACCGTCCTGTGTGCAGGACCCAGCAGGTTGATGGTGTCCTTGTGCTGTCCAATCATCTTCATCATCTCCATTTCTGAGATTTGGTTTGACAGGTCTTTCTCTGTTGCATCTGACTTCAACATCTTCACAGACACTTTAGTCAAATGGTTGGATTTGTCTTTGTCCAGTCCAATGGCCTCCTCCAACACCACCTGCCCAAAGTAGGCCTGTCTTAGGGGTCTGCCTAAACTGCCTACAACCAGTCTGTCTCAAGGCAGTTATGAACTCTAGATTATCCTCAAAAACATTAAACCACAAGCTAAAAATTCTCTTCACTAGGTCTCTGTCGCAGGTCTAATTTTCTTATCCTTCATCATTTATCTTTTTCTTAATTCTTATTTTCAGTATAGTTTATTTTGCTTCCAGGGGTTTCCCCTGGTATCTGTATGCTGTTTCATAGGGAAGAATTATCCTGTCATAAAATTATTTCTTGAGCATTCATTACATCTCTCAGTTAAAATGGGTTCTTTTATGGTATTCATTTGAGTTTTCTAAAAATGGGAAGATTTTTCAAAATGTTGTTTTCCTCAAGGTTCAGAGTATGTCTTAGCCTCATCTTTACTCTTTTTGAAATTCACTTTTCAAATTCTTGTCCCTCTTTTTATCTTTTTAAATTAAAATGTTTTATTTTTACTATTCTTTTATTTGAGTATAGTTGATATTCAGTGTTACATTGGTTTCAGGTGTTCAATATCTCCATACATTATTCTATGATCACTACAAATATAGCCACCATCTGTCACCATATAACACGATTATAATATCATTGATTATATTCTCTACACTGCCCCATATCTCTTTTTAAAATCTCCGATTTTTATGTTTTCTGTTATTCCAATTTTCGACCATCATTTTACTTGGTTACTTAATAAAATATGCCTGATTGCACACTCTTTGCTGAAAACCATAGCATTTGATTTATAGTAGTCTTCTTCTTCTTCTTCTTTTTTAAATTAACATATAATGTATTATTAGCCCCAGGGGTACAGGTCTGTGAATCGCCAGGTTTACACACTTCACAGCACTCACCACAGCACATACCCTCCCCAATGTTCATAACCCCACCACCCTCTCCCTACCCTCCCCAACCCCCCCGGCAACTCTCAGTTTGTTTTGTGAGATTAAGAGTCTCTTATGGTTTGTCTCCCTTCCCTCCCATCTTGTTTCATTTACTCTTTTCCTGTCCCCCATATTGCACCTCCATTTCCTCATATCAGGGGGATCATATGATAGTGTCTTTCTCTGGTTGGCTTATTTTGCTAAGCATAATACCCTCTAGTTCCATCCATGTCATCGCAAATGGCAAGATTTCATTTCTTTTGATGGCTGCATAGTATACCATCATATATATATATATATATATATATATATATATATATATATATATTTTATTTGTTGATGGACATCGAGGTTCTTTCCATAGTTTGGCTATTGTGGATATTGCTGCTATAAACATTTGGTGCACGTGCCCCTTTGGATCATATAGTAGTCTTCTTTACCTCTATCAGAACCCCAGGAAGCATTATTTATTTATTTACTCACATAAACAGATGATCCAACACAAAGTTTTTTGATGTTCAAATGTATTATAATGTCTTACCGCTTAACACTATGCTTACTGCTCTCTTTCACTGTCTGACTAAATCCTCATCATCACTATGCCATTTAATCAGAAAGAACATTTGAACTCAGAGTTCTTTCCATATCAGGGAATGAAGACTCCACCCTTCTGTTTGTGCAGGTAAAATAAATGTTGATATTGTCTGTCCTGCACATACTCCATCCTGTTCACCAGAATATTCACCATCCAAATATATACAAAATAAAAACCATACTTCACCACTTCTATTACCACCCAGCATGCTAAAAACACCATCATATGTTCCTGAATTATTGACTTGATTGATAACCCCACTTCCACACATACTGCACTCCTTTCTCCCTGCAAATTTATTTTGGTACAGCAACTTAACCTAAAAATCAAGTCAGATGATTTTATTCTGCTGTTGAAAGTCTTTTGGTATCTTCCCCTTTCATATTGAATAAAAACTGAAGGCGTTTCAATGTACTAGAAGGTCATGCATCAATACGTTCTTCCTCTCTCCACCTCTATGAACTCCTCATTGGCCTCCTTGCTTTTCCTCAAAAGTAACAGACCAGCTGTTCATACAAAGTCTATATACTTACTTGCTCTGCCTAGAGCAATCTTTTCCTTTAATATGTGTATAACACCCTTCTTCACTTCCTGGGTCTTTGTGCAAATAACATCTCATAAATGAGATATAACCACCCAACACAAAATAAAATTAACTTTCATCGCAGCATTCTCCAATGACTCTTTCCTTTCTTGTATTTTTTTGTAACACTTATCACCATCAACCATCAATCATTATTCTATTACTGGTTTATTTTCTTATTGGAGACAGAGAGAGTGAGAATTGGGAGGGGGCGCAGAGGAAGAAGAAAACACCCCACTGCCTAGAAAGCCTGCTGGGGAGTTACATCCCAGGACCCTGAGATCATGACCCAAGCCAAACGCAGTCACTCAATAGACTGAGCCCCCGAGGTGCCCCTCTATTATTGGTTTATTTCACTATTATATTTCAAAAGAATGTAAGCTCTTTGTGGTCAGGTATTTTATATGTTTTATTAATTGAAGTATTCTCAGAAAGGTAGCTGGCAGATTGTAAGGGCTCACTAAACTGTATTTTGTTGTTATTATTGGGCTCCTTTATGGGCTTTACCTCTTACGCTAGAAGTCTATCCTTCAGATGTAAGCAATAAGAATAGAGCCCTGCTGCCTGTTCAAATGAGTAAAAAGCCTGTATTAAGTGGATATTTTAAAAGCTAAATGGTGGCTTAATAGTTGTATATAGGGTTAAAGGGAACGTATTTTCCACAGTTTAGAAGTGGAGTTCTTTTATAGAGTTCTTGTACAAGCCGACACTATTGAACGATAATGGGCAGTTGTACATTCCAATTATACAAACACTTTGGTAATTTATATCCTTTTTTTGTACTTCATGACTGGATCATTTAATTCCTTAGGAGCATTATAGCATTTCAACTTTTCCTGTTCAATAAACTTATTGGGGCTGCTACCTTTTTTATTCAAATGGAGAAATAGTCATGATTTAATCTAAATAAAGTGTTATTGATTGTGTTGTTTTCTAGGAATGAGTCGCACATGCTAGTTTAAAAGTTTTGTTAAATTCCCTAGTCTGTCACCGATAAAAGCCTTTTTTGATTAGTAACTTGATCAAAACAGAAAAGTTATGTAACACTCAATTGTTATACTATCTTTGTTTCCATCTTGCATTGTAATAACACCCATCTTAACTCTATTTAAGACAAGTCATCGCCAGATGGCTTTCTGGTATTGACTGCATGATATGAAATCTAATATAACTAAAAGTTTTTGGTTTTAGTAGCATATAAATTAATTTAGAAAAATATATGTATTTGAATATAAGATAAAGTTTTAAATCATTTGGCAATAGTAAACTAAACTTTTTTTTGTAAATTTTTATTTTCTATAATTTCATTGAGCTCTTTTGCAATAAGAAACAAGTTACAAAAAATTAAGGTTTATTTACCCCAATTCAAAATTATTAGGAATATAATCATAGAGGTTGAAGTATTTAAAATATTGAACCCAAAACATTTTATTAGGTAAATTCGTGAATGCTGAGCATTCACTGTTACAATATACTAATACTATTGATAGACTGGTAGAAGCCTAAAATCAAATATTTATTAAATATTTATATCCATATCTTTTCATGGCGTGGTAATTCATTTCTCTAGCATTATATAATATTCCATTGTTTGCATGTTTTACACTTTATTTGACCTTTCACCTATGGAAGGATATCTTGGTTGCTTCCAAGCTTTTGTCAGTTATGAATAAAACTACTATAGACATCTTTGTGGGTATAGATTTCATCTTCTTTGGATAAATACCAAGAACTGCTACTGCTGAATCATCTGGCAAGAATATGTTTAGTTTTGTAAGAAACTGCCAAGTTGTTTTCCATTCTTTATTCTCAATAGACATGGAAGAACATTCCTGTTGCTCCACATCCTCACCAACATTTCGTGTTCTGTTGTCAGTGTTCTGGATTCTGGGTATGCACTGGTGTCTCTTTTTTGTTTTAATTTGCATTTTCCGGATGACATATGATGTGAAGCAACTTTTTATATCCTTATTTGCCATCTGTAATATTTTCTTTTGTGAGGTATCTGCTAAGGTCTTTGGTCTTTGTGAGGTATCTGCTAAGGTCATTTTTAATCAGGTTTTTCCCCCATTGTTGAGTTTTAAGTGGTCTTTGTGTATTTTTGATTAACAGTCCTTTGCCAGATGTGTATTTTGCAAATTTTTTCTTAGTCTGTGCTTTGCCTTTTCATTCTTTTGGCTTTGTTTCACAGAGCAGACATTTTTAAATTCAGTGCTTGTGCTTTTGTAGCTAAAGTTATTTCCAAAACCAAGGTCATTTAAATTTTCTTCTATATTACATTCTACATGTTTCATGGTTAGGTTTATAATCCAATCTGAGTTAATTTTTGTGAAGAGTGTATGATATCTTCCTGGATTTATTTTATTTTATTATTTTATTTTATATTTTTACATTTAGCTTCACCATTATTCCAGAACCTTTTGTTTAAAAGATTGTATTTTGCTCTCTTGTATTGCTTTTGCTTTTATATTAAATATAAAATATAATTGATAATATATATTCCGTTCCTTTAATCTAGTCTTTCTGTGATATTACAATATCTTGCTTACAATTATCGTTATGGTATACTTTTTTAAAAAGATTTTATTTATTTATTTGACAGAGAGAGAGATCACAAATAGGCAGAGAGACAGACAGAGAGTGATGAGGAGAAGCAGGCTCCCTGCTCCCTGCTGAGCAGAGAGCCCTATGCGGGACTCGATCCCAGGCCCCTGGGATCATGACCTGAGCTGAAGGTAGAGGCTTAACCCACTGAGCCACCCAGGGCCCCATCGTTATGGTAAACTTTGAAATCAGTCCTCAGTCTTTGTTCTCCTTCAACACTATGTTGACTATTGTGAGTCTTTGCCTCTCCATATAAACTTTAAAATATCTTTGTTAATATTAAGCAAAATGAGACCTCAAGGATCTGAGAGATGTCTAAGAAGTACTTGATACATCCCTTGGGTATGGTTTATTGAAGTGTCCACCTGTCTGAAAGCTGGGGAATCTAGAAAAGGGAGGAAAAATTAGTTATGATAAAACATATCAACAAACATGAATAAATTTTGTAAAACTTATTGTCATGGCTCATATACAATATGACCAACAGAGGGACTATCAAAAGGAAAGCATCAGTTATGTTTATTGTGAAAGTTTTTATTCAAAATAAAGCAATGAGAGGGGAAGACACAATGAGAAAATTACCATTTTTTTAAACGGTAAACTTCTTACCAACTGGAATAGGTTTTATATTCTAAGTAGTATATTGAAAAGTAAAACATTGGGGCGCCTGGGTGGCTCAGTGGTTTGGGCTGCTGCCTTTGGCTCGGGTCATGATCTCAGGGTCCTGGGATAGAGCCCTGAATCGGGCTCCCTGCTCCACAGGAAGCCTGCTTCCCTCTCTCTCTCTCTCTATCTCTCTCTCTCTGCCTGCCTCTCTGCCTACTTGTGATCTCTGTCTGTCAAATAAATAAATAAAATCTTTAAAAAAGAGAGATGAAAAGTAAAACATTAAAAAATAAAATTTTAATTAAAAAATAATGTAATTTTTAAAAAAAGGTTAAAAATAGCAGAACCATTTTTCTTATAACTGGAAAATACATTGTATATATATCTATAAAAAATAACTTGTCATGGGGGCACAGGGTGGCTCAGTGGGTTAAAGCCTCTGCCTTCATCTCAAGTCATGATCCCAGGATCCTTGTATCAAGTCCCACATCGGGCTCTCAGCTCAATAGGGAGCCTGCTTCCTCCTCTCTCTCTGCCTGACTCTGCCTACTTGTGATTTATGTCAAATAAATAAATAAAATCTATTATAAAAAAATTAAAAAAAATAACTTTCATGTCTGGAATCAGGAGCATATGGGAAAAAATAATATCTGAGGACAATACTTCTGCCATGTTTTGTGCGTGGTTAATATTTTTAAACATTCAGGCAACTTTTAGCTTTATTGAAATACCTGCTAAGATACCAGCAGTGCCTTTTGGAGCCCTATGACTATAAAAATTAACTGCAAATATTCAAAATGTTTACTATGGTGTCACTATTTAGGGCAACCACCAAGCATGTTTCAGAAGTAAGCATAACTGTTACTCTTCCATAAGGCAAAAGGGCATATTTTCAGGAGTTCCATCTGCTGTACCAGGAGGTGAATCAAGTAATGATTTTTTCTATAAAAAAATTCACTTTTCAATCTAACATTCCTCATTCCACATTATAATAATAAAAACTAGGAGGAGACTAAAACAAACAAACAACTACAACTACAACAACCAGCTTTTCCTTCAGTGGAAAAGTAAATAGAACCTTATGAGTACCCTGAAATTTATTTTTAAATATTTTTAAGATAAGCGTTTTTGTTAGAAAACCATATATTTTATATTACTAAGAAATAACAGGCAAAGTTTTATTAACTTCTAAAAAGTCTAGTTACTTCTCTTTCTCTATTAACTCATCTCTTTATGAAGTAGAACATGATCACACCTATTGTATCTACCCAAGTTTGTATGCTTTGGTTATTTTATGTTTGCTATTTCCTTGCTTAATTGTTACAATATTTGATACATAATAGTATCTTTAAGTCCATCTACGGTTTCACAGAATTTGTTTGAACTTCATAAAAATGTACCATACTTTCGCACTGTCCTTGTTTTACTTCTCTATTAACTTTCCAAGATTTATTCACTTTAGAGTGTGTAGCTATCTTTTATTTTTATTCCTCCATAATGCTATGTTTACAAATTTGTATTTATCTGTACCTTTAAAAATATCTTAATTATAAACCATTTCTCATCTCACGTAACACTCATGTTACTTCTACACTTATCAGATATTATGTAACTGAAAACCACAACTCAGCAACAATATAGCACCATTTTTCAAAATTAAATGGCTTACCAGAATTCTTTAATTCTATCCTTTATTTGTATTAGATGACCCTTTATTCTGGTATTTGGCATTGTTCATATGGAGGAAAGCTTATAAGTTGATATTCCATAAATAGAAGGTTTTATTATGATTGATTAATTATTTTCATTTAGAATGCATAGAATATGGTTGATTTAATATTTGTTTCTTACTCTCTGCCTGGAACATAGCCACTAAAATATTAAGTTAATTACCTAGACTTTAAACTTCATATGAATAGGAATATCATACAGAACTCTTCTCAGATTGGGACACCTGGGTGGCTCAGTCAGTTAAACGCCTGAGCCTTTAGCTCAGGTCATGATCTTAGGGTCCTGGGACTCAGTTCTGCAACAGATTCCCTGTTTAGCTGGGAGTTTGCTTCTCCCTCACCCTGCTGCTCCCCCTGCTTGTGATCTCTCTCACTCTCTCTCTTACAAATAAATAAAATTTAAAAAAATAAATTCTTCTCAGATAGCTAATAGAGAATATCATCTTTGTATTCATCAAATGGAAAGTGCCATATAATAATGAAATTCAGACTACTTCAAATTCATTTTTTAACCAGTAAGAAAGTACTGGAAACAAGCCAAAAATGTCTTTAATGAATTAAAGAAATAGATTGATTTTCAATATCTTAATATTTCTAAAATAAATTGCAAGATTTTTATACTAGATATCAGTGTAAATATTCATTATACAAGGATATTCTAAAAATAAACGTGAGAAAACTACTTGACATATATGATGACAAAAACGAGTTTGACAAAAGTCAGTTTGGGTAAAACTTACAACACTTACCACCTGAAACTCTTGTTCTATAATTTAATTATTTTAATTTACAAAAATACAAAAATAATATATCAGAGTAAGTATATTGATAGCTTTGAAGGTATGCTCTGGTTGTGCACTGTTTACTATTGAAAGGGGAATCAAATATGTGATGCTTATGGTGTGACTATATTAAAATTCAACAAGTTCAGAAGCATACGAGGAATAGAATAAAGACAAAAGATGACCCTTACTTATCCTAAAGATAGACAATGGTATATATGTGCTAGTTGGGGAGAGAATCCAGTCAGGAGATGGAGGATGTGGTAGTGGAAAAAAAAAAGACACAACATTTTTGTTGAACGTTTAGCACTATATTTAACAAAGTGAAATTGTGTGTTAATAGCCTTGAGTAAAATCCAAAAAATATTTTCAATTCATTGAAGATTATTTAGGAAAAACTTGAAAAATACAACTTGATAAGGATTCCAATAAAAGATTCATAAGCAATACAAGTTTCAGAATTTTTAGTATATTTTCCCTAAAAAGCCATTTAATTTAAAATAAAAAGAATTCTATTTACCTGCCACTTAAATAAGAGGAAATTATTTGGTTTTGTAATAAGTCAATAAAATAAATGAACATATCTTTAGAAAATAGATATGCACACTAAGTTAAAAATAATAGTGCTTAAGCTGTTCAGCAAACATTTGTAAAATTCCTTGCCATCAGCTAGCTCTGGAGTTCTGCTAGGTGAGTAAGGCCATGTATGTTACTGCTCAGAGTACTGATGCAAAGCAATTGTCCCCTTCCCATCCATTTTTTGCCATTGATATGTCATGCTATGTTGTTTAGAGATACATAGATGGCCCTACATGAAGTCCTTTTTTGTGTGTGTATATGGGTGACTGGGATTTAACTTTCAAATCAGATGGCTCCTGATTTACAATGATTCAACTTATGATATATTTGGCAATGATGTGAAAGTGAAAGTGATTCAGTAGAAACTGTACTTTGAATTTTGAATTTGGGTCTTTATAAAAAGGGCCAGTGACATGTGGTATAGTGCCGTCTTGTGATGCTGGGCAGGGGCAGTGAGCCACAGCTCCCAGTCAGCTAGAAGATTACAGGGGTGAACACCTGATATTCTTACAACCATTCTATATATAACCATTTGTGGAGAGCCATCCAGCAGATGCAAGGAGTCACGTAGACGGGAGTGCCTGAAGATTGAGGAACTGAGAATGATTGGTTTAGGAGGATGTGGGTGCGCTCGTGGCTGACGCACACAGCACCAGGAGCCAAGAGATAAACGCATGATCACCGCTAGAGAACAATAGAGTCCTGTATGGTTACATAAGGATCCACAAGGACACTGCGTGCACGGCGTTATGATTGGCCAAATAGGGGGGCGAGAACGGGTGAACTTCGTGGATAAATACTGCTGTAAGTGCTTGGTGCGGCGCGGCCGCCATTAGCATTAGTACATTAGCATTAGTAATAAAAGAAGTTTGCCACTCACCTCGTCTGCGGGTCGTTCGTTCTTGCGGGCCGAGAGCGACAACCATTCTTCTTCTTTTTAGTGTAATATTTAATAAATTGCATGTGATATTTGATACTTTGTTATAAAATAGGCTTTGCTTAAGATGATTTTGCCCAAATGCAGGCAAATGTAAGTGTTCTGAGTATGTTTAAATAAGCTTAAGGTAAGCTATGATATTTGATAGTTTAGGGGTATTAAATGCATTTTCAATTTTTTATGTGTTTCTCTGTACATAGTCCCCTTGTAAGCTGAGGAACATCTCTATATGTATATGTAGCCTTGGTATGGCTTACATATTATTGGCATGAAACATCTAGAACAGTACGTGTGCCATATAATTGTCTACAACATCAAACAAGTTTCTTGAAAACTTGTGCCAAAGGGGTTATGTCTTCAAGGATTCTTATTTCAGAAGGGTTCTCACAAACATAAGATTTTTCAGAAGGTAAGTGAAAATCTGACCAAACTAAACATTTTTCCATTTTCCCTAGTGAGCAACGATAGCTAAAATCTATCTGCCATTTTCAACACTGTACTCAACGATTGTAATTCTAATTTAAGAACAGATTATTTATATCAAAACCACATGTTGGCCTAATCTTACACAATATTCATAACTCTCACTCAGAGCCTTGGACACTTTTATTTGTTGAGTCTATATGGTAATATGGACATTCATCCCTTTTGACCTCATAGCTTCATGTATGTCTATACTTTTGAAAATACATGCATCATAGTTCCATTGTAAAATGTCTGGGTTATAAAATGTGCTATGCTATCAAAATGGTAATAATAACATACAAATGACCTGATGTAATGAACTGGACCAGATTGCCAGATATCACATTTCATACCAGAAAGATTCAGTGGTAAGTTTTAAAATGGCCAGTTATACTTTGACTGAATTATAACTCATTTAACTTCTTTCTTTGTGTACAGTATTATACATTAGTCAGTACTATAGTAAATAAGTACTTTGGACAGATGTAAATAGGCTGTAATAAAAAATGTTTTTCTTCTTTTAGTCCTTTTTAAGTGTAAGACTAGCCACAAATACCATGCCTCCCCCAAAATAATTTGCAATCCAAATTTATCTCTAAATGAATTTATTGCACAGAAAAAAAATATATATATACACTTACAGTAGACATCTTCAAAAATAGTTACACAACAGCAGGGCCCTAAATGTAAGCAGTATAGTTGTTTTGTTTTATTTTATTTTGTTTTTTTTTCTTTAAAAAATAAGAGGTTATGTGAAATATTGGAATTTTATTTCGAGGCCTAGTATTTCAAGACAGTTAACTACACTTACGGTGTCAACAGCCTCTTGTTGGCAGTATGATTTTATTGGCTTCATGGAATAACAGCAAGAATTTACTATTGCTTCTTTCTTTTATGACACACACAGAAAAAAAATTGACACATTTGCTCAAGACCAACCAGAATCATTTTAACCTATCAAAATTGATGGGAGGCCTTCACTGCCAAAGTCACTGCTGTGTTTTCACAATTCATTGCAGAAAATCTGCTACTCCCATTATGATAAAGGAGAGAAGAGTCATAATTAGGGAAGAAAGCTAGATTAATACTTGTAATTATCATTGAATTATTTAGCCTGCTATAGGATTATTATTAGTAGTGTCATTTGATAGTTTTCTCTCATTTTATTAAACACAACTGTGAGTAATTACCCTACCTAATAATTCTCTGTATTGGCTGACTAGCTAGCAAACATTCATGAAAATATCCATTAGCCACACATATAAAATGCTGCATTATGATGCTGTTGAATCATAACATACCACTACCTGATCCTGTAGCTCTTTGAGGATTTGCAAATCAATTAATTCTATGTTTATTGGATTCTTCCCCTACAATTAGAAAATTTATAATAGAGTCCATGAACATTATTAGTTTTACCATTTTAAACCAGCAATCACACTTTGATTTTTACAACAAAAGCAGAAATATAAACACACACATTTGGGTCAGTTTTCTCTTAGTCTGTCTGGACTTCAAAATCCTATTCCTCAAGATAATGCACACCAAAGTTCTGGATTAAACAAGAAATTAGATGGCACCTGAACACTTGGTTTAATATTCTGCAAAGGACTATGCAACTTATTTCTTACATTATGACATTGTTTTACAAAGATCCACACTTTTATAATGTTAGTATTTTTAATAATCAATAAAGTCAATTAATCATGATTAAAAATCAAACATAAAAATTTCTACTTTTTGCTTTTGCCCCCTCCATTTAGAACTTATTTATAGCCTGATAATTCAAAGGTCCCTATGTTTATGAAAATCTGGACAGAAATAGCTCTAAGATCCCATTCAGAACTTGATATTAATCTAAGTTTTTTGGCTCCATTTATCCTGAGAGCAAAGAGTAGGACAAAGGATTTGAGTACTGTTAGTTTATCTGGGAGATTATCCAAGGTAGAAAAGAATGGGAAAGTGATACAGTGAAGAAGCAACTTTGTCAAAGAGGTACATTGTTGATATAATTGTTGTGGATAGAAAATGAAGGCTTGCTTTTACTGAAAGGTCCTGAGAAACTTCTTTAAGTTGTCCTCATGAAGACCTGAAAACTGACAATTTTATCTATGGTTCTTATTTCCACTTCACTGAGAGCTGTCCTCAGAGGACATTAACCCTCCTCCTACACTTTTGGGTTGTGTTGGCGACATTCTAAAATGAGAGAGAGAACACGAGATGCTATCAGTGTTAAGTAACTGCAATTTCCCATGGAATTATCCACCACAGGTTTGGCTATAATCAGGTGTTGGGCCTTGATATCAGAGGGATTTGAGGCAGTATCATTTTAGGTTAATCATTATATCTGAAATTTCCAAAAACTTCAACTGATGAAACTTTGATTATAAATCATAAATTATATATAAATATATAAATTATAAATATAACAATAAATCTACAGTATTCCAATTATTTTCATAGAAATATACAGACAAAGCATCAATTGATTAATATTGAAATGTTACAAAATACTGAACTGAAAGAATTTGGTCATATAACAACGTGTAAGAAGTAGAACTTAGGTTTAGGTTAGAACTCAGGATGCATTTGAGACTCAGTTAAGAAATTGAATGGAGGGACGCCTGGGTGGCTCAGTGGGTTAAGCCACTGTCTTTGGCTCAGGTCATGATCCCAGGGTCCTGGGACCGAGCCCCAAATCGGGCTCTCTGCTCAGCAGGGAGCCTGCTTCCTCCTCTCTCTCTGCCTGCCTCTTTGCCTGCTTGTCAACTCTCTCTGTCAAATAAATAAATAAAACCTTAAAAAAAAGAAATTGAATGGATGTCTGACTATCTTATAGGTTTGCTAAAAATCAGTGACTTTGTGTTCACGTGTGGCTATGCAGGAATTTTTAACTTTCTCTAAGAAGTTATTAGATTTGATTATATAATGGCAGTAAAGGATGGGGAAAAGCAAAGTACAAACCCCATAAAGACAAAGACACTGAGTATGAGAAAAGAGTAATAGATAAGAAGAATCAATGCATTTGAGGAAAATGGAAATTGAAGTACACAATGATTGTTGATTTTTTTAGATGGAGAAAACAAAACTAGCTTGCAAGAAGGAAATAACAGAAGACATGTTGTGATGTGAGACAGAATCCTGGAGAAGGCAGTAACGTGGAATAAAGGAGTAGGGAGAGCATATCAGGTAATTTGGATAGGAAGGAGTTAGGAGATAATTGCTTGATAAATTTTATATGGCCCACTTAAATGCACAGATTTCTCTTCTTTAATTTATATGGAGAACAGGGTGTCCTTTCTCTTCCCTTTCAGAGCACCAGAGGTGTACTCTTTCAGACTGAAAACCTGAAAAGCTCAGGACTCAGTTGCTTAAGCACAGCTGAGAGGACATATTTCAATTAAGATTTACATTTTGCTGTATGTAGTAGACTGTCAAAAGTGGTTTAACCATATTTTTTCATTTAACAAGAAGACTACAGAGAGTGTTTTCTGGTGTTGGTTCAGAGTGTCCATCCCTCTGAACAGATTTTTCTCTCAAAGTCTGGGGCAAGAAATCAATTGTTACATATGTATTCACTAAAAAAGCAGCTGGAAGATGCTGAGCACTGTGGCCCATGAGATCAAGGCACCAGCACACACTTGTGAGTGGTGAGCTCCCAAGGCTGGAGGAAAATTCTAGAATAAAGTGCTTATTAGAGAGCCATACCTTTTCTCCTGTTTCCTTACCTCTCTGCACTACCCTCTTGTATCCACAGCATTGGAAATGCTTTTAGCAACACAGCACACTGAATCACCACAAATTATGTGATTCTCTTGGTGGAAAACCAAACACTGTGTAAAAACTGTGGTTTTCTAGTTCATGCTTCTGGATTGAAAATAATTCAGAATAAGCTGATAGGAGTAGCCAAGAGAGATTTAATCTTCTGTTTGGAAAAGGCCTTCTATATAAGTGAGTAGAGGAACCTTTAAGAATTATTCATGTTTAGGGGCACCTGGGTGGCTCAGCGGGTTAAGCCTCTGCCTTTAGCTCAGGACATGATCTCAGGGTCCTGGGATCAAGCCCCACATCAGGTTCTCTGCTCAGCGGGGAACCATTTTCCCCCCTCCCACTTTCTTCCTGTCTCTGCCTACTTGTGATCTCTGTCAAATAAATAAATAAAGATTTAAAAAAAATAATTATTCATGTTTACATATATGCACCAGAATGCTATGTCCCTTGTCAAATAGGCTTCAATTCAACAAAAATGATAATATTTTACTTAATAAGTTTTTTAATTCCTCTGTTAACATTTTGGAATACATCATTTTAATGCACATCTGCAAATTTGTAATCACTTCATGTGAGACAAGGAATGCTTAAAAAGGCAACCAGGGGCACCGGGGTGGCTCAGTGGGTTAAGCCTCTGCCTTTGGCTCAGGTCATAATTTCAGGGTCCTGGGATCGAGCCTTGCATCAGTCTCACTGCTCAGCCGGGAGCCTGCATCTCTCTCTCTCTTTCTGCCTGCCTCTCTGCCGGTTGTGATCTCTCTCTGTGTCATATAAATAAATACAATCTTTAAAAAAAAAAAAAGGCAACCAGAAAACATTTACAGTTTTGGACAGGAGTTTCCCTTACGTTTGGATAAGGATGCAAATTCAACTTCATAATAAATTACACTGCATCATAAATATTAAATGCACTTGGGATTGCGTTCTCTCCTCCCTCCATCCTATCATACACACAGCTGTCCGACTAATCTTCCAAAAACACACATTTTCATGTGCTGCTTTTCAAAACTAGCTTCCTGTCTTCCTGTTGCCTGAAAAAATAATCTCAAATGCTTTTGTCTGGCATTCAGAGCTCTCTAGGATGGGCACTCTGGCCAACACATCACTGCTCGTTTGTTCCTCCACACACAAGTGGATCTCGGGCTAGTTATTCAGAGACCCACCTCCTCACCGACCCAGCAAAGGTCTCGTGCATCTACTAAACTCACGGCTCACTCAGTGATGTTCTCAAAGGCCATTAGTGGGTGACATGCCACTGCTAGAGTCAGGAGCCAGTGTGAAGTTGCCGCTGCCTAAGTGCATGGACTGAAAGCGGGAACGTTGATTCTCCAGGAGAAAACTGGGGCATTGTTATGAGAAGGCAGACGGCAAAACCACCCAGGTCCCCTATGACTGCTTTAACACACTCTGGACAAAATTTAAGGAGACAAGTGAACGTATTAACTCCCACTTAGGCTGTAGAAGGCAAATGCAACGGAGGGAAGGCGTTATCTTCTTCTGGAACAAACCACTTAGCTCCAGCTACTTTTATAAATAGATCAGACCCTGTCCAGGAGCCCACTTAGCTGGGTTCATTTGTATACAATGTCCATTCCCTCAGGAATATTAACAGTTTATCTCAGATTGCATTAATTTAAATAAAACCTAACAAAAATGGTGTGAAATGAACAAAAACACCATATTCTGTGATGAATCAAATGAAATACATTTTCAATTGCTGTTTTCCCCATTTAAAGATAAAATTTCTGATAACTGTAATTATTTGTGAAAAGACACAAGACCAACAGTTTGTGTGTATGTGTGTTTTGGTTTTAGGTTTTTGGTTTTTTTCTTCCCCTTAAGGCTATAGCCATATTGTCACTAATAAAGATCTCAAATTTGCCTGGAAGCTTTCATGGCAAATTGTCAGTCTGAGGGTAGTCACCATCCAGCCAAATGGCTTTAAACATCATCAGTGCCTTTCTTCCACACACATTCTCTTCCTGGTTTAAACATTAGTTACCCTGGTTCTACACTGACACAGTATTTGCATCTCTCTCCTGTCCATAACTCCTAAAAGTTGGGGACCTCTCACTTTGGTTTCCCCAGAGCATGACATTTTATTCGGTGCTTGGGGGGCAATGGGCAGTTCAAGAAGTATGTTAATACTATCACTCGATGTATTGATCCATGCTATGCACCAACAGTGTAGTAAATATCGTTCATTTCTTGTAACAAAGGCAGTAGGAACTTCTCCCAAGGGACAGAATTCCAAGGACAGAATGAAGGCAGGAAGGGAGCTGGTCTATTTGGACCTACTTTGTGAGAGACACTGGTTTAGGTATTTTTATGTATACATTATACCACTGAACTGTCACAATCCTGCAAATTCTTACATGCTTGGGTTTCTATGTAGCAAGTTTAGCAAGCCACCCAAATTCACAGTGACAGGCCCGTGAGTCAAATCCAGCATGCTTGACTCCATGATTGTCAAGTCCACTAGCCCCATATATCATGAATCTGAGATTCATGAGTGTGTAGGTGCTATCAAGAAATGTCAAAAATTCCCATTTCAGGGACACATGGATGGCTCAGTTGGTTAATTGTCTACCTCCAGCTCAGGTCATAATCCCAACATCCTGGGATCAAGTCCCCCAACAGGCTTCCTGCTTACCAGGAGCCTGCTTCCCACTCTGCCTGCCTCTCCCTCTGCTTGTGCTATCTCTCTGACAAATGAATAAATTAAATCTTTTGTAAAAATCTTGTTAAAAAGGCCCATTTTAAAGAATGTTTTAAAACATTGTTTGGACAGCAATAGAAGCGAAAGCAGAATGACATAATGTAACGACAGATAGTTTATGTGGGAGCCAATTGGGTACTCTGGTGGATGAATGTTTTTAAATTAGTTTTTCATGGACATGGGGAGTTAGAGAGGAGAAGGGAGGTGGGAGAAATTGGAAGGGGAGCTGAACCATGGGAGACTATGGACTCTGAAAAACAATCTGAGGGTTTTGAAGGCGCGGGGGGTTGGAAGGTTGGGGTACCAGGTGGTGGGTATTTTAGAGGGCACTGCTTGCATGGAGCACTGGGTGTGGTGCAAAAAGAATGAATACGGTTATGCTGAAAATCAATAAAAAATAAATTAAAAAATTAGTTTTTTGTAAATTGCCAAAAAAGAAAAGCACTCCCATTTATAGCGTACACTTTATGGTTCACAAAGCACGTGCCAACAATAAAAATAATGATGGGTTACCGTTACAATTCATAGAAAAGGAGGTACAGGGAAATTGAATGAAAGGGAATAACAAAGTAGGTTCATAAGTCAATCTTCTTTTTAAAAATATTAACCAGAAAGTGCGTTTCTGCCACCTCTCTCCTGTTTGATCTGATAAAGAATGACCACGATACATGAATTATAGTTCGGGGTTTTGAAAAGCATAATAGCTTTATACCAACACTTGAGCTTTTATTTATTTATTTATTTATTTATTTATTTATTTATTTATTTTTTGCTAACAAGATAGCTCGATTTGATATGCGGTTCCTGACAACCAACCTCAGAAGTAATTCCATCTTCATGAGAAGTCTGAAAGAACCACAAACCAAACCTCAAAATAGATTCAAAGAGAAAATACTCTTAAAAAAATTTCCCTTCCTGGGGCACCCGAGAGGCTCAGTGAGTTAAAGCCTCTGCGTTCGACTCAGGTCATGAACCTAGGGTCCTGGGATTGAGCCCAATGTCTGGCTCTCTGTTCACTGGGGAGCCTGCTTCCACTTTTCTCTGCCTGCTCTCTGCCTATTGGTGATCGATGTCTGTCAAATAAATAAATAAAATCTTTAAAAAAAAATTTCCCTTCCTCTCAGAAGCAGACCAAACCACTAACAAATTCCCCAGAAAGCTTCATCTAAAAGGTTGTACTTTCTTCAGACACCCAGCAGGACCTTCTTCTCTGGGCCTGGTATTTCTTCAATGGCTTATTCTAAACTACTGAGCGCCATGGGCCTCAGAACCACGAAAGACATAATGAGGGGCCCAAAGCACGCCTCTGGTCACCAAGAGGGTATGTAAACGTTTGCTGCTTTTCTGCATTTTTCAAAGCTGTGTTTTTAGCTGGAGGCCGCTCCTTTAGGATAAATTGCTGATACCATATAGTAAAAGCCATTATATGATCTTTTACAAACCATTTCCTATCTTTGCATTCTCATGTGCCAAGACAGACACAGATTATTTAAAACCCTGAAGAGAGTGCTATTGCATTTAAATTGCCTGTAACCTTCATGCAATAGATTTATGATTGATGATAGATTTAGTTAAAATATATCTGTTTTAATTATTTATTCTCAGTAAACGATTTCAACCTATTCTCATTTAAGTAAGTTGCTGCATAATCCCTTTTCTATTAAACCATAGTGCAAGGACCAATGCCACGCTCCTGCGAGAACCCCAAGCTCTTTTTCTGGAATGGCCATATGCATATGTATCAGGCGTCCTCTTTTCACTCGCTTTGTGGAGCACCTACCATGGAGGTCATGTAATAACCAATGACCAAAAAACAAACAAAAAACCCAAACATCCAGGTCGAAGTGATTTGCGCCTGCCATCATGCAAAGGAAGACCCTGCCTGGAGACCAGGAGACTGCTCAAATAGCAGGAAGGCATCTCAGCCCAGGCTTGTGCTGGGGAGGTTGGTTCCGGGCTTCTGGCGCAATCAGGAAGCCAGCAAAGTGACCCGAGAGTGCAGCCGGGTTAAGGGCTGATGATCTTTTCGCAGCCAGGCTGCACCCCGACACGCGCTCGGGGAGCCAGGCTAGGAGGCCGCTGAGCGCTGGCGCTGGCCACGCTCGCAGGCCCCCGGGGCTCACCCCGTGCCCAGGCCCGGCCTCCGCCTCAGGAAGGAAGGGGTGGGGGCGGGGGCAGCCCGGAGAAGGGGCTTTGCTAATTGCCAAAGCGGGTAGTGAGCTGGCAGAGGACGTGGCGGAGAGTCTGGGAGGATGTGGAGGGGCTGGCGGGGGAGGGGCGTGCAGCGCCCCGGTGCTGTGCTGCCGCCCAGTCGGTTCTGGAGGACCCATAGGACTCGCCCTCCATGCGCTCCTGCGCTCCAGCCCAGCCCCTGAGCCTGCGCTGTCCCGCTCCCGCAGCCCGCTGCCCCTCCCAGCCCCATGGCGTCTCCAGAGGACCCTCTGCGCGAAGGCAAATTGAAACCGCGCCGCGCCCTCACCTGGAGCAGAAAGTGCGGGCCGCGAGCTCGCGGGGGTGTGGGGACCCAGCTTCCCGCGTCCCCCGCGGCAGCGGGACCACGCTGGACGCTGCGCCGCACTGGTGTCCGCACGGGATCGGGCCAGGGATGGCGCCACCTGAGGTGCCCCCCCCCCCCCGCCAGTGGGCGCGCTAGCCCCCATCGTTCGGCAACCCCATGCATGCATGCCAAGGTCCCCCTTCCCTTGCCTCCACCATGGCCCCGCCACTTTTGTTCTGGACTTGGGATCCTAGGTGGAAACTAGTCCCTCAGACCTCCCTGGCAGCAAGGAGCACAGGGAGGGATTCTCGGTTTTTCCACCCTGGCTCTTCCTCTCTCCACATTCACATGCCTTCTTGTGTCCTTTCCTCTCCTCATTGTCACTTTTATTAAATGGTTTTGTTCTGCATGTTGACCCGCAGAGCGATTTCATGAATGAATATACAGGAAACTGAGTCAGAGCCCACCTGTGAGAGCCCACCTGTGGAGGCCTTTCATTAGAATGGTCTCTGGTGCTAGCCTCAGTTCAGTATACTGTGTGTACCTGAGGACTGAGTCCAGAGGTTTCTTTCCTCTCTGACTTGAATTTGAAATCCTCCTCAGACTTCAGCTTCCAGGATTGCTCCCGTCCTTGCTTTCCCACTGTCTCGGTGGGGTCCGCCATGAGTGTTGAACACAGGAATGAATGAATGAAATATAGCCCCAGGTCGCTGGGGCTTTTTCTTGTTTTGCTGAGGTTGAAAAGGCTTGGGAGAGACCCCCTGTATGCAGATACAGAGCTGCATGCAATTGCTTAGATAAACGTGTTCCCCACTTAATTGCTTGGGCATTGAACATTTCGCCCTTAACCTGTGGCTTGAGCAGTTAGGAGGAGAAAATCTGGAGGTGAATCAGAAGATGGCTGAATCCACATGGTGGTGGGTTGGGTTTGGGAGATTTTCCTGGAGATTCTAAAGAAAGATCTAAATTCTTCCAATGGGGAGTGGTAAACATTTTATCAGTGGGAGATGGAAAATAAACTGTCTGGTTAACCTTTCCCTCCCCCTCAAAATCCATTATTTGAAAAAACAAAAAAGGAAGTGAAGGGAGAAATCCTCCCACTCCCATCCCCACTCACCTCCATAGCCACCTCCTCTTCCAAGAACTAACAGACAAGGTGCCAAGAAGTGTTAGGTACCAGCAGTGGTCTCAGAGCTCATTCAAGGATCATGGTGAAAGTCATTCAAAGAGATTGTGGGGGCACAGGGATCCAATTAAGGGGGACAAGTTTAAGGTTTGCCTGGTCCCCTAAAAATTAATGGCACTAGAGAAGATGAGCTTTGGGAACTATAGCTTAATGGATACAACGTGTAAAAAGCTTCAGTGAGTCATGGTGGGAAGAGGCCATGAGGGCAGCAAAGACAGTCTTAGATGATGTTATTAATAGCACTACAGGCTCTAGATTTCATGTGGTGGTGTTCTTGGCAAGACCAGCCCGGCCAAAGTGGATACTCACAACCTGGAACAGAGGGTCTTGGAGATCCCAACAAATGTGGTATGATGAGAGCGTAAAATGATAGGAGGTGTCCTTTGGAATGACTGTCTTCTTGACTTTAAAAGGGAGAACCCAAATCTGTAGGTGAAATCTTCTTGGCTACAAAGAAGGCCGAGGCCTCCTAAGGTCAAGGTCTCCTCGTCACTTTAAAAGATGTCAAAGAACATATTCAGACATTTCAAAAATGTCCTCATGTCCATCCGTTCCCACTCTGGAATTCTATCAATAAGGTGAGAGTTCCTCTAGTTGGAAAAAAGATCTAAAAAGACTTCCCTTTCTCATGTAATTTCTGTAACCTCCAGGACACACCCACCTACCCCTTCCAGCGCTGTAATGAAGCTACAGCTGGTGCCAATTTGTGGAACTCATTAAAGGCTATTTTCCCTTATATACCCCCGGACCAAGTTCCCATGCTCCCTCACCTGATTTCCTGCACTCACCTCCCACCTGGTGTGTTCACACCTGCACATGCCTTTTACCAAACCCTTTGCCAAAAGGCAGCCAGAGTGACCTTTCAAAGACCTATCAGTTCCTGGCATTTGTCTCCATAGAAAACTGCACTGATCTTCTAACAAATTCTCAGTCTTCCAAAGGCATCCATAATCCTCCCATCCGTCCCTTCTTACCCTTCCAATTGACTGATGCCTGTTCTGCCCTGTCTTTCTGCCCTTCAACCACGCTGCCTCCCTCTTGCTGTGGAGACCCCTCATGGTGCATGCCCCCAAGCACAGGTGATTCCCATTGATGGGAAGACCCTCTTCCTCTCCCCCAGTTACTCCCACTTATTCGTGAGCTCACAAGCCCCATGGTACACACTCTCCATGCAGCCTGCTCTCTCTTTTCTAGCACTGCCCTCCGTTTCTAGCTGTGGTTGTGTCACGGATGTCCCTCCCCAGCCTGCCTCCAAACTCTCCGTCCGTTTAGCTCCAACACCTGACACAGTGCCTGGCACGTAGTAAGCCCTGGCTAGCTTCTAAGAGCCTCACTGAGGGAATGAAAGCATTTTAAAAATGTCACCACATAGGCTCCAAACTGTAGGCAGAAAAAGCTTTGTCTGGATTGATATTTTAGAGACGTATTTGTCAAGTTAGATGTGTTCACTGACTTTACCTTGTAAAATTAAAAAAAAAAAAAAGGACCTCTGTATCGCTTCACATCTAATGAAGGCACATGTATACTATTAGACCACGTTATGAGCTTAATGGAGACAAGATTTTTTTGCTAAGAAAATGTATAAGACTGTTGAGGTCATGTGGGAGGCAATAGTCCGTTTGTGAGAGCATTGCTATCTTACTCTATCACAGCCACTAATAAAAATCTGACACGGGGTGAGTCAGAATTGTCTGTCGGAGATGAGATAGATCTGGCTCATGTTCGTACAGACATGAAAGCCAGGAACGAAGAAGCAGGCTTTGAAAGCCTGGGTTGAGGAGGCGGTGTGGTTCACTGTGATGAGCTAAGTGCCCAGGGCCACCGGCAGACATGCGGGCCTGTGTCCTTTGTTCTGGGGTCCCTATTTCACCATGTGGTGAGGCTAGCAGCTGGGAGCAGCTCAGGACAGGAGCAGGTGGCATCTTACCTCTCCCAACCTCCTGTGGGCTCCAGTGGGCTCCAGTGGGTCCCAGGGGACAGCCTGCCTTCCTTGCAAAGCCCAGTAGCACTGGGAGCAGAAACTGGGACCTAAGAGTGAGCACCCTGTTTGACAAGCTGGACCAGCCACCTCTTCTTCAGATGCAGGGGGAGCCCTGGCGTGCTGACTCCTCCCTTCTTCCTTTCCCCTTTCCTCCCTCCCTCCCTCTTCCCTTCCCCTCTCTCCTTCCCTGGTGGTGCCCTTTCCCAATGCCCACTTCATCCCTTTTTTTTCTTACATGCCTGTCTTCTAGAGTTTCTTCTTTCCTCCCAATTACTTCCCTTCGTCTGAATCTCCTCTTTGGTCCCTTTCTCCCTGCTCTCAGCTCCTCCCCCCCCTTCCCTGGCCCCTGTTCAGCTCCATCCATACTGCAGGCAGAGCTGGACTAACACGCTCACTCGCTAGCTCAGCCACCCTCCAGAGAAGTCACTCTTCGGTGGTCACCTTCCTGACCCCCTGGTCCTTTCTCCACTTATTCAGCTATTGCTCTGAAGTCTGAGGAGGACAGAGCGGGGCTGCCGCAGAATCAGGCCAGAGGAGAAACCAAACCATGTGTCCACACTGTCCCCCAGTACTGCTGCTCTGAGAGCTTTCTGTGTCCTCAACAGGGTTAGGATTTAGGGGCTTCTTCAGAACCGGGAGTGAAAACAGCCATAGGTCAAAAGAAAAGCTATGACCCCCACACAAAAATAATAATTACAAATGAAAACTAAGTTAGCTCTGAAGTCCCAATGTCAAAGAATTGCCTTGAATCTGTCACTAGAAAGCACCCAAGGCCTCACTTTCTGGGTTCTGCATGCCCTGGGAATGGCAGGAGGCTTTGACTACCTTCCCTCTTCATCCACTCCCAAAGAACGTCCTCTGAGGTGGTCTTCAAACTTCCTCTGAGAAACTGTCTCTGGGAACTCTAGGCCCTGGGCTGCTGGGACAAATGAGGGTGATATCAGTACCTGATGGGCAGCTTTACCAGGAGACTGTGGCTTCTGGATGCAGTCCTCAGGTCCCATGGAAGGGTGAGATCAGGGTCTTTCAGTGGAGGAGGACAGTTGAGATTTCAGATTTTGAGTTGATTCTGGGATGATTAGTGCTTTGGAGGGCATTGGGTGAAGGTATTTTGCACACGGGAAGGACACGAATTTGGAGAGCCAGAGAGTGGACTGTTAAGAGCTGACCTGCATTACCCCAAGAAACCTTGCTGCTGTCGAAGTCCTTAGAGTGAGTCCTAATCTCCTGTAACTGACCTCCTTATGTAAAGGGAAAATCTGGACAGAGAGATGCCCCTACTGTCAGTGGTGGGCAGTGCATGAACTTCTAGGACCCTGACAGTAGTGCAAAACAGACTCAGGCTGGGCACTAGGTAAATGGGAGCTCTAGTGGAATTTCAGATGAAGATGCTGTGGACCTCGGCTTCCCAGGTCATATTGACGTTTGGATTTCAAATTCAAGTCAGAGATGAAAGAAACATCTGGACTCAGTCCTTAGGTACACGCAGTATTCTGAACTGAGGCTAGCACCAGAGACCATTCTAATGAACGGCCTCCACAGGTGGGCTCTCACAGGTGGGCTCCGACTCAGTTTCCTGTATATTCATTCATGAAATCGCTCTGTGGGTCAACATGCAGAACAAAACCATTTAATAAAAGTGACAATGAGGAGAGGAAAGGACACAAGAAGGCATGTGAATGTGGAGAGAGGAAGAGCCAGGCGGGGCGGAAAAACCGAGAATCCCTCCCTGTGCTCCTTGCTGCCAGGGAGGTCTGAGGGACTAGTTTCCACCTAGGATCCCAAGTCCAGAACAAAAGCGGCGGGGCCAAGGCGGGAGACAAGGGAAGGGGGACCTTGGCATGCACGCATGGGGTTGCCGAAGGATGGGGGCTAGCGCGCCCTCTGGCGGGAGGCACCTCAGGCGGCGCCATCCCCGGCCAGATCCCGTGCGGACCACGGTGCGGCGCGGCGACCGGGGTGGTCTCGCAGCCCCGGGGGTCGCGGGAGGCTGGGTCCCCACACCCCCGCGATCTCGCGGCCCACGCTTTCTGCTCCAGGTGAGGGTGCGGCGGGCGCGGTGTCATCTACCTGCTCGCAGAGGGTCTTCCGGAGAAGCCATGGGGCGTCGCGGGGCAGCGGGCCCCGGAAGCGGAACAGCGCGGCCTCAGGGGCTGGGCGGGAACACGGGAGTGCGGGGGTCCTGCAGTGTGGACTGGGCCACAGCACAGCACCGCGGCGCTGCGCGCCCCTCCTCCGCCAGTCCCCCGAGCTCACTTCCGGATTCCGCAATTAGCAAAGCCCCTTCTCCCAGCCGCCCCCGCCCTCGCCACCCTCCCCCTCCGTCCTGAGGCGCGGGCCCAGGGCAGGGCGCCAGCGAAGCCCTGGGGGCCTGCGAGCGTGGCCAGCGCCGGCGCTGAGCGGCCTCCTAGCCTGGCTCCCCGAGCCATTGTCCAAGCGCTGCCTGGCTCAAAAAGATCATCAGCCCTAAACCACGACTGCACTCTCGGGTCACTTTGTCGGTTTCCTGATTGTGCCCAAAGCCGGGAACCAGCTTCCCAAGCACAGGCCTGGGCTGAGATGCCTGCCCGCGATCTCTTTGAGCAGTCTCCTAGTCTCCAGGCAGGGTCCGCCATTGCATGATGGCACCCGTGAATCACTTCGACCTGGATGTTTGGGTTTTTTGTTTGTTTTTTGGTTATTGGTTATTACATGACCTCCATGGTAGGTGCTCCACAAAGGGACTGAAAAGAGGACGCCTGATACATACGCATATGGCCATTCTAGAAAAAGAGCTTGGGGTTCTCTCGGAAGCGCGGCATTGGTCCTTGCACTATGGTTTAAAAGAAAAGGGATTATGCAGCAACTTACTTAAATGAGCATAGTTTGAAATCGTTTATTGAGAATAAATAATTAAAACAGTTATATTTTAACTAAATCTATCATCAATCATAAATCTATTGCATGAAGGTTACAGGTAATTTAAATGCAATAGCACTCTCTTCAGGGTTTTAAATAATCCGTGTCTGTCTTGGCACATGAGAATGCAAAGATAGGAAATGGTTTGTAAAAGATCATATAATAGCTTTTACTATATGGTATCAGCAATTTATCCTAAAGGAGCGGCCTCCAGCTAAAAGCTCAGCTTTGAAAAATGCAGAAAAGCAGCAAATGTTTACACGCCCTCTTGGTGACCAGAGGCGTGCTTTGGACCCCTCATTATGTCTTTTGTGGTTCTGAGGCCCTTGGCGCTCAATAGTTTAGTGTCTTATTCTCTGGAATAGGCCATTGAAGAAATACCAGGCCCAGAGAAGAAGGTCCTGCTGGGTGTCTGAAGAAAGTACAACCTTTTAGATGAAGCTTTCTGGGGAATTTGTTAGTGGTTTGGTCTGCTTCTGATAGGAAGGGAAATTTTCTTTTTAAAGATTTTATTTATTTATTTGATAGAGATCACAAGTAGGAAGAGAGGCAGGCAGAGAGAGAGGAAGAAACAGGCTCCCTGCTGAGGAGTGAGCCTGATGTTGGGCTCGATCCCAGGACCCTGGAATCATGACCTGAGCCGAAGGCAGAGGCTTTAACTCACTCTGCCACCCAGGTGCCCAAGGGAAATTTTTTTTAAGCTTTTACTTATTTATTTGACAGACAGAGATCACAAGTAGGCAGAGAGCAGGCAGAGAGAGAAGTGGAAGCAGGCTCTCTGCTGAGCAGAGAGCTAGACATGGGGCTCAATCCCAGGACCCTAGGATCATGACCTGAGCCGAACGCAAAGGCTCAGTGAGCCAAAGACACTGAGCCACTCAGGTGCCCCAGGAAGGGAAATTTTTTTTAAGAGTATTTTCTCTTTGAATCTATTTTGAGGTTTGGTCTGTGGTTCCTTCAGACTTCTCATGAAGATGGAATTACATCTGAGGTTGGTTGTCAGGAACCGCATATCAAATCGACCTATCTTGTTAGCAATAAATAAATAAATAAATAAATAAATAAAAGCTCAAGTGTTGGTATAAAGCTATTATGCTTTTCAAAACCCCGAACTATAATTCATGTATCGTGGTCATTCTTTATCATATCAAACAGGAGAGAGGTGGCAGAAACGCACTTTCAGGTTGATTTTTTTACAAGGAAGATTGACTTATGAATCTACTTTGTTATTCCCTTTCATTCAATTTCCCTGTACCTCCTTTTCTATGAATTGTAACGGTAAACCATCATTATTTTTATTGTTGGCCCGTGAGAATTAGTGATCAATGCCCAAGTGAAAGCAGAAGGCATGTTTATTAAAGCAACAGCACACTATCTAAGGGAGAGCAGGTGGTATTCCATGAGTTGGAGCTGGCCCTTACTTTGTTTTGGCATTGGATATTTCTTGGTCTTTTTGAAGTGGGAGGACCTTCAACATGCAGTGGATTGATCTCTAATGGAGGCTGCTTCCAATCATTTGGGGGACTCCTACCACATGTTGGGAAAAGGAGTTGTTGTCATCTTTATTTTATTTTTTTCAGGGTTCCAAAATTCACTGTTTATGCACCACACCCAGTGCTCTATGCAATATGTGCCCTCCATAACTCCCATTAACAGGCTTACCCAACCCTCTGCCCCCTCCCCTCAAAACTCTGTTTGTTTCTCAGAGTCTCTCATGGTTTGTTCCCCCCTCCAATTTCCCCCCACTCACTTCTCCTCTTGATCACCCAGTGTCTTCTGTGTTATTCTTTATGCTCCACAATTAAGTGAAACCATATGAAAATTGACAATCTCTGCTTGAATTATTCCACTCAGGATTATCTCCTCCAGTCCCGTCCATGTTGATACAAAAGTTGGGTATCCTTCCTTTCAGAAGGAAGCATAATACTCCATTGTAAAAATGGATCATATCTTCTTTATCCGTTCATCCATTGAAGGTCATCTTGGTTCTTTCCAAAGTTTAATGACTGTGGCCATTGCTGCTATAAACATTAGGGTACAGATGTCCCTTCTTTTCACTGCATCTGTATCTTAGGGGTAAATACTCAGTAGTGCAATTGCAGGGTCATAGGGTAGCTCTAATTTTAATTTCTTAAGGAGTCTCCACACTGTATCCCAAAGTAGCTGCACCAACTGGCATTCTCACCAATAGAGTAAGAGGGTTCCCCATTCTCCACATGCTCTCCAGCACTTGTTGTTTATTGCCTTGTTAATTTTGGCCCTTCTAACTGTGTAAGGTGGTATCCCAAAGTGCTTTTGATTTGAATCTCCCTGGTGGCTAATGATGATGAACATTTTCTCATGCATCTGTTTGCCATTTGTATGTCTTCTTTGGAGAAGTGTCTGTTCATGTCTTCTGCCCATTTTTTGACATGATTATCTGTTTTGTGTGTGTTGAGTTTGAGGAGTTCTTTATAGATCTTGGATATCAGCCCTTTATCTGTAATGTCATTTGTGAAAATCTTCTCCCATTCCGTGGGTTGTCTCTTCATTTTGTTGACGGTTTCCTTTGCTGTGCAGAAACTTTTGATCTTGATGAAGTCCCAAAAGTTCATTTTTGCTTTTGTTTCCTTTGTCTTTGGGGACATGTCTTGAAAGAATTTGCTGTGGCCAGTGTCCAAGAGGTTACTGCCTATGTTCTCCTCTGGGATTTTGATAGATTCCTGCCTCACGTTGAGGACGTTTGTCCATTTCAAATTTATCTTTATGTATGGTATAAGAGAATGGTTGAGTGTCATTCTTCCATACATAGCTGTCCAATTTTTCCAGCACCATTGATTGAAGAGGCTGTCTTTTTCCACTGTGTAATTTGTTCTGCTTTGTCAAAGATTTTTTGAACATAGAGTTGATGGTCCATATCTGGGCACTCTACTCTAATCCACTGGTCTACATGTCTTCTTAACCCACTGAGCCACCCAGAGGTGCCCCTTTTAAGCTATTATTTAAAAGTAGAGTCATTCTTTTTTTTTAAGATTTTATTTATTATTTATTTGACAGAGAGAGATCACAAGTGGACGGAGGACAGGCAGAGGGTTAGGGTTAGACGTCGTTGGGGCCAGGGTTAGCGTAAGGCTTAGGGTAGGTGTCAGGGTTAGGGTTAGGTTCATGGTTAGGTTTAGGGTCAGGCTCACAGTAGGGTCAGGGTTAGCATTACGCTCAGAGTCAGGGTCAGGATCAGTGTTAGGGTGACGGTTAGGTTTAGGGTCATGTTCAGGATCATGGTCAGATTTAAGGTCAGGTTCAAGATTTGGTTTGGGGGCAAGGTTCATGTCAGGGTCAGGGTTAGGTTTGGGACAGGTTTAGTGTCAGGGCTAGGGTTAAGTCAGCTTTATGTTTAGGTTCTGTTTTGTGAGTAGGTTTAGGATCAGGGTTAGATTTAGGGTTACGATTCTGTTCAGAATCACGGATTGGGTCAGAGTTGGGTTTACAGACACTGTTAGGGTCAGTCTTAAGGTCTAGGCCAGGGTGAGGTTTAAGGTTAAGTTCTGACATAGGCAAAGTTCAGAGTTAGAGTTATGATCAGGGTCAGGGAGAGGGTAAGGTTTATTGTTAAAGTGGGGTTAGGGTTAGGGTTAGAGGTAGGTTGAGGGTTAGGGTTAGACTGGGTTAGGGTCAGTGTCAGGGATAATGTTAGGGGTTAGTTTTAGGGTTAGGTTCAGCGATAGGTTTCGGATCAGGGCCCGTGTTAGTGTCAGGGTCAGGGTTACATTTAGGGTTAGAGTTAGGGTCAGGCTCACAGTCAGGGTCAGGATTAGTGTTCAGGTCAGTGTCGGGGTCACTGTTACGGTCAGTGTTAGGTTTATGGTCATGGTCTGGGTCAGGGTCAGGGTGAATTTAGCAACAGTGTCAGGTTTAGGGTCAGGTTCAGGTATTGGTTTAAAATCCACATTCGGGTCAGAGACAGGGTTATGTAGTGGTCCGTGTTAGTGTCATGGTTAGGATTAGGGTAGGATCATGGTCAGGGTCAGTGAAGGTCAGGGCCATGGTCAGGTTTAGGGTCAGGCTTTGGTTTAGGTCAATGTTCGTTTCAGTGTCACAGTTAAGTATTGGTGGTAGGGTTTGGGATAGGGGTTAGGATTAGAGTTACAAGTAGGGTTATAGTTAGGGTTAGGGATAGACAGCGTAAGGTCAGAGTTAGGGTTTGGTTTAGGGTAGGGGTTAGTGTTAGGGTCAGGGTCACCGTTAGGTTTAGGTTCAGGGTCCGTAGAGGGTCATGATTAGAGTTACCTTTAGGTTTAGGATTAGCATCAGGCTCACAGTCACGGTACGGGGTAGAGTTAGGGTCAGGGTTAGGTCAGCGTCAGGGTTACGATTAGGGTCAGGGTCAGTGTCATGGTTAGGTATGAGTATGGTTACGGTAATGTCAGAGTTAGGTTTAGGTTCAGGGTCCACATCAGGGTCAGTTTCAGGCTTAGGTTTAGGATTAGTGTTCAGGTCAGCATCACAGCCAGGGTCAGGGTCAGGGTCGGGGTCAGGGCTGGGTTTGGGTTTGGGGCAGGCTCACAGTCAGTGTCAGGATCAGGGTTAGTGGTTACTGTTAGGGTTAGCCCCTCTTCTGGGTCATGGACCCATCTCTCAGGGTCTCAGGATAAACTCCGGGCAGAAGTGTGTAGACCCTACACCTGATCCCACTTAACCAGCCTTAAACTGGGGTGTGAACATGACTTACCGAATAGACATCTAACCCCTCATCAGCCTGATCCTGCTTGGGGCATCTCCACCCATGATGGCATGGCCAGGTCCTCTTTACACACCGACACTCAGAGGCACACACACACACACACACACACACACACACACACACACACAGATATGCGGAGGAGACCTAGGGCTACACTGGTTGTTCATAACGTGTGGGCCTCTCTGACTCTGAGCCCCTTGGTGTGACCTTTGATTTTATTAGCCAAAGGGCCTGAGGCATTGGGGAATCCTGATATGACCTGCCAGGGAGGGGACGTGTCTGACGGTACAGCTCTCTTCTCCCTGCTTCCTCTTGGCTTCAGTACAGCAGAAGAACATGTTGCTTCCTTTAGGATGTGCCTAGAAATGAGCTGGGCAGGGCGATTTTCTCTGTATTGGGGTGCCTGGATACGTGGGTTCCAATTCCGTTGGGATCTGTCATGTGGGAAGTGAGGTCACCACTGCCTGGGGGCTCTTTACCAAACTTCCTGCTGCACCAGAGCTCCCTGAGACGCCGGTCCCCAAGCTGCTCAGGGCTCTCAATCCACTCAATGAAGTGCCCCTCCAATGACACCCATACATCCTCCCACCTGCCCCTAGGAGGCCTGGGTGCAGCTGTTATCCCCGCTGGAGGGAACAGAGCTGGGATTAGACTACGTTAGTGTTAGGGTTAGGGTTAAGAAATACTTAGGGTCAGGGTTAGGGTTAGGGTTAGGGTTAGGTTAGGGTTAAGAAATACTTAGGGTCAGGGTCACGGTTATACGTCGTTGGCATCAGGGTTAGCGGATGGCTTAGGGTAGGGGTCAGGGTTAGGGTTAGTTTCATGGTTAGGTTTAAGGTCAGGCTCAAAGTAGGGTCAGGGTTAGCGTTACGGTCAGAGTCAGGGACAGGGTCATTGTTAGGATGACGGTGAGGTTTAGGGTCAGGTTCAGGGTCATGGTCAGATTTAGGGTCAGGTTCAAGTTTTGGTTTGGGACAGGTTTAGTGTCAGGGTTAGGGTCAGGTTCAGGGTTAGGTTCATGATTATGGTAAGGTCAGCTTTTGTAGGTTCTGTTTTATGAGTAGGTTCAGGATCACGGTTAGCTTTAGGATTCCGATTCTCTTCAGGCTCACGGATTGTGTCAGATTTAGGTTTACAGTCAGGGTTAGGGTCAGTGTTAAGGTCAAGGCCAGGGTCAGGTTTAAGGTTAAGGTCTGACATAGACAATGTTCAGAGTTAGGGTTATGATCAGTGTCAGGGAGAGGGTCAGGTTTATTGTTAATGTAGGGTTAGGGTTAGGGTTAGAGGTAGGTTGAGGGTTAGGGTTAGACCGGGTTAGGGTCAGTGTCAGGGATAATGTTAGGGGTTAGTTTTAGGGTTCGGTTCAGCGTTAGGTTTCGGGTCAGGGCCCGTGTTAGTGTCAGGGTCAGGGTTACGTTTAGGGTTAGAGTTAGGGTCAGGCTCCCATTCAGTGTCAGGGTTAGTGTTATGGTCAGGGTCAGCATCACTGTTAGGGTCAGGCGCAGGTTTATGTTCTTTACCTGGGTCAGGGTCAGGGTGAAGTCTAGGGCCCGTGTCAGGTTTACAGTCAAGATCAGGTATTGGTTTAAAGTCCACATTCGGGTAAGGGACAGGCTTATATAGTGGTCATTGTTAGGGTCATGGTTAGGTTTTCGGTCAGGGCCAGGTTCAGGTTTAGGGTCACGGTCTGATATAGGCAACGTTCAGGGGTAGGGTTATGATCTTAGTCAGGTAAAGGGTCAGGGTTATTGTTAAAGTTTAGAGTTAGTGTTAGGGTAACCGTTACGTTGACTGTTAGGGTTAGACCTGTTAGGGTCAGGGTCCGTGGTAGGGTTAGGGGTTAGTGTTAGGGTTAGGTTCAGAGATAGGATTCGGGGTACGGCCCGTGTTAGTGTCAGGGTCTGGGATATATTTAGGGTTAGAGTTAGGGTCAGGCTCACAGTAATGGTCAGGGTTAGTGTTCAGGTCAGGATCGGGGTCACTGTTAAGGTCAGGGTTAGGTTTATGGTCATGGTCTGGGTCAGGGTCAGGGTGAAGTTAGCGCCAGGGTCAGGTTTAGGGTCAGTTCAGGTATTGGTTTAAAGTCCACATTCGGGTCAGGGACAGGGTTATGTAGTTGTCAGTGTTAGTGTCATGGTTAGGATTAGGGTCAGGGTCAGGGTCAGGAGAAGGACAGGGCCAGGGTCAGGTTTAGGGTCAGGCTTTGGTTTAGGGTCAATGTTCGGTTCAGTGTCACACTTAGGTTTTGACGGTAGGGTTTGGGATTGTGGTTAGGGTTAGAGTTAGAAATAGGGTTATGGTTAGGTTTAGGATTGACAGTGTAAGGTCAGGGTTAAGGTTTGGTTTAGGGTAGGGGTTATTGTTAGGGTCAGGGTCAGCGTTAGGTTTAGGTTCAGGTTCCTTTTTAGGGTCATGGTTAGAGTTACCATTAGGTTTAGGGTTAGGGTCAGGATCACAATCACGGTCAGGGTTAGGGTTAGGGTGAGAGTTAGGTCAGCATCAGGGTTAGGATTAGGGTCAGGGTCGGTGTCATGGTTAGGTATGAGTCATGGTTATGGTAATGTCAGAGTTAGGTTTAGGTTCAGGGTCCACATCATGGTCAGTGTCAGGCTTAGGTTTAAGTTTAGGGTTCAGGTCAGCATCACAGCCAGCGTCAGGGTCAGGGTCAGGGTCAGGGCTGGGTTTGGGTTTGGGGCAGGCTCACAGTCAGTGTCAGGATCAGGGTTAGTGGTTGCTGTTAGGGTTAGCCCCTCTTCTGGGTCATGGACCCATCCCTTCAGGGTCTCAGGATAAACCCTGGGCCAAAGGGTATAGACCATATACCTGATCCCACTTAACCAGCCTTAAACTGGGGTGTGAACATGACTTGCCCACCAGACATCTAACCCCTCATCAGCCTGATCCTGCTTGGGGCATCTCCACCCATGATGGCATGGCCAGGTCCTCTTTACACACAGACACACAGACACCCAGAGGCACACACACACAGAAACACACACACACACACAAAGAGATATGCAGAGGAGACCTAGGGCTACACTGGTAGTTCATAAGGTGTGGGCCTCTCTGACTCTGAGACCCTGGTGTCACCTTTTGATTTTATTAGCCAAAGGGCCTGAGGCATTGGGGAAACCTGATATGACCTGCCAGGGAGGGGACGTGTCTGACGGGCCAGCTCTCTTCTCCCTGCTTCCTCTTGGCTTCAGTACAGCAGAAGAACATGTCACATCCTTTAGCATGTGCCTAGAAATGAGCTGGGCAGGGCGGTTTTCTCTGTATTGGAGTGCCTGGATACGTGGGTTCCAATTCCGTTGGGCTCTGTCATCTGGGAAGTGAGGTCACCACTGCCTGGGGGCTCCTTACCAAACTTCCTGCTGCACAAGAGCTCCCTGAGCCACCGGTCCCCAAGCTGCTCAGGGCTCACAATCCACTCAATGAAGTGCCCCTCCAATGACACCCATACAGCCTCCCACCTGCCCCTAGGATGCCTGAGTGCAGCTGTTATCCCCACTGGAGGGACAGAGCTGGGATTAGACAACGTTAGTGTTAGGATTAGGGTTAAGAAATACTTAGGGTCAGGGTTAGGGTTAGGGTTAGGGTTAGGTTAGGGTTAAGAAATACTTAGGGTCAGGGTTAGGGTTACACGTCGTTGGCGTCAGGGTTAGCGGATGGCTTAGGGTAGGGGTCAGGGTTAGGGTTAGTTTCATGGTTAGGTTTAGGGTCAGGCTCACAGTAAAGTCAGGGTTAGCGTTTCGGTCAGAGTCAGGGACAGGGTCAGTGTTAGGGTGACGGTTAGGTTTAGGGTCAGGTTCAGCGTCATGGTCAGATTTCGGTTCAGGTTCAAGTTTTGGTTTGGGGGCAAGGTTCATGTCAGGGTCAGGATTAGGTTTGGGACCGGTTTAGTGTCAGGGTTAGGGTCAGGTTCATGATTATGGTAAGTTCAGCTTTTGTAGGTTCTGTTTTATGAGTAGGTTCAGGATCAGGGGTAGCTTTAGGATTAGGATTCTGTTCAGGCTCACGGATTGGGTCAGATTTAGGTTTACAGTCAGGGTTAGGGTCAGTGTTAAGGTCAAGGCCAGGGTCAGGTTTAAGTTTAGGGTCTGCTATAGGCAAAGTTCAGAGTTCGGGTTATGATTTGGGTCAGGGAGAGGGTCAGGATTATTGTTAAGTGGGGTTCGGGTTAGGGTTAGAGGTAGGTTGAAGGTGAGGGTTAGACCGGGTTAGGGTCAGTGTCAGGGATAATGTTAGGGGTTAGTTTTAGGGTTAGGTTCAGCGTTAGGTTTCGGGTCAGGGTCCGTGTTAGTGTCAGGGTCAGTGTTACGTTTAGGGTTAGAGTTAGGGTCAGGCTTCCATTCAGTGTCAGGGTTAGTGTTAGGGTCAGGGTCCGGGTCACTGTTAGGGTCAGGGTTAAGTTTATGGTCTTTATCTGGGTCAGAATCAGGGTGAAGTCTAGGGCCAGTGTCAGGTCTACGGTCAAGATCAGGTATTGGTTTAAAGTCCAGATTCGGGTAAGGGACAGGTTTATATAGTGGTCATTGTTAAGGTCATGGTTAGGTTTAGGGTCAGGGCCAGGGTCAGGTTTAGGGTCTCGGTCTGGTATAGGCAAAGCTCAGGGCCCGGATTTGGGTCAGCGTCTGGTATAGGCAAAGATCAGGGTTAGGGTTATGATCTTAGTCAGGTATAGGGTCAGGGTTATTGTTAAAGTTTAGGGTTAGTTTTACGTTTAGCGTTAGGTTGACGGTTAGGGTTAGAACTTGTTAGGGTCAGGGTCCGTGGTAGGGCTAGGGGTTAGTGTTAGGGTTAGGTTCAGAGATAGGATTCGGGGGTGGGCCAATGTTAGTGTCTGGGTCAGGGTTACATTTAGGGTTTGAGTAGGATTAAGTCTCACAGTCAGGGTCAGGTTTAGTGTTCAATTGATTGTCGGGGTCACTGTAAGGGTTAGGGTTAGGTTATCATCATGGTCTGGGTCAGGGTCAGGGTGAAGTTTAGCGCCAGTGTCCGGTTTAGGGTCAGGTTCAGGTATTGGTTTAAAGTCCACATTCGGGTCAGGAACAGGGTTATGTAGTGGTCAGGGTTAGTGTCAAGGTTAGGATTAGGGTCAGAGTCAGGGTCAGGTAAAGGTCAGGGCCAGGGTCAGGTTGAGGGTCAGGCTTTGGTATAGGGTCAATGTTCGGTTCAGTGTCACAGTTAGGTTTTGGCGGTAGGGTTTGGGATTGGGGTTAGGGTTAGAGTTAGAAGTAGGGTTATGGTTAGGGTTAGGGATAGACAGAGGAGGTCAGGGTTAGGGTTTGGTTTAGGTTAGGGGTTAGTGTTAAGTTCAGGGTCAGCATGATGTGTAGGTTCAGGGTCCTTATTTGGGTCATGGTTAGAGTTACCATTAGGTTTAGGGTTAGGGTCAAGCATACTGTCACGTTCAGGGGTAGGCTTAGTGTCGGGTTTAGGTCAGCATCAGGTTAAGGATTAGGGTCAGGGTCAGGGTCCTGGTTAGGTTTGAGTCATGGTTACGGTAATGTTAGAGTTAGGTTTAGGTTCAGGGTCCACATCAGGGTCAGTGTCAGCCTTAGGTTTAGGTTTAGGGTTCAGGTCAGCATCACAGCCAGGGTCAGGGTCAGGGTCAGGGTCAGGGCTGGGTTTGGCTTTGGGGCAGGCTCACAGTCAGTGTCAGGATCAGGGTTAGTGGTTACTGTTAGGGTTAGCCCCTCTTCTGGGTTATGGACCCATCCCTTCAGGGTCTCAGGATAAATCCTGGGCAGAAGGGTATAGACCCTATACCTGATCCCACTTAACCAGCCTTAAACTGGGGTGTGAACATGACTTGCCCACCAGACATCTAACCCCTCATCAGCCTGATCCTGCTTGGGGCATCTCCACCCCTGATGGCATGGCCAGGTCCTCTTTACACACAGACACACAGACACCCAGAGGCACACACACACACAAACACACACACACACACAAAGAGATATGCGGAGGAGACCTAGGGCTACACTGGTAGTTCATAAGGTGTGGGCCTCTCTGACTCTGAGCCCCCTGGTGTGACCTTTTGATTTTATTAGCCAAAGGGCCTGAGGCTTTGGGGAAACCTGATATGACCTGCCAGGGAGGGGACGTGTCTGACGGGCCAGCTCTCTTCTCCCTGCTTCCTCTTGGCTTCAGTACAGCAGAAGAGCATGTCGCTTCCTTTAGGATGTGCCTAGAAATGAGCTGGGAAGGGCGGTTTTCTCTGTATTGGGTTGCCTGGATACGTGGGTTCCAATTCCGTTGGGCTCTGTCATCAAGGAAGTGAGGTCACCACTGCCTGGGGGCTCCTTATCGAACTCCCCCTCCACCAGAGTCCCCAATCTGCTCAAAGCTCACACTCCACTCAATGTAGTGCCCATCCAGTGACCCCCATACAGCCTCCTCCCAGATCCTGGGAGTCCTGGGTGCAGCTGTTATCCCGCTGTAGCGAACAGAGCTGGGTTTAGACCAGTTTAGTGTTAGGGTTAGGGCTAAGAAAGATGTAGGGTTAGGGTTAGGGTTAGACGTCTTTGCGGTCAGGGTTAGTGTAATGCTTAGGGTAGGGGTCAGGGTAAGGGTTAGGTTCATGGTTTGTTTTAGGATCAGGATCACAGTAGGGTCAGGGTTAGCGTTACAGTCATAGTCAGGGTCAGGGTCAGTGTTAGGCTGACAGTTAGGTTTAGGGTCAGGCAGGGTCATGGTCAGATTTAGGGTCAGGTTCATGTTTTGGTGTGGGGGCAAAGTTCATGTCAGGTTCAGGGTTAGGTTTGGGACAGGTTTAGTGTCAGGGTTAGGGTCAATGTCAGTGTTAGGTTTATGGTTATGGTAAGGTCTGCTTTATGTTTAGGTTCTGTTTCATGAGTAGGTTCAGGATCAGGGTTAGCTTTACAGTTACGATTCTGTTCAGGCTCACGGATTGGGTCAGAGGTAGGTTTACAGTCAGGGTTAGGGTCAGTATTAAGGTCAAGGCCAGGTTCTGGTTTAAGGTTAAGGTCTGACATAGGCAAAGTTCAGACTTAGGGGTATGATCAGGGTCAGGGGGAGGGTCAGGATTATTGTTAAATTGTGGTTCGGTTTAGGGTTAGTGGTAGGTTGCAGGTGAGGGTTAGACCGGGTTAGGGTCAGTGTCAGGGATAATGTTAGGGGTTAGTGTTAGGGTTAGGTTCAGCGTTAGGTTTCGGGTCGGGCCCGTGTTAGTGTCAGGGTCAGGCTTACATTTAGGGTTAGAGATAGAGTCAGGCTCCCATTCAGTGTCAGGGTTAGTGTTAGGTTCAGGGTCAGGGTCACTGTTAGGGTCAGGCTTAGGTTTTTGGTCTTTGCCTGGGTCGGGGTCAGGGTGAAGACTAGGGCCAGTGTCAGGTTTACGGTCAGGATCAGGTATTGGTTTAAAGTCCACATTCGGGTCAGGAACAGTGTTATGTAGTGGTCATTGTTAGGGTCATGGTTAGGTTAAGGGTCAGGGCCACTGTACAGTTTAGTGTCAGGGTCTGGTATAGGCAAAGTTCAGGGTTAGGGTTATGATCTTAGTCAGGTATAGGGTCAGGGTTATTGTTAATGTTTAGGGTTAGTTTTACGTTTAGCGTTAGTTTGACGGTTTGGGTTAGAACTTGTTAGGGTCGGGGTCCGTGGTAAGGTTAGGGGTTAGTGTTAGGGTTAAGTTCAGAGATAGAATTCGGGAGTGGGCCAATGTTAGTGTCTGGGTCAGGGTTACATTTAGGGTTTGAGTAGGGTTCAGTCTCACAGTCAGGGTCAGGTTTAGTGTTCAATTGATTGTCGGAGTCACTGTAAGGTTCAGGGTTAGGTTATCTCCATGGTCTGGGTCAGGGTCAGGGTGAAGTTTAGCGCCAGTGTCCGGTTTAGTGTCAGGCTCAGGTATTGGTTTAAAGTCCACATTCGGGTCAGGGACAGGGTTATGTAGTGTTCAGGGTTAGTGTCAAGGTGAGGATTAGGGTCAGAGTCAGGGTCAGGTAAAGGTCAGGGCCAGGGTCAGGTTGAGGGTCAGGCTTTGGTATAGGGTCCATGTTTGGTTCAGGGTCACAGTTAGGTTTTAGCGGTAGGGTTTGGGATTGGGGTTTGGGTTAGAGTTAGAAGTAGGGTTATGGTTAGGGTTAGGGATAGACAGAGTAAGGTCAGGGTTAGGGTTTGGTTTAGGTTAGGGGTTAGTGTTAAGTTCAGGGTCAGCATGATATGTAGGTTCAGTGTCCTTATTAGGGTCATGGTTGGAGTTTCCATTAGGTTTAGGGTTAGGGTCAAGCACACTGTCACGGTCAGGGATAGGGTTAGTGTCCGGGTTATGTCAGCATCAGGGTTAGGATTAGGGTCAGAGTCAGGGTCCTGTTTAGGTTTGAGTCATGGTTACGGTAATGTCAGAGTTTGGTTTAGGTTAGAGTCCACATCAGGGTCAGTGTCAGGTTAGGTTTAGGTTTAGGGTTCAGGTCAGGATCACAGTCAGGTTCAGGGTCAGGGTAAGTGTCAGGTATTGGGTTAGGGTTTGGGGCAGGCACACAGTCACTGTCAGGGTCAGGGTTAGTGTTTACTTTTAGGGTTAGCCCCGCTCCTGGGTCATGGACCCATCCCTTCAGGGTGTCAGGATAAACCCTTGGCAGAAGGGTGTACACCCTAAACCCAGTCCCACTTAACCAGCCTTAAACTGGGGTGTGATCATGACTTGCCCACCAGACATCTACCCCCTCGTCAGCCTGATCCTGCTTGGAGCATCTCCACCCACGATGGCATAGCAAGGTCCTCTTTACACACAGACACACAGACACCCAGAGGCACTCGCACACACACACACACAGCGACAGGGAGGAGACTTATGGCTACACAATTGGATAAGATGTGTGGGACTCTCTGACTCTGAGTCCCCTGGTGTCACCTTTTAATTTCATTAGCCACAGGGCCTGAGGCGTTGGGGAAACCTTATATGACATGCCAGGGAGGGGTCGTGTCTGGCGGGCGAGCTCTCTTTTCCCTGCATCCTCTCGGCTTCAGTACAGCAGAGAACATGTCGCTTCCTTTAGGATGTGCCTAGAAATGAGCTGGGCATGGCGGTTTTCTCTGTAATGGGGTGTCTGGATATTTGGGTTTCAATACCGTTGGGCTCTGTCGTCAAGGAAGTGAGGTCACCACTGCCTGGGGGCTCCTTATGAACTTCCTGCTCCACCAGAGATCCCTGAGCCGCCAGTCCCCAAGCTGCTTAAGGCTCACACTCCACTCAATGCAGTGCCCATCCAGTGACCCCCATACAGCCTCCCCCCAGGCCCTGGGAGGCCTGGGTGCCCTGTTTTCCCCGCTTGGGGGAACAGAGCTGGTTTTAGACCAGGTTAGTGTTAGGGTTAGGGTTAAGAATGACTTAGGGTCAGGGTTAGGGTTAGACGTCTTTAGGGTCAGGGTCAGTGTAAGGTTTAGGGTAGGGGTCAGGGTTAGGGTTAGGTTCATGGTTAGGTTTAGGGTCAGGATCACAGTAGATTCAGGGTAGCGTTCCGGTCAGAGTCAGGCTCAGGGTCAGTGTTAGGCTGATGACTAGGTTTAGGGTCAAGTTCAGGGTCATGGTCAGTTTTAGGGTTAGGTTCAAGTTTTGGTTTGGGGGGAAGGTCATGTCAGGTCAGGGTTAGGTTTGGGACCAGTTTAGTGTCAGAGTTAGGGTTAGGGTCAGGGTTAGGTTCATGGTTATGGTAAGGTCAGCTGTATGTTTAGCTTCTGTTTTATGAGTAGGTTAGGATCAGGGTTAGCTTTAGGGTTACTAATCTGTTTCAGGATCATGGATTGGGTCAGATTTAGGTTTACAGTCAGGGTTAGGGTCAGTGTTAAGGTCAAGGCCAGGGTCAGTTTTAAGGTTAAGTTCTGACGTAGGCAACGTTCAGAGTTAGGGTTATGATCAGGTTAAGGGAGAGGGTCAGGATAATTGTTAAAGTGGGGTTAGGGTTAGGGTTAGAGGTAGGTGGACGGTTAGGATTAGACCGGGCTAGGGTCAGTGTCAGAGATAATGTTAGGGGTTAGTTTTAGGGTTAGGTTCAGCGTTAGGTTTCGGGTCAGGGCCTGTGTTAGTGTCAGGGTCAGGGTTAAGTTTAGGTTTAGAGTTAGGTTCAGGCTCACATTCAGTGTCAGGGTTAGTGTTAGGGTCAGGGTTAGATCAGCGTCAGGGTTAGGATTAGGGTCAGGGTCTGGGTCATGGTTACGTATTAGTCATATTTATGGTACTATCCAAGTTAGGTTTAGGTTCAGGGTCCACATCAGGGTCCTTTCCAGGCTTAGGTTTTGTTTTGGGTTCAGGTAAGGATCACAGTCAGAGTCAGGGTCAGTTCTTGGGTTAGGGTTTGGGGCAGGCTCACAGTCAGTGTCAGGGTCAGGGCTAGTGGTTACTGTTAGGGTTAGCCCCGCTCCTGGGTCATGGACCGATCCATTCAGAGTCTCAGGATAAACCCTGGGCAGAAGGGTGTAGACCCTACAACCTATCCCACTTAAGCAGCCTAAAACTGGGGTGTGAACATGACTTACCCACCAGACATCTAACCCCTCATCAGCCTGATCCTGCTTGGGGCATCTCCACCCACGATGGCATTGCCAGGTCCTCTTTACACACAGACACACAGACACCCAGAGGCACACACACACACACACACACACACACACACACACACAGACATGGAGGAGACCTAGGGTTACACCCATAGATCAGAAGGTGTGGGACTCTCTGACTCTGAGCCCACTGGTTTCACCTTTTGATTTTATTAGCCAAAGGGCCTGCGGCGTTGCGGAAACCTGATATGACCTGCCAGGGAGGGGACGTGTCTGGCGGGCGAGCTCACATCTTCCTGTATCCTCTGGGCTTCAGTACAGTAGAAGAACATGTCGCTTCCTTTAGGATATGCCTAAAGTTATTTACACAGGTTGTTTTCTTTGTTATGGGGTGCCGTGATATGTGGGTTCCAATTGCGTTGGGCTCTGTCTTCAGGGAAGTGAGGTCACCACTGCCTGGGGCTCCTTACCGAACTTCCTGTTCCACCAGAGCTCCCTGAGCCTCCGGTCCCCAAGCTGCTCAAGGCTCACACTCCACTCAATGCAGTGCCCATCCAGTGACCCCAGACTCTGGGAGGCCTGGGTGCAGCTGTTGTCCCCGCAGGAGGGAACAGAGCTGGGTTTAGACCAGCTTAGTGTTAGGGTTAGGGCTAAGAAAGGCGTAGGGTCAGGGTTAGGGTTAGACGTCTTTGGGGTCAGGGTTAGCATAAGGCTTAGGGTAGGGGTCAGGGTTAGGGTTAGGTTCATGGTTAGCTTTAGGGTCAGGATCACAGTAGGGTCACGGTTAGCATTGCGCTCAGAGTCAGGGTCAAGTTCAGTGTTAGGCTGACGGTTAGGTTTAGGTCCAGGCAGGGTCATGGTCAGACTTAGTGTCAGGTTCAAGATTTGGTATGGGGGCAAGGTTCATGTCAGGGTCAGGGTTAGGTTTTGGGCAGGTTTAGTGTCAGGGTTAGGGTCAGGGTCAGGGTTAGGTTCATGGTTATGGTAAGTCAGCTTTATGTTTAGGTTCTGTTTCATGAGTAGGTTCAGGATCAGGGTTACCTTTACAGTTATGATTCTGTTCAGGCTCACGGATTGGGTAAGAGTTAGGTTTACAGTCAGGGTTAGGGTCAGTGTTAAGGTCAAGGCCAGGGTCAGGTTTAAAGTCAAGGTGTGACATAGGCAAAGTTCAGAGTTAGGGTTATGATCAGGGTCAGGGAGAGGGTCAGGTTTATTGTTAAAGTGGGGTTAGGGTTAGGGTTAGAGGTAGGTTGAGGGTGAGGGTTAGACCGGGTTAGGGTCAGTGTCAGGGATAATGTTAGGGGTTAGTTTTAGGGTTAGGTTCAGCGTTAGGTTTCGGGTCAGTGCCCGTGTTAGTGTCAGGGTCAGGGTTACGTTTAGGGTTAGAGTTAGGGTCAGGCTCCCATTCAGTGTCAGGATTATTGTTAGGGTCAGGGTCAGGGTCACTGTTAGGGTCAGGGTTAATTTTATGGTCTTTGCCTGGGTCAGGGTCAGCGTGAAGTCTAGGCCCAGTGTCAGGTTTACGGTCAGGATCAGGTATTGGTTTAAAGTCCACATTCGGGTCAGGGACAGGGTTATGTAGTGGTCATTGTTAGGGTCATGGTTAGGTTTAGGGTCAGGGCCAGTGTCAGGTTTAGTGTCAGGGTCTGGTATAGGCAAAATTCAGGTTTACGGTTATGATCATAGTCAGGTATAGGGTCAGGGTTATTGTTAATGTTTAGGGTTAGTTCTACATTTAACGTTAGGTTGAGTGTTAGGGTTAGACCTCGTAAAGTCAGGGTCTGTGGTAGGGTTAGGTATTAGTGTTAGGGTTAGGTTCAGAGATAGGATTCGGGGGAGGGCCCATGTTAGTGTCAGGGTCAGGGTTACACTTAGGGTCAGAGTTAGGTTCAGTCTCACAGTCAGGGTCAGGTTTAATGTTCAGTTGATTGTCGGGGTTACTGTAAAGGTCAGGGTTAGGTTATCGTCATGTTCTGGGTAGGGTCAGGGTGAAGGTTAGCACCAGTGTCCTTTTAGGTTCAGGTTCAGGGTTTAAAGTCCACATTCGGGTCAGGGATAGGGCTATGTAGTGGTCAGGGTTAGTGTCAAGGTTAGGATTAGGGTCAGAGTCAGGGTCAGGTAAAGGTCAGGGCCAGGGTCAGGTTGAGGGTCAGGCTTTGGTATAGGGTCAATGTTCGGTTCAGTGTCACAGTTAGGTTTTGGCGGTAGGGTTTGGGATTGGGGTTAGGGTTAGAGTTAGAAGTACGGTTATGGTTAGGGTTAGGGTTAGACAGCGTAAGGTCAGGTTTAGGGTTTGGTTTAGGGTAGGGTTTAGTGTTAGGGTCAGGGTCAGCATGAGGTGTAGGTTCCGGGTCCTTATTATGGTCCTGGTGAGAGTTACCATTAGGTTTAGGGTTAGGGTCAAGCACACAGTCACGGTCAGGGTTAGGGTTAGGGACCGGGTTAGGTCAGCGTCAGGGTTAGGATTAGGGTCAGGGTCAGGGTCCTGGTTAGGTTTGAGTCATGGTTATGGTAATGTCAGAGTTAGGTTTAGGTTCAGGGTCCACATCAGGGTCAGTGTCAGCCTTAGGTTTAGGTTTAGGGTTCAGGTCTGGATCACAGTCAGGGACAGTGTCAGGGTCATGGTCAGGGCTTGGGTTAGGGTTTGGGGTAGGCTCACAGTAAGTGTCAGGTTCAGGGTTAGTGTTAACTGTTAGGGTTAGCCCGGCTTCTGGGTCATGGACCCATCTCTTCAAGGTCTCAGGATAAACCCTTGGCAGAAGTGTCTAGACCCTACACCCGATCCCACTTAACCAGCCTCAACCTGGGGTGTGAACATGACTTGCCCACCAGACATCTAACCCCTCATCAGCCTGATCCTGCTTGGGGCATCTCCCCCCAGGATGGCATGGCCAGATCCTCAGGGCGGAACACCGCCCCTTCACAGAAGCTGGGCAGCGGGGGATACCTCGCTTGCTCATGGCAGAATGCAGCCCCCTCACAGAAGCTGCGCTGGCTGGAAGCCTGGCCGGCCCAGGGCGGAATGCCGCCTGCTTCAGGAAAGCGGAGCACCCGGGAACGCCAGGTTAGCTCAGGGTGGAATGAACACCGCCTGCCTCCGTTATCCGCCATGGAGCCTTTCTCTTCCCAGAAGTGCCCTTGTTAGTTAGAAGAGTTCTTTCAATGTGCTTGTTTAACTATAAACTTTATCCTCCTTCTTGCTTGTCAGCAAGATGGGATTAACATTTGACCTTCCTCAATCCTTCTATTGGCTATTGTTTTCTATCCAATAAAAGTGAGACACTGGAGTTGCTCCTGGCAGCCGTCCTTTTCGACTGTTGTCCCCTGCTCCCAGTCTTTTGCAGCTGACTGGTTCATGCCTAATTCTTCTCTCGTCGCCGACTGGAAGCGGCACCCAAGCTTTCTTGGGCTTCCTGTTTTTGGTGTTCTGTTTCACTCATCTCTGCCACCACCCCCAGGTCCTCAAAATGGTTTTCTATTGTATCTTCCAGAAAACTTCTGATGTCCTCTTTAGTATGTAGGCTACATCAGTAGGGAATAGCGTTAAAACCTCTTCTGTTCCATGTGGATATTCACGTCATTGAGCACCGCTTGGTCAAAGTCTGCCCTTTTCTGTTGGTCTGTTTTCTCTGGTCATTTCAGGAGTCCTTTTGTAAGAAATCCTATCCCATCAGATGCTCCTCTCACTCTCTTTCTCCCTTACTCTTGATCTGGCTTCTTTCTTCAGATTTGCCGGGGAATGACGAGTCCTTTTCATTCCTATGAAAATAGAAGAATTGGCTGATCCACAGATACCATTTTTAGTGATATACAAGTGTATATATAATAACTGATATGGAGATGTACATGTGCACCTACATATATATTCTTTAATCTATAAAGTATGGAGGTTGGATTAAGTCTGAAGTCTCTCGTACAGCTTGATAACCTGTGACTCTTTGATCGATAACTTCCATTTTCCCACAGGTCAGAGAAACGGGAAAAAATGCACATATGAACATATGTAGCACGTTAAAACATGATCACAAATCCTATGACTCCCTATTCCCTTTGATTCACATGGGCTATGTGACTGTTAAACAGTGAAAGAAACGTGTCAGTTTCAGGCCCAAGTCCAAAAGGAACCCCTCTCTTGGAACATTTGCTATTGGAGCTCTGAGTGGACAGGAAAGAAGTCCAACAACCTTGTTACAAAGACTGCACGGAAGTGGAGGGCCATCTGAGCCCTCCATGCCTGAGTGACAGGCATGTGCATGAAGTCATCCTAAATCCTCTAGACCAAGCAGCCACCTGCTGAAGGCCACCACCCACTGACCTCAGTTAATGCCGTATTAAGCATAAAAATTGCCCCATGTGATCCTGCCCTAATTTCTGACCCCCAAAACATATGTAATATGACAAAAGGGTTGTTTTAAGCCCCCAAATTTTGAAGTCATTACATAACTAATTGGGTAACATGGCAAATACGTATCCAAAATAATGTAAATCAAGGAATATGTTTAAAGGCACCAAGTTATCTTAAAAAGTTCTCTGAACACACAGAAAAACAGAAAGAGACCCATAACTACAGAGAACAAATTGATCGTTTCCAAAGAGGAGGAAGTGGGTGGACAGGCAAAATGCGTGAAATACAGTGGGAGATAACAGGCTTCCAGTTACAAAATTAATAAGTTGCAGGACGAAAGGCACAGCATAGGGAATATGGTTGGTAGTACAGTACGGCGAGTGCAGCATAACGTACAGACTTGTCAAATCTTGTTGTTTTATATCTGAAACTAATGCAACATTGTGGGTCAGCTATACTTCAATTAAAAAATCAAGGGAAGTTTAAAAAAATTAAAAGTGAGCTCTGTTATCCAAATAGGACATACGAGATGGATTTCCCATCATACCATAAATTGAAAACGACTTCTCTTGATAGAACAATGCTTTCCTTAGTCTTAGTCCCTACTCCCTCCACAAAAAACAAAAACAAACAAACAAACAAAAAAAAAAAACAACAAAAAAAACTACTTTCGAAAAACATCTTGGTATTTTGAAAATTATAACTGCAGTGAGTGATTAGAGTGAAAACAAAATGATAATCCACGTTTCCTCATTTCTTATCCCTTTTATGAAGATGAACAGTAAAATCATATGTAAGAATTAACCAGAGAGAGGTCTATTTTCCACTCACTATAATCAAGCTGGAATTCTCAACGATTATTTAGTATTAGTTGATTCTGGTGGCAAATGCAAATATGGTTTCACTTCTTGGGCACATGAGGAAGATTTGGTCGGTGAAACAGACATACCAGGTTGGCCCAGGCCTGCATTTCCAGGGTTCGGAAAATTGCAAGATACAACCTGACACTTAAAACTTCCCATCAACAACTACCGCTGCCCCCCAACATCTTGTTTCTTCCCACAGACAGCTCATACTGAGACCTGTCCACTGTCAGGGTCAAGCTAAAGGGGGATGGATGCCCACAAACTAGGTGGGAAATGAGAGGATGCAACTGCAGCTCTGTGGGGATGCCTAAGGCCACTGAATGCCCCGTCATGATTCTCCAGCACAGATGGGGGCAGCCTGCACCACGTGGGTAGAGCTCTAGGACACAGAATGTACTGGAGTGGCAGTCAACAAACAAATGTGTTTGTGTAATATATAAACCCCATAGGGTTGTCAATTTGTGGGATTCACTTTTTCTAACTGTTCACCCCATGACATACAATTTCAGGAAACCCAGAGCCCATGGATTATTGTTAAGGGCACATTCGGACTCAATCAAAGTGTAACTAAGCGTAATCATACACATAAATACAAATATCATTAAAAAAATCAATACCACCTCAAACGTTCTTTTTTATTCCCAAATGAACTTTTATGGGTTTTAAGATCAATTAATGTGCTTATAGAACTGGTAAAAAAACAGTCACTGATGAAATTTTAAAATTACCACTCTGCTTTCCCTAATTCCTGTTGATGTACTTTTATCTCACACAAAAATGAATTACTAAGGAATAAATCACACTTCACTGAACACATTTCAGCTGAAATGATGCACCAAGATGTACAGCTTTGGTCAGGCTTATACTGCTGTTGTCAACATAGTATATGGGGTGTAAGAGCTACTGTGTTTTCCTTCTCCCATGAATATTAGTCCTAACAGACTCTTCACGTGGAAAGAAAACTTAGTCTAGAAGGTACACTAATTCCTCTCCTCCCTGGTGAAAAATACTGTTAGAGGTATTAGTTTTAGACAGAGAAGCAAGTTCACTTTGGAAAAAAGCACACACACACACACACACACAAAACCCTCCAACATGACCTTTAATACAGTGATAAGGGTGAAAGTGTAAACTTCATTTGGAAACAGCACTCAAAATACTGTTTTGAAGGGCCTTTACAACAGCGGTATACTCTTTGAAAAGATTTTTCAGATCAACTGATTGAATCATATTTAATTTACCTAGGGACAATTAGATAAAATTTAAAATTCCAAACAAAAACTTTTAGGACACAAATAAAATTATATGTGCTTTTATTCCCGCAACTATCTCCAAAATCTAATATTCAATGGTTTAAATTGCTGCATTTCTCATTTGCAATGCAGACACAGGTGAGATGAGGGGTGAGGCATAAAAGGGAGTACAGGAGGCAACTGATCAGCTGAATAGCGACTGCCCCAAAGATGACCATATCCTGAGCCCAAGAAGCTCTGAGTACTTCACCTTACCTGGCAAATGGGATTTAGCAAGCATGATTAAATTAAGGTGTGAGGGGGGAGAGTTTATCCTGGATTACCTCGGTGGTCCCAATGTAATCATGAGAATCCATAAGGAGACAGGAGGATCAGAATCAGAAGGCAATGTGAAGTTGGAAACAGAGGGATAAAAGGTGGTGCAATGAAGGGCCACAAGTCAGGGAATGCAGGTAGCTTTAGAAGCAGGACAAGGCAAGAAAGTGGATTCTCCTCTAGAGCCTACAGAAGGAACACAGGCTGCTAACACCCTGATTTTACCACACTGAGACTGATTTTTGAACTTCTGACCTCCAGAACTGCAAGATAATCAATTTGTGTTGTTTCAAGCCACTGAGAATTTGTCATTTGCTACAGTGGCACTAAAAAACTATTAGAACTCACTGAGACATATTGAGTCTGTACAATGGCAGGGACCATTTCTAGGTAGGACTATCTTCAGGGTGTGGTAGTACTGGGTCTGGAGAGTTGACTGCCAGCATCCTTCCTCCCTCCCCCTTCCTGAACCCCAGTGCACTGTGTGCCTCCTCCACTGCAGCCCAGGTGACTCACAGGAAGCTGGCCCCATCCACACTACAGGGAAGGGTTCTGTCATGGAAGCCAGTCATGTTCCTCCTGGGCCATTCACACAACCAGCTGCACGACAGTCAGTGCCTTGTTACTGTTCTACGAGAGACAGTAACCTAGGATGTCCCACACACACAAACGGGAAGGGCTTTACAGAAATATCTGGGTTGTCTCTGAATGTGAACAAGGAAAGCAGTGCCCCCACTGCGGGCAGCCATCACACAGTCAGCAGGGGGTGGAAGACAAACTGGCCAGAGGGAAAGGGCAGAGTAGGGAAAAATGGAGAAAATCATGGAGACAGTGTGAATAAAACACATTCTCTGCAAGCCCTGCCATGAGCTGCTTCTTCATGAGATTGAAGGGTTTTTTTTGTTGTTGTTTTGTTTTTGTTTTTATTTTTTTTAATCTTTAATGCAGTTTGAGTTAGGATGAGACAACCATCCAAACTGATTCAGGACGTCAGACTTTACGGAAACTAAGAAAGCCAGATAATAAAAGTAGATGACTCACATGTGTGATAAGTTTCCTTTCCAACTAAGGGCGGGGGGGAAACTAGAACCTTGAGTTTGTGGTTATTCCGCTATTCTTGCTATTTTTTTTTTTTTTTTTTTAAAGATTTTATTTATTTATTTGACAGAGAGAGATCACAAGTAGGCAGAGAGGCAGACAGAGAGAGAGAGGAGGAAGCAGACTCCCTGCAGAGCAGAGAGCCCGATGCGGGACTCGATCCCAGGACCCTGAGATCATGACCTGAGCCGAAGGCAGCGGCTTAACCCACTGAGCCACCCAGGTGCCCCTATTCTTGCTATTTTTCATCACTCAAATGTATTTTTCAAGAATGAGGAACTTATTCTCAATGAATACAGTGATGGTTCCCTGAAAATTTGTAACCAAGTAGGGAACAGAGTCTCTAAACAGATTGTTTTGAATTGACTTAACAATCACACAAGATAGACTGTAAAATTTATTAAAGAGTGGGGCTGAGTTTCTTATGTATGATTTCAGGCAAATTTTTGTCTACCTGATGATTTTTAGTTTTTGTCTACAGGGTGAGTGAATAAAGGTGTCTCAACATGGTCCAGAACTAATGGTGTTCCCTGGCTCACTATGAAATCCAGGGTCATTTCTGTTTCCTTTTCCATGAACTTCTCCTTCCTCTCATTTGGTCTGTTTTTTAATCGGACTGTTTGTCTTCTTCTCAATTTGTAGGCACGTCAGAGACATGAACTCCTTGAACAGCTGATGTTACAGATGCTTTTCACAGCCTGTTGCCCACATGCAGCTTTACTCTTTTTTGATATACAAATCTTTTTCAAATTTTTAAAATAAAGTGGCATTTCATTTCTTCTATGGTCTGTGGGTCTTATTTCTACCTAAGGTAGTCTACCACTTCCCAATATTTGCTAATATTTTTAAAACGTTAAATGTAATTTTATATATATCTGACCTATCAGATGATATAACATTTTTGGAGAAAATATGACATATTTTTTTGATCTTGGTTGAAGGTATTAATAAAGAGCAACTGTTTGTATTATTTGTATTGTGATATCTTAGTTAATAAACATGAATAACTGGTATAAAATATGTTTTTTAAAAAATTTTATTTATTTACTTGACAGAGATCACAGGAAGGCAGAGAGGCAGGCAGAGAGAGAGGAATGGAAGCAGGCTCCCTGCTGAGAAGAGAGCCCACTGTGGGACTCAATCCCAGGAACCTGGAATCATAACCTGAGCCGAAGGCAGAGATTTTAACCCACTGAGCCACCCAGGCACACTAAAATATGTTTTTTTTATATACAGAATTATAGTTCTTGCCAAAATATGGAACTAGCTGGAACTGAATGCCTCCTTCAAAGTCAGCTCTGGAGAAATTATGCAAGTGTAATATGGAACTATTTAGGATATGAACCAAAAACAAAGAAATGATGATAAATTCCTTAAAAGACTCAAAGTTGCTCTTGACTGGTATGTTTCAAGCTCTATTCCTGGTTTGAGGAAAGGTCTTAATAGGCCTGTCACTGTAGAAATCAGCTGGATGTTTAGAGGCTATCAGAACTGTACAAAAACCTTGAAGGGGTAAAGACTTAAAAATTCTTTAGAGAGATTAGCTCCCTAAGGCATTATTCATCCACACATTTTCCTCCAAACAATTAAGACTGATGGATGAGGGGCACCTGAGGGGCTCTCTCATCACGTGGGTGGTGGGTTAAGCCTCTGCCTTCATCTCAAGTCATGGTCTCTGGGTCCTGGGATACAGCCCCACATCGGGCTCTGCTCAAAAGGAAGCCTGCTTCCCTCCCTGCTTGCCTGCGTCTCTGCTTACTTGTGATCTCTCTCTCTCTCTGTGTCCATTAAATAAATAAAATCTTAAAAAAAAGGCTGGTGGATGCTAAATTATGAAAACTGCTCCCTCCAAATGATGCTTCTTCATAAGGACTTAAGAATTTAAAATTGTAAGAATTTAAATTTGTAACTTGATCGTAGGATTTATCTTATAGAATAACATCAAGTGAAGGCAGTTATTAATAGTTCTGAAGTATGTGTGATTCTGAATTCTTGGCCTCATAAGTAAATCTATTTTTAATAAATTATTATTTAATATAAAATAATATTTATAATATATAACATATATAATATATATAATAAATTCATTCATTCATTTATTATTTATTTATTTATTATTTATTATTATTATTTATTCATTTATTAACTCAAACACAAGAAAATAAATGACCTGATTGAAAAAATGGCAAGGACTGGAACAGACAACTCACTTAAGAAGATACTAAGATGGCAATAATGATATGAAAAGATGCTGTGATCATCCACAGCATGTCTAATTAAGGAATTGTAAATTAAAAGAACAATGAGGCGCAACTGGATGGCTCAGTGGATTAAGCCGCTACCTTTGGCTCAGGTCATGATCTCAGGGTCCTGGTATCGAGTTCCACGTTGGGCTCTCTGCTCAGCAGGAGCCTGCTTCCCTTTTTCTCTCTCTCTGACTGCTTCTCCGTCTTCCTGTGATCTCTCTCAGTCAAATAAATAAATAAAATCTTTTTAAAAAATAAATAAATAAATAAAACAATGATATATCGCTACACAACTATTAGAATGGCTAAAAACCAAATTACTGACAACATAAAATGCTTTTGACAATGAGGAACAAGAGAAACTCTCATTCATTCTGGTGAGAACACCAAAATGGTGCTACCACTTTGGAAGACAGTTGGGCAGTTTCTTACAAAACTAAAAATATTCTTACCATATGATCCAGCAATCATGCTCCTTGGTATTCACCCAAAAGAGCGAATAGAGACAGTTGGCTGTTTAAACCAAAGTACAACTCACTGAGAGAATCGCCGCATTATTTATTGGGGTAGAAAAGACCTGGAATGTAGAAAGACAAATTTGGAAAGGAAAAAATAGAATCACTAACAGGCCTCATGCCTTGCACAGCCAGTGGCTAGAATCCCTGCCTCATGAGACCCTGAGCTAGCAGGCTGCTAGAACCATCTCAACTATGTTAGTCTATCTTGGAAGCCAACCAGTGTTTGCCCAGTTAAGAGCACGGTAACAATCAGTCACGTTATGTTATAATGATTTTCGATATCTTTAAAAGCCTTGTCAAGTTACTTTTTGAGTAACCCTCACCGCACCCTTAGAGAAATTTATCTGTGGTTCACTCTTTGAAATACTCACTGTTGTTCCACATTTACCATAGCAAAAAAAAAAAAAGAAAAGAAAAAGCTTTTTATTAACAAAGTGTTCAGAAGGGGGCGCCACTGTAAACAATGAGAGTTTTTGCTGCTGGGACAACTTTGTTGCAGAAACAGCTGAAAGCAATCAGGTCAGACAGAGCCAAGGGCTGGAGGGATTTTTAAAATTACAAAAACCGAATCAAATCAAACCAAAACAAAAATCATAACCAAGGGCCAAGATTTCAAGTTTGCTACTAAAGGTATGACATTCTCCTAACACATAGGTGTGAGTTGATCAATATATTTATATATTTATATTTGAAAAAGAAGGAAATATTTGATGCAGCAAATCCACGTTGATTAAAAATTACCAGATATGGGGCTCCTGGGTGGCTCAGTGATTTAGGCCTCTGCCTTCGGATCAGGTCATGATTTCAGGGTCCTGGGATGGAGCCTCACATCAGGCTCTCTGCTCAGCGGGGAGCCTGCTTCCCCCTCTCTCTCTGCCTGCCTCTCTACCTACTTGTGATCTGTCTGTCAAATGGGTAAATAAGATCTTTAAAAAAAGAATTACTAGGTGTGAAATACATCGAGGGTATGGGAAGGAAAATGATTTCACCTGATCAGACAAGGAAGTGGTTGAAGCCTGTATTAAAGTGCTATAAAAAGAGTAAAGACCTGGGAAATATATGGGGAAAAAATCCCTAGAAAAACAGGAATAATAACTGGCAGCTCTTTACTGATTCAGATCCTGCGGTAGGCAAAGAAGAGCTGGTTTTAGCCAGAGGTTGATCTCCGTTTGTCTTCATGATCTGGCATTTCCTGCAAGCCACGCATGGGGCTCTGCACTAGAGCTGCAAACGCTGGGGGGCCCTCACTGTCCCTTTTCTCTTCTCAGGGGGACTACGGGCATGTCCATGGTGCAGTGTGACAGGCTTTACCACAGGGAGAGAAAAGACTGCCAAGGGTAGGTTGGAGCTGGGAAAAGCCACTGAGGAACAGATTTTCAGGGGAGGTGATAGACAAGGGCAAAGCGAAGAATGAGGATGAGTGTGTCAAGATTCAAAGTGCCAGGAGGCAGCACAGTGCATTCGGGAAACTACAGCAAGTTCATGATAACCGACAGCTGATCTGGCAGCATCACCTGGGGATAGAGGCTTAGCCCCGGGTTAACACTGGGGTGAGATGGTTTGTATAATATGCCGAGGAGGTGAGGTACTACACAGTGGGGTTACAGGGAGCTACCGGAGGATTTCAAATATCAGAGTCGTAACCATAATAGAGTATTTAATTGCATCCTAGCTTTCATCAAGGGTAAGATGCAGTATAGTTTATGTTCGACTAAGAAAGAGAAATGCTGTCAGTTAAACTAGGATATGTCCTCAAGTGCAAGGTGAGTGCCACCTTAAGAGATATTAAAATGGGGGGGGGGGGAGGACAAATCTTAGAACAAGTAAACTGTGGTACTAGAATAATTAAGAAAGGTCGAACACTTGGATCAACAAAATAAGTGATTATTGCTTACCATGTGCACCCAACTACATTAAGTCTCAGAACAAGAGACATTCTCATCTTGATGCCTCGCAGCTGTTAGACCCAAGGTACAGAGGGCAGTAGTCAAGGACCAGCAGGCCCCAAGTGCCATGTGCAGACTCTAAGAGCAACTGCCTTTGAGAGAGGAAACGGTTGAGAGTGGGCTTTCTGAGCTGGGAAAGTAGGAAAATTGACACAGAATCGGAATTGATGCCCCTACATGACAGAGTTGGTGAAACTTCCCTTCTCAGAGATCTTGAGGCTCCTCAGAAATGTATTTTTCATTTTGGACGGAACATTCAAGATAAATATGATCTCTTCGAGTTCCTGGTTCTCTCATCAGGACTGTTTCTTAGGCTTCACTGGCACAAGAAAAGGGTTTTGATAGTCCAGGGTAAATCCTGACAAAACCAAAGCACGGTATCTATGAAAAAGATATCTCAGAAGAGAACAAGAGATAAAAGGCCAGACCGTCCTGACCCTGCAGGATAGATAAGGTTGGTCCGGCAACAGGGGTAGAGGGGAAGTGCCCATCTCCTGTTGAAGAGCTAGAGAAGACCCCTTCCCGAGAGACCACCAGGAGAGGAGAGCAGTAGGTGCTGATGATGAAGAATATTTTAATCAGCAGAGAAGGTCAAAATGACAAAGATCCAGGATCAGAGTAAACCTATGGGATTAAAAAATAAAAAATAAATAAAAGATTTTTTTTGAATTGGCTTTTTTTTTTAAATGAATTTAAACAAAAGTCCTTTTTAAGAGACAGTTGGCTGTTTAAACCAAAAGTACAACTCACTGAGAGAATCGCCGCATTATTTATTGGGGTAGAAAGGACCTGGAATGTAGAAAGACCCATTTTGTAGAGGAAAAAATAGAATCACTAACAGGCCTCATGCCTTGCACAGCCAGTGGCTAGAATCCCTGCCTCATGAGACCCTGTGCTAGCAGGCCGCTAGAACCATCTCAACTATGTTAGTCTATCTTGGAAGCCAAAAAGTGTTTGCCCAGTTAAGAGCATGGTAACAATCAGTCACGTTCTGTTATAATGATTGTCGATATCTTTAAAAGCCTTGTCAAGTTCCTTTTTGAGTAACACTCACCGCACCCTTAGAGAAATTTATCTGAGGTTCACCTCTTTGAAATACCTCACTGTTGTTCCACATATACCATAGCCAAAAAAAAAAGAAAAAGAAAAAGAAAAAGCTTTTTATTAACAATGTGTTCAGAAGGGGGCGCCACTGTAAACAATGAGAGTTTTCGCTGCTGGGACAACTTTGTTGCAGAAACAGCTGAAAGCAATCAGGTCAGACAGAGCCAAGGGCTAGAGGGATTTTTAAAATTACAAAAACCGAACCAAAACACCAAAACAAAAATCATAACCAATGGCTAAGATTTCAAGTTTGCTACTAAAGGTATGACATTCTCCTAAGACATGCGTGTGACTTGATCAATATATTTATATATTTATATTTGAAGAAGCAGGAACTATTTGATGCAGCAAATCCACGTTGATTAAAAATTACCAGATATGGGGCTCCTGGGTGGCTCAGTGGTTTAGGCCTCTGCCTTCGGCTCAGCTCATGATTTCAGGGTCCTGGGATGAAGCCCCACATCAGGCTCTCTGCTCAGCGGGGAGCCTGCTTCCCCGTCTCTCTCTGCCTGCCTCTCTACCTACTTGTGATCTGTCTGTCAAATGGGTAAATAATATCTTTAAAAAAAGAATTACCCGGTCTGAAATACATCGAGTGTATGGGAAGGAAAATGATTTCACCTGATATGACTAGGAAGTGGTTGAAGCCTGATTAAAGTGCTATAAAAAGAGTAAAGTCCTGGGAAATATAGGAGGAAAAAATCCCTAGAAAAACAGCAATAATAACTGGCTGCTCTTTATTGATCCAGATCCTGCGGTAGGCAAAGAAGAGCTGGTTTTAGCCAGAGGATGATCTCCCTTTGTCTTCATGATCTGGCATTTCCTGCAAGCCAAGCATGGGGCTCTGCACTAGAGCTGCAAATGCTGGGGGGCCCTCAATATCCCTTTTCTCTTCTCACGAGGAGAACGGACATGTCCATGGTGCAATGTGACAGGCTTTACCACAGCGAGAGAAAAGACTTCAAGGGTAGGTGGGAGCTTGGAAAAGCCACTTAGGAACAGATTTTCAGGGCAGGTGATAGACAAGGGCAAAGCGAAGAATGAGGATGAGTGTGTCAAGTTTCAAAGTGCCAGGAGGCAGCACAGTGCATTCAGGAAACTACAGCAAGTTCATGATAACCGACAGCTGATATGGCAGCATCACCTGGGGATAGAGGCTGAGCCCCAGGGTTAACACTGGGGTGATATGGTTTGTATAATATGCCGAGGAGGTGAGGTACTACACAGTGGGATCAGAGGAAGCTACCGGAGGATTTCAAATATCAGAGTCGTAACCATAATAGAGTATTTAATTGCATCCTAGCTTTCATCAAGGGTAAGATGCACTATCGTTTATGTTCGACTAAGAAAGAGAAATGCTGTCAGTTAAACTAGGATATGTCCTAAAGTGTAAGGTGAGTGCCACCTTAAGAGATATTAAAATGGGGGGGGGGGAGGACAAATCTTAAAACAAGTAAACTGTGGTACTAGAATAATTAAGAAAGGTCTAACACTTGGATCAACAAAATAAGTGATTATTGCTTATCATGTGCACCCAACTATATTAAGACTTAGAACAAGAGACATTCTCATCTTGATGACCCGCAGCGATTGGAACCAAGGTACAGAGGGCAGTAGCCAACGACCAGCAGGCCCCAAGTGCCATGTGCAGACTCTAAGAGCAACTGCTTTTGAGAGAGGAAACGGTTGAGAGTGGGCTTTCTGAGGTAGAGAATTATTAGCTGGGAAAGTAGGAAAATTGACAGAGAATCGGAATTGATGCCCCTACATGACAGAGTTGGTGAAACTTCCCTTCTCAGAGATCTTGAGGCTCCTCAGAAATGTATTTTTCATTTTGGATGGAACATTCAGGATAAATATGATCTGTTTGAGTTCCTGGTTCTCTCATCAGGACTGTTTCTTAGGCGTCACTGGCACAAGAAAAGGGTTTTGATAGTCCAGGGTAAATCGTGACAAAAGCAAAGCACGGTATCTATGAAAAACTAACCACTCAGAAGAGAACAAGAGATAAAAGGCCAGGCCGACCTGACCCTGCAGGATAGGTAAGGTTGGTCCGGAAAATGGGGTAGAGGGGAAGTGCCCATCTCCTGCTAGAAGAGCTAGAGAAGACCCCTTCCCGAGAGACCACCAGGAGAGGAGAGCAGTAGGTGCTGATGATGAAGAATATTTTAATCAGCAGAGAAGGTCAAAATGACAAAGATCCAGGATAGGAGTAAACCTATGGGATTAAAAAATAAAAAATAAATAAAAGATTTTTTGAAAGGAATTTTTTTTAAATGAATTTAAACAAAAGTCCTTTTTAAGAGACAGTTGGCTGTTTAAACCAAAAGTACAACTCACTGAGAGAATCGCCGCATTATTTATTGGGGTAGAAAGGACCTGGAATGTAGGAGACCCATTTTGTAGAGGAAAAAATAGAATCACTAACAGGCCTCATGCCTTGCACAGCCAGTGGCTAGAATCTCTGCCTCATGAGACCCTGTGCTAGCAGGCCGCTAGAACCATCTCAACTATGTTAGTCTATCTTGGAAGCCAAAAATTGTTTGCCCCGTTAAGAGCACGGTAACAATCAGTCACGTTCTGTTATAATGACTGTCGATACTTTAAAAGCCTTGTCAAGTTCCTTTTTGAGTAACCCTCACCGCACCCTTAGAGAAATTTATCTGAGGTTCACCTCTTTGAAATACCTCACTGTTGTTCCATATTTACCATAGCCAAAAAAAAAAAAAAAAAAAAAAAAAAAAGAAAAAGCTTTTTATTAACAAAGTGTTCAGAAGGGGGCGCCACTGTAAACAATGAGAGTTTTCGCTGCTGGGACAACTTTGTTGCAGAAACAGCTGAAAGCAATCAGGTCAGACAGAGCCAAGGGCTGGAGGGATTTTTAAAATTACAAAAACCGAACCAAATTAAACCAAAACAAAAATCCTAACCAATGGCCAAGATTTCAAGTTTGCTACTAAAGGTGTGACATTCTCCTAACACATAGGTGTGAGTTGATCAATATATTTATATATTTATATTTGAAAAAGAAGGAACTATATGATGCAGCAAATCCACGTTGATTAAAAATTACCAGATATGGGGCTCCTGGGTGGCTCAGTGATTTAGGCCTCTGCCTTCGGATCAGGTCATGATTTCAGGGTCCTGGGATGGAGCCTCACATCAGGCTCTCTGCTCAGCGGGGAGCCTGCTTCCCCCTCTCTCTCTGCCTGCCTCTCTACCTACTTGTGATCTGTCTGTCAAATGGGTAAATAAGATCTTTAAAAAAAGAATTACTAGGTGTGAAATACATCAAGGGTATGGGAAGGAAAATGATTTCCCCTGATCTGACTAGGAAGTGGTTGAAGCCTGAATTAAAGTGCTATAAAAAGAGTAAAGACCTGGGAAATATAGGGGGAAAAAATCCCTAGAAAAACAGCAATAATAACTGGCTGCTCCTTAATGATCCAGATCCTGCAGTAGGCAAAGAAGAGCTGGTTTTAGCCAGAGGTTGATCTCCGTTTGTCTTCATGATCTGTCATTTCCTGCAAGCCAGGCATGGGGCTCTGCACTAGAGCTGCAAATGCTGGGGGGCCCTCACTGTCCCTTTTCTCTTCTCAGGGGGACAACCGACATGTCCGTGGTGCACTGTGACAGGATTTACCACAGGGAGATAAAAGACTGCCAAGGGTCGGTTGGAGCTGGGAAAAGCCACTTAGGAACAGATTTTCAGGGGAGGTGATAGACAAGGGCAAAGCAAAGAATGAGGATGAGTGTGTCAAGATTCAAAGTGCCAGGAGGCAGCACAGTGCATTCAGGAAACTACAGCAAGTTCATGATAACCGACAGGTGATCTGGCAGCATCACCTGGGGATGGAGGCTGAGCCCCAGGGTTAACACTAGGGTGAGATGGTTTGTATACTATGCCGAGGAGGTGAGGTATACACTGTGCATGCACAGGGAGCTACCGGAGGATTTCAGCTATCAGAATCGTAACCATAATAGAGTATTTAATTGCATCCTAGCTTTCATCAAGGGTAAGATGCACTATCGTTTATGTTCGACTAAGAAAGAGAAATGCTGTCAGTTAAACTAGGATATGTCCTCAAGTGCAAGGTGAGTGCCACCTTAAGAGATATTAAAATGGGGGCGGGAAGGACAAATCTTAGAACAAGTAAACTGTGGTACTAGAATAATTAAGAAAGGTCGAACACTTGGATCAACAAAATAAGTGATTATTGCTTACCATGTGCACCCAAATATATGAAGTCTTAGAACAAGAGACATTCTCATCTTGATGCCTCGCAGATGTTAGACCGAAGGTACAGAGGGCAGTAGCCAATGACCAGAAGGCCCCAAGTGCCATGTGCAGACTCTAAGAGCAACTGCCTTTGAGAGAGGAAACGGTTGAGAGTGGGCTTTCTAGGTAGAGAATTATTAGCTGGGAACGTAGGAAAATTGACACATAATCGGAATTGATGCCCGTACATGACAGAGTTGGTGAAACTTCCCTTCTCAGAGATCTTGAGGCTCCTCAGAAATGTATTTTTCATTTTGGACGGAACATTCAGGATAAATATGATCTGTTCGAGTTCCTGGTTCTCTCATCAGGACTGTTTCTTAGGAATCACTGGCACAAGAAAAGGGTTTTGATAGTCCAGGGTAAATCCTGACAAAACCAAAGCACGGGATCTATGAAAAAGATATCTCAGAAGAGAACAACAGATAAAAGGCCAGACCGACCTGACCCTGCAGGATAGGTAAGGTTGGTCCGGAAAATGGGGTAGAGGGGAAGTGCCCATCTCCTGCTAGAAGAGCTAGAGAAGACCCCTTCCCGAGAGACCACCAGGAGAGGAGAGCAGTAGGTGCTGATGATGAAGAATATTTTAATCAGCAGAGAAGGTCAAAATGACAAAGATCAAGGATCAGAGTAAACCTATGGGATTAAAAAATAAAAAATAAATAAAAGATTTTTTTGAAAGGAATTTTTTTTAAAGGAATTTAAACAAAATTCCTTTTTAAGAGACAGTTGGCTGTTTAAACCAAAAGTACAACTCACTGAGAGAATCGCCGCATTATTTATTGGAGTAGAAAGGACCTGGAATGTAGGAGACCCATTTTGTAGAGGAAAAAATAGAATCACTAACAGGCCTCATGCCTTGCACAGCCAGTGGCTAGAATCCCTGCCTCATGAGACCCTGTGCTAGCAGGCTGCTAGAACCATCTCAACTATGTTAGTCTATCTTGGAAGCCAACAAGTGTTTGCCCAGTTAAGAGCACGGTAACAATCAGTCACGTTACGTTATAATGACTGTCGATATCTTTAAAAGCCTTGTCAAGTTCCTTTTTGAGTAACCCTCACCCCACGCTTAGAGAAATTTATCTGTGGTTCACCTCTTTGAAATACTTCACTGTTGTTTCACATTTACCATAGCCAAAAAAAAAAAGAAAAAGAAAAAGAAAAAGCTTTTTATTAACAAAGTGTTCAGAAGGGGGCGCCACTGTAAACAATGAGAGTTTTCGCTGCTGGGACAACTTTGTTGCAGAAACAGGTGAAAGCAATCAGGTCAGACAGAGCCAAGGGCTGGAGGCATTTTTAAAATTACAGAAACCGAACCAAATTAAACCAAAACAAAAATTCTAACCAATGGCCAAGATTTCACGTTTGCTACTAAAGGTATGACATTCTCCTAAGACTTGCGTGTGACTTAATCAATATATTTATATATTTATATTTGAAGAAGGAACTATTTGATGCAGCAAATCCACGTTGATTAAAAATTACCAGATATGGGGCTCCTGGGTGGCTCAGTGGTTTAGGCCTCTGCCTTCGGCTCAGCTCATGATTTCAGGTTCCTGGGATGGAGCCCCACATCAGGCTCTCTGCTCAGCGGGGAGCCTGCTTCCCCGTCTCTCTCTGCCTGCCTCTCTACCTACTTGTGATCTGTCTGTCAAATGGGTAAATAAGATCTTTAACAAAAGAATAACTAGGTGTGAAATACATCGAGGGTATGGGAAGGAAAATGATTTCCCCTGATCTGACTAGGAAGTGGTTGAAGCCTGAATTAAAGTGATATGAAAAGAGTAAAGACCTGGGAAATATAGGGGGAAAAAATCCCTAGAAAAACAGCAATAATAACTGGCTGCTCTTTAATGATCCAGATCCTGCGGTAGGCAAAGAAGAGCTGGTTTTAGCCAGAGGATGATATCCGTTTGTCTTCATGATTTGGCATTTCCTGCAAGCCAGGCATGGGGCTCTGCACTAGAGCTGCAAATGCTGGGGGGCCCTCACTGTCCCTTTTCTCTTCTCAGGGGGACAACCGGCATGCCCGTGGTGCAGTGTGACAGGCTTTACCACACGAGGGAAAAGACTCCCAAAGGTTGGTTGGAGCTGGGAAAAGCCACGTAGGAACAGATTTTCAGGGGAGGTGATAGACAAGGGCAAAGCGAAGAATGAGGATGTGTGTGTCAAGATTCAAAGTGCCAGGAGGCAGCACAGTGCATTCGGGAAACTACAGCAAGTTCATGACAACTGACAGCTGATCTGGCAGCATCACCTGGGGATGGAGGCTGAGCCCCAGGGTTAACACTAGGGTGAGATGGTTTGTATAATATGCCGAGGAGGTGAGGTACTACACTGTGGGGTCACAGGGAGCTACCGGAGGATTTCAAATATCAGAATCGTAACCATAATAGAGTATTTAATTGCATCCTAGCTTTCATCAAGGGTAAGATGCACTATCGTTTATGTTCGACTAAGAAAGAGAAATGCTGTCAGTTAAACTAGGATATGTCCTCAAGTGCAAGGTGAGTGCCACCTTAAGAGAATTAAAATGGGGGCGGGGAGGACAAATTTTAGAACAAGTAAACTGTGGTACTAGAATAATTAAGAAAGGTCTAACACTTGGATCAACAAAATAAGTGATTATTGCTTACCATGTGCACCCAACTACATTAAATCTCAGAACAAGAGACATTCTCATCTTGATGCCTCGCAGCTGTTAGGCCCAAGGTACAGAGGGCAGTAGCCAACGACCAGCAGGCCCCAAGTGCCATGTGCAGACTCTAAGAGCAACTGCCTTTGAGAGAGGAAACGTTTGAGAGTGGGCTTTCTGAGGTAGAGAATTATTAGCTGGGAACGTAGGAAAATTGACACAGAATCGGAATTGATGTCCCTACATGACAGAGTTGGTGAAACTTCCCTTCTCAGAGAACTTGAGGCTCCTCAGAAATGTATTTATCATTTTGGATGGAACATTTAGGATAAATATGATCTGTTCGAGTTCCTGGTTCTCTCATCAGGACTGTTTCTTAGGAATCACTGGCACAAGAAAAGGGTTTTGATAGTCCAGGGTAAATCCTGACAAACCAAAGCACGGTATCTATTTAAAATTAACCACTCAGAAGAGAACAAGAGATAAAAGGCCAGGCCGACCTAACCCTGCAGGATAGGTAAGGTTGGACCGGAAAATGGGGTAGAGGGGAAGTGCCCATCTCCTGCTAGAAGAGCTAGAGAAGACCCCTTCCCGAGAGACCACCAGGAGAGGAGAGCAGTAGGTGCTGATGATGAAGAATATTTTAATCAGCAGAGAAGGTCAAAATGACAAAGATCCAGGATCAGAGTAAACCTATGGGATTAAAAAATAAAAAATAAATAAAAGATTTTTTTGAAAGGACTTTTTTTTTAAATGAATTTAAACAAAAGTCCTTTTTAAGAGACAGTTGGCTGTTTAAACCAAAAGTACAACTCACTGAGAGAATCGCCGCATTATTTATTGGGGTAGAAAGGACCTGGAATGTAGAAAGACCCATTCTGTAGAGGAAAAAATAGAATCACTAACAGGCCTCATGCCTTGCACAGCCAGTGGCTAGAATCCCTGCCTCATGAGACCTGTGCTAGCAGGCCGCTAGAACCATCTCAACTATGTTAGTCTATCTTGGAAGCCAACAAATGTTTGCCCAGTTAAGAGCACAGTAACAATCAGTCACGTTATGTTATAATGACTGTCGATATCTTTAAAAGCCTTGTCAAGTTCCTTTTTGAGTAACCCTCACCCCACCCTTAGAGAAATTTATCTGTGGTTCACCTCTTTGAAATACCTCAGGAATTTTGCAAATGTTTGCTGAACAGCTTAAGCACTATTATTTTAAAATTAGTGTGCATATCTGTTTTCTGAAGATATATTATTTTATTGAGTTATTACAAAACCAAATAATTTCCTCTTATTTAAGTGGCAGGTAAATAGAACTCCTTTTAATTTAAATCAAATGGCTTTTTAGGGAAAATATACTAAAAATTCTGAAACTTGTATTGCTTATGAATCTTTTATTGGAATCCTTATCAAGTTGTATTTTTCAAGTTTTTCCTAAATAATCTTCAATGAATTGAAAATATTTTTTGGATTTTATTCAAGGCTATTAACACACAATTTCACTTTGTTAAATATAGTGCTAAACGTTCAACCAAAACGTTGTGTCTTTTTTTTTTCCAACACCACATCCTCCATCTACTGACTGGATTCTCTCCCCAACTAGCACATATATACCATTGTCTATCTTTAGGATAAGTAAGGGTCATCTTTTGTCTTTATTCTATTCCTCGTATGCTTCTGAACTTGTTGAATTTTAATATAGTCACACCATAAGCATCACATATTTGATTCCCCTTTCAATAGTAAACAGTGCACAACCAGAGCATACCTTCAAAGCTATCAATATACTTACTCTGATATATTATTTTTGTATTTTTGTAAATTAAAATAATTAAATTATAGAACAAGAGTTTCATGTGGTAGGTGTTGTAAGTTTTACCCAAACTGACTTTTGTCAAACTCGTTTTTGTCATCATATATGTCAAATAGTTTTCTCAGGTTTATTTTTAGAATATCCTTGTATAATGAATATTTACACTGATATCTAGTATAAAAATCTTGCAATTTATTTTAGAAACATTAAGATATTGAAAATCAATCTATTTCTTTAATTCATTAAAGACATTTTTGGCTTGTTTCCAGTACTTTCTTACTGGTTAAAAAATGAATTTGAAGTAGTCTGAATTTCATTATTATATGGCACTTTCCCTTTGATGAATACAAAGACGATATTCTATATTAGCTATCTGAGAAGAATATATTTTTTTAATATTATTTATTTGTGAGTGAGAGAGAGCACAAGCAGGGGGTGCAGCAGGGGGAGGGAGAAGCAAACTCCCGGCTAAGCAGGGAATCTGTTGCAGAACTGAGTCCCAGGACCCTAAGATCACGACCTGAGCTAAAGGCTCAGGCGTTTAACTGACTGAGACACCCAGGTGTCCCAATCTGAGAAGAGTTCTGTATGTTATTCCTATTCATATGAAGTTTAAAGTCTAGGTAATTAACTTAATATTTTAGTGGCTATTACATAGATAGCACTATGTTCCAGGCAGAGAGTAAGAAACAAATATTAAATCAACCATATTCTATGCATTCTAAATGAAAATAATTAATCAATCATAATAAATCCTTCTATTTATGGAATATCAACTTATAAGCTTTCCTCCCTATGAACAATGCCAAATACCAGAATGAAGGGTCATCTAATACAAATAAAGGGTAGAATTAAAGAATTCTCATAAGCCATTAAATTTTGAAAAATGGTTCTATATTGTTGCTGAGTTGTGGTTTTCAGTTACATAATATCTGATAAGTGTAGAAGTAACATGAGTGTTACGTGACATGAGAAATGGTATATAATTAAGATATTTTTAAAGGTACAGATAAATACAAATTTGTAAACATAGCATTATGGAGGAATAAAAATAAATGATAGCTACACACTCTAAAGTGAATAAATCTTGGAAAGTTAATAGAGAATTAAAACAAGGACAGTGCAAAAAGTATGGTACATTTTTATGAAGTTCAAACAAATTCTGTGAAACCGTAGATGTACTTAAAGATACTATTATGTATCAAATATTGTAAAAATTAAGCAAGGAAGTAGCAAACATGAAATAACCAAAGCATACAAACTTGGGTAGTTACAATACGTGTGATCATGTTCTACTTCATAAAGAGATGAAGTAACTAGACTTTTTAGAAGTTAATAAAACTTTGCCTGTTATTTCTTAGTAATATAAAATATATGGTTTTCTAACAAAAACGCTTATCTTAAAAATATTTAAAAATAAATTTCAGGCTACTCATAAGGTTCTATTTACTTTTCCACTGAAGGAAAAGCTGGTGGTTGTAGTTGTAGTTGTTTGTTTGTTTTAGTCTCCTCCTAGTTTTTATTATTATAATGTGGAATGAGGAATGTTAGATTGAAAAGTGAATTATTTTATAGACAAAAATCATTACTTGATTCACCTCCTGGTACAGCAGATGGAACTCCTGAAAATATGCCCTTTTGCCTTATGGAAGAGTAACAGTTATGCTTACGTCTGAAACATACTTGGTGGTTGCCCTAAATAGTGACACCATAGTAAACATTTTGAATATTTGCAATTAATTTTTATAGTCATAGGGCTCCAAAAGGCACTGCTGGTATCTTAGCAGGTATTTCAATAAAGCTAAAAGTTGACTGACTGTTTAAAAATATTAACAAGGCACAAAACATGGCAGAAGTACTGTCCTCAGATATTATTTTTTTCCATATGCTCCTGATTCCAGACATGAAAGTTATTTTTTTTAATTTTTGTTATAAAAGATTTTATTTATTTATTTGACAGAGATCACAAGTAGGCAGAGTCAGGCAGAGAGAGAGGAGGAAGCAGGCTCCCTGTTGAGCTGAGAGCACGATGTGGGACTTGATACAAGGATCCTGGGATCATGACCTGAGATGAAGGCAGAGGTTTTAACCCACTGAGCCACCCTGCGCCCCCATGACAAGTTATTTTTGATAGATATATATACAATGTATTTTCCAGTTATAAGAAAAATGGTTCTGCTATTTTTAAACTTTTTAATAAATTACATAATTTTTTAAAATTAAAATTTTATTTTTTAATGTTTTACTTTTCTTCTCTTTTTTTAAAGATTTTATTTATTTATTTGACAGACAGAGATCAGAAGTAGGCAGAGAGGCAGGCAGAGAGAGAGAGAGAGAGGGAAGCAGGCTTCCTGCGGAGCAGGGAGCCCGATGCAGGGCTCGATCCCAGGACCCTGAGATCTTGACCCGAGCCAAAGGCAGCAGCCAAAACCACTGAGCCACCCAGGCGCCCCAATGTTTTACTTTTCAATATACTACTTAGAATATAAAACCTATTCCTGTTGGTAAGAAGTTTACCGTTTAAAAAATGGTAATTTTCTCATTGTGTCTTCCCCTCTCATTGCTTTATTTTGAATAAAAAATTTCACAATAAACATAACTGATGCTTTCCTTTTGATAGTCCCTCTGTTGGTCATATTGTATATGAGCCATGACAATAAGTTTTACAAAATTTATTCATGTTTGTTGATATGTTTTATCATAACTAATTTTCCCTCCCTTATCTAGATTCCCCAGCTTTCAGACAGGTGGACACTTCAATAAACCATACCCAAGGGATGTATCAAGTACTTCTTAGACATCTCTCAGATCCTTGAGGTCTCATTTTGCTTAATATTATCAATCTTATTTTAAGTTTATATGGAGAGGCAAAGTCTCACAATAGTCAACATAGTGTTGAAGGAGAACAAAGACTGAGGACTGACTTCAAAGTTTACCATAACGATAGGGCGCCTGGGTTGCTCAATGGGTTAAGCCTCTACCTTCGGCTCAGGTCATGATCCCAGGGGCCTGGGATCGAGTCCTGCATTGGTCTCTCTGCTCAGCAGGGAGCCTGCTTCTCCTCATCTCTCTCTGTCTGTCTCTCTGCCTATTTGTGATCTCTCTCTCTGTCAAATAAATAAATAAAATCTTTTAAAAAAAGTATACCATAACGATAATTGTAAGCAAGATATTGTAATATCACAGAAAGACTAGATTAAAGGAACGGAATATATATTATCAATTATATTTTATATTTAATATAAAAGCAAAAGCAATACAAGAGAGCAAAATACAATCTTTTAAACAAATGGTTCTGGAGTAATGGTGAAGCTAAATGTAAAAATATAAAATAAAAATACAATAAAATAATAAAATAAAATAAATCCAGGAAGATATCATACACTCTTCACAAAAATTAACTCAGATTGGATTATAAACCTAAACATGAAACATGTAGAAGGTAATATGGAAGAAAATTTAAATGACCTTGGTTTTGGAAATAACTTTAGCTACCAAAGCACAAGCACTGAATTTAAAAATGTCTACTCTGTGAAACACAATGCCAAGAGAATGAAAAGGCAAAGCACAGACTATGAGAAAAAATTTGCATAATACACATCTGGCAAAGGACTGTTAATCAAAAATATAAAAAGACCCCTTAAATCTCAACAATGGGGGAAAAACCTGATTAAAAATGAGCTAAAGATATTAGCAGATACCTCACAAAAGAAAATATTACAGATGGCAAATAAGCATATAAAAAGATGGTTCACATCATATGTCATCAGGAAAATGCAAATTAAAACAAAAAAGAGACACCAGTACATACCCCGAATCCAGAACACTGACAACAGAACACGAAATGTTGGTGAGGATGTGGAGCAACAGGAATGTTCTTCCATGTCTATTGAGAATAAAGAATGGAAAACAACTTGGCAGTTTCTTACAAAACTAAACATATTCTTGCCAGATGATTCAGCAGTAGCAGTTCTTGGTACTTATCCAAAGAAGATGAAATCTATACCCACAAAGATGTCTATAGCAGTTTTATTCATAACTGACAAAAGCTTGGAAGCAACCAAGATATCCTTCCATAGGTGAAAGGTCAAATAAAGTGTAGTACATGCAAACAATGGAATATTATTTAATGCTAGAGAAATGAATTTCCACACCATGAAAAGATATGGATATAAATATTTAATAAATATATGATTTTAGGCTTCTACCAGTCTATCAATAGTATTAGTATCAATAGTATTAGTATATTTTAACAGTGAATGCTCAGCATTCATGAATTTACCTAATAAAATATTTTGGGGTCAATATTTTAAATACTTCAACCTCTATGATTATATTCCTAATAATTTTGAATTGGGGTAAAAAAACCTTAAATTTTGTAACTTGTTTCTTATTGCAAAAGAGCTCAATGAAATTATAGAAAATAAAATGAAAATTTACAAAAAAAAAGTTTAGTTTACTATTGCCAAATAATTTAAAACTTTATCTTATATTCAAATACATATATTTTTCTAAATTGATTTATATGCTACTAAAACCAAAATCTTTTAGTTATATTACATTTCATATCATGCAATCAATGCCAGAAAGCCATCTGGCGATGACTTGTCTTAAATAGAGTTAAGATGGTTGTTATTACAATGCAAGATGGAAACAAAGATAGTATAACAATTGAGTGTTACATAACTTTTCTGTTTTGATCAAGTGACTAATCTACAAAAGGCTTTTATCGGTGACAGACTTGGGAATTTAACAAAACTTTTAAACTAGCATGTGCGACTCATTCCTAGAAAACAACACAATCAATAACACTTTATTTAGATTAAATCATGACTATTTCTACATTTGAATAAAAAAGGTAGCAACCCCAATAAATTTATTGAACAGGAAAAGTTGAAATGCTATAATGCTCCTAAGGAATTAAATGATCCAGTCATGAATTACCAAAAAAGGATATAAATTACCAAAGTGTTTGTGTAATTGGAATGTACAACTGCCCATTATTGTTCAATAGTGTCGGCTTGTACAAGAACTCTATAAAAGAACTCCACTTCTAAACCGTGGAAAATATGTTCCCTTTCCCCCTATATACAACTATTAAGCCATTCATTTAGCTTTTAAAATATCCACTTAATACAGGCTTTTTACTCATTTGAACAGGCAGCAGGGCTCTATTCTTATTGCTTACATCTGAAGGATAGACTTCTAGCATAAGAGGTAAAGCCCATAAAGGAGCCCAATAATAACAACAAAATACAGTTTAGTGAGCCCTTACAATCTGCCAGCTACCTTTCTGAGAATACTTCAATTAATAAAACATATAAAATACCTGACCACAAAGAGCTTACATTCTTTTGAAATATAATAGTGAAATAAACCAATAATAGAGGGGCACCTCGGTGGCTCAGTCCATTGAGTGACTGCCTTTGGCTTGGGTCATGATCTCAGGGTCTGAGATGTAACTCCCAGCAGGCTTTCTAGGCAGTGGGGTGCTTTCTTCTTCCTCTGCGCCCCCTCCCAATTCTCTCTCTCTCTGTCTCCAATAAGAAAATAAACCAGTAATAGAATAATGATTGATGGTTGATGGTGATAAGTGTTACAAAGAAATACAAGAAAGGTAAAAGCCATTGGGGAATGCTGGGAGGAAAGTTAATTTTATTTTGTGTTGGGTGGTTATATCTCATTTATGAGATGTTATTTGCACAAAGACCCAGGACGTGAAGGAGGGAGTTATACACATATTAAAGGAAAAGATTGCTCTAGGCAGAGTAAGTAAGTATATAGAATTTGTGTGAACAGCTGGTCTGTTACTTTTGAGGAAAAGCAAGGAGGCTAATGAGGAGTTCATAGTGGTGGAGAGAGGAAGAACGTATTGATGCGTGACCTTCTAGTGCATTGAAACGCCTTCAGTTTTTATTCAATATGAAAGGGGAAGATACCAAAAAACTTTCGACAGCAGAATAAAATCATCTGACTTGACGTTTAGGATAAGTTGCTGTACCAAAATAAATTTGCAGGGAGAAAGGAGTGCAGTATGTGTGGAAGTGGGGTTATCAATCAAGTCAATAATTCAGGAACATATGATGGTGTTTTTAGCATGCTGGGTGGTAATAGAAGTGGTGAGGTATGGTTTTTATTTTGTATATATTTGGATGGTGAATATTCTGGTGAACAGGATGGAGTATGTGCAGGACAGACAATATCAACATTTATTTTACCTGCACAAACAGAAGGGTGGAGTCTTCATTCCCTGATATGGAGAGAACTCTGAGTTCAAATGTTCTTAATGATTAAATGGCATAGTGATGATGAGGATTTAGTCAGACAGTGAAAGAGAGCAGTAAGCATAGTGTTAAGCGGTAAGACGTTATAATACATTTGAACATCAAAAAACGTTGTGTTGAATCATCTGTTTATGTGAGTAAATCAATAAATAAAGCTTCCTGGGGTTCTGATAGAGGTAAAGAAGACTACTATATGATCCAAAGGGGCACGTGCACCAAATATTTATAGCAGCAATATCCACAATAGCCAAACTATGGAAAGAACCTAGATGTCCATCAACAAATGAATGATATATATATATATATATATATATATATATATATATATATATATGATGGAATAATATGCAGCCATCAAAAGAAATAAAATCTTGCCATTTGCGATGACATGGATGGAACGAGAGGGTATTATGCTTAGCAAACTAAGTCAACCAGAGAAAGACACTATCATATGATCTCCCTGATATGAGGAAATGGAGGTGCAATATGGAGGACAGGAAAAGAGTAAATGGAACAAGATGGGATCGGGAGGGAGACAAACCTTAAGAGACTGTTAATCTCACAAAACAAACTGAGAGTTGCTGGGGGGGTGGGGAGGGTAGGGAGAGGGTGGTGGGGTTATGAACATTGGGGAGGGTATGTGCTGTGGTGAGTGCTGTGAAGTGTGTAAACCTGGCGATTCACAGACCTGTACCCCTGGGGCTTATAATACATTATATGTTAATTTAAAAAAAAAAGAAGACTACTATAAATCAAATGCTATGGTTTTCAGCAAAGAGTGTGTAATCAGGCATATTTTATTAAAATAACCAAGTAAAATGAGGGTCGAAAATTGGAAAAAGAGAAAACATAAAAATCAGAGATTTTAAAAAGAGATATGGGGCAGTGTAGAGAATATAGTCAATGATATTATAATAGTGTTATATGGTGACTGATGGTGGCTATATTTGTAGTGATCATAGAATAATGAATGGAGATATTGAAAACCTGAAACCAATGTAACACTGAATATCAACTATACTCAAATAAAAGAATAGTAAAAATAAAACATTTTAATTTAAAAAGATAAAAAGAGGGACAAGAATTTGAAAAGTGAATTTCAAAAAGAGTAAAGATAAGGCTAAGACATACTCTGAACCTTGAGGAAAACACCATTTTGAAAATTCTTCCCATTTTGAGAAAACTCAAATGAATCAATACCATAAAAGAACCCATTTTAACTGAGAGTTGTAATGAATGCTCAAGAAATAATTTTATGACAGGATAATTCTCCCCTATGAAAGAGCATACAGAAACCAGGGGAACCCCCTGGAAGCAAAATAAACTATACAGAAAATAAGAATTAGGAAAAAGATAAATGATGAAAGATAAAAAAATTAGACCTGCGACAGAGACCTAGTGAAGAGAACTTTTAGCTTGTGGTTTAATGTTTTTGAGGATAATCTAGAGTTCATAACTGCCTTGAGACAGGCTGGTTGTAGGCAGTTTAGGCAGACCCCCAAAGACAGGCCTACTTTGGGCAGGTGGTTTTGGAGGAGGCCATTGTGTGGACAAAGACAAATCCAACCATTTGTCTAAAGTGTCTGTGAAGATGTTGAAGTCAGATGCAACAGAGAAAGACCTGTCAAACCTAATCTCAGAAATGGAGATGATGAAGATGTTTGGACAGCACAAGGACACCATCAACCTGCGGGGTCCTGCACACAGGACGGTCCTTTGTACATTCTCATGGAATATGCCTCCAAAGACAACATACAGGAGTACCTGCAGGCCCAGAGGCCTCCTGACCTGGAATACTGTTACAATATCAGCCACAATGCAGCAGAGCAACTCTCCTCCAAGGACCTGGTATCCTGTGCCTATCAGGTAGCCTGAGGCATGGAGTACCTTGCCTCCAAGAAGTGCATACACCAAGACCTGGCCACCAGGGAAGTGCTGGTGACAAAGGACAACATGATGAAGATCTCAGACTTCAGCCTTGCCAGAGATATCACCACATCAGTTACTATAAAAAGACAACCAACAGTGGACTGCCTGTGAAGGGGATGGTCCCTAAGGCCATGTTTGACCAGATCTACATTGACCAGAGTGACTTCTGGTCTTTTGGGGCGATCCTGTGCAAAATCTTCATTCTGGAAGCCTCCCATATCCTGGAGTGCCTGTGGATGTGGTTTTCAAGCTGCTGAAGGAGTCATTTGATGGATAAGCCAATAAGTGCACCAGAGAGTTATACACAATAATGAGGGGTGGCTGGCATGTGGTACCTTCAAGCTGGTGGTAGGAGACCTGGATCATCCTGTGGCCTTAACGTCCAACCAGGAGTACCCCGACCTGTCCTTGGCCCTGGAACAATTCTGTCTATGCTTTCCCAACACCCAAAGCTCCACCTGCTCCTCGGAGAAGAATTCCACCTTTTCTCATGTGCCATTGCCCAGGGAGGCCTATCTGCCCTGACACCAAGCCCAGCTTGTCAATGGTGGACTCAAATGACTAGTATCCCTATTACTCCTGTCCAGATTCCGTCATAAGCTGTAACCCTTACCCCCCACCGTCCCTGCAAGTCTCACTGCCTTCTCCTTTGTCCCTTTCCTACTGGCAGGAGCCAGCTGCCTACCTGAAGCCTTCACCCCTTGAAGTTCACCTCTCTTCCCCTTCCTCTTCCTCCTCCTTACAACCTGCTCATGAAAGAAAGGCACAGAGAGGCAGGTACTTCCCTCCCATATGTTGGACCAAGACCCCTCCCTGGCATCTGGTACTGCCTGGACGTCGAGGGAGTGGGAGATGAGGCATGCCAGTTAAAGCTGTTGGAGCTTTCCTGTTTTGGTTTTGTCTGCTTAGCATAACATCTAAGACTGAGTTCTGGTGGCAGGGACCTAGTCCTTGGGGCTATAGCACTAGCGAGGGGAGGTCAACTGCTCTGGGCCTTGGCTAAGAGCAACCCCTGCTCCAGAGATATGGTGCCAAGGGCTTATTAATTTTGATACTAATTTGCTTTGCTGACCAAATACCTGGTATCAAAAGATGGGAAGGCAAAGACTGGAAGCAGTGTTGTGACCATGGGGTCCAGACTCAAACTATGAAGAAAACAAAGGGTATAAATCTGAGTAAGTATATATTTACACACCTTTTTAAATAGGTTGTTATCAAAGATTTAATCAATGGGTAATATTCTCCTCGTGGCTGGGAAGCATCAGTTGCCATATATTAAAAACAAAGAAAAGAGGTGTCTGGGTGGCTTCCTCCATAAGTGTCCCTTCTTTTCAGGTCATGATCTCAGGGTCCTGGGATGGAGCCCCACATCAGGCTCTCTGCTCAGTGGGAAACCTGCTTCTCCTTTTCCCTCTGCCCTGCTTATAGTTCCTCTTCCTGTCTCTCTGTCTGTCAAATAATTAAAATATTTTTAAAAAATAAAGAAACAAAATGTTTTTAAAAGGTTTTTTTTTTTTTTTTTAAATTTTCTAGGGGTGCCTGGATGACTCAGTTGTTTAAGCAGATGTTTGCCTTTGGCTGAGGGCATGATTCCAGTGTACAGGGATCCAGCACTGCATGGGACTACTTGCACCCCAAGGAGCTTGCTTCTTCCTCTCCCTTTGCATGTGATTACCCCCACTTGTGCGCTAACTCTCCCTCTCTCTCTCTCTCGCTGTCAATAAACAAAATAAAATCTTTTACTAAATAAATAAATAAAATTCTAAACCTACTTTCAATTTAGGTGCCTTATCAAAAATTTGTACTGATTCATTAAAAAAAAAAGAAAAGATAATTTAGAAAGATGCTTCCAGAGCTAAAAAGCTGTTTATTTTTTCAGGATTAAATATAGAAGTGCTGTATAAAGTAAGGGAAAATATATGCTATATTAACACTAATCACACTATAACTTTGGTGGTTATATCAAGATAATGAAAAGTGATTTTAAAGCAAATTTCATTATCAGACATAAAGATCAAGTCAAAATTACAGAAGAGTAAACGGATGAATTCATCAGGGAGTATAATAATTCTTGACTTTTAATACTTAATAACAGATTTGGGGATATATAGGGAAAAACTAAGAACAAAAATCATAACTTCTACCTTAGAATTGAAATGGAAAAAATTGCAACACTTTTATTTTAAGATTATATAGACAAATGGTCATCAAATTGGTAAGATATGTAAGACTTGAACAAAATTATCAACTAACTAGGTATGCTTGATATTACAGAACACTCCCAACAGCTGCAAACTACATATATCTTAAGCCATGATTTTCTTTGCAAAGGTCAACATTGATAATGTTCTAGTCATACCTCCGTGTACCAGGAAAGAAGTAGCATATTTCTTGAAAGACACAGCTATCAAAGCTCCATTGAAAAACCGTAAAGATGGAGAAGGGATTTGCAACTTATATATCTGATAATGGACATCTCCACTGATTATTAAAAAATGAATAAAAATAAAAAACCTTACTAATAACCAAACAGAGTATCCAATTTTACATGTGAAGAAAATTATTGAAGAGACATGTCACCAAAAGGATATAAGCATATGACAAATTTCTTAACATTTAGACATTAAAGAAATACAAATTAAAATCATGAGGCATGCTTACATATCTATTAGAATGGCTAAAATTATAAAGGCTAATTGTACTTCGTCTGAGCTAGATTGAGAAGCCACAAAAAAAACCAAACTGTTGTTGCCATATATCATGATACCACCACTTTGGAAAATAGTTTGAAATTTTTTTAAATGCAAAATATGTTGCAGTTACACAAATAGCCATTTTAATTCTAGGCATTTAACCAAGAGATTACTATTTAACATCCAAATGAACTATTTACAATTGGAGATTCTCAAAGTAATGGTGCTGTGAAAAGAAAAGCCAGGCAATGAATAGTATATACTGTGTGATTCCATGACTATAAAAAAATCTAGAAAATACAAATTTATATATAGTCACAGTCATCAAATATATTGGTGTGATTTTAGTGCCTTCTTCTGTGCTCCCATAGCTTCCTACACTTGGATCTCCGAGCATTTGTTACACCATGTGAAAATATGAACTCTTTTTCTGTATTCTGTCTTACTAGAATAAGAATCCTTGAAATTTTATGGACATTTGAACTCTCAGTTATTAGCAGAAATTCTATCACACAGTAAGTTTCCAAATATAAAAGCCAGAGTTTTACAATGACTTCTAAGCTTTTACATGATCTAGCCACTCATTTAACCTCTGTGACCTCTTTCCCTGCTACTCTTCAGTCCCTCACAGTGGCCTCCTTGCTATTCCTCAGATATGCCAGGCACGATCCAACCTTATGGCCTTCAAGATAGCCAATTCCTTTGTCTGGAGTGACCTTATTGCTGATAGTTCTGGGCAAATTCATCACCTTTCCATACCTTTGTTCAATTGTCAGCTTCACTGTAACTACCCTGATCTTCCTATTAAAATTCTTAACTCCCCATCCCCTGCCTAGCAACCTTGATTTTTCTCACCCTGATTTAATTTTTCTTTTTCCCCATTGTACTCATCATTTTTTAATACACTATGCAATTTCTGTTAAGGTTTATAGCTTTTAATTGTCTCACCCTTTAAAATAAACGTTCTACAAAGCCAAGTATTTCATTTACCAGTGTAGTCTGAAGTAATATCTGCCATATAATAGGTTCATTAAACAATTGGTAAATTTCAGAAAAAATTAATGTTGAGAGTATACCGAATTTCATAAGTCATTTCAATATAATTTTCCAAAAAATAAACTATGTAAAACATACCTTAAATTTACTTTCAAAATATTTTATAGCATATAATGGACAATATACATAAGCCTTAAAGAAACAATCATATAAATAACCATTTCATACCTACTTAAAAATTGCATAATACCACACTCCAAATCCTCTCTGAATGCTCTAAAATAACCCTTCAAAGGAAATACATTTTTAAAAATAACAGATATTTTGGCAAATAATTTAATAAAATAAAAGTTTCATTCATCTATGTAGATCATAATAAATGTTTTTAATAAGCATGAAATTATAACTCTGAAGTGTGCTAAAATGAAACCACCTGCTAAGGGTGAGAGAACAAAAATAAACATCATTTTTCCAAATAAGAGGAATTTATTACCTTTGAATCAAAGCATGTGGATTTGTTCAAACTGGCAATAAAGGAATATGGAAACACAAACCATAGAATGTCATATTTTAGATTTCTAAAAGACTTCAAAGTGAAGAGTATACATTTTTTAAATGCTACATAATGGTACATAATGACAAGATAACAGGGTGTGACAAATAGCATTTTAAAAGTTCTACTCATAATGGAATGGAAGGTGTCATTTCCCTATAATTTTATATATGTCATTAATTTACTATATCTGGATACAACATATTACCAAACAGATGTTCATCAAAGACTAAATCATTTTTAATCGAACATAATAATTTGAACCTACATCTATTAATCATTTTTTTCGATCTAACATTTATAGTGTCACTAAACATTTTATCAGTTGTCGACAAAATTAAAAAAAAACAGCATAAAAAGTCGTGTTTGGAAAAGTAGATTTTCTTTGAAATTTGCATTTAAATGAAAATATTTGCTGATAGTTTCAAAACTTTAAATGTAATTTTATATATATATCTGACCTATCAGATGATATAAAATTTTTGGAGAAAATATGATGTATTTTTTTGATCTTGGTTGAAGGTATTAATAAAGAGCAACTATTTGTATTATTTGTATTGTGATATCTTAGTTAATACACATGAATAACTGGTATAAAATATGTTTTTTAAAAATTTTATTTTTTACTTGACAGAGATCAAAGGAAGGCAGAGAGGCAGGCAGAGAGAGAGGAATGGAAGCAGGCTCCCTGCTGAGAAGAGAGCCCACTGTGGGACTCAATCCCAGGAGCCTGGAATCATAACCTGAGCCGAAGGCAGAGATTTTAACCCACTGAGCCACCCAGGCGCTCTAAAATATGTTCTTTTTTTAATAGAATTATAGTTCTTGCCAAAATATGGTACTAGCTGGAACTGAATGCCTCCTTCAAAGTCAGCTCTGGAGAAATTATGCAAGTGTAATATGGAACTATTTCAGATATTATCCAAAAACAAAGAAATGATGATAAATTCCTTAAAAGACTGAAAGTTCGGGATTTTGAAAAGCATAATGGCTTTATACGAACACTTGAGTATTTATTTATTTATTTATTTATTTATTTATTGCTAACAAGATAGGTCGATTTGATATGCGGTTCCTGACAGCCAACCTCAGAAGAAATTCCATTTCATGAGAAGTCAGAAAGAACCACAAACCAAACCTCAAAACAGATTCAAAGAGAAAATACTCTTAAAAAAATTTCCCTTCCTGGGGCACCCGAGTGGCTCAGTGAGTTTGGCTCACTGGGCCTTTGCGTTCGGCTCAGGTCATGATCCTAGGGTCCTGGGATTCAGCCCCATGTCTGGCTCTCTGCTCAGCAGGGAGCCTGCTTCCACTTCTCTCTCTGCCTGCTCTCTGCCTAATTGTGATCTCTGTCTGTCAAATAAATAAAAAAAATCTTAAAAAAAAAATTTCCCTTGGGCACCTGGGTGGCAGAGTGAGTTAAAGCCTCTGCCTTCGGCTCAGGTCATGATTCTAGGGTCCTGGGATTGAGCCCCACATCAGGCTCACTCCTCAGCAGGGAGCCTGTTTCTTCCTCTCTCTCTGCCTGCCTCTCTTCCTACTTGTGATCTCTATCAAATAAATAAATAAAATCTTTAAAAAGAAAATTTCCCTTCCTATCAGAAGCAGACCAAACCACTAACAAATTCCCCAGAAAGCTTCATCTAAAAGGTTGTACTTTCTTCAGACACCCAGCAGGACCTTCTTCTCTGGGCCTGGTATTTCTTCAATAGAATAAGACACTAAACTACTGAGCGCCAAGGGCCTCAGAACCACGAAAGACATGATGAGGGGCACAAAGCATGCCTCTGGTCACCAAGAGGGTATGTAAACGTTTGCTGCTTTTCTGCATTTTTCAAAGCTGAGTTTTTAGCTGGTGGCCGCTCCTTTAGGATAAATTGCTGATACCGTATAGTAAAAGCTATTATATGATCTTTTACAAACCATTTCCTATTTTTGCAGTCTCATGCGCCAAGACAGACACGGATTATTTAAAACCCTGAAGACAGTGCTATTGCAGTTAAGTTACCTGTAACCTTCATGCAATAGATTTATGATTGATGATAGATTTAGTTAAAATATAACTGTTTTAATTATTTATTCTCAATAAACGATTTCAAACTATGCTCATTTAAGTAAGTTGGTGCATAATCCCATATCTATTAAAACATAGTGCAAGGACCAATGCCCCGCTTCCGAGAGAACCCCAAGCTCTTTTTCTAGAATGGCCATATGCGTATGTATCAGGCGTCCTCTTTTCAGTCCCTTTGTGGAGCACCTACCATGGAGATCATGTAATAACCAATAACCAAAAAACAAACAAAAAACCTAAACATCCAGGTCGAAGTGATTTGCGGGTGCCATCATGCAATGGCGGACCCTGCCTGGAGACTAGGAGACTGCTCAAAGAGATTGGCGGGCAGGCATCTCAGCCCAGGCCTGTGCTGGGGAAGCTGGTTCCCGGCTTTGGGCACAATCAGGAAGCCAGCGAAGTGACCCGAGAGTGCAGCCGGGTTTAGGGCTGATGATCTTTTCACAGCCAGGCAGCACGCAGATACCCGCTTGGGGAGCCAGGCTAGGAGGCTGCACAGCGCTGGCGCTGGCCAGCTCGCAGGCCCCCGGGACTTCTCCAGCGCCTGTGCCCCGGGCCCGCGCCTCAGGACGGAGGGGGAGGGGGGCGGGGGCGCCCCGCGAAGGGGCTTTGCTAATTGCAGAAGCGGGAAGTGAGCTTGCGGAGGACACGGCAGAGAGTCTGAGAGGAGGTGGAGGGGCTGGCGGAGGAGGGGCGCGCAGCGCCACGGTGCTGTGCTGCGGCCCAGTCGGGACTCAGGACCCCTGCCTTGCCGCCCCTGCACTCCCGAGCTCCAGCCTAGCCCCTGAGGCCGCGCTGTCTGGCTCCCGTTGCCCGCTGCCCCGCCCTGCCCCATGGCTTCCCAGAGGACCCTCTGCGAGCAGGTAAAGTGACACCGCGCCGTGCCCCACCTGGAGCAGAAAGCGCGGGCCGCGAGCTCACGGGGGTGTCGGGACCCAGCCTCCAGCGACCCCCGGGGCAGCGGGACCACCCCAGAGGACACGCCGCACCCGGGACCCCACGGGGTCCGGCCGGGGACAGAGCCATGCGAGGTGCCCCCCGCCAGCGAGTGCAATAGCCCTCATCGTTTGGCACCCCCACGCGGGTGCCGAGGACCCCCTTCCCTCATCCCGTGGCGTGGCCCCGCCTCTTTAGTTCTGGACTTGGGATCCCAGGTGGAAACTAGTCCCTCAGACCTCCTGGGCAGCAAGGAGCTCAGGGAGGGATTTTCGGTTTTTCAGCCCGCCCTGGCTCTTCCTCTCTCCACATTCACATGCCTTCTCGCGTCCCTTTCCTCACCTCATTGTCACTTTTATTAAATGGTTTTGTTCTGCATGTTGACCGGCAGAGCGGTTTCATGAATGAATATACAGGAAACTGAGTCGGAGCCCACCTGTGAGAGCCCACCTGTGGGGGCCTTTCATTAGAATGGTCTCTGGTTCTAGCCTCAGTTCAGAATACTGCGTGTACCTGAGGACCGAGTCCAGATGTTTCTTTCATCTCTGACTTGAATTTGAAATCCTAACGTCACTATGACCTGGGAAGCCGAGGTCCACAGCATCTTCATCTGAAATTCCACTAGAGCTCCCATTTACCTAGTGCCCAGCCTGAGTCTGTTTTCCACTACTGTCAGGGTTCTAGAAGTTCATGCACTGCCCACCACTGACAGTAGGGACATCTCTCTGTCCAGATTTTCCCTTTACATAAGGAGGTCAGTTACAGGAGATTAGGGCCCACTCTAATGACCTCACTGTAATGTGATTGCATATGTAAGGACTCTAGTTCCAAATAAGGTCACGTTCTGTGGTACCAGAGATAAGGACAGCAGCAAGGTTTCTGGGGGTAATGCAGGTCAGCACTTAACAGTCCACTCTCTGGCTCCCCAAATTCGTGTCCTTCCCGTGTGCAAAATACCTTCACCCAATGCCCTCCAAAGCACTAATCATCCCAGAATCAACTCAAAATCTGAAATCTCATCTGTCCTCCTCCACTCAAAGACCTAGATCTCACCCTTCCATGGGACCTGAGGATTGCATCCAGAAGCCACAGTCTCCTGTTAAAGCTGCCCATCAGGTCCTGACATCACCCTCATTCGTCCCAGCAGCCAACGGCCTACAGTTCCCAGAGACAGTTTCTCAGAGAAAGTTTGAAGACCACCTCAGAGGACGTTCTTTGGGAGTGAATGAGGAGGGAAGGGGGTCAGAGACTCCTGCCATTCCCAGGGCACCCAGAACCCAGAGAGTGAGGCCTTCGGTGCTTTCTAATGACAGATTCAAGGCAATTCTTTGACTTTGGGACTTCAGAGTTAACTTAGTTTTCATTTGTGATTATTATTTTTGTGTGGGGGCCATAGCTTTTCTTTTGACCTATGGCTGTTTTCACTCCCGGTTCTGAAGAAGCCCCTAAATCCTAACCCTGTTGAGGACTCTGAAAGCTCTCAGAGCAGCAGTACTGGGGGACAGTGTGGACACATAGTTTGGTTTCTCCTCTGTCCTGATTCTGCGGCAGCCCCGCTCTGTCCTCCTCAGACTTCAGAGCAATAGCTGAATAAGTGGAGAAAGGACCAGGGGATCAGGAAGATGGCCACCAAAGAGTGACATCTCTGGAGGGTGGCTGAGCTAGCGAGTGAGCGTGTTAGTCCAGCTCTGCCTGCAGTCTGGATGGAGCTGAACAGGGGCCAGGAAAAGGGAGGAGGAGCAGAGAGCAGGGAGAAAGGGACCAAAGAGGAGATTCAGACGAAGGAAAGTAATTGGGAGGAGAGAAGAAACTCTAGATGACAGGCATGTAAGAAAAGAAAAGGGATGAGGTGGGCATCTGGAAAGGGCACCACCAGGGAAGGAGAGAGGGGAAGGGAAAGATGGAGGGAGGGAGGAGAGGGGAAAGGAAGAAGGGAGGGGGCAGCACGCCAGGGCTCCCCCTGCATCTGAAGAAGAGGAGGCTGGTCCCGCTTGTCAAACAGGGTGCTCACTCTTTGGTCTCAGTTTCTGCTCCCTGCTACTGGGCTTTGAAGCAAATTAATGACATATATAAAATTATAGGGAAATGACACCTTCCGTTCCATTATGAGTAAGCTTTTAAAATGGTCACATGAGGCAGGGATTCTAGACACTGGCTGTGCAAGGCATGAGGCCTGTTAGTGATTCTATTTTTTCCTCTGCAGAACGGGTCTTTCTACATTCCAGGTCCTTTCTACCCCAATAAATAATGCGGCGATTCTCTCAGTGAGTTGTACTTTTGGTTTAAAGAGCCAACTGTCTCTTAAAAAGGACTTTTGTTTAAATATCGTTAAAAACAAAGTCCTTTCATAAAAATCTTTTTTTTTTTATTTTTTATTTTTTAATCCCATAGGTTTACTCTGATCCTGGAACTTTGTCATTTTGACCTTCTCTGCTGATTAAAATATTCTTCATCATCAGCACCTACTGCTCTCCTCTCCTGGTGGTCTCTCGGGAAGGGGACTTCTCTAGCTCTTCTAGCAGGAGATGGGCACTTCCCCTCTACCCTTGTTGCCGGACCAACCTTACCTATCCTGCAGGGTCAGGTCGGCCTGGTCTTTTATCTCTTGTTCTCTTCTGAGTGGTTAGTTTTTCATAGATACCGTGCTTTGCTTTTCTCTGGATTTACCCTGGACTAACAAAACCCATTTCTTGTGCCAGTGAAGCCTAAGAAACAGTCCTGATGAGAGAACCAGGGACTCAAACAGATCATATTTATCCTGAATGTTCTGTCCAAAATGAAAAATACATTTCTGAGGAGCCTCAAGATCTCTGAGAAGGGAAGTTTCACCAACTCTGTCATGTAGGGGCATCAATTCCGATTCTGTGTCAATTTTCCTACGTTCCCAGCTAATAATCTCTACCTCAGAAAGCCCACTCTCAACTGTTTCCTCTCTCAAAGGCAGTTGCTCTTAGAGTCTGCACATGGCACTTCGGGCCTGCTGGTCATTGGCTACTGCCCTCTGTACCTTGGGTCTAACCGCTGCGGGGCATCAAGATGAGAATGTCTCTTGTTCTAAGACTTAATATAGTTGGGTGCACATGGTAAGCAATAATCACTTATTTTGTTGATCCAAGTGTTCGACCTTTCTTAATTATTCTAGTACCACAGTTTACTTGTTCTAAGATTTGTCCTCCCCCCACCCATTTTAATATCTCTTAAGGTGGCACTCACCTTGCACTTGAGGACATATCCTAGTTTAACTGACAGCACTTCTCTTTCTTGGTCGAACATAAACTATAGTGCATCTTACCCTTGATGAAAGCTAGGATGCAATGAAATACTCTATTATGGTTACGATTCTGATATTTGAAATCCTACAGTAGCTCCCTGTGCCCCCACAGTGTAGTACCTCACCTCCTCGGCATAGTATACAAACCATCTCACCCCAGTGTTAAACCCTGGGCTCAGCCTCAATCCCCAAGTGATGCTTACAGATAAGCTGTCTGTTATCATGAACTTGCTGTAATTTCCTGAATGCACTGTGCTGCCTCCTGGCACTTTGAAACTTGACACACTCATCCTCATTCTTCGCCTTGCCCTTGTCTATCACCTCCCCTGTAAATCTGTTCCTAAGTGGCTTTACCCAGATTCAACCTAACCTTGGCAGTCTTTTCACTCCCTGTGGTAAAGCCTGTCACACTGCACCATGGACATGCTGGTTGTCCCTCTGAGAAGAGAAAAGGGACAGTGAGGGCCCCCCACAATTTGCAGCTCTAGTGCAGAGCCCCATGCCTGGCTTGCAGGAAATGCCAGATCATGAAGACAAACGGAGATCATCCTCTGGCTAAAACCAGCTTTTCTTTGCCTACCGCAGGATCTGGATCATTAAAGAGCAGCCAGTTATTATTGCTGTTTTTCTAGGGATTTTTTCCCCATATATTTCCCAGGTCTTTACTCTTTTTATCGCACTTTAATTCAGGCTTCATCCACTTCCTAGTCAGATCAGGTGAAATCATTTTCCTTCCCATACCCTCGATGTATTTCACACCTAGTAATTCTTTTTTTAAAGATCTTATTTACCCTATTTGACAGACAGATCACAAGTAGGTAGAGAGGCAGGCAGTGAGAGAGGGGGAAGCAGGCTCCCTGCTGAGCAGAGAGCCTGATGTGGGGCTCCATCCCCGGACCCTAAATCATGACCTGAGCCGAAGGCAGAGGCCTAAAGCACTGAGCCACGCAGGAGCCCCCATCTGGTAATTTTCTTTAAAGTTTTAATTTTTAATTTTTTATATACATATATTTTTATCCCCAGGGGTACAGGTGTGTGAATCACCATGTTTACACACTTCACAGCACTCACCAAAGCACATACCCTCCCCAATGTCCATAATCCCACCCCCTTCTCCCAAACCCCCTCCCCCCAGCAACCCTCAGTTTGTTTTGTGAGATTAAGAGTCACTTATGCTTTGTCTCCCTCCCAATCCCATCTTGTTTCATTTATTCTTCTCCTACCCACTTAAGCCCCCATGTTGCATCACCACTTCCTCATATCAGGGAGTTCATATGATAGTTGTCTTTCTCTGCTTGACTTATTTCGCTAAGCATGATACGCTCTAGTTCCATCCATGTTGTCGCAAATGGCAAGATTTCATTTCTTTTGATGGCTTCATAGTGTTCCATTGTGTATATATACCACATCTTCTTGATCCATTCATCTGTTGATGGACATCTAGGTTCTTTCCATAGTTTGGCTATTGTGGACATTGCTGCTATAAACATTTGGGTGCACGTGCCCCTTTGGATCACTACGTTTGTATCTTTAGGGTAAATACCCAATAGTGCAATTGCTGGGTCATAGGGCAGTTCTATTTTAAACATTTTGAGGAACCTCCATGCTGTTTTCCAGAGTGGCTGCACCAGCTTGCATTCCCACCAACAGTGTAGGAGGGTTCCCCTTTCTCCGCATCCTCACCAGCATCTGTCATTTCCTGACTTGTTGATTTTAGCCATTCTGACTGGTGTGAGGTGATATCGCATTGTGGTTTTGATTTGTATTTCCCTGATGCCGAGTGATATGGAGCACTTTTTCATGTGTCTGTTGGCCATCTGGATGTCTTCTTTGCAGAAATGTCTGTTCATGTCCCCTGCCCATTTTTTGATTGGATTATTTGTTCTTTGGGTGTTGAGTTTGCTAAGTTCTTTATAGATTCTGGACACTAGTCCTTTATCTGATATGTCGTTTGCAAATATCTTCTCCCATTCTGTCAGTTGCCTTTTGATTTTGTTAACTGTTTCCTTTGCTGTGCAAAAGATTTTGATCTTGATCAAATCCCAATAGTACATTTTTGCCCTTGCTTCCCTTGCCTTTGGTGTTGTTCCTAGGAATATGTTGCTGCGGCTGAGTTCGAAGAGATTGCTGCCTGTGTTCTCCTCAAGGATTTTGATGGATTCCTTTCACACCTTGAAAAACTTCATCCATTTTGAGTCTATTTTTGTATGTGTTGTAAGGAAATGGTCCAATTTCATTTTTCTGCATGTGGCTGTCCAATTTTCCCAGCACCATTTATTGAAGAGGCTGTCTTTTTTCCATTGGACATTCTTTCCTGCTTTGTCGAAGATTAGTTGACCATAGAGTTGAGGGTCTATTTCTGGGCTCTCTATTCTGTTCCATTGATCTATGTGTCTGCTTTTGTGCCAGTACCATGCTGTCTTGATGATGACAGCTTTGTAATAGAGCTTGAAGTCCGGAATTGTGATGCCACCAACGTTGGCTTTCTTTTTCAATATCCCTTTGGCTATTCGAGGTCTTTTCTGGTTCCATATAAATTTTAGAATTATTTGTTCCATTTCTTTGAAAAAGATGGATGGTACTTTGATAGGAATTGCATTAAACGTGTAGATTGCTTTAGGTAGCATAGACATTTTCACAATATTTATTCTTCCAATCCAGGAGCATGGAACATTTTTCCATTTCTTTGTGTCTTCCTCAATTTCTTTCATGAGTACTTTATAGTTTTCTGAGTATAGATTCTGTGTCTCTTTGGTTAGGTTTATTCCTAGGTATCTTATGGTTTTGGGTGCAATTGTAAATGGGATTGACTCCTTAATTTCTCTTTCTTCTGTCTTGCTGTTGGTGTAGAGAAATGCCACTGATTTCTGTGCATTGATTTTATATCCTGACACTTTACTTAATTCCTGTATAAGTTCTAGCAGTTTTGGAGTGGAGTCTTTTGGGTTTTCCACATATAGTATCATATCATCTGCAAAGAGTGATAATTTGACTTCTTCTTTGCCGATTTGGATGCCTTTAATTTCCTTTTGTTGTCTGATTGCTGAGGCTAGGACCTCTAGTACTATGTTGAATAGCAGTGGTGATAATGGACAACCCTGCCGTGTTCCTGACCTTAGCGGAAAAGCTTTCAGTTTTTCTCCATTGAGAATGATATTTGCGGTGGGTTTTTCATAGATGGCTTTGATGATATTGAGGTATGTGCCCTCTATCCCTACACTTTGAAGAGTTTTGATCAGGAAGGGATGCTGTACTTTGTCAAATGCTTTTTCAGCATCTATTGAGAGTATCATATGGTTCTTGTTCTTTCTTTAATTGATGTGTTGTATCACATTGACTGATTTGCGGATGTTGAACCAACCTTGCAGCCCTGGAATAAATCCCACTTGGTCATGGTGAATAATCTTTTTAATGTGCTGTTGAATCCTATTGGCTAGTATTTTGTTGAGTATTTTCGCATCTGTGTTCATCAAGGATATTGGTCTATAGCTCTCTTTTTTGGTGGGATCCTTGTCTGGTTTTGGGATCAAGGTGATGCTGGCCTCATAAAATGAGTTTGGAAGTTTTCCTTCCATTTCTATTTTTTGGAACAGTTTCAGGAGAATAGGAATTAGTTCTTCTTTAAATGTTTGGTAGAATTCCCCCGGGATGCCGTCTGGCCCTGGGCTTTTGTTTGTTTGGAGATTTTTAATGACTGTCTCAATCTCCTTACTGGTTATGGGTCTGTTCAGGCTTTCTATTTCTTCCTGGTTCAGTTGTGGTAGTTTATATGTTTCTAGGAATGCATCCATTTCTTCCAGATTGTCAAATTTATTGCCGTAGAGTTGCTCATAGTATGTTCTTATAATAGTTTGTATTTCTTTGGTGTTAGTTGTGATCTCTCCTCTTTCATTCATGATTTTATTTATTTGGGTCCTTTCTCTTTCCTTTTTGATAAGTCGGGCCAGGGGTTTATCAATTTTATTAATTCTTTCAAAGAACCAGCTCCTACTTTCGTTGATTTGTTCTATTGTTTTTTTTTGGTTTCTATTTCATTGATTTCTGCTCTGATCTTTATGATTTCTCTTCTCCTGCTGGGCTTAGGGTTTCTTTCTTGTTCTTTCTCCAGATCCTTTTGGTGTAGTGTTAGGTTTTGTACCTGAGACCTTTCTTGTTTCTTAAGAAAGGCTTGTACCGCTATATATTTTCCTCTCAGGACTGCCTTTGTTGTGTCCCACAGATTTCGAACCGTTGTATTTTCATTATCATCTGTTTCCATGATTTTTTTCAATTCTTTTTTAATTTCCCGGTTGACCCATTCATTCTTTAGAAGGATGCTGTTTAGTCTCCATGTATTTGGGTTCTTTTCAAACTTCCTTTTGTGGTTGAGTTCTAGCTTTAGAGCATTGTGGTCTGAAAATATGCAGGGAATGATCCCAATCTTTTGATACCGGTTGAGTCCTGATTTAGGACCGAGGATGTGATCTATTCTGGAGAATGTCCATGTGCACTAGAGAAGAATGTGTATTCTGTTGCTTTGGGATGAAATGTTCTGAATATATCTGTGATGTCCATCTGGTCCAGTGTGTCGTTTAATGCCTTTATTTCCTTGCTGATCTTTTGCTTGGATGATCTGTCCATTTCAGTGAGGGGAGTGTTAAAGTCCCCTACTATTATTGTATTATTGTTGATGTGTTTCTTTGATTTTGTTATTAATTGGTTTATATAGTTGGCTGCTCCCACGTTAGGGGCATAGATATTTAAAATTGTTAAATCTTCTTGTTTGACAGACCCTTTGAGTATGATATAGTGTCCTTCCTCATCTCTTATTAGAGTTTATGGCTTAAAATCTAATTGATCTGATATAAGGATTGCCACTCCTGCTTTCTTCTGATGTCCATTAGCATGGTAAATTCTTTTCCACCCCCTCACTTTAAATCTGGAGGTATCTTCGGGCTTAAAATGAGTTTCTTGGAGGCAACATATAGATGGGTTTTGTTTTTTTATCCATTCTGATAGCCTGTGTCTTTTGACAGGGGCATTTAGCCCAGTAACATTCAGGGTAACTATTGAGAGATATGAATTTAGGGCCATTGTATTGCCTGTAAGGTGACTGTTACTGTATATGGTCTCTGTTCCTTTCTGATTACCACTTGTAGGCTCTCTCTTTGCTTAGAGGACCCCTTTCAAGATTTCCTGTAGAGCTGGTTTGGGTGTTTGCAAATTCTTTCAGTTTTTGTTTGTCCTGGAAGCTTTGAATCTCTCCTTCTATTTTCAATGATAGCCTAGCTGGATATAGTATTATTGACTGCATGTTTTTCTCATTTAGGGCTCTGAAAATATCATGCCAGCTCTTTCTGGCCTGCCAGGTCTCTGTGGATAAGTCAGCTGCCAATCTAATATTTTTACCATTGTATGTTACAGACTTCTTTTCCCGGGCTGCTTTCAGGATTTTCTGTTTGTCACTGAGACTTGTAAATTTTAATATTAGGTGACGGGGTGTGGGCCTATTCTTATTGATTTTGAGGGGCATTCTCTGAACCTCCTGAATTTTGATGCTCGTTCCCCTTGCCATATTGGGGAAATTATCCCCAATAATTCTCTCCAGTATACCTTCTGCTCCCCTCTCTTTCTTCTTCTTCTGGAATCCCAATTATTCTAATGTTGTTTTGTCTTATGGTGTCACTTATCTCTCGAATTCTCGCCTCGTGGTGCAGTAGCTGTTTGTCCCTCTTTTGCTCAGCTTCTTTATTCTCTGTCATTTGGTCTTCTATATCACTAATTCTTTCTTCTGCCTCATTTATCCTAGCAGTGAGAGCCTCCATTTTTGAATGCACCTCATTAATAGCTTTTTTGATTTCAACTTGGTTAGATTTTAGTTCTTTTATTTCTCCAGAAAGGGCTTTTATATCTCTCGAGAGGGTTTCTCTCATATCTTCCATGCCTTTTTCGAGCCTGGCTAGAACCTTGAGAATTGTCATTCTGAACTCTAGATCTGACATATTACCAATGTCTATATTGATTAGGTCCCTAGCCTTCGGTACTGCCTCTTGTTCTTTTTTTTGTGTTGAATTTTTCCTTCTTGTCATTTTGTCCAGATAAGAGTATATGAAGGGGCAAGTAAAATACTAAAAGGGTGGCAACAACCCCACGAAAATATGCTTTAACCAAATTAGAAGAGATCCAAAATCGTGAGGGGGGAGAAAGGGGATAAAAAAAGGTTCAAAAAGGAAGAAAGAAAGAAAAAAAAAGAAAAAAAATTAAAAAAAAAGAAAACACCTAAGAAAAATATAAAAAAGAAAAAATATATATATTAGATAAATTAGTAAAAAATCGTTAAATAAGAAAAAGGTAACAGTTTAAAAAAAAAATTTACCCAAAGGCGAGAAGAAAAAAAAAACAAAAAATGAAAAAGAAAAGAATTAAATTAACTGCAAGACTAAAAAAAATCACAGGGAAAAAGCCAGAGTTCCGTGCTTGGCTTTCTCCTCCTCTGGAATTCTGCTGCTCTCCTTGGTATTGAAACCGCACTCCTTGGTAGGTGAACTTGGTCTCGCCTGGATTTCTTGTTGATCTTCTGGGGGAGGGGCCTGTTGTAGTGATTCTCAAGTGTCTGCCCCAGGCGGAATTACACTGCCCTTACACAGGGCCGGGGTGTGTAATCCGCTCGGGTTTGCTTTCAGGAGCTTTTGTTCCCTGAGCGCTTTCCCTAGAGTTCCGGAGGACGGGAATACAAATGGCGGCCTCCTGGTCTCCGGCCTGGAGGAGCCGAGAGCCCAGGGCCGCACTCATCAGTGTGCCCTCAGAGAACAGCGCCCAGTTACTCCCGTCTGCCTGACCTCCGGCCGCGCTCTGAGCTCACTGAGCCTGCGACCGGTTCAAGGTAACACCGAGCTGCGAGCTTACTGTCGGCTCTGTCTCTATAGCCCGCTTTCCTGTTCCAATACCCGCAACTCTGCGACACTCAGACACCCCCGATCCTACTGTGACCCTGCGGGACCTGAGGCCACACTGACCTCGTGTGGGCTTTGCGCCGGGTAGCCTCTGGAGCATGTCCCTCAGCGGAACAGACTTTTAAAAGTCCTGATTTAGTGAGCGGTTGCTCCGCGGCTTGCCGGGAGCCGGCCCCTCCCACCGGGGTCTATCTTCCCGTCGCTTTGGATTCACTTCTCCGCCGGTCCTACCTTTCAGAAAGTGGTTGTTTTTCTGTTTCCAGAATTGCTGTTCCTGTTCTCTTCGATCTGCCGATGGATTTTCAGGTGTTTGCAATCTTTAGATGAGCTATCTAGCTGATCTCTGGCTAGCTGAAGTAGTCTCAGCCTGCTACTTCTCCGCCATCTTCATATCTGCTAATTTTTAATCAACGTGGATTTGCTGCATCAAATAGTTCCTTCTTCTTCAAATATAAATATATAAATATATTGATCAAGTCAAACGCATGTCTTAGGAGAATGTCATACCTTTAGTAGCAAACTTGAAATCTTGGCCATTGGTTATGATTTTTATTTTGGTTTGATTTGGTTCGGTTTATGTAATTTTAAAAATCCCTCCAGCCCTTGGCTCTGTCTGACCTGATTGCTTTCAGCTGTTTCTGCAACAAAGTTGTCCCAGCAGCTAAAACTCTCATTGTTTTCAGTGGAGCCCCCTAGTGAACACTTTGTTAATAAAAAGCTTTTTTTTTTTTTTTTTTTTTTTGGCTATGGTTAATGTGGAACAACAATGAGGTATTTCAAGAGGTGAACCTCAGATAAATTTCCCTAAGAGTGGGGTGAGGGTACTCAAAAAGGAACTTGACAAGGCTTTAAAGATATTGATAATCATTATAACATAACGTGACTTATTGTTACTGTGCTCTTAACTGGGCAAACACTTGTTGGCTTCCAAGAAAGACTAACATAGTTGAGATGGTTCTAGCGGCCTTCTAGCACAGGGTCTCATGACGCAGGGATTCTAGCCACTGGCTGTGCAAGGCATAAGGCCTGTTAGTGATTCTATTTTTACCTCTACAGAATGGGCCTATCTACATTCCACGTCCTTTCTACCCCAGTAAATAATGCGGCGATTCTCTCAGTGAGTTGTACTTTTGGTTTAAACAGCCAACTGTCTCTTAAAAAGGACTTTTGTTTAAATTCATTTAAAAAAAAAGTCCTTTCAAATAAATCTTTTTTTTTAATTTTTTAATCCCATAGGTTTACTCTGATCCTGGATATTTGTCACTTTGACCTTATATGCTGATTAAAATATTCTTCATCATCAGCACCTACTGCTCTCCTCTCCTGTTGGTCTCTCGGGACGGGGTCTTCTCTACCTCTTCAACAGGAGATGGGCACTTCCCCTCTACCCCTGTTGCCAAACCAACCTTACCTATCCTGCAGGGTCAGGTAGGTCTGGCCTTTTATCTGTTGTTCTCTTCTGAGATATCTTTTTCATAGATACCGTGCTTTGCTTTTGTCAGGATTTACACTGGACTATCAAAACCCTTTTCTTGTGCCAGTGAAGCCTAAGAAACAGTCCTGATGAGAGAACCAGGAACTCTAACAGATCATATTTATCCTGAATGTTCCGTCCAAAATGAAAAATACATTTCTGAGGAGCCTCAAGATCTCTGAGAAGGGAAGTTTCACCAACTCTGTCATGTACGGGCATCAATTCAGATTATGTGTCAATTTTCCCACGTACCTAGCTAATAATTCTCTACCTCAGAAAGCCCACTCTCAACCGTTTCCTCTCTCAAAGGCAGTTGCTCTTAGAGTCTGCACATGGCACTTGGGGCCTGCTGGTCGTTGGATACTGCCCTCTGTACCTTGGGTCTAACAGCTGCGAGGCATCAAGATGAGAATGTCTCTTGTTCTAAGACTTAATATAGTTGGGTGCACATGGTAAGCAATAACCACTTATTTTGTTGATCCAAGTGTTCGACCTTTCTTAATTATTCTAGTACCACAGTTTACTTGTTCTAAGATTTGTCCTCCCCGCCCCCATTTTAATATCTCTTAAAGTGGCACTCACCTTGAAGTTGAGGACATATCCTAGTTTAACTGACAGCATTTCTCTTTCTGGGTCGAACATAAACTATAGTGCACCTTACCCTTGATGAAAGCTAGGATGCAATTAAATACTCTATTATGGTTACGATTCTGATATTTGAAATCCTCTGGTAGCTCCCTGTGCCCCCACAGTGTAGTCCCTCACCTCCTTGGCATAGTATACAAACCATCTCACCCTAGTGTTAACCCTGGGGCTCAGCCTCCATCCCCAGGTGATGCTGCCATATCAGCTGTCGGTTATCATGAACTTGCTGTAGTTTCCTGAATGCACTGTGCTGCCTCCTGTCACTTTGAATCTTGACACATTCATCCTTATTCTTCGCTTTGCCCTTGTCTATCACCTCCCCTGAAAATCTGTTCCTACGTTGCTTTTCCCAGCTCCAACCGACCCTTGGCAGTCTTTTCTCTCCCTGTGGTAAAGCCTGTCACACTGCACCATGGACATGCCCGTATTCCCCTTGAGAAGAGAAAAGGTACAGTGATGGTCCCCCACAATTTGCAGCTCTAGTGAAGAGCCCCATGCCTGACTTGCAGGAAATGCCAGATCATGACGACAAACGGAGATCATCCTCTGGCTAAAACCAGCTCTTCTTTGCCTACCACAGGATCTGGATCAATAAAGAGCAGCCAGTCATTATTGCTGTTTTTCTAGGGATTTTTTCCCCATATATTTCCCAGGTCTTTACTCTTTTTATAGCATTTTAATTCAGGCTTCAACCACTTCCTAGTCAGATCAGGTGAAATCATTTTCCTTCCCATACCCTCGATGTATTTCACACCTAGTAATTCTCTTTTTAAAGATCTTATTTACCCTATTTGACAGACAGATCACAAGTAGGTAGAGAGGCAGGCAGAGAGTCAGGGGGAAGCAGGCTCCCCGCTGAGCAGAGAGCCTGATGTGGGGCTCTATCCCAGGACCCTGAAATCATGACCTGATCCTAAGGCAGAGGCCTAAATCACTGAGCCACCCAGGAGCCCCATATCTGGTAATTTTTAATCAACGTGGATTTGCTGCATCAAATAGTTCCTTCTTCTTCAAATATAAATATATAAATATATTGATCAAGTCACACCTATGTGTTAGGAGAATGTCATACCTTTAGTAGCAAACTTGAAATCTTGGCCATTGGTTATGATTTTTGTTTTGGTTTGATTTGGTTTGGTTTTTGTAATTTTAAAAATCCCTCCAGCCCTTGGCTCTGTCTGACCTGATTGCTTTCAGCTGTTTCTGCAACAAAGTTGTCCCAGCAGCAAAAACTCTCATTGTTTACAGTGGCGCCCCCTTCTGAACACTTTGTTAATAAAAAGCTTTTTCTTTTTTTTTTTTTTTGGTTATGGTAAATGTGGAACAACAGTGAGGTATTTCAAAGAGGTGAACCACAGATAAATTTCTCTAAGGGTGGGGTGAGGGTTACTCAAAAAGGAACTTGACAAGGCTTTTAAAGTATCGACAGTCATTATAACATAACGTGACTGATTGTTACCGTGCTCTTAACTGGGCAAACACTTGTTGGCTTCCAAGATAGACTAACATAGTTGAGATGGTTCTAGCGGCCTTCTAGCACAGGGTCTCATGACGCAGGGATTCTAGCCACTGACTGTGCAAGGCATGAGGCCTGTTAGTGATTCTATTTTTTCCTCTACAGAATTTGTCTTTCTACATTCCAGGTCCTTTCTACCCCAATAAATAATGCGGCGATTCTCTCAGTGAGTTGTACTTTTGATTTAAACAGCCAACTGTCTCTATTCGCTCCTTTGGGTGAGTACCAAGGAGCACGATTGCTGGATCATATGGTAAGAATATGTTTAGTTTTGTAAGAAACTGCCCAACTGTCTTCCAAAGTGGTAGCACCATTTTGGTGTTCTCACCATAATGAATGAGAGTTTCTCTTGTTCCTCATTGTCAAAAGCATTTTATGTTGTCAGTATTTTGGATTTTAGCCATTCTAATAGATGCGTAGTGATATATCATTGTTATATTTATTTATTTATTTTTTAAAAAGATTTTATTTATTTATTTGACTGAGAGAGATCACAGGAAGACTGAGAGGCAGTCAGAGAGAGAGAAAAAGGGAAGCAGGCTCCTGCTGAGCAGAGAGCCCAACGTGAAACTCGATACCAGGACCCTGAGATCATGACCTGAGCCAAAGGTAGCGGCTTAATCCATTGAGCCATCCAGTTGCCCCTCATTGTTCTTTTAATTTACAATTCCTTAATTAGACATGCTGTGGATGATCACAGCATCTTTTCATATCATTATTGCCATCTCAGTATCTTCTTAAGTGAGTTGTCTGTTTCAGTCCTTGCCAATTTTTCAATCAGGTCATTTATTTTCTTGTGTTTGAGTTAATAAATGAATAAAAAATAATAATAAATAATAAATAAATAAATAATAAATGAATGAATGAATTTATTATATATATTATCTATGTTATATATTATATATATTATTCTATATTAAATAATAATTTATTAAAAATAAATTTACTTATGAGGCCAAGAATTCAGAATCACACGTACTTCAGAACTAATAATCACGGCCTTCACTTGATGTTATTCTATAAGATAAATCCTACGATCAAGGTTCAATTTTAAACTCTTACAATTTTAAATTCTTAAATCCTTATGAAGAAGCATCATTTGGAGGGAGCAGTTTTCATAATTTAGCATCCACCAGCCTTTTTTAAAATATTTTATTTATTTATTGGACACAGAGAGAGAGAGAGATCACAAGTAAGCAGAGAGGCCGGCAAGCAGGGAGGGAAGCAGGCTTCCTTTTGAGCAGAGCCCGATGTGGGGCTGGATCCCAGGACCCAGAGACCATGACTTGAGATGAAGGCAGAGGCTTAACCCACCACCCACGTGATGAGAGAGCCCCTCAGGTGCCCCTCATCCATCAGTCTTAATTGTTTGGAGGAAAATGTGTGGATGAATAATGCCTTAGGGAGCTGATCTCTCTAAAGAATTTTCAAGCCTTTACCCCTTCAAGGTTTTTGTACAGTTCTGATAGCCTCTAAACATCCAGCTGATTTCTACAGTGACAGGCCTGTTAAAACCTGTCCTCAAACCAGGAATAGAGCTTGAAACATACCAGTCAAGAGCAACTTTGAGTCTTTTAAGGAATTTATCATCATTTCTTTGTTTTTGGTTCATATCTTAAATAGTTCCATATTACACTTGCATAATTTCTCCAGAGCTGACTTTGAAGGAGGCATTCAGTTCCAGCTAGTTCCATATTTTGGCAAGAACTATAATTCTATATATAAAAAAAAACATATTTTAGTGTGCCTGGGTGGCTCAGTGGGTTAAAATCTCTGCCTTCGGCTCAGGTTATGAATCCAGGTTCCTGGGATTGAGTCCCACAGTGGGCTCTCTTCTCAGCAGGGAGCCTGCTTCCATTCCTCTCTCTCTGCCTGCCTCTCTGCCTTCCTGTGATCTCTGTCAAGTAAATAAATAAAAATTTTTAAAAAAACATGTTTTATATCAGTTATTCATGTTTATTAACTAAGATATCACAATACAAATAATACAAACAGTTGCTCTTTATTAATACCTTCAACCAAGATCAAAAAAATATGTCATATTTTCTCCAAAAATTTTATATCATCTGATAGGTCAGATATATATAAAATTACATTTAACGTTTTAAAAATATTAGCAAATATTTTCATTTAAATGCAAATTTCAAAGAAAATCTACTTTTCCAAACACGACTTTTTATGCTATTTTTTTTTAATTTTGTCGACAACTGATGAATTGTTTAGCGAGACTATAAATGTTAGATCGAAAAATATGATTAATAGATGTAGGTTCAAAATATTATGTTCCATTAAAAATGATTTAGTCTTTGATGAACATCTGTTTGGTAATATGTTGTATCCAGATATAGTAAATTAATGACATATATAAAATTATAGGGAAATGACACCTTCTGTTCCATTATGAGTAGAGCTTTTAAAATGCTATTTGTCACACCCTGTCATCTTGTCATTATGTAGCATTATGTAGCAATTAAAAAATGTATACTCTTCACTATGAAGTCATTAGAAATCTAAAATATGACTTTCTATGGTTTGTGTTTCCATATTCCTTTATTGCCAGTTTGAACAAATCCACATGCTTTGATTCAAAGGTAATAAATTCCTCTTATTTGGAAAAATGATGTTTATTTTTGTTCTCTCACCCTTAGCAGGTGGTTTCATTTTAGCACACTTCAGAGTTATAATTTCATGTTTACTAAAAACATTTATTATGATCTACATAGATGAATGAAACTTTTATTTTATTAAATTATTTGCCAAAAAATCTGTTATTTTAAAAAATGTATTTCTTTTGAAGGGTTATTTTAGAGCATTCAGAGATGATCGAGGAGTGTGGTATTATGCAATTTTTAAGTGGGTTCGAAATGGTTATTCATATGATTGTTTCTTTAAGGCTTTTGTCTTATTTTGGTTTTTTTTTTTTGTCTTATTTTGTCTTATTTTGTCCATTATATGCTATAAAATATTTTGAAAGTAAATTTAAGGTATGTTTTACATAGTTTATTTTTTGGAAAATTATATTGAAATGACTTATGAAATTCATTTTAATCTCAACACTAATTTATTCTCAAATATACCAAGTGTCTACTGTCTATTATATGGCAGATATTACTTCAGACTACACTGGTAAATGAAATACTTGGTTTTGTAGAACTTTTATTTTAATGGGTGAGACAATTAAAAGCTATAAACCTTAATAAAAATTGCATAGTGCATTCAAAAATGATGAGTACAATGGGGAAAAATAAAAATTAAATCAGGGTGAGAAAAATCAAGGTTGCTAGGCAGGGGATGGGGAGTTAAAAATTTTAATAGGAAGATCAGGGTAGTTACAATGAAGCTGACAATTGAACAAAGGTATGGAAAGGTGATGAATTTGCCCAGAACTATCAGCAATAAGGTCACTCCAGACAAAGGAATTGGCTATCTTGAAGGCCATAAGGTTGGATCGTGCCTGGCATATCTGAGGAATAGCAAGGAGGCCACTGTGAGGGACTGAAGAGTAGCAGGGAAAGAGGTCACAGAGGTTAAATGAGTGGCTAGATCATGTAAAAGCTTAGAAGTCATTGTAAAACTCTGGCTTTTATATTTGGAAACTTACTGTGTGATAGAATTTCTGCTAATAACTGAGAGTTCAAATGTCCATAAAATTTCAAGGATTCTTATTCTAGTAAGACAGAATACAGAAAAAGAGTTCATATTTTCACATGGTGTAACAAATGCTCGGAGATCCAAGTGTAGGAAGCTATGGGAGCACAGAAGAAGGCACTAAAATCACACCAATATATTTGATGACTGTGACTATATATAAATTTGTATTTTCTAGATTTTTTTATAGTCATGGAATCACACAGTATATACTATTCATTGCCTGGCTTTTCTTTTCTCAGCACCATTACTTTGAGAATCTCCAATTGTAAATAGTTCATTTTGATGTTGAATAGTAATCTCTTTAATGAATAGATCATCATTTGTCTTTGCTCTATTGATGGACATTGATGAACATTTCCACTGTTTTCAATTCTTAAAAATAAAGCTGCTATGAAATTCATATACAAGTCCTTGTACGAACATAGGGTTTGTTTCTCTTGGTTAAATGCCTAGAAGTAAAATGGCTATTCGTGGAACTGCAACATATTTTGCATTTAAAAAAATTTCCAAACTATTTTCCAAAGTGGTGGTATCATGATATATGCCATCAACAGTTTAGATTTTTTGTTGCTTCTCAATCTGGCTCAGACGAAGTACAATTAGCCTTTATAATTTTAGCCATTCTAATAGATATGTAAGCATGTCTCATTATGATTTTAATTTGTATTTCTTTAATGTCTAAATGTTGAGAAATTTGTCATGTGCTTATAAGCCATCCATATCTTTTGGTGACATGTCTCTTCAATAATTTTCTTCACATGTAAAATTGGTTACTCTGTTTGGTTATTAGTAAGGTTTTTTATTTTTATTCATTTTTTAATAATCAGAGTTGATGTCCATTATCAGATATATAATTTGCAAATCCCTTCTCCATCTTTACGGTTTCTCAATGGAGCTTTGATAGCTGTGTCTTTCAAGAAATATGCTACTTCTTTCCTGGTACACGGAGGTATGACTAGAACATTATCAATGTTGACCTTTGCAAAGAAAATCATGGCTTAAGATATATGTAGTCTGCGGTTGTTGGGAGTGTTCTGTAATATCAAGCATATTAGTTAGTTGATAATTTTGTTCAAGTCTTACATATCTTACCAATTTGATGACCATTTGTCTATATAATCTTAAAATAAAGGTGTTGTAATTTTTTTTCCATTTCTCTTCTAAGGTAGAATTTATGATTTTTGTTCTTAGTTTTTCCCTATATATCCCCAAGTCTGTTATTAAGTATTAAAAGTCAAGATTTATTATACTCCCTGATGAATTCATCGTTTTACGCTTCTGTAATTTTGACTTGATCTTTATGTCTGATAATGAAATATTCTTTAAAATCACTTTTCATTATCTTGATATAACCACCAAAGTTATAGTGTGATTAGTGTTAATATAGCATATTTATTCTTTTACTTTATAAAGCACTTCTTTTTTTTTTTTTAAGATTTTATTTATTTATTTGACAGAGAGAAATCACAAGTAGGTAGAGAGGCAGGCAGAGAGAGAGAGGAGGAAGCAGGCTCCCTGCCGAGCAGAGAGCCCGATGCGGGACTCGATCCCAGGACCCTGAGATCATGACCTGAGCCGAAGGCAGCGGCTTAACCACTGAGCCACCCAGGCGCCCCTATAAAGCACTTCTATATTTAATCCTGAAAAAAAAAAAAAAACAGCGTTTTAGCTCTGGAAGCATCTTTCTAAATTATCTTTTCTTTTTTTTTTTAATGAATCAGTAGGAATTTTTGTTAGTGGACCTAAACTGAAAGTAGGTTTAGAAATTTATTTATTTATTTAGTAAAAGATTTTATTTTTTTTATTGACAGCGAGAGAGAGAGAGAGAGAGAGAGAGAGAGGAAGCGCACAAGTGGTGGTAATCACGTGCAAAGGGAGAGCAAGAAGCAAGTTTCTTGGTGTGCAAGTAGTCCCATGCAGGGATGGATCCCTGTACACTGGAATCATGACCTCAGCCAAATGCAAACATCTGCCTAAACAACTGAGTCATCCAGGCACCCTAGAAAATTAAAAAAAAAAAAAGACCTTTTAAAAACATTTTGTTTGTTTCTTTTATTAAAATATTTTATTTATTTGACAGACAGAGAGACAGGAAGAGGAACTATAAGCAGGGCAGAGGGAAAAGGAGAAGCAGGTTTCCCACTGAGCAGAGAGCCTGATGTGGGGCTCCATCCCAGGACCCGGGGATTATGAACTGAAAGGAAGGGACACTTATGGAGGAAGCCACCCAGACACCTCTTTTCTTTGTTTTTAATATATGGCAGCTGATGCTTCCCAGCCACGAGGAGCATATTACCCATTGATTAAATCTTTAATAACAACCTATTTAAAGAGGTGTGTAAATATATACTTACTCAGATTTATACACTTTGTGTTTTCTTCATAGTTTGGGGCTGGACCCCATGGTCACAACACTGCTTCCACTCTTTGCCTTCCCATATTTTGATACCAGGTATTTGGTTAGCAAAGCAAATTAATATCAAAATTAATAAGCCCTTGGCACCATATCGCTGGAGCATGGGTTGCTCTTAGCCAAGGCCCAGAGCAGTTGACCTCCCCTCGCTAGTGCTATAGCCCCAAGGACTAGGTCCCTGCCACCAGAACACAGTCTTAAATGTTATGCTAAGCAGACAAAACCAAAACAGGAAAGCTCCCACACCTTTCACTGGCATGCCTCATCTCCCACTCCCTCGACGTCCAGTCAGTACCAGATGCCAGGGAGGGGTCTTGGTCCAACATATGGGAGGGAAGGAAGCAGCCACGAGCAAGTACCTGCCTCTCTGTGCCTTTCTTTCATGAGCAGGTTGTAAGGAGGAGGAAGAGGAAGGGGAAGAGAGGTGAACTTCAAGGGGTGAAGGCCTCAGGTAGGAAGCTGGCTCCTGCCAGTAGGAAAGGGACAAAGGAGAAGGCAGTGAGACTTGCAGGGAGGGTGGGGGTTAAGGGTTACAGCTTATAACGGAATCTGGACAGGAGTAATAGGGATACTAGTCATTTGAGTCCACCATTGGCAAACTGGGCTGGGTGTCAGGGCAGATAGGCCTCCCTGGGCAACGGCACATGAGAGAAGGTGGAATTCTTCTCTGAGGAGCAGGTGGAGCTTTGGGTGTTGAGAAAGCATAGACAGTATTGTTCCAGGGCCAAGGACAGGTCCGGGTACTCCTAGTTGTAGGTCAAGGCCACAGTATAATCCAGGTCTTCTACCTGCAGCTTGAAGATACCACATGCCAGCCACCCCTCATTATTGTGTATAACTCTCTGGTGCACTTATTGGCTTATCCATCAAATGACTCCTTCAGCAGCTTGAAAACCACATCCACAGGCACTCCGGGATATGGGAGGCTTCCAGAGTGAAGATTTTGCACAGGATCACCCCAAAAGACCAGAAGTCACTCTGGTCGATGTAGATCTGGTCAAACATGGCCTTAGGGACCATCCACTTCACAGGTAGTCCACTGTTGGTTGTCTTTTTATAGTAACTGATGTGGTGATATCTCTGGCAAGGCTGAAGTCTGAGATCTTCATCATGTTGTCCTTTGTCACCAGCACTTCCCTGGTGGCCAGGTCTTGGTGTATGCACTTCTTGGAGGCAAGTTACTCCATGCCTCAGGCTACCTGATAGGCACAGGATACCAGGTCCTTGGAGGAGAGTTGCTCTGCTGCATTGTGGCTGATGTTGTAACAGTACTCCAGGTCAGGGGGCCTCTGGGCCTGCAGGTACTCCTGCATGTTGTCTTTGGAGGCATATTCCATGAGAGTGTACAAAGGACCGTCCTGTGTGCAGGACCCAGCAGGTTGATGGTGTCCTTGTGCTGTCCAATCATCTTCATCATCTCCATTTCTGAGTTTAGGTTTGACAGGTCTTTCTCTGTTGCATCTGACTTCAACATCTTCACAGACACTTTAGTCAAATGGTTGGATTTGTCTTTGTCCAGTCCAATGGCCTCCTCCAACACCACCTGCCCAAAGTAGGCCTGTCTTAGGGGTCTGCCTAAACTGCCTACAACCAGCCTGCCTCAAGGCAGTTATGAACTCTAGATTATCCTCAAAAACATTAAACCACAAGCTAAAAATTCTCTTCACTAGGTCTCTGTCGCAGGTCTAATTTTCTTATCCTTCATCATTTATCTTTTTCTTAATTCTTATTTTCAGTATAGTTTATTTTCCTTCCAGGTGTTTCCCCTGGTATCTGTATGCTGTTTCATAGGGAAGAATTATCCTGTCATAAAATTATTTCTTGAGCATTCATTACATCTCTCAGTTAAAATGGGTTCTTTTATGGTATTGATTCATTTGGGTTTTCTCAAAATGGGAAGAATTTTCAAAATGGTGTTTTCCTCAAGGTTCAGAGTATGTCTTAGCCTCATCTTTACTCTTTTTGAAATTCACTTTTCAAATTCTTGTCCCTCTTTTTATCTTTTTAAATTTAAATGTTTTATTTTTACTATTTTTTTATTTGAGTATATTTGATATTCAGTGTTACATTGGTTTCAGGTTTTCAATATCTCCATACATTATTCTATGATCACTACAAATATAGCCACCATCTGTCACCATATAACACTATTATAATATCATTGAGTATATTCTCTACACTCTCCCATATCTCTTTCTACAATCTCTGATTTTTATGTTTTCTGTTATTCCAATTTTCGACCATCATTTTACTTGGTACTTTAATAAAATATGCCTGATTACACACTCTTTGCTGAAAACCATAGCATTTGATTTATAGTAGTCTTCTTCTTCTTCTTCTTTTTTAATTAACATATAATGTATTATTAGCCCCAGGGGTACAGGTCTGTGAATCGCCAGGTTTACACACTTCACAGCACTCACCACAGCACATACCCTCCTCAATGTTCATAACCCCACCACCCTCTCCCTACCCTCCCCACCCCCCTGGCAACTCTCAGTTTGTTTTGTGAGATTAACAGTCTCTTATGGTTTGTCTCCCTCCCGATCCCATCTTGTTTCATTTACTCTTTTCCTGTCCCCCATATTGCACCTACATTTCCTCATATCAGGGAGATCATATGATAGTGTCTTTCTCTGGTTGACTTATTTTGCTAAGCATAATACCCTCTAGTTCCATCCATGTCATCGCAAATGGCAAGATTTCATTTCTTTTGATGGCTGCATAGTATTCCATCATATATATATATATATATATATATATATTTATATATATATATATATATTTATTTATTTCATTTGTTGATGGACATCTAGGTTCTTTCCATAGTTTGGCTATTGTGGATATTGCTGCTATAAACATTTGGTGCACGTGCCCCTTTGGATCATATAGTAGTCTTCTTTACCTCTATCAGAACCCCAGGAAGCTTTATTTATTGATTTACTCACATAAACAGATGATCCAACACAACGTTTTTTGATGTTCAAATGTATTATAATGTCTTACCGCTTAACACTATGCTTACTGCTCTCTTCACTGTCTGACTAAATCCTCATCATCACTATGCCATTTAATCAGAAAGAACTTTTGACTCAGAGTTCTCTCCATATCGGGGAATGAAGACTCCACCCTTCTGTTTGTGCAGGTAAAATAAATGTTGATTTTGTCTGTCCTGCACATACTCCATCCTGTTCACCAGAATATTCACCATCCAAATATATACAAAATAAAAACCATACCTCACCACTTCTATTACCACCCAGCATGCTAAAAACACTATCATATGTTCCTGAATTATTGACTTGATTGATAACCCCACTTCCACACATACTGCACTCCTTTCTCCCTGCAAATTTATTTTGGTACAGCAACTTAACCTAAAAATCAAGTCAGATGATTTTATTCTGCTGTCGAAAGTCTTTTGGTATCTTCCCCTTTCATATTAAATAAAAACTGAAGGCGTTTCAATGTACTAGAAGGTCATGCATCAATACGTTCTTCCTCTCTCTACCAGTATGAACTCCTCATTGGCCTCCTTCTTTTTTCTCAAAAGTAACAGACCAACTGTTCACACAAAGTCTATATACTTACTTGCTCTGCCTAGAGCAATCTTTTCCTTTAATATGTGTATAACACCCTCCTTCACTTCCTGCGTCTTTGTGCAAAGAACATCTCATAAATGAGATATAACCACCCAACACAAAATAAAATTAATTTTCCTCCCAGCATTCTCCAATGGCTTTTACCTTTCTTGTATTTCTTTGTAACACTTATCACCATCAACCATCAATCATTATTCTATTACTGGTTTATTTTCTTATTGGAGACAGAGAGAGTGAGAATTGGGAGGGGGTGCAGAGGAAGAAGAAAACACCCCACTGCCTAGAAAGCCTGCTGGGGAGTTACATCCCAGGACCCTGAGATCATGACCCAAGCCAAACGCAGTCACTCAATGGACTGAGCCCCCGAGGTGCCCCTCTATTATTGGTTTATTTCACTATTATATTTTAAAGAATGTAAGCTCTTTGTGGTCAGGTATTTTATATGTTTTATTAATTGAAATATTCTCAGAAAGGTAGCTGGCAGATTGTAAGGGCTCACTAAACTGTATTTTGTTGTTATTATTGGGCTCCTTTATGGGCTTTACCTCTTATGCTAGAAGTCTATCCTTCAGATGTAAGCAATAAGAATAGAGCTCTGCTGCCTGTTCAAATGAGTAAAAAGCCTGTATTAAGTGGATATATTAAAAGCTAAATGAATGGCTTAATAGTTGTATATAGGGGGAAAGGGAACATATTTTCCACGGTTTAGAAGTGGAGTTCTTTTATAGAGTTCTTGTACAAGCTGACACTATGAACGATAATGGGCAGTTGTACATTCCAATTATACAAACACTTTGGTAATTTATATCCTTTTTTTGTAATTCATGACTGGATCATTTAATTCCTTAGGAGCATTATAGCATTTCAACTTTTCCTGTTCAATAAACTTATTGGGGTTGCTACCTTTTTTATTCAAATGGAGAAATAGTCATGATTTAATCTAAATAAAGTGTTATTGATTGTGTTGTTTTCTAGGCATGAGTCGCACATGCTAGTTTAAAAGTTTTGTTAAATTCCCAAGTCTGTCACCGATAAAAGCCTTTTGTAGATTAGTCACTTGATCAAAACAGAAAAGTTATGTAACAGTCAATTGTTATACTATCTTTGTTTCCATCTTGCATTGTAATAACACCCATCTTAACTCTATTTAAGACAAGTCATCGCCAGATGGCTTTCTGGCATTGATTGCATGATATGAAATCTAGTATAACTAAAAGTTTTTGGTTTTAGTAGCATATAAATCAATTTAGAAAAATATATGTATTTGAATATAAGGTAAAGTTTTAAATTATTTGGCAATAGTAAACTAAACTTTTTTTTGTAAATTTTTATTTTCTGAAATTTCATTGAGCTCTTTTGCAATAAGAAACAAGTTACAAAAAATTAAGGTTTATTTACCCCAATTCAAAGTTATTAGGAATATAATCATAGAGGGTGAAGTATTTAAAATATTGAACCCAAAACATTTTATTAGGTAAATTCGTGAATGCTGAGCATTCACTGTTAAAATATACTAATACTATTGATAGACTGGTAGAAGCCTAAAATCAAATATTTATTAAATATTTATATCCATATCTTTTCATGGCGTGGTAATTCATTTCTCTAGCATTAAATAATATTCCATTGTTTGCATGTACTACACTTTATTTGACCTTTCACCTATGGAAGGATATCTTGGTTGCTTCCAAGCTTTTGTCAGTAATGAATAAAACTACTATAGACATCTTTGTGGGTATAGATTTCATCTTTTTTGGATAAATACCAAGAACTGCTACTGCTGAATCATCTGGCAAGAATATGTTTAGTTTTGTAAGAAACTGCCAAGTAGTTTTCCGTTCTTTATTCTCAATAGACTTGGAAGAACATTCCTGTTGCTCCACATCCTCACCAACATTTCGTGTTCTGTTGGTAGTGTTCTGGATTCTGGGTATGTACTGGTGTCTCTTTTTTGTTTTAATTTGCATTTTCCTGATGACATATGATGTGAACCATCTTTTTATATGCTTATTTGCCATCTGTAATATATTCTTTTGTGAGGTATCTGCTAAGGTCTTTGGCTCATTTTTAATCAGGTTTTTCCCCCATTGTTGAGTTTTAAGTGGTCTTTGTGTATTTTTGATTAACAGTCCTTTGCCAGATGTGTATTTTGCAAATTTTTTCTCATAGTCTGTGCTTTGCCTTTTCATTCTCTTGGCATTGTGTTTCACAGAGTAGACATTTTTAAATTCAGTGCTTGTGCTTTTGTAGCTAAAGTTATTTCCAAAACCAAGGTCATTTAAATTTTCTTCTATATTACCTTCTACATGTTTCATGTTTAGGTTTATAATCCAATCTGAGTTAATTTTTGTGAAGAGTGTATGATATCTTCCTGGATTTATTTTATTTTATTATTTTATTGTATTTTTATTTTATATTTTTACATTTAGCTTCACCATTACACCAGAACCATATGTTTAAAAGATTGTATTTTGCTCTCTTGTATTGCTTTTGCTTTTATATTAAATATAAAATATAATTGATAATATATATTCTGTTCCTTTAATCTAGTCTTTCTGTGGTATTATAATATCTTTCTTACAATTACCATTATGGTAAACTTTTTTTAAAAGATTTTATTTATTTATTTGACAGAGAGAGAGATCACAAATAGGCAGAGAGACAGACAGAGAGAGAGATGAGGAGAAGCAGGCTCCCTGCTGAGCAGAGAGCCCTATGCTGGACAGGATCCCAGGACACTGGGATCATGACCTGAGCTGAAGATAGAGGCTTAACCCACTGAGCAACCCAGGCGCCCCATTGTTATGGTAAACTTTGAAGGCAGTCCTCAGTCTTTGTTCTCCTTCAACACTATGTTGACTATTGTGAGTCTTTGCCTCTCCATATAAACTTTAAAATAAGTTTGTTAATATTAAAAAAAAGAACTTACTGGAATGCATACATGGCAATTCACATTGTTTTTATTAAATGGATTATAAATTTCTTTTTGGAAAAAAAGTATCTAGCTATAATCCCAAACACTCAAAATCGAGTTGCTGTACTGCCCCAAATCATACAGGTATGTCATTCCTCTTTTTCTTATATTTTACATAGGTAAAAATACACTAACACATACCAAAGTAATTGACTCATAGGGGGTTTGGTTCCTAAAGGATGCTGGTTCTAGGGATTATGTTTATGGGTGGGCTCTCTCTCTGTTGCTGAGGTGTCAGAGGGACTTCTGAGGTAGCACTTGCCATGCTCTGCTGACATTGCCATGACAAGGTGATCTTGGGGGCCAGGGAGATGTTCTGAGAACATGGTGTTGTGTGCAGTCTCCTGGACCCTCTCATTTTCCTTCGTTTGCTCAAGAGCCAGTGACATCAGAGCACAAGACCAGGGGCCTGTGTTGCCTTCTCCCATCCCCAGCACCAGGCAGGCCCTCAAGAATCATGTAGGTTGGCTGTGGGAATGACCTATTTGACTGCCAAGTGCGTTTTGGCATCTCAGGGGGAGCAGTGGAAGAGCATCTCAGGATTTTGAGGTGCCATGATGGAATGCCTGGAAGAAAAGGCAGACTCTCTTTCGAAGGCTTTCAGTGAAGACCTCTTTCTGTGTGGGGCCCATGGTATAACTTCCCTCTCTTGTGGTCCTTGGTCATAGAGAAATGGGCTTTCCCAGCAGGTTGAGTTGCTTAGAGACTTTGTGCTGTGTAGGGAAGGACAACTTGGGGAGGTTTGAGAGGGGCTGCTTCATGACAGGGGCCTGCTTTTATGCACAAAGCATGGTCCCCTTAGAGCAGGTTCGCTGAGGCCCCAGAGTTCCCCAAAGTGTGACTAGGCCTGAGCTGCAAGAGTTCACACACCTGAGTGGCAGGTAGCATCTTGGTGGAGAAGCACCAAACTGAGGTCCAGAGCACGTGTCCTCATTGATTAAGAACTGACTACAGAGCTAGAGAAACTTACTGTCAAGAAGTCTGAGGGGGATACAGTTACAGTAAAGAGCAGCAAAATACTTACTGAAGATTTTGAAAGGGAGCTTTGGGGTGCGTGGATGGCTCAGTTGGTTAAATGTCTGCCAGAGATCAAACCCTGTGGTGGGGGGTGGGGAGTCCCTGCTAAGTGGGGAGTCTGCTTCTCCCTCTCCTTTTCCCTCTGCCACTCTTCCTGTCTGTGCTCACTTTCTCTCTGTCTCTCTGTGTCAAATAAATTTTATAAATCTTTTAAAACATAAAAATACAAGAAAGATTTGAAACTTAAATTCACTAGTTGTAACATGTAATAGGAACCCTGTAAACAGTAATAATCACTGCTGAGAACAAAATTGATTTTTTTAAAGATTTTATTTATTTGGCAGAGAGAGATCCCAAGTAGGCAGAAAGGCAAGCAGAGAGGAGGAAGCAGGCTCCCCACTGAGCAGTGAGCCCAATGCAGAACTCGATCCCAGGACCCTGAGATCATGACCTGAGCTGAAGGCAGTGGCTTAACCCACTGAGCCACCCAGGTGCCCCACAAAATTGATTTTCCAAAGGAATATCCCAGAACACTGAGGAAAATTTCAAAGAGATGGAAATGAGAAATGAAAAAGTAAGATCTGAGGTCAGGTCCAAATCTACCTTGCAAGTACCCTGAGGACAAAAGGAGAATATAACAGAAGTTATAACTGAACTAATGCAGCATTTACTTGAGCTGAAAAACAGTCATGCCTTCAGTTCATAAAGCCTTCAAGTCCCAGGGAGAATTAGCAGAACAGACTCAAATCAAAACAGACATAAACCTATTTGACTTTCAGGGACTAAGAAAAAATTGTCAGAGTTCCAAACAGAAACCACCAGTTCCTTCTAGAAAACGAGACAGAGTATCATTGAATATTGACTTTAAGCTCTATCCCTCAGAGCTGAAAGAACTCTCTTTCTTAGAACTCTTGCTTCCTATCACATATGTAAGCAGATGTCAGATTGATTAACCTTGTGAATTGGTTTAAGTTCTAACTCTACAAACAAAATGATAAAGAATTTGGAGACAATCTAGGGGCATGTAAAAATTTGGGAAGTGGTAGACTACCTTAGGTAGAAATAAGACCCACAGACCATAGAAGAAATGAAATGCCACTTTATTTTAAAAATTTGAAAAAGATTTGTATATCAAAAAAGAGTAAAGCTGCATGTGGGCAACAGGCTGTGAAAAGCATCTGTAACATCAGCTGTTCAAGGAGTTCATGTCTCTGACGTGCCTACAAATTGAGAAGAAGACAAACAGTCCGATTAAAAAACAGACCAAATGAGAGGAAGGAGAAGTTCATGGAAAAGGAAACAGAAATGACCCTGGATTTCATAGTGAGCCAGGGAACACCATTAGTTCTGGACCATGTTGAGACACCTTTATTCACTCACCCTGTAGACAAAAACTAAAAATCATCAGGTAGACAAAAATTTGCCTGAAATCATATATAAGAAACTCAGCCCCACTCTTTAATAAATTTTACAGTCTATCTTGTGTGATTGTTAAGTCAATTCAAAACAATCTGTTTAGAGACTCTGTTCCCTACTTGGTTACAAATTTTCAGGGAACCATCACTGTATTCATTGAGAATAAGTTCCTCATTCTTGAAAAATACATTTGAGTGATGAAAAATAGCAAGAATAGCGGAATAACCACAAACTCAAGGTTCTAGTTTCCCCCCGCCCTTAGTTGGAAAGGAAACTTATCACACATGTGAGTCATCTACTTTTATTATCTGGCTTTCTTAGTTTCCGTAAAGTCTGACGTCCTGAATCAGTTTGGATGGTTGTCTCATCCTAACTCAAACTGCATTAAAGATTAAAAAAAATAAAAACAAAAAAAAAAAAAATAAAAACAAAAACAAAACAACAACAACAAAAAACCCTTCAATCTCATGAAGAAGCAGCTCATGGCAGGGCTTGCAGAGAATGTGTTTTATTCACACTGTCTCCATGATTTTCTCCATTTTTCCCTACTCTGCCCTTTCCCTCTGGCCAGTTTGTCTTCCACCCCCTGCTGACTGTGTGATGGCTGCCCGCAGTGGGGGCACTGCTTTCCTTGTTCACATTCAGAGACAACCCAGATATTTCTGTAAAGCCCTTCCCGTTTGTGTGTGTGGGACATCCTAGGTTACTGTCTCTCGTAGAACAGTAACAAGGCACTGACTGTCGTGCAGCTGGTTGTGTGAATGGCCCAGGAGGAACATGACTGGCTTCCATGACAGAACCCTTCCCTGTAGTGTGGATGGGGCCAGCTTCCTGTGAGTCACCTGGGCTGCAGTGGAGGAGGCACACAGTGCACTGGGGTTCAGGAAGGGGGAGGGAGGAAGGATGCTGGCAGTCAACTCTCCAGACCCAGTACTACCACACCCTGAAGATAGTCCTACCTAGAAATGGTCCCTGCCATTGTACAGACTCAATATGTCTCAGTGAGTTCTAATAGTTTTTTAGTGCCACTGTAGCAAATGACAAATTCTCAGTGGCTTGAAACAACACAAATTGATTATCTTGCAGTTCTGGAGGTCAGAAGTTCAAAAATCAGTCTCAGTGTGGTAAAATCAGGGTGTTAGCAGCCTGTGTTCCTTCTGTAGGCTCTAGAGGAGAATCCACTTTCTTGCCTTGTCCTGCTTCTAAAGCTACCTGCATTCCCTGACTTGTGGCCCTTCATTGCACCACCTTTTATCCCTCTGTTTCCAACTTCACATTGCCTTCTGATTCTGATCCTCCTGTCTCCTTATGGATTCTCATGATTACATTGGGACCACCGAGGTAATCCAGGATAAACTCTCCCCCCTCACACCTTAATTTAATCATGCTTGCTAAATCCCATTTGCCAGGTAAGGTGAAGTACTCAGAGCTTCTTGGGCTCAGGATATGGTCATCTTTGGGGCAGTCGCTATTCAGCTGATCAGTTGCCTCCTGTACTCCCTTTTATGCCTCACCCCTCATCTCACCTGTGTCTGCATTGCAAATGAGAAATGCAGCAATTTAAACCATTGAATATTAGATTTTGGAGATAGTTGCGGGAATAAAAGCACATATAATTTTATTTGTGTCCTAAAAGTTTTTGTTTGGAATTTTAAATTTTATCTAATTGTCCCTAGGTAAATTAAATATGATTCAATCAGTTGATCTGAAAAATCTTTTCAAAGAGTATACCGCTGTTGTAAAGGCCCTTCAAAACAGTATTTTGAGTGCTGTTTCCAAATGAAGTTTACACTTTCACCCTTATCACTGTATTAAAGGTCATGTTGGAGGGTTTTGTGTGTGTGTGTGTGTGCTTTTTTCCAAAGTGAACTTGCTTCTCTGTCTAAAACTAATACCTCTAACAGTATTTTTCACCAGGGAGGAGAGGAATTAGTGTACCTTCTAGACTAAGTTTTCTTTCCACGTGAAGAGTCTGTTAGGACTAATATTCATGGGAGAAGGAAAACACAGTAGCTCTTACACCCCATATACTATGTTGACAACAGCAGTATAAGCCTGACCAAAGCTGTACATCTTGGTGCATCATTTCAGCTGAAACGTGTTCAGTGAAGTGTGATTTATTCCTTAGTAATTCATTTTTGTGTGAGATAAAAGTACATCAACAGGAATTAGGGAAAGCAGAGTGGTAATTTTAAAATTTCATCAGTGACTGTTTTTTTACCAGTTCTATAAGCACATTAATTGATCTTAAAACCCATAAAAGTTCATTTGGGAATAAAAAAGAACGTTTGAGGTGGTATTGATTTTTTTAATGATATTTGTATTTATGTGTATGATTACGCTTAGTTACACTTTGATTGAGTCCAAATGTGCCCTTAACAATAATCCATGGGCTCTGGGTTTCCTGAAATTGTATGTCATGGGGTGAACAGTTAGAAAAAGTGAATCCCACAAATTGACAACCCTATGGGGTTTATATATTACACAAACACATTTGTTTGTTGACTGCCACTCCAGTACATTCTGTGTCCTAGAGCTCTACCCACGTGGTGCAGGCTGCCCCCATCTGTGCTGGAGAATCATGACGGGGCATTCAGTGGCCTTAGGCATCCCCACAGAGCTGCAGTTGCATCCTCTCATTTCCCACCTAGTTTGTGGGCATCCATCCCCCTTTAGCTTGACCCTGACAGTGGACAGGTCTCAGTATGAGCTGTCTGTGGGAAGAAACAAGATGTAGGGGGGCAGGGTAGTTGTTGATGGGAAGTTTTAAGTGTCAGGTTGTATCTTGCAATTTTCCGAACCCTGGAAGTGCAGGCCTGGGCCAACCTGGTATGTCTGTTTCACCGACCAAATCTTCCTCATGTGCCCAAGAAGTGAAACCATATTTGCATTTGCCACCAGAATCAACTAATACTAAATAATCTTTGAGAATTCCAGCTTGATTATAGTGAGTGGAAAATAGACCTCTCTCTGGTTAATTCTTACATATGATTTTACTGTTCATCTTCATAAAAGGGATAAGAAATGAGGAAAAGTGGATTATCAGTTTGTTTTCTCTCTCATCACTCACTGCAGTTATAATTTTCAAAATACTAAGATGTTTTTCGAAAGTAGGTTTTTTTTTTTTTTTTTTTTTGTGGAGGGAGTAGGGACTAAGACTAAGGAAAGCATTGTTCTATCAAGAGAAGTCGTTTTCAATTTATGGTATGATGGGAAATCCATCTCGTATGTCCTATTTGGATAACAGAGCTCACTTTTAATTTTTTTAAACTTCCTTTGATTTTTTAATTGAAGTATAGCTGACCCACAATGTTGCATTAGTTTCAGATATAAAACAACAAGATTTGACAAGTCTGTATGTTATGCTGCGCTCGCCGTACTGTACTACCAAACATATTCCCTATGCTGTGCCTTTCTTCCTGCAACTTATTAATTTTGTAACTGGAAGCCTGTTATCTCCCACTGTATTTCACGCATTTTGCCTGTCCACCCGCTGCCTCCTCTTTGGAAACGATCAATTTGTTCTCTGTAGTTATGGGTCTCTTTCTGTTTTTCTGTGTGTTCAGAGAACTTTTTAAGATAACTTGGTGCCTTTAAACATATTCCTTGATTTACATTATTTTGGATACGTATTTGCCATGTTACCCAATTAGTTATGTAATGACTTCAAAATTTGGGGGCTTAAAACAACCCTTTTGTCATATTACATATGTTTGGGGGGTCAGAAATTAGGGCAGGATCTCATGGGGCAATTTTTATGCTTAATACGGCATTAACTGAGGTCAGTGGGTGGTGGCCTTCAGCAGGTGGCTGCTTGGTCTAGAGGATTTAGGATGACTTCATGCACATGCCTGTCACTTTGATGGGTACAGTTGGGAGATGAGGCTCAGATGGCCCTCCACTTCCGTGCAGTCTTTGTAACAAGGTTGTTGGACTTCTTTCCTGTCCACTCAGAGCTCCAATAGCAAATGTTCCAAGAGAGGGGTTCCTTTTGGACTTGGGCCTGAAACTGACATGTTTCTTTCACTGTTTAACAGTCACATAGCCCATGTGAATCAAAGGGAATAGGGAGTCATAGGATTTGTGATCATGTTTTAACGTGCTACATATGTTCATATGTGCATTTTTTCCCGTTTCTCTGACCTGTGGGAAAATGGAAGTTATCGATCAAAGAGTCACAGGTTATCAAGCTGTACGAGAGACTTCAGACTTAATCCAACCTCCATACTTTATAGATTAAAGAATATATATGTAGGTGCACATGTACATCTCCATATCAGTTATTATATATACACTTGTATATCACTAAAAATGGTATCTGTGGATCAGCCAATTCTTCTATTTTCATAGGAATGAAAAGGACTCGTCATTCCCCGGCAAATCTGAAGAAAGAAGCCAGAGCAAGAGTAAGGGAGAAAGAGAGTGAGAGGAGCATCTGATGGGATAGGATTTCTTACAAAAGGACTCCTGAAATGACCAGAGAAAACAGACCAACAGAAAAGGGCAGACTTTGACCAAGCGGTGCTCAATGACGTGAATATCCACATGGAACAGAAGAGGTTTTAACGCTATTCCCTACTGATGTAGCCTACATACTAAAGAGGACATCAGAAGTTTTCTGGAAGATACAATAGAAAACCATTTTGAGGACCTGGGGGCGGTGGCAGAGATGAGTGAAACAGAACACCAAAAACAGGAAGCCCAAGAAAGCTTGGGTGCCGCTTCCAGTCGGCGACGAGAGAAGAATTAGGCATGAACCAGTCAGCTGCAAAAGACTGGCAGCAGGGGACAACAGTCCGAAAGGATGGCTGCCAGGAGCAACTCCAGTGCCTCACTTTTATTGGATAGAAAACAATAGCCAATAGAAGGATTGAGGAAGGTCAAATGTTAATCCCATCTTGCTGACAAGCAATAAGGAGGATAAAGTTTATAGTTAAACAAGCACATTGAAAGAACTCTTCTAACTAACAAAGGCACTTCTGGGAAGAGAAAGGCTCCATGGCGGATAAGGGAGGCAGGCGGATTTCATTCCACCCTGAGCTAACCTGGCATTCCCAGGTGCTCCGCTTTCCTGAAGCAGGCGGCATTCCGCCCTGGGCCGGCCAGGCTTCCAGCCAGCGCAGCTTCTGTGAGGGGGCTGCATTCTGCCATGAGCAAGCGAGGTATCCCCCGCTGCCCAGCTTCTGTGAAGGGGCGGTGTTCCGCCCTGAGGATCTGGCCATGCCATCCTGGGGGGAGATGCCCCAAGCAGGATCAGGCTGATGAGGGGTTAGATGTCTGGTGGGCAAGTCATGTTCACACCCCAGGTTGAGGCTGGTTAAGTGGGATCGGGTGTAGGGTCTAGACCCTTCTGCCAAGGGTTTATCCTGAGAACGTGAAGAGATGGGTCCGTGACCCAGAAGCCGGGCTAACCCTAACAGTAACCACTAACCCTGACCCTGACACTGACTGTGAGCCTGTCACAAACCCTAACCCAAGCCCTGACCATGACCCTGACCCTGTCCCTGACTGTGATCCTGACCTGAACCCTAAACCTAAACCTAAGGCTGACACTGACCCTGATGTGGACCGTGAACCTAAACCTAACTCTGACATTACTGTAACCATGACTCAAACCTAACCAGGACCCTGACCCTGACCCTAATCCTAACCCTGACGCTGACCTAAACCGGTCCCTAACCCTAACCCTGACCGTGACTGTGTGCTTGACCCTAACCCTAAACCTAATGGTAACTCTAACCATGACCCTAATAAGGACCCGGAACCTACACCTCATGCTGACCCTGACCCTAACACAAAACACTACCCTAAACCAAACCCTAACCCTGACCTTACGCTGTCTAACCCTAACCCTAACCATAACCGTACTTCTAACTCTAACCCTAACCCCAATCCCAAACCCTACCGCCAAAACCTAACTGTGACACTGAACCGAACATTGACCCTATACCAAAGCCTGACCCTCAACCTGACCCTGGCCCTGACCTGTACCTGACCCTGACTCTGAACCTAATCCTAACCTTGACACTAACCCTGACCACTACATAGCTCTATCCCTGACCCGAATGTGGACTTTAAACCCTGAACCTGAACCTAAAAGGACACTGGTGCTAAACTTCACCCTGACCCTGACCCAGAACATGATGATAACCTAACCCTGACCTTTACAGTGACCCCGACAATCAACTGAACACTAAACTTGACCCTGACTGTGAGACTGAACCTAACTCTGACCCTAATGTAACCATGACCCTGACACTAACATGGGCCCTCCCCCGAATCCTATCTCTGAACCTAACCCTAACACTAATCCCTAACCCTACCACGGACCCTGACACTACGAGGTCTAACCCTAAAACTCAACCTAACGCTAAACGTAGAACTAACCCTAAACATTAACAATAACCCTGACCCTATACCTGACTAAGATCATAACCCTAACCCTGAACTTTGCCTATAGCAGACCCTGACACTAAACCTGACACTGGCCCTGACCCTAATCCTAACCATGACCCTAACAATGACCACTACATAACCCTGTCCCTGACCCGAATGTGGACTTTAAATCAATACCTGATCCTGACCGTAAACCTGACACTGGGCCTAGACTTCACCCTGACCCTGAACCAGGCAAAGACCATACACTTAACCCTGACCCTAACAATAATCCTGACACTGAATGGGAGCCTGACCCTAACTCTAACCCTAAACGTAACCCTGACCCTGACACTAACACGGGCCCTGACCAGAAACCTAACGCTGAACCTAACCCTAAAACTAACCCCTAAAATTATCCCTGACACTGACCCTAACCCGGTCTAACCCTCACCCTCAACCTACCTCTAACCCTAACCCTAACCCCACTTTAACAATAAACCTGACCCTCTCCCTGACCCTGATCATAACCCTAACTCTGAACTTTGCCTATGTCACACCTTGACTTTAAACCTGACCCTGGCCTTGACCTTAACACTGACCCTAACCCTGACTGTAAACCTAACTCTTACCCAATCCGTGATTTTGAACAGAATCGTAACCGTAAAGATAATCCTGATCCTGAACCTACTCATGAAACAGAACCTAAACATAAAGCTGACCTTACCATAACCATGAACCTAACCCTGACCCTGAACCTAACCCTGACACTAAACCTGCCCCAAACATAACCCTGACCCTGACATGAACCTTGCCCCCATGCCAAATCTTGAACCTGACCCTAAGTCTGACCATGTCCCTGCCTGGACCTAAACCTAACTGTCAGCCTAACACTGAACTTGACCCTGACACTGAGTGTAATGCTAACCGTGACCCTACTGTGACCCAGACCCTAAACCTAACCATGAACCTAACCCTAACCCTGACCCCTACCCTAAGCCTTATGCTAACCCTGACCCCAAAGACTTCTAACCCTAACCCTGACCCTACGTCTTTTTTAGCCCTAAACCTAACACTAAGCTGGTCTAAACCCAGCTCTGTTCCCTCCTGCGGGGACAACAGCTGCACCCAGGCCTCCCAGGGTCTGGGGTCACTGGATGGGCACTGCATTGAGTGGAGTGTGAGCCTTGAGCAGCTTGGGGACCGGAGGCTCAGGGAGCTCTGGTGGAACAGGAAGTTCGGTAAGGAGCCCCAGGCAGTGGTGACCTCACTTCCCTGAAGACAGAGCCCAACGCAATTGGAACCCACATATCACGGCACCCCATAACAAAGAAAACCCCCTGTGCAGATAACTTCTAAGCATATCCTAAAGGAAGCGACATGTTCTTCTATTGTACTGAAGCCCAGAGGATACAGGGAGAAGTGACCTCGCCCGCCAGACACGTCCCCTCCCTGGCAGGTCATATAAGGTTTCCGCAACGCCGCAGGCCCTTTGGCTAATAAAATCAAAAGGTGACACTAGTGGGCTCAGAGTCAGAGAGTCCCACACCTTCTGATCTATGGGTGTAACCCTAGGTCTCCTCCATGTCTGTGTGTGTGTGTGTGTGTGTGTGTGTGTGCCTCTGGGTGTCTGTGTGTCTGTGTGTAAAGAGGACCTGGCCATGCCATCATGGGTGGAGATGCCCCAAGCAGGATCAGGCTGATGAGGGGTTAGATGTCTGGTGGGTAAGTCATGTTCACACCCCAGTTTAAGGCTGCTTAAGTGGGATAGGTTGTAGGGTCTACACCCTTCTGCCCAGGGTTTATCCTGAGACTCTAAATGGATGGGTCCATGACCCAGGAGCGGGGCTAACCCTAACAGTAACCACTAGCCCTGACCCTGACACTGACTGTCAGCCTGCCCCAAACCCTAACCCAAGCACTGACCCTGACTCTGACCCTGACCCTGACTGTGATACTTACCTGAACCCAAAACAAAACCTAAGCCTGGCAAGGACCCTGATGTGGACCCTGAACCTAAACCTAACTCTGATAATACCATAAATATGACTAATACGTAACCATGACCCAGACCCTGACCCTAATCCTAACCCTGACGCTGATCTAACCCTGACTCTAACACTAACCCTGACACTGAATGTGAGCCTGAACCTAACTCTAAACCTAAACTTAACCCTGAACCTGACACAAACACAGGCCCTGACCCGAAAACTAACGCTGAACCTAACCCTTAAAACTAACCCCTAACATTATCTCTGACACTGACCCTAACCCGGTCTAACCCTAACCGTCAACCTACCTCTAACTCTAACCCTAACCCCACTTTAACAATTATCCTGACCCTCTCCCTTAACCTGATCATAACCCTAACTCTGAACGTTGCCTACGTCAGAACTTAACCTTAAAACTGACCCTGGCCTTGACCTTAACACTGACCCTAACCCTGACTGTAAACCTAAATCTGACCCAATCCAAGATCCTGAACAGATTAGTAACCCTAAAACTAACCCTCATCCTGAACCTACTCATAAAACAGAAGCTAAACATAAAGCTGACCTTACCATAATCATGAACCTAACCCTGACCCTGACCCTAACCCTGACACTAAACTGGTCCCAAACCTAACCCTGACCTGACATGACCTTCCCCCCAAACCAAAACTTGAACCTGACCCTAAAACTGACCATGACCCTGAACTTGACCCTAAACCTAGCCATCAGACTAACACTGACCCTGAGCCTGACTCTGACCGGAACGCTAACCCTGAATCTACTGTGATCCTGACCCTAAACCTAACCATAAACCTAACCCTAACCCTGACCCCTACCCTAAACCTTACACTGACCCTGACCCCAAAGACGTCTAACCCTAACCCTGACCCTAAGTCATTCTTAAACCTAACCCTAACACTAACCTGGTCTAAACCCAGGTATGTTCCCCCCAGCGGGGAAAACAGGGCACCCAGGCCTCCCAGGGCCTGGGGGGAGGCTGTATGGGGGTCACTGGATGGGCACTACATTGAGTGGAGTGTGAGCCTTAAGCAGCTGGGGACCGGCGGCTCAGGGAGCTCTGGTGGAGCAGTAAGTTCGGTAAGGAGCCCCCAGGCAGTGGTGACCACACTTCCTTGACGACAGAGCCCAACGGAATTGGAACCCACGTATCCAGGCACCCCAATACAGAGAAAACCGCCCTGCCCAGCTCATTTCTAGGCACATCCTAAAGGAAGCGACATGTTCTTCTGCTGTACTTAAGCTGAGAGGAAGCAGGGAGAAGAAAGCTAGCCCGTCAGACACGTCCCCTCCCTGGCAGGTCATATCAGGTTTCCCCAAAGCCTCAGTCCCTTTGGCTAATAAAATCAAAAGGTCACACCAGGGGGCTCAGAGTCAGAGAGGCCCACACCTTATGAACTACCAGTGTAGCCCTAGGTCTCCTCCGCATATCTCTTTGTGTGTGTGTGTGTGTGTGTGGGTGTGTGTGTGTGTGCCTCTGGGTCTCTGTGTGTCTCTGTGTAAAGAGGACTTGGCCATGCCATCATGGGTGCAGATGCCCCAAGCAGGATCAGGCTGATGAGGGGTTAGATGTCTGGTGGGCAAGTCATGTTCACACCCCAGTTTAAGGCTGGTTAAATGGGATCAGGTGTAGGGTCTTCACCCTTCTGCCTAGGGTTTATCCTCAGACCCTGAAGGGATGGGTCCATGACCCAGAAGAGGGGCTAACCCTAACAGTAACCACTAACCCTGATCCTGACACTGACTGTGAGCATGCCCCAAACCCAAACCCAGCCCTGACCCTGACCCTGACCCTGACCCTGGCTGTGATGCTGACCTGAACCCTAAAACTAAACCTAAGCCTGACACTGACCCTAATGTGGACCCTGAACCGAAACCAAACTCTGACATTACCGTAACCATGACTCAAACCTAACCAGGACCCTGACCCTGACCCTAATCCTAAACCTGATGCTGACCTAACCCGGACACTAACCCTACCCCTGACCGTGACAGTGTGCTTGACCCTAACCCTAAACCTAATGGTAACTCTAACCATGACCCTAATAAGGACCCTGAACCTACACATCATGCTGACCCTGAACTTAACACTAACCCCTAACCTAAACCAAACCCTAACCCTGAGCTTACTCTGTCTATACCTAACCCTAACCATAACCCTATTTCTAAGTCTAAACGTAACCCCAATCCCAAACCCTACCGCCAAAACCTAACTGTGACACTGAACCGAACATTGACCCTATACCAAAGCCTGACCCTCAACCTGACCCTGGCCCTGACCTTTACCTGACCCTGACCCTGACTCTGACCCTAATCCTAACCTTGACACTAACCCTGACCACTACATAACCCTGTCCCTGACCCGAATGTGGACTTTAAACCAATACCTGAACCTGACCCTAAACCGGACACTGGCGCTAAACTTCACCCTGACCTTGACCCAGACCATGACGATACCCTAACCCTGACCATTACAGTGACCCCGACAATCAATTGAACACTAAACCGGACCCTGACTGTGAGACTGAACCCTACTCAAACCCTAAATGTAACCCTGACCCAGACACTAACATTGGCCCACCCCCGAATCCTATCACTGAACCTAACCCTAACACTAACCCCTAGCCCTACCACGGACCCTGACCCTAACAAGATCTAACCCTAACCATCAACCTAACGCTAAACGTAAAACTAACCCTAAACTTTAACAATAACCCTGACCCTATACCTGACTAAGATCATAACCCTAACCCTGATCTTTGCCTATACCAGACAGTGATCCTAATCCGGGCCCTGAGCTTTGCCTATACCAGACCGAGACCCTAAACCTGACCCTGGCCCTGACCCTAAACCTAACCATGACCCTAACAATGACCACTATAAAAGCCTGTCCCTTACACGAATCTGGACTTTAAACCAATACCTGATCTTGACCGTAAACCTGACACTGGCCCTAGAATTCACCCTGTCCCTGACCCGAATGTGGACTTTAAACCAATACCTGAACCTGACCCTAAACCGGACCCTGGCGCTAACTTCACCCTGACCCTGACCCAGACCATGACCCTAAACCTAACCCTGACCCTAACAGTGACCCCGACCCTGACCTGAACACTAAACCTGTCCCTGACTGTGAGCCTGACCCTAACTCTAACCCTAAATGTAACCCAGACCCTGACACTAACACGGGCTGTACCCCGCATCCTATCGCTGAACCTAACCCTAACACTAACCCCTAAACCTACCACGGATCCTGACACTAACAGGTCTAACCCTAACAGTCAACGTAACGCTAACCCTAACACTAACTCTAAACTTTAACAATAACCCTGACACTATACCTGACTATGATCATAACCCTACCCCTGAACGTTGCCTATACCAGACCGTGATCCTAAACCTGACCCTGGCCCTGACCCTAAACCTAACCATGACCCTAACAATGACCACTATATAACCCTAACCCTGACCCGAATGTGGACTTTAAACCAATACCTGATCTTGACCGTAAACCTGACAATGGCCCTAGACTTCACCCTGACCCTGACCCAGGCAGAGAACATAAACCTGAGCCTGACCCTAACAGTGACGCTGACCCTGACCATAACACTAACCCTGACACTGAATGGGAGCCTCACCCTAACTCTAACCCTAAACGTAACCCTGACCCTGACACTAACACGGGCACTGACCCGAAACCTAACGCTGAACCGAACCCTAACACTAACCCCTAACATTATCCCTGTCACTGACCCTAACCCGGTATAACCCTAACCCTCAACCTACCTCTAACCCTAACCCTAACCCTACTTTAACAATAAACCTGACCCTCTCCCTGACCCTAATCATAACCCTAACTCTGAACATTGCCTAGGTCAGACCTTAACCTTAAACCGGACCCTGGCCTTGACCTTAACACTGACCCTAACACTGACTCTGAACCTAAATCAGACCCAATCCGTGAGCCTGAAAAGAATCGGAACCCTAAAGCTAACCCTGATCCTGAACCTACTCATAAAACAGAACCTACAAAAGCTGAACTTACCATAATCATGAACCGAACCCTGACCCTGACCCTAACCCTGACACTAAAACTGTCCCAAACCTAACCCTTACCCTGACATGAACCTTGCCCCAAAACAAAACTTGAACCTGACCCTGAATCGGACCATGACCCTAAACCTGACCCTAAACCTAACCGTCACCCTAACACTGACCCTGACCCTGACTCTGACCGTAACGCTAACCCTGACCTTACTGTGAGCCTGACCCTAAACATAACCATGAAACTAACCCTAACCCTGACCCCTACCCTAAGCCATCCGCTAACCCTGACACCAGCGAGGTGTAACCCTAACCCTGACCCTAAGTATTTCTTAACCCTAACCTAACCCTAACCCTGACCCTAACCCTGACCCTAAGTATTTCTTAACCCTAACCCTAACACTAACGTAGCCTAATCCCAGCTCTGTTCCCTCCAGCGGGGATAACAGCTGCACCCAGGCCTCCTAGGGGCAGGTGGGAGGCTGTATGGGTGTCATTGCAGGGGCACTGCATTGAGTGGATTGTGAGCCCTGAGCAGCTTGGGGACCGGCGGCTCAGGGAGCTCTGGTGCAGCAGGAAGTTTGGTAAGGAGCCCCCAGGCAGTGGTGACCTCACTTCCCACATGACAGATACCAACGGAATTGGAACCCACGTATCCAGGCACCCCAATACAGAGAAAACCACCCTTGCCCAGCTCATTTCTAGGCACATCCTAAAGGAAGCAACATGTTCTTCTGCTGTACTGAAGCCAAGAGGAAGCAGGGAGAAGAGAGCTGGCCTGTCAGACAAGTCCCCTGCCTCGCAGGTCATATCAGGGTTCCCCAAAGCCTCAGGCCCTTTGGATAATAAAATCAAAAGGTCACACCAGGGGGCTCAGAGTCAGAGAGGCCCACACCTTATGAACAACCAGTGTAGCCCTAGGTCTCCTCCGCATATCTCTTTGTGTGTGTGTGTGTGTGTGTGTGTGGGTGAGTGTGTGTGTGTGTGTGTGGCTCTGGGTGTCTGTGTGTCTGTGTGTAAAGAGGACCTGGCCATGCCATCATGGGTGGAGATGCCCCAAGAAGGATCAGGCTGATGAGGGGTTACATATCTGGTGGGCAAGTCATGTTCACACCCCCAGTTTAAGGCTGGTTAAATGGGATCAGGTGTAGGGTCTACACGCTTCTGCCCAGGGTTTATCCTCAGACCCTGAAGTGATGGGTCCAGGACCCAGAAGAGGGGCTAACCCTAACAGTATCCAGTAACCCTGATCCTGACACTGACTGTGAGCCTGCCCCAAACCCAAACCCAGCCCTGACCCTGACCCTGACCCTGGCTGTGATGTGACCTGAACCCTAAACCTAAACCTAAGCCTGACACTGACCCTGATGTGGACCCTGAACCTAAACCAAACTGACATTACCGTAACCATGACTCAAACCTAACCAGGACCCTGACCCTGACCCTAATCCTAAACCTGATGCTGACCTAAACCGGACACTAACCCTACCCCTGACCGTGACAGTGTGCTTGACCCTAACCCTAAACCTAATGGTAACTCTAACCATGACCCTAATAAGGACCCTGAACCTACACATCATGCTGACCCTGAACTTAACACTAACCCCTAACCTAAACAAAACCCTAACCTGACCTCCTCTGTCTATCCCTAACGTAAGCATAACCCTACTTCTAACTCTAACCCTAACGCCAATCCCAAACCCTACCGCCAAAACCTAACTGTGACACTGAACCGAATATTGACCCTATACCAAAGCCTGACCCTCAACCTGACCCTGGCCCTGACCTTTACCTGACCCTGACCCTGACTCTGACCCTAATCCTAACCTTGACACTAACCCTGACCACTACATAACCCTGTCCCTGACCCGAATGTGGACTTTAAACCAATACCTGAACCTGACCCTAAACCGGACACTGGCGCTAAACTTCACCCTGACCCTGACCCAGACCATGACGATACCCTAACCCTGACCCTTACAGTGACCCCGACAATCAATTGAACACTAAACCTGACCCTGACTGTGAGACTGAACCCTACTCAAACCCTAAATGTAAACCTGACCCAGACACTAACCTTGGCCCACCCCCGAATCCTATCTCTGAACCTAACCCTAGTACTAACCCCTAGCCCTACCACGGACCCTGACCCTAACAAGTCCTAACCCTAACCGTCAAACTAACACTAAACGTAAAACTAACCCTAAACTTTAACAATAACCCTGACCCTATACCTGACTAAGATCATAACCCTAACCCTGATCTTTGCTATACCAGACACTGATCCTAATCCGGGCCCTGAACTTTGCCTATACCAGACCGAGACCCTAAACCTGACCCTGGCCTTGACCCTTAACCTAACCATGACCCTAACAATGACCACTATAAAAGCCTGTCCCTTACCCGAATCTGGACTTTAAACCAATACCTGATCTTGAACGTAAACCTGACAATGGCCCTAGACTTCACCCTGACCCTGACCCAGATAAAGTCCATAAACCTAACCCTGACCCTAACAGTGACCCGGACCCTGACCCTAACACTAAACCTGACACTGAATGGGAGCCTGACCCTAACTCTAACCCTAAACGTAACCCTGACCCTGACACTAACACGGGCCCTGACCAGAAACCTAACGCTGAACCTAACCCTAAAACTAACCCCTAACGTTATCCCTGACACTGACCCTAACCCGGTCTAACCCTCACCTTCAACCTACCTCTAACCCTAAGCCTAACCCCACGTAACAATAATCCTGACCCTCTCCCTGACCCAAATCATAACCCGAACTCTGAACATTGCCTATAACAGACCCTAAACTTAAACCTGACCCTGGCCTTGACCTTAACACTGACCCTAACCCTGACTGTAAACCTAAATCTGACCCAATCCGTGAGCCTGAACAGAATCGTAATCCTAAAGCTAACCCTGATCCCGAACCTACTCATAAAACAGAACCTACAAAAGCTGACCTTACCATAATCATGAACCTGAGCCGAACCCTGACAAAAACCTGACGCAAACATAACCCTGACCCTGACATGAACCTTGCCCCCAAACCGAAAGATGAACCTGACCCTAAATCGGACCATGACCCTAAACCTGACCCTAAACCTAAACGTCACCCTAACACTGACCCTGTCCCTGACTCTGACCGTAACGCTAACCCTGACCCTACTGTGAGCCTGACCCTAAACCTAATCATGAAACTAACCCTAACGCTGACCCCTACCCTAAGCCATCCGCTAACCCTGACGCCAACGACGTCTAACCCTAACCCTGACCCTAAGTATTTCTTAATCCTAACCTAACCCTAACCCTAACCCTAACCCTGACCCTAAGTATTTCTTAACCCTAACCCTAACACTAACGTAGTCTAATCCCAGCTCTGTTCCCTCCAGCGGGGATAACAGCTGCACTCAGGCCTCCTAGGGGCAGGTGGGAGGCTGTATGGGTGTCATTGGAGGGGCACTGCATTGAGTGGATTGTGAGCCATGAGCAGCTTGGGGACCGGCGGCTCAGGGAGCTCTGGTGCAGCAGGAAGTTTGTAAGGAGCCCCCAGGCAGTGGTGACCTCACTTCCCACATGACAGATACCAACGGAATTGGAACCCACGTATCCAGGCAACCCAATATAGAGAAAACCCCCTAGCCCAGCTCATTTCTAGGCACATCCTAAAGGATGCAACATGTTCTTCTGCTGTACTGAGGAACCAAGAGGAAGCAGGGAGAAGAGAGCTGGCCTGTCAGACAAGTCCCCTCCCTGGCAGGTCATATCAGGATTCCCCAACCCCTAGGCCCTTTGGCTAATAAAATCAAAAGGTCACACCAGGGGGCTCAGAGTCAGAGAGGCCCACACCTTATGAACTACCAGTGTAGCCCTAGGTCTCCTCTGCATATCTCTTTGTGTGTGTGTGTGTGTGTGTGTGTGTGTGTGTGTGTGTGTGCCTCTGGGTGTCGGTGTGTCTGTGTGTAAAAAGGACCTGGCCATGCCATCATGGGTGGAGATGCCCCAAGCAGGATCAGGCTGATGAGGGGTTAGATGTCTGGTGGGCAAGTCATGTTCACACCCCAGTTTAAGGCTGATTAAATGGGATCAGGTGTAGGGTCTACACCCTTCTGCCCAGGGTTTATCCTGAGACCCTGAAGGGATGGGTCCATGACCCAGAAGAGGGGCTAACCTTAACAGTAACCACTAACCCTGATCCTGACACTGACTGTGAGCCTGCCCCAAAACCAAACCGAGCCCTGACCCTGACCCTGACCCTGGCTGTGATGCTGACCTGAACCCGAAACCTAAACCTAAGCCTGACACTGACCCTAATGTGGACCCTGAACCGAAACCAAACTCTGACATTACCGTAACCATGACTCAAACCTAACCAGGACCCTGACCCTGACCCTAATCCTAAACCTGATGCTGACCTAACCCGGACACTAACCCTACCCCTGACCGTGACAGTGTGCTTGACCCTAACCCTAAACCTAATGGTAACTCTAAACATGACCCTAATAAGGACCCTGAACCTACACATCATGCTGACCCTGAACTTAACACTAACCCCTAACCTAAACCAAACCATAACCCTGACCTCCTCTGTCTATCCCTAACGTAACCATAACCCTACTTCTAACTCTAACCCTAACTCCAATCCCAAACCCTACCGCCAAAACCTAACTGTGACACTGAACTGAACATTGACCCTATACCAAAGCCTGACCCTCAACCTGACCCTGGCCCTGACCTTTACCTGACCCTGACTCTGACCCTAATCCTAACCTTGACACTAACCCTGACCACTACATAACCCTGTCCCTGACCCGAATGTGGACTTTAAACCAATACCTGAACCTGACCCTAAACCGTACACTGGCGCTAAACTTCAGCCTGACCCTGACCCAGACCATGACGATACACTAACCCTGACCCTTACAGTGACCCCGACAATCAATTGAACACTAAACCTGACCCTGACTGTGAGACTGAACCCTACTCAAACCCTAAATGTAACCCTGACCCAGACACTAACATTGGCCCACCCCCGAATCCTATTTCTGAAGCTAACCCTAACACTAACTCCTAGCCCTACCACGTACCCTGACCCTAACAAGTTCTAACCCTAACCGTCAACCTAACGCTAAACCTAAAACTAATCCTAAACTTTAACAATAACCCTGACCCTATACCTGACTAAGATCATAACCCTAACCCTGATCTTTGCCTATACCAGACGCTGATCCTAATCCGGGCCCTGAGCTTTGCCTATACCAGACCGAGACCCTAAACCTGCCCCTGGCCCTGACCCTTAACCTAACCATGACCCTAACAATGACCACTATAAAAGCCTGTCCCTTACCCGAATCTGGACTTTAAACCAATACCTGATCTTGACCGTAAACCTGACAATGGCCCTAGACTTCACCCTGACCCTGACCCAGATAAAGTCCATAAACCTAACCCTGACCCTAACAGTGACCCGGACCCTGACCCTAACACTAAACCTGACACTGAATGGGAGCCTGACCCTAACTCTAACCCTAAACGTAACCCTGACCCTGACACTAACACGGGCACTGACCCGAAACCTAACGCTGAACCTAACCCTAAAACTAACCCCTAACATTATCCCTGACACTGACCCTAACCCAGTCTAACCCAAACCCTCAACCTACCTCTAACCCTAACCCTAAATCCACTTTAACAATAAACCTGACCCTCTCCCTGACCCTGATCATAACTCTAACTCTGAACTTTGCCTATGTCAGAACTTAACCTTAAACCTCACCCTGGCCTAGACCTTAAGACTGACCCTAACAGTGTCTGTAAACCCAACTCTGACCCAATCCGTGATTCTGAACAGAATCGTAACCCTAAATCTAACCCTGATCCTAAACCTACTCACAAAACAGAACCTAAACATAAAGCTGACCTAACCCTAACCCTGACACTAAACCTGTCCCAAACCTAACCCTGACCCTGACATGAACCTTGCCTCCAAACCAAAACTTGAACCTGACCTTAAATCTGACCATGACCCTGAACCTGACCCTAAACCTAACCGTCACCCTAACACTGACCCTGCCCCTGACTCTGAGCATATTGCTAACCCTGACCCTACTGTGAGCCTGACCCTAAACCTAACCATGAACCTAACCCAACCCTGACCCCTACCCTAAGCCTTACGCTAACCCTGACCCCAACGACGTCTAACCCTAACCCTCTGCCTGTCCTCCATCCACTTGTGATCTCTCTCTGTCAAATAAATAATAAATAAAATCTTAAAAAAAAAGAATGACACTACTTTTAAATAATAGCTTTAAAGGGGCACCTGTGTGGCTCAGTGGGTTAAGAAGACATGTAGACCAGTGGATTAGAGTAGAGTGCCCAGATATGGACCATCAACTCTATGTTCAAAAACTCTTTGACAAAGCAGAACAAATTACACAGTGGAAAAAGACAGCCTCTTCAATCAATGGTGCTGGAAAAATTGGACAGCTATGTATGGAAGAATGACACTCCACCTTTCTCTTATACCATACATAAAGATAAATTTGAAATGGAAAAACGTCCTCAACGTGAGGCAGGAATCTATCAAAATCCCAGAGGAGAACATAGGCAGTAGCCTCTTGGACACTGGCCACAGCAAATTCTTTCAAGACATATCCCCAAAGACAAAGGAAACAAAAGCAAAAATGAACTTTTGGGACTTCATCAAGATCAAAAGTTTCTGCACAGCAAAGGAAACCGTCAACAAAATGAAGAGACAACCCACGGAATGGGAGAACATTTTCACAAATGACATTACAGATAAAGGGCTGATATCCAAGATCTATAAAGAACTCCTCAAACTCAACACGCAAAAAACAGATAATCATGTCAAAAAATGGGCAGAAGACATGAACAGGCACTTCTCCAAAGAAGACATACAAATGGCAAACAGATGCATGAGAAAATGTTCATCATCATTAGACACCAGGGAGATTCAAATCAAAAGCACTTTGGGATACCACCTTACACAGTTAGAAGGGCCAAAATTAACAAGGCAATAAACAACAAGTGCTGGAGAGCATGTGGAGAATGGGGAACCCTCTTACTCTATTGGTGAGAATGCCAGTTGGTGCAGCTACTTTGGGATACAGTGTGGAGACTCCTTAAGAAATTAAAATTAGAGCTACCCTATGACCCTGCAATTGCACTACTGAGTATTTACCCCTAAGATACAGATGCAGTGAAAAGAAGGGACATCTGTACCCTAATGTTTATAGCAGCAATGGCCACAGTCATTAAACCTTGGAAAGAACCAAGATGACCTTCAATGGATGAACGGATAAAGAAGATATGATCCATTTTTTCAATGGAGTATTATGCTTCCTTCTGAAAGGAAAGATACCCAACTTTTGTATCAACATGGACGGGACTGGAGGAGATAATCCTGAGTGGAATAATTCAAGCAGAGATTGTCAATTTTCATATGGTTTCACTTAATTGTGGAGCATAAAGAATAACACAGAAGACACTGGGTGATCAAGAGGAGAAGTGAGTGGGGGGAAATTGGAGGGGGGGACAAACCATGAGAGACTCTGAGAAACAAACTGAGAGTTTTGAGGGGAGGGGGCAGAGGGTTGGGTAATCCTGTTAATGGGAGTTATGGAGGGCACATATTGCATGGAGCACTGGGTGTGGTGCATAAACAGTGAGTTTTGGAACCCTGAAAAAAATAAAATAAAAATGACAACAACTCCTTTTTCCAACATGTGGTAGGAGTCCCCCAAATGATTGGAAGCAGCCTCCATTAGAGATCAATCCACTGCATGTTGAAGGTCCTCCCACTTCAAAAAGACCAAGAAATATCCAATCCCAAAACAAAGTAAGGGCCAGCTCCAACTCATGGAATACCACCTGCTCTCCCTTAGATAGTGTGCTGTTGCTTTAATAAACCTGCCTTCTGCTTTCACTTGGGCATTGATCTCTAATTCTCACAGGCCAACAATAAAAATAATGATGGTTTACCGTTACAATTCATAGAAAAGGAGGTACAGGGAAATTGAATGAAAGGGAATAACAAAGTAGGTTCATAGTCAATCTTCCTTGTAAAAAAATTAACCTGAAAGTGCGTTTCTGCCACCTCTCTCCTGTTTGATATGATAAAGAATGACCATGATACATGAATTATAGTTCGGGATTTTGAAAAGCATAATGGCTTTATACGAACACTTGAGTATTTATTTATTTATTTATTTATTGCTAGCAAGATAGCTCGATTTGATATGTGGTTCCTGACAACCAACCTCAGAAGAAATTCCATCTTCATGAGAAGTCAGAAAGAACCACAAACCAAACCTCAAAATAGATTCAAATACTCTTAAAAAAATTTCCCTTCCTGGGGCACCCGAGTGGCTCAGTGTCTTTGGCTCACTGGGCCTTTGCGTTCGGCTCAGGTCATGATCCTAGGGTCCTGGGATTGAGCCCCATGTCTGGCTCTCTGTTCAGCAGGGAGCCTGCTTCCACTTCTCTCTCTGCCTGCTCTCTGCCTACTTGTGATCTCTGTCTGTCAAATAAATAAATAAAATCTTTAAAAAAATATTTCCCTTGGACACCTCGGTGGCAGAGTGAGTTAAAGACTCTGCCTTCATCTCAGGTCATGATTCCAGGGTCCTGGGATCGAGCCCCACATCAGGCTCACTCCTCAGCAGGGAGCCTGTTTCTTCCTCTCTCTCTGCCTGCCTCTCTTCCTACTTGTGATCTCTATCAAATAAATAAATAAAATCTTTAAAAGAAAATTTCCCTTCCTATCAGAAGCAGACCAAACCACTAACAAATTCCCCAGAAAGCTTCATCTAAAAGGTTGTACTTTCTTCAGACACCCAGCAGGACCTACTTCTCTGGGCCTGGTATTTCTTCAATGGCCTATTCCAGAGAATAAGACACTAAACTACTGAGCGCCATGGGCCTCAGAACCACGAAAGACATGATGAGGGGCCCAAAGCACGCCTCTGGTCACCAAGAGGGTGTGTAAATGTTTGCTGCTTTTCTGCATTTTTCAAAGCTGAGTTTTTAGCTGGAGGCCGCCCCTTCAGGATAAATTGCTGATACCATAGAGTAAAAGCCATTATATGATCTTTTACAAACCATTTCCTATCTTTGCAATCTCATGTGCCAAGACAGACACGGATTATTTAAAACCCTGAAGACAGTCCTATTGCATTTAAATTGCCTGTAACCTTCTTGTAATAGATTTATGATTGATGATAGATTTAGGTAAAATATAACTATTTTAATTATTTATTCTTCGTAAACGATTTCAAACTATGCTCATTTAAGTAAGTTGGTGCATAATCCCTTTTCTATTAAAACATAGTGCAAGGACCAATGCCGCGCTTCCGAGTGAACCCCAAGTTCTTTTTCTAGAATGGCCATATGCGTATGTATCAGGCGTCCTCTTTTCATTCGCTTTGTGGAGCACCTACCATGGAGGTCATGTAATAACCAATAACCAAAAAACAAACAAAAAACCCAAACATCCAGGTCGAAGTGATTCGCGGGTGCCATCATGCAATGGCGGACCCTGCCTGGAGACTAGGAGACTGCTCAAAGAGATCGCGGGCAGGCATCTCAGCCCAGGCCTGTGCTGGGGAAGCTGGTTCCCAGCTTTGGGCACAATCAGGAAGCCAGCGAAGTGACCCGAGAGTGCAGCCGGGTTTAGGGCTGATGATCTTTTCACAGCCCGGCTGCACTCAGACACCCGCTTGGGGAGCTAGGCTAGGAGGCCGCTGAGCGCTGGCGCTGGCCACGCTGGCAGGCCCCTGGGGCTTCGCTGGCGCCCGTGCCCCAGGCCCGCGCCTCAGGACGGAGGGGGAGGGGGTGGGGGCGGCCCGGAGAAGGGGCTTTGCTAATTGCAGAAGTGGGAAGTGAGCTCGCGGAGGTCGCCGCGGAGAGTCTGAGAGGAGGTAGAGGGGCTGGCGGAGGAGGGGCGCGCAGGGCCACGGTGCTGTGCTGAGGCCCTGTCGGGACTCAGGACCCCCTGCCTCGACGCCCCTGCACTCCCGCGCTCCAGCCCAGCCCTTGAGGCCGCGCTGTCCCGCCCCGCCCCATGGCTTCTCCGGAGGACCCTCTGGGAGCAAGTAAAGTGACACCGTGACGCGCCGTCATCTGGAGCAGAAAGCGCGGGGCCGCGAGCTCGCGGGGGTGTTGGGACCCAGCCTCCTGCGACCCCCGGGGCAGCAGGACCACCCCGGATGACACGCCGCACCCGGGACCCCACGGGTCGGGCCGGGACAGAGCAATGCGAGGTGCCCCCCCGCCAGTGAGCGCAATAGTCCCCATCGTTTGGCACCCCCACGCGTGGGTGCCGAGGACCCCCTTCCCTCATCCCGTGGCGTGAACCCGCCACTTTTGTTCTGGACTTGGGATCCCATGTGGAAACTAGTCCCTCAGACCTCCCTGGAAGCAAGGAGCGCAGGGAGGGATTCTCGGTTTTTCCCGCCCCGCCCTGGCTCTTCCTCTCTCCACATTCACATGCCTTCTGGCCTCCCTTTCTTCTCCTCATTGTCACTTTTATTAAATGGTTTTGTTCTGCATGTTGACCCGCAGAGCAATTTCATGAATGAATATACAGGAAACTGAGTCGGAGCCCACCTGTGAGAGCCCACCTATGGGGGCCTTTCATTAGAATGGTCTCTGGTGCTAGCCTCAGTTCAGAATACTGTGTGTACCTGAGGACCGAGTCCAGATGTTTCTTTCATCTCTGACTTGAATTTGAAATCCTAACGTCACTATGACCTGGGAAGCCGAGGTCCACAGCATCTTCATCTGAAATTCCACTAGAGCTCCCATTTACCTAGTGCCCAGCCTGAGTCTGTTTTCCACTACTGTCAGGGTTCTAGAAGTTCATGCACTGCCCACCACTGACAGTAGGGACATCTCTCTGTCCAGATTTTCCCTTTACATAAGGAGGTCAGTTACAGGAGATTAGGGCTCACTCTAACGACCTCACTCTAATGTGATTGCATTTGTAAGGACTCTAGTTCCAAATAAGGTCACGTTCTGTGGTACCAGAGATAAGGACAGCAGCAAGGTTTCTGGGGGTAATGCAGGTCAGCTCTTAACAGTCCACTCTCTGGCTCCCCAAATTCGTGTCCTTCCCGTGTGCAAAATACCTTCACCCAATGCCCTCCAAAGCACTAATCATCCCAGAATCAACTCAAAATCTGTAATCTCATCTGTCCTCCTTCACTCAAAGACCTAGATCTCACCCAGACCATGGGACCTGAGGACTGCATCCAGAAGCCACAGTCTCCTGGTAAAGCTTCCCGTCAGGTCCTGACATCACCCTCATTTATCCCAGCAGCCAAGGGCCTACAGTTCCCAGAGACAGTTTCTCAGAGGAAGTTTGAAGACCACCTCAGAGGACGTTCTTTGGGAGTGAAAGAGGAGGGAAGGGGGTCAGAGACTCCTGCCATTCCCAGGGCACCCAGAACCCAGAGAGTGAGGCCTTGGGTGCTTTCTAGTGACAGATTCAAGGCAATTCTTTGACTTTGGGACTTCAGAGCTAACTTAGTTTTCATTTGTGATTATTATTTTTGTGTGGGGGCCATAGCTTTTCTTTGGACCTATGGCTGTTTTCACTCCCGGTTCTGAAGAAGCCCCTAAAATCCTAACCCTGTTGAGGACACCGAAAGCTCTCAGAGCAGCAGTACTGGGGGACAGCTGGACACATGGTTTGGTTTCTCCTCTTGCCTGATTCTGCGGCAGCCCCACTCTGTCCTCCTCAGACTTCAGAGCAATAGCTGAATAAGTGGAGAAAGGACCAGGGAATCAGGAAGGTGGCCACCGAAGTGTGAATTCTCTGGAGGGTGGCTGAGCTAGTGAGGGAGCATGTTAGTCGAGCTCTGCCTGCAGTCTGGATGGAGCTGAACAGGGGCCAGGGAAGGGGAGGAGGAGCCGAGAGCAGGGAGAAAGGGACCAAAGAGGAGATTCAGACGAAGGGAAGTAATTGGGAGGAGAGAAGAAACTCTAGAAGACAGGCAAGTAAGAAAAAAAAGGGATGAAGTGGGCATCGGGAAAGGGCACCACCAGGGAAGGAGAAAGGGGAAGGGAAGAGGGAGGGAGGGAGGAAAGGGGAAAGGAAGAAGGGAGGAGTCAGCACGCCAGGGCTCCCCCTGCATCTGAAGAAGAGGTGGCTGGTCCAGCTTGTCATACAGGGTCCTCACTCTTAGGTCCCAGTTTCTGCTCCAGTGCTACTGGGCTTTGCAGAAAATTAATGACATATATATAATTATAGGGAAATGACACCTTCTGTTCCATTATGAGTACAGATTTTAAAATGGTCTCATGAGGCAGGGATTCTAGCCACTGGCTGTGCAAGGCATGAGGCCTGTTAGTGATTCTATTTTTTCCTCTGCAGAATGGGTCTTTCTACATTCCAGGTCCTTTCCACCCCAATAAATAATGCGGCGAATCTCTCAGTGAGTTGTACTTTTGGTTTAAACAGCCAACTGTCTCTTAAAAGGGACTTTTGTTTAAATTCCTTTAAAAAAAAAGTCCTTTCAAAAAAATCTTTTTTTTTTAATTTTTTTATTTTTTAATCCCATATGTTTACTCTGAACCTGGAACTTTGTCATTTTGACCTTTTCTGCTGATGAAAATATTCTTCATCGAATCCCAAAACAAAGTAAGGGCCAGCTCCACCTCATGGAATACCACCTGCTGTCCCTTAGATAGTGTGCTGTTGCTTTAATAAACCTGCCTTCTGCTTTCACTTTTGGCATTGATCTCTAATTCTCACGTGCCAACAATAAAAATAATGATCGTTTACCATTACAATTCATAGAAAAGGAGGTACAGGGAAATTGAATGAAAGGGAATAACAAAGTAGGTTCATAAGTCAATCTTCTGTTTAAAAATATTAACCAGAAAGTGCGTTTCTGCGACCTCTCTCCTGTTTGATATGATAAAGAATGACCACGATACATGAATTATAGATTGGGGTTTTGAAAAGCATAATAGCTTTATACCAACACTTGAGCTTTTATTTATTTATTTATTTATTGCTAACAAGGTAGGTCAATTTGATATGCGGTTTCTGACAACCAACCTCAGAAGTAATTCCATCTTCATGAGAAGTCTGAAAGAACCACAAACCAAACCTCAAAATAGATTCAAAGAGAAAACACTCTTAAAAAAATTTCCCTTCCTGGGACACCCGAGTGGCTCAGTGTCTTTGGCTCACTGGGCCTTTGCGTTCGGCTCCTGGGATTGAGCTCCTGGGATTGAGCCCCATGTCTAGCTCTCTGCTCAGCAGGGAGCCTGCTTCCACTTTTCTCTCTGCCTGCTATCTGCCTACTTGTGATCTCTGTCTGTCAAATAAATAAATAAAATCTTTAAAAAAATATTTCCCTTGGGCACCTCGGTGGCAGAGTGAGTTAAAGCCTCTGCCTTCGGCTCAGGTCATGATTCCAGGGTCCTGGAATCGAGCCCCACATCAGGCTCACTCCTCAGCAGGGAGCCTGTTTCTTCCTCTCTCTCTCTGCCTGCCTCTCTTCCAACTTGTGATCTCTATCAAATAAATAAATAAAATCTTTAAAAAGAAAATTTCCCTTCCTATCAGAAGCAGACCAAACCACTAACAAATTCCCCAGAAAGCTTCATCTAAAAGGTTGTACTTTCTTCAGACACCCAGCAGGACCTTCTTCTCGGGGCTGGTATTTCTTCAATGGCCTATTCCAGAGAATAAGACACTAAACTACTGAGCGCCATGGGCCTCAGAACCACGAAAGACATGATGAGGGGCCCAAAGCACGCCTCTGGTCACCAAGAGCGTGTGTAAACGTTTGCTGCTTTTCTGCATTTTTCAAAGCTGAGTTTTTAGCTGGAGGCCGCTCCTTTAGGATAAATTGCTGATACCATAGAGTAAAAGCCATTATATGATCTTTTACAAACCATTTCCTATCTTTGCATTCTCATGTGCCAAGACAGACACGGATTATTTAAAACCCTGAAGAGAGTGCTATTGCATTTAAATTGCCTGTAACCTTCTTGTAATAGATTTATGATTGATGATAGATTTAGGTAAAATATAACTGTCTTAATTATTTATTCTCAATAAACGATTTCAAACTATGCTCATTTAAGTAAGTTGCTGCATAATCCCTTTTCTATTAAACCATAGTGCAAGGACCAATGCCGCGCTTCCGAGAGAACCCCAAGCTCTTTTTCTAGAATGGCCATATGCGTATGTATCAGGCGTACTCTTTTCACTCCCTTTGTGGAGCACCTACCATGGAGGTCATGTAATAACCAATAACCAAAAAACAAACAAAAAACCCAAACATCCAGGTCGAAGTGATTCGCGGGTGCCATCATGCAATGGCGGACCCTGCCTGGAGACTAGGAGACTGCTCAAAGAGATCGCGGGCAGGCATCTCAGCCCAGGCCTGTGCTTGGCAAGCTGGTTCCCGGCTTTGGGCACAATCAGGAAACCGACAAAGTGACCCGAGAGTGCAGTCGTGGTTTAGGGCTGATGATCTTTTTGAGCCAGGCAGCGCTTGGACAATGGCTCGGGGAGCCAGGCTAGGAGGCCGCTCAGCGCCGGCGCTGGCCACGCTCGCAGGCCCCCAGGGCTTCGCTGGCGCCCTGCCCTGGGCCCGCGCCTCAGGACGGAGGGGGAGGGTGGCGAGGGCGGGGGCGGCTGGGAGAAGGGGCTTTGCTAATTGCGGAATCTGGAAGTGAGCTCGGGGGACTGGCGGAGGAGGGGCGCGCAGCGCCGCGGTGCTGTGCTGTGGCCCAGTCCACACTGCAGGACCCCCGCACTCCCGTGTTCCCGCCCAGCCCCTGAGGCCGCGCTGTTCCGCTTCCGGGGCCGCTGCCCCGCGACGCCCCATGGCTTCTCCGGAAGACCCTCTGCGAACAGGTAAATGACACTGCGCCCGCCGCGCCCTCACCTGGAGCAGAAAGCGTGGGCCGCGAGATCGCGGGGGTGTGGGGACCCAGCCTCCCGCGACCCCCGGGGCTGCGAGACCACCCCGGTCGCCGCGCCGCACCGGGGTCCGCACGGGATCTGGCCAGGGATGGCGCCGCCTGAGGTGCCCCCCGCCAGAGGGCACGGTAGCCCCCATCCTTCGGCAACCCCATGCGTGCATGCCAAGGTCCCCCTTCCCTTGTCTCCCGCCTTGGCCCCGCCGCTTTTGTTCTGGACTTGGGATCCTAGGTGGAAACTAGTCCCTCAGACCTCCCTGGCAGCAAGGAGCGCAGGGAGGGATTCTCGGTTTTTCCACCCTGGCTCTTCCTCTCTCCACATTCACATGCCTTCTTGTGTCCTTTCCTCTCCTCATTGTCACTTTTATTAAATGGTTTTGTTCTGCATGTTGACCCGCAGAGCGATTTCATGAATGAATATACAGGAAACTGAGTCGGAGCCCACCTGTGAGAGCCCACCTGTGGAGGCCTTTCATTAGAATGGTCTCTGGTGCTAGCCTCAGTTCAGAATACTGCGTGTCCCTGAGGAATGAGTCCAGATGTTTCTTTCATCTCTGACTTGAATTTGAAATCCGAACGTCAATATGACCTGGGAAGCCGAGGTCCACAGCATCTTCATCTGAAATTCCACTAGAGCTCCCATTTACCTAGTGCCCAGCCTGAGTCTGTTTTCCACTACTGTCAGGGTTCTAGAAGTTCATGCACTGCCCACCACTGACAGTAGGGGCATCTCTCTGTCCAGATTTTCCCTTTACATAAGGAGGTCAGTTACAGGAGATTAGGGCTCACTCTAACGACCTCACTGTAATGTGATTGCATCTGTAAGGACTCTAGTTCCAAATAAGGTCACGTTCTGTGGTACCAGAGATAAGGACAGCAGCAAGGTTTCTGGGGGTAATGCAGGTCAGCTCTTAACAGTCCACTCTCTGGCTCCCCAAATTCGTGTCCTTCCCGTGTGCAAAATACCTTCACCCAATGCCCTCCAAAGCACTAATTATCCCAGAATCAACTCAAAATCTGAAATCTCATCTGTCCTCCTCCACTGAAAGACCCTGATCTCACCCTTCCATGGGACCTGAGGACTGCATCCAGAAGCCACAGTCTCCTGGTAAAGCTACCCATCAGGTACTGATATCACCCTCATTTGTCCCAGCAGCCCAGGGCCTACAGTTCCCAGAGACAGTTTCTCAGAGGAAGTTTGAAGACCACCTCAGAGGATGTTCTTTGGGAGTGGATGAAGAGGGAAGGTAGTCAAAGCCTCCTGCCATTCCCAGGGCACGCAGAACCCAGAGAGTGAGGCCTTGGGTGCTTTCTAGTGACAGATTCAAGGCAATTTTTCGACTTTGGGACTTCAGAGCTAACTTAGTTTTCATTTGTGATTATTATTTTTGTGTGGGGGCCATAGCTTTTCTTTGGACCTATGGCTGTTTTCACTCCCGGTTCTGAAGAAGCCCCTAAATCCTAACCCTGTTGAGGACTCCGAAAGCTCTCAGAGCAGCAGTACTGGGGGACAGTGTGGACACATGGTTTGGTTTCTCCTCTGGCCTGATTCTGCGGCAGCCCCACTCTGTCCTCCTCAGAATTCAGAGCAATAGCTGAATAAGTGGAGAAAGGACCAGGGGGTCAGGAAGGTGGCCACTGAAGCGTATCTTCTCTGGAGGGTGGCTGAGCTAGCGAGTGAGCGTGTTAGTCCAGCTCTGCCTTCAATATGGATGGAGCTGAACAGGGGCCAGGGAAGGGGAGGTGGAGCAGAGAGTGGGGACAAAGGGACCAAAGAGGAGATTCAGACGAAGGGAAGTAATTGGGAGGAGAGAAGAAACTCTAGAAGACAGGCATGTAAGAAAAAAAAGGGATGAAGTGGGCATCAGGAAAGGGCACCACCAGGGAAGTAGAGAGGGGAAGGGAAGAGGGAGGGAGGGAAGAAAGGGGAAAGGAAGAAGGGAGGAGTCAGCACGCCAGGGCTCCCCCTGCATCTGAAGAAGAGGTGGCTGGTCCAGCTTGTCAAACAGGGTGCTCACTCTTTAGTCCCAGTTTCTGCTCCCAGTGCTACTGGGCTTTGCAAGGAAGGCAGGCTGTCCCCTGGGACCCACTGGAGCCCACTGGAGCCCACAGGAGGTTGGGAGAGGTAAGATGCCACCTGCTCCTGTCCTGAGCTGCTCCCAGCTGCTAGCCTCACCACATGGTGAAATAGGGACCCCAGAACAAAGGACACAGGCCCGCATGTCTGCCGGTGGCCCTGGGCACTTAGCTCATCGCAGTGAACCACACCGCCTCCTCAACCCAGGCTTTCAAAGCCTGCTTCTTCGTTCCTGGCTTTCATGTTTGTACGAACATGAGCCAGATCTATCTCATCTCCGACAGATAATTCTGACTCACCCCGTGTCAGATTTTTATTAGTGGCTGTGATAGAGTAAGATAGCAATGCTCTCACAAATGGACTATTTCCTACCACATGACCTCAACAGTCTTATACATTTTTTTTAGCAAAAAAATCTTGTCTCCATTAAGCTCATAACGTGGTCTAATAGTATACATGTGCCTTCATTAGATGTGAAGCGATACAGAGGTCCTTTTTTTTTTTTAATTTTACAAGGTAAAGTCAGTGAACACATCTAACTTGACGAATATGTCTCTAAAATGTCAATCCAGGCAAAGCTCTTTCTGCCTACAGTTTGGAGCCTACGTGGTGACATTTTTAAAATGCTTTCATTCCCTCAGTGAGGCTCTTAGAAGCTAGCCAGGGCTTACTACATGCCAGGCACTGTGTCAGGTGTTGGAGCTAAACGGACAGAGAGTTTGGAGGCAGGCTGGGGAGGGACATCCGTGACACAACCACAGCTAGAAACGGAGGGCAGTGCTAGAAAAGAGAGATCAGGCTGCATGGAGAGTGTGTACCATGGGGCTTGTGAGCTCACGAATAAATGGGAGTAACTGGAGTGGGGAGACGGGGGAGAGGAAGAGGGTCTTCCCATCAATGGGAGTCACCTGTGCTTGGAGGCATGCACCATGAGGGGTCTCCTCAGCAAGAGGGAGGCAGCGTGGTTGAAGGGCAGAAAGACAGGGCAGAACAGGCATCAGTCAATTGGAAGGGTAAGAAGGGACGGATGGGAGGATTATGGATGCCTTTGGAAGACTGAGAATTTGTTAGAAGATCAGTGCAGTTTTCTATGGAGACAAATGCCAGGAACTGATAGGTCTTTGAAAGGTCACTCTGGCTGCCTTTTGGCAAAGGGTTTGGTAAAAGGCATGTGCAGGTGTGAACACACCAGGTGGGAGGTGAGTGCAGGAAATCAGGTGAGGGAGCATGGGAACTTGGTCCGGGGGTATATAAGGGAAAATAGCCTTTAATGAGTTCCACAAATTGGCACCAGCTGTAGCTTCATTACAGCGCTGGAAGGGGTAGGTGGGTGTGTCCTGGAGGTTACAGAAATTACATGAGAAAGGGAAGTCTTTTTAGATCTTTTTTCCAACTAGAGGAACTCTCACCTTATTGATAGAATTCCAGAGTGGGAACGGATGGACATGAGGACATCTTTGAAATGTCTGAATATGTTCTTTGACATCTTTTAAAGTGACGAGGAGACCTTGACCTTAGGAGGCCTCGGCCTTCTTTGTAGCCAAGAAGATTTCACCTACAGATTTGGGTTCTCCCTTTTAAAGTCAAGAAGACAGTCATTCCAAAGGACACCTCCTATCATTTTACGCTCTCATCATACCACATTTGTTGGGATCTCCAAGACCCTCTGTTCCAGGTTGTGAGTATCCACTTTGGCCGGGCTGGTCTTGCCAAGAACACCACCACATGAAATCTAGAGCCTGTAGTGCTATTAATAACATCATCTAAGACTGTCTTTGCTGCCCTCATGGCCTCTTCCCACCATGACTCACTGAAGCTTTTTACACGTTGTATCCATTAAGCTATAGTTCCCAAAGCTCATCTTCTCTAGTGCCATTAATTTTTAGGGGACCAGGCAAACCTTAAACTTGTCCCCCTTAATTGGATCCCTGTGCCCCCACAATCTCTTTGAATGACTTTCACCATGATCCTTGAATGAGCTCTGAGACCACTGCTGGTACCTAACACTTCTTGGCACCTTGTCTGTTAGTTCTTGGAAGAGGAGGTGGCTATGGAGGTGAGTGGGGATGGGAGTGGGAGGATTTCTCCCTTCACTTCCTTTTTTGTTTTTTCAAATAATGGATTTTGAGGGGGAGGGAAAGGTTAACCAGACAGTTTATTTTCCATCTCCCACTGATAAAATGTTTACCACTCCCCATTGGAAGAATTTAGATCTTTCTTTAGAATCTCCAGGAAAATCTCCCAAACCCAACCCACCACCATGTGGATTCAGCCATCTTCTGATTCACCTCCAGATTTTCTCCTCCTAACTGCTCAAGCCACAGGTTAAGGGCGAAATGTTCAATGCCCAAGCAATTAAGTGGGGAACACGTTTATCTAAGCAATTGCATGCAGCTCTGTATCTGCATACAGGGGGTCTCTCCCAAGCCTTTTCAACCTCAGCAAAACAAGAAAAAGCCCCAGCGACCTGGGGCTATATTTCATTCATTCATTCCTGTGTTCAACACTCATGGCGGACCCCACCGAGACAGTGGGAAAGCAAGGACGGGAGCAGTCCTGGAAGCTGAAGTCTGAGGAGGATTTCAAATTCAAGTCAGAGAGGAAAGAAACCTCTGGACTCAGTCCTCAGGTACACACAGTATACTGAACTGAGGCTAGCACCAGAGACCATTCTAATGAAAGGCCTCCACAGGTGGGCTCTCACAGGTGGGCTCTGACTCAGTTTCCTGTATATTCATTCATGAAATCGCTCTGCGGGTCAACATGCAGAACAAAACCATTTAATAAAAGTGACAATGAGGAGAGGAAAGGACACAAGAAGGCATGTGAATGTGGAGAGAGGAAGAGCCAGGGTGGAAAAACCGAGAATCCCTCCCTGCGCTCCTTGCTGCCAGGGAGGTCTGAGGGACTAGTTTCCACCTAGGATCCCAAGTCCAGAACAAAAGTGGCGGGGCCATGGTGGAGGCAAGGAAAGGGGGACCTTGGCATGCACGCATGGGGTTGCCGAACGATGGGGGCTAGCGCGCCCTTTGGGGGGGGGCACCACAGGTGGCGCCATCCCTGGCCCGATCCCGTGCGGACACCAGTGCGGCGCAGCGTCCAGGGTGGTCCCGCTGCCGCGGGGGACGCGGGAAGCTGGGTCCCCACACCCCCGCGAGCTCGCGGCCCGTGCTTTCAGCTCCAGGTGAGGGCGCGGCGCGGTTTCAATTTGCCTGCGCGCAGAGGGTCCTCTGGAGACGCCATGGGGCTGGGAGGGGCAGCGGGCCGCGGGAGCGGGACAGCGCAGGCTCAGGGGCTGGGCTGGAGCGCAGGAGCGCATGGACGGCGAGTCCTGTGGGTCCTCCAGTCCCGACTGGGCCGCAGCACAGCACCGCGGCGCTGCACGCCCCTCCTCCGCCAGCCCCTCCACCTCCTCCCAGACTCTCCGCCACGTCCTCTGCCAGCTCACTACCCGCTTTGGCAATTAGCAAAGCCCCTTCTCTGGGCTGCCCCCGCACCCACACCTTCCTTCCTGAGGCGGAGGCCGGGGCCTGCGCACGGGGTGAAGCCCCGGGGGCCTGCGAGCGTGGCCAGCGCCAGCGCTCAGCGGCCTCCTAGCCTGGCTCCCTGAGCGGGTGTCGGGGTGCAGCCTGACTGCGAAAAGATCATCAGCCCTAAACCCGGCTGCACTCTGGGGTCACTTTGCTGGCTTCCTGATTGCGCCAGAAGCCCGGAACCAACCTCCCCAGCACAGGCCTGGGCTGAGATACCTGGCTGCTATTTGAGCAGTCTCCTGGTCTCCAGGCAGGGTCTGCCTTTGCATGATGGCAGGCGCAAATCACTTTGACCTGGATGTTTGGGTTTTTTGTTTGTTTTTTGGTCATTGGTTATTACATGACCTCCATGGTAGGTGCTCCACAAAACGAGTGAAAAGAGGACGCCTGATGCATACGCATATGGCCATTCCAGAAAAAGAGCTTGGGGTTCTCGCAGAAGCGTGGCATTGGTCCTTGCACTATGGTTTAATAGAAAAGGGATTATGCAGCAACTTACTTAAATGAGAATAGGTTGAAATCGTTTACTGAGAATAAATAATTAAAACAGTTATATTTTAACTAAATCTATCATCAATCATAAATCTATTACAAGAAGGTTACAGGCAATTTAAAGGCAATAGCACTCTCTTCAGGGTTTTAAATAATCCGTGTCTGTCTTGGCACATGAGAATGCAAAGATAGGAAATGGTTTGTAAAAGATCATATAATGGCTTTTACTCTATGGTATCAGCAATTTATCCTAAAGGAGCGGCCTCCAGCTAAAAACTCAGCTTTGAAAAATGCAGAAAAGCAGCAAACATTTACACACGCTCTTGGTGACCAGAGGCGTGCTTTGGGCCCCTCATCATGTCTTTCGTGGTTCTGAGGCCCATGGCGCTCAGTAGTTTAGTGTCTTATTCTCTGGAATAGGCCATTGAAGAAATACCAGGCCCAGAGAAGAAGGTCCTGCTGGGTGTCTGAAGAAAGTACAACCTTTTAAATGAAGCTTTCTGAGGAATTTGTTAGTGGTTTGGTCTGCTTCTGATAGGAAGGGAAATTTTCTTTTTAAAGATTTTATTTATTTATTTGACAGACATAGATCACCAATAGGCAGAGAGCAGGCAGAGAAAAGTGGAAGCAGGCTCCCCGGTGAACAGAGAGCCAGACATTGGGCTCAATCCCAGGACCCTAGGTTCATGACCTGAGTCGAACGCAGAGGCTTTAACTCACTGAGCCACTCGGGTGTCCCAGGAAGGGAAATTTTTTTAAGAGTGTTTTCTCTTTGAATCTATTTTGAGGTTTGGTTTGTGGTTCTTTCAGACTTCTCATGAAGATGGAATTACTTCTGAGGTTGGTTGTCAGAAACCGCATATCAAATCGAGCTATCTTGTTAGCAAAAAATAAATAAATAAATAAATAAATAAATAAATAAATAAAAGCTCAAGTGTTGGTATAAAGCTATTATGCTTTTCAAAACCCCGAACTATAATTCATGTATCGTGGTCATTCTTTATCAGATCAAACAGGAGAGAGGTGGCAGAAACGCACTTTCTGGTTAATATTTTTAAAAAGAAGATTGACTTATGAACCTACTTTGTTATTCCCTTTCATTCAATTTCCCTGTACCTCCTTTTCTATGAATTGTAACGGTAACCCATCATTATTTTTATTGTTGGCACGTGCTTTGTGAACCATAAAGTGTACGCTATAAATGGGAGTGCTTTTCTTTTTTGGCAATTTACAAAAAACTAATTTTTTAATTTATTTTTTATTGATTTTCAGCATAACCGTATTCATTCTTTTTGCACCACACCCAGTGCTCCATGCAAGCAGTGCCCTCTAAAATACCCACCACCTGGTACCCCAACCTCCCAACCCCCCGCGCCTTCAAAACCCTCAGATTGTTTTTCAGAGTCAATAGTCTCCCATGGTTCAGCTCCCCTTCCAATTTCTCCCACCTCCCTTCTCCTCTCTAACTCCCCATGTCCATGAAAAACTAATTTAAAAACATTCATCCACCAGAGTACCCAATTGGCTCCCACATAAACTATCTGTCCTTACATTATGTCATTCTACTTTCACTTCTATTGCTGTCCAAACAATGTTTTAAAACATTCTTTAAAATGGGCCTTTTTAACAAGATTTTTACAAAAGATTTAATTTATTCATTTGTCAGAGAGATAGCACAAGCAGAGGGAGAGGCAGGCAGAGTGGGAAGCAGGCTCCTGGTAAGCAGGAAGCCTGTTGGGGGACTTGATCCCAGGATGTTGGGATTATGACCTGAGCTGGAGGTAGACAATTAACCAACTGAGCCATCCATGTGTCCCTGAAATGGGAATTTTTGACATTTCTTGATAGCACCTACACACTCATGAATCTCAGATTCATGATATATGGGGCTAGTGGACTTGACAATCATGGAGTCAAGCATGCTGGATTTGACTCACGGGCCTGTCACTGTGAATTTGGGTGGCTTGCTAAACTTGCTACATAGAAACCCAAGCATGTAAGAATTTGCAGGATTGTGACAGTTCAGTGGTATAATGTATACATAAAAATACCTAAACCAGTGTCTCTCACAAAGTAGGTCCAAATAGACCAGCTCCCTTCCTGCCTTCATTCTGTCCTTGGAATTCTGTCCCTTGGGAGAAGTTCCTACTGCCTTTGTTACAAGAAATGAACGATATTTACTACACTGTTGGTGCATAGCATGGATCAATACATCGAGTGATAGTATTAACATACTTCTTGAACTGCCCATTGCCCCCCAAGCACCGAATAAAATGTCATGCTCTGGGGAAACCAAAGTGAGAGGTCCCCAACTTTTAGGAGTTATGGACAGGAGAGAGATGCAAATACTGTGTCAGTGTAGAACCAGGGTAACTAATGTTTAAACCAGGAAGAGAATGTGTGTGGAAGAAAGGCACTGATGATGTTTAAAGCCATTTGGCTGGATGGTGACTACCCTCAGACTGACAATTTGCCATGAAAGCTTCCAGGCAAATTTGAGATCTTTATTAGTGACAATATGGCTATAGCCTTAAGGGGAAGAAAAAAACCAAAAACCTAAAACCAAAACACACATACACACAAACTGTTGGTCTTGTGTCTTTTCACAAATAATTACAGTTATCAGAAATTTTATCTTTAAATGGGGAAAACAGCAATTGAAAATGTATTTCATTTGATTCATCACAGAATATGGTGTTTTTGTTCATTTCACACCATTTTTGTTAGGTTTTATTTAAATTAATGCAATCTGAGATAAACTGTTAATATTCCTGAGGGAATGGACATTGTATACAAATGAACCCAGCTAAGTGGGCTCCTGGACAGGGTCTGATCTATTTATAAAAGTAGCTGGAGCTAAGTGGTTTGTTCCAGAAGAAGATAACGCCTTCCCTCCGTTGCATTTGCCTTCTACAGCCTAAGTGGGAGTTAATACGTTCACTTGTCTCCTTAAATTTTGTCCAGAGTGTGTTAAAGCAGTCATAGGGGACCTGGGTGGTTTTGCCGTCTGCCTTCTCATAACAATGCCCCAGTTTTCTCCTGGAGAATCAACGTTCCCGCTTTCAGTCCATGCACTTAGGCAGCGGCAACTTCACACTGGCTCCTGAATCTAGCAGTGGCATGTCACCCACTAATGGCCTTTGAGAACATCACTGAGTGAGCCGTGAGTTTAGTAGATGCACGAGACCTTTGCTGGGTCGGTGAGGAGGTGGGTCTCTGAATAACTAGCCCGAGATCCACTTGTGTGTGGAGGAACAAACGAGCAGTGATGTGTTGGCCAGAGTGCCCATCCTAGAGAGCTCTGAATGCCAGACAAAAGCATTTGAGATTATTTTTTCAGGCAACAGGAAGACAGGAAGCTAGTTTTGAAAAGCAGCACATGAAAATGTGTGTTTTTGGAAGATTAGTCGGACAGCTGTGTGTATGATAGGATGGAGGGAGGAGAGAACGCAATCCCAAGTGCATTTAATATTTATGATGCAGTGTAATTTATTATGAAGTTGAATTTGCATCCTTATCCAAACGTAAGGGAAACTCCTGTCCAAAACTGTAAATGTTTTCTGGTTGCCTTTTTTTTTTTTTAAAGATTGTATTTATTTATATGACACAGAGAGAGATCACAACCGGCAGAGAGGCAGGCAGAAAGAGAGAGAGAGATGCAGGCTCCCGGCTGAGCAGTGAGACTAATGCAAGGCTCGATCCCAGGACCCTGAAATTATGACCTGAGCCAAAGGCAGAGGCTTAACCCACTGAGCCACCCCGGTGCCCCTGGTTGCCTTTTTAAGCATTCCTTGTCTCACATGAAGTGATTACAAATTTGCAGATGTGCATTAAAATGATGTATTCCAAAATGTTAACAGAGGAATTAAAAAACTTATTAAGTAAAATATTATCATTTTTGTTGAATTGAAGCCTATTTGACAAGGGACATAGCATTCTGGTGCATATATGTAAACATGAATAATTATTTTTTTTAAATCTTTATTTATTTATTTGACAGAGATCACAAGTAGGCAGAGACAGGAAGAAAGTGGGAGGGGGGAAAATGGTTCCCCGCTGAGCAGAGAACCTGATGTGGGGCTTGATCCCAGGACCCTGAGATCATGTCCTGAGCTAAAGGCAGAGGCTTAACCCGCTGAGCCACCCAGGTGCCCCTAAACATGAATAATTCTTAAAGGTTCCTCTACTCACTTATATAGAAGGCCTTTTCCAAACAGAAGATTAAATCTCTCTTGGCTACTCCTATCAGCTTATTCTGAATTATTTTCAATCCAGAAGCATGAACTAGAAAACCACAGTTTGTACACAGTGTTTGGTTTTCCACCAAGAGAATCACATAATTTGTGGTGATTCAGTGTGCTGTGTTGCTAAAAGCATTTCCAATGCTGTGGATACAAGAGGGTAGTGCAGAGAGGTAAGGAAACAGGAGAAAAGGTATGGCTCTCTAATAAGCACTTTATTCTAGAATTTTCCTCCAGCCTTGGGAGCTCACCACTCACAAGTGTGTGCTGGTGCCTTGATCTCATGGGCCACAGTGCTCAGCATCTTCCAGCTGCTTTTTTAGTGAATACATATGTAACAATTGATTTCTTGCCCCAGACTTTGAGAGAAAAATCTGTTCAGAGGGATGGACACTCTGAACCAACACCAGAAAACACTCTCTGTAGTCTTCTTGTTAAATGAAAAAATATGGTTAAACCACTTTTGACAGTCTACTACATACAGCAAAATGTAAATCTTAATTGAAATATGTCCTCTCAGCTGTGCTTAAGCAACTGAGTCCTGAGCTTTTCAGGTTTTCAGTCTGAAAGAGTACACCTCTGGTGCTCTGAAAGGGAAGAGAAAGGACACCCTGTTCTCCATATAAATTAAAGAAGAGAAATCTGTGCATTTAAGTGGGCCATATAAAATTTATCAAGCAATTATCTCCTAACTCCTTCCTATCCAAATTACCTGATATGCTCTCCCTACTCCTTTATTCCACGTTACTGCCTTCTCCAGGATTCTGTCTCACATCACAACATGTCTTCTGTTATTTCCTTCTTGCAAGCTAGTTTTGTTTTCTCCATCTAAAAAAATCAACAATCATTGTGTACTTCAATTTCCATTTTCCTCAAATGCATTGATTCTTCTTATCTATTACTCTTTTCTCATACTCAGTGTCTTTGTCTTTATGGGGTTTGTAATTTGCTTTTCCCCATCCTTTACTGCCATTATATAATCAAATCTAATAACTTCTTAGAGAAAGTTAAAAATTCCTGCATAGCCACACGTGAACACAAAGTCACTGATTTTTAGCAAACCTATAAGATAGTCAGACATCCATTCAATTTCTTTTTTTTAAGGTTTTATTTATTTATTTGACAGAGAGAGTTGACAAGCAGGCAGAGAGGCAGGCAGAGAGAGAGGAGGAAGCAGGCTCCCTGCTGAGCAGAGAGCACGATTTGGGGCTCGGTCCCAGGACCCTGGGATCATGACCTGAGCCGAAGACAGTGGCTTAACCCACTGAGCCACCCAGGCGTCCCTCCATTCAATTTCTTAACTGAGTCTCAAATGCATCCTGAGTTCTAACCTAAACCTAAGTTCTACTTCTTACACGTTGTTATATGACCAAATTCTTTCAGTTCAGTATTTTGTAACATTTCAATATTAATCAATTGATGCTTTGTCTGTATATTTCTATGAAAATAATTGGAATACTGTAGATTTATTGTTATATTTATAATTTATATATTTATATATAATTTATGATTTATAATCAAAGTTTCATCAGTTGAAGTTTTTGGAAATTTCAGATATAATGATTAACCTAAAATGATACTGCCTCAAATCCCTCTGATATCAAGGCCCAACACCTGATTATAGCCAAACCTGTGGTGGATAATTCCATGGGAAATTGCAGTTACTTAACACTGATAGCATCTCATGTTCTCTCTCTCATTTTAGAATGTCGCCAACACAACCCAAAAGTGTAGGAGGAGGGTTAATGTCCTCTGAGGACAGCTCTCAGTGAAGTGGAAATAAGAACCATAGATAAAATTGTCAGTTTTCAGGTCTTCATGAGGACAACTTAAAGAAGTTTCTCAGGACCTTTCAGTAAAAGCAAGCCTTCATTTTCTATCCACAACAATTATATCAACAATGTACCTCTTTGACAAAGTTGCTTCTTCACTGTATCACTTTCCCATTCTTTTCTACCTTGGATAATCTCCCAGATAAACTAAGAGTACTCAAATCCTTTGTCCTACTCTTTGCTCTCAGGATAAATGGAGCCAAAAAACTTAGATTAATATCAAGTTCTGAATGGGATCTTAGAGCTATTTCTGTCCAGATTTTCATAAACATAGGGACCTTTGAATTATCAGGCTATAAATAAGTTCTAAATGGAGGGGGCAAAAGCAAAAAGTAGAAATTTTTATGTTTGATTTTTAATCATGATTAATTGACTTTATTGATTATTAAAAATACTAACATTATAAAAGTGTGGATCTTTGTAAAACAATGTCATAATGTAAGAAATAAGTTGCATAGTCCTTTGCAGAATATTAAACCAAGTGTTCAGGTGCCATCTAATTTCTTGTTTAATCCAGAACTTTGGTGTGCATTATCTTGAGGAATAGGATTTTGAAGTCCAGACAGACTAAGAGAAAACTGACCCAAATGTGTGTGTTTATATTTCTGCTTTTGTTGTAAAAATCAAAGTGTGATTGCTGGTTTAAAATGGTAAAACTAATAATGTTCATGGACTCTATTATAAATTTTCTAATTGTAGGGGAAGAATCCAATAAACATAGAATTAATTGATTTGCAAATCCTCAAAGAGCTACAGGATCAGGTAGTGGTATGTTATGATTCAACAGCATCATAATGCAGCATTTTATATGTGTGGCTAATGGATATTTTCATGAATGTTTGCTAGCTAGTCAGCCAATACAGAGAATTATTAGGTAGGGTAATTACTCACAGTTGTGTTTAATAAAATGAGAGAAAATTATCAAATGACACTACTAATAATAATCCTATAGCAGGCTAAATAATTCAATGATAATTACAAGTATTAATCTAGCTTTCTTCCCTAATTATGACTCTTCTCTCCTTTATCATAATGGGAGTAGCAGATTTTCTGCAATGAATTGTGAAAACACAGCAGTGACTTTGGCAGTGAAGGCCTCCCATCAATTTTGATAGGTTAAAATGATTCTGGTTGGTCTTGAGCAAATGTGTCAATTTTTTTTCTGTGTGTGTCATAAAAGAAAGAAGCAATAGTAAATTCTTGCTGTTATTCCATGAAGCCAATAAAATCATACTGCCAACAAGAGGCTGTTGACACCGTAAGTGTAGTTAACTGTCTTGAAATACTAGGCCTCGAAATAAAATTCCAATATTTCACATAACCTCTTATTTTTTAAAGAAAAAAAAACAAAATAAAATAAAACAAAACAACTATACTGCTTACATTTAGGGCCCTGCTGTTGTGTAACTATTTTTGAAGATGTCTACTGTAAGTGTATATATATATATTTTTTCTGTGCAATAAATTCATTTAGAGATAAATTTGGATTGCAAATTATTTTGGGGGAGGCATGGTATTTGTGGCTAGTCTTACACTTAAAAAGGACTAAAAGAAGAAAAACATTTTTTATTACAGCCTATTTACATCTGTCCAAAGTACTTATTTACTATAGTACTGACTAATGTATAATACTGTACACAAAGAAAGAAGTTAAATGAGTTATAATTCAGTCAAAGTATAACTGGCCATTTTAAAACTTACCACTGAATCTTTCTGGTATGAAATGTGATATCTGGCAATCTGGTCCAGTTCATTACATCAGGTCATTTGTATGTTATTATTACCATTTTGATAGCATAGCACATTTTATAACCCAGACATTTTACAATGGAACTATGATGCATGTATTTTCAAAAGTATAGACATACATGAAGCTATGAGGTCAAAAGGGATGAATGTCCATATTACCATATAGACTCAACAAATAAAAGTGTCCAAGGCTCTGAGTGAGAGTTATGAATATTGTGTAAGATTAGGCCAACATGTGGTTTTGATATAAATAATCTGTTCTTAAATTAGAATTACAATCGTTGAGTACAGTGTTGAAAATGGCAGATAGATTTTAGCTATCGTTGCTCACTAGGGAAAATGGAAAAATGTTTAGTTTGGTCAGATTTTCACTTACCTTCTGAAAAATCTTATGTTTGTGAGAACCCTTCTGAAATAAGAATCCTTGAAGACATAACCCCTTTGGCACAAGTTTTCAAGAAACTTGTTTGATGTTGTAGACAATTATATGGCACACGTACTGTTCTAGATGTTTCATGCCAATAATATGTAAGCCATACCAAGGCTACATATACATATAGAGATGTTCCTCAGCTTACAAGGGGACTATGTACAGAGAAACACATAAAAAATTGAAAATGCATTTAATACCCCTAAACTATCAAATATCATAGCTTACCTTAAGCTTATTTAAACATACTCAGAACACTTACATTTGCCTGCATTTGGGCAAAATCATCTTAAGCAAAGCCTATTTTATAACAAAGTATCAAATATCACATGCAATTTATTAAATATTACACTAAAAAGAAGAAGAATGGTTGTCGCTCTCGGCCCGCAAGAACGACCCGCAGACGAGGTGAGTGGCAAACTTCTTTTATTACTAATGCTAATGTACTAATGCTAATGGCGGCCGCGCCGCACCAAGCACTTACAGCAGTATTTATCCACGAAGTTCACCCGTTCTCGCCCCCCTATTTGGCCAATCATAACGCCGTGCACGCAGTGTCCTTGTGGATCCTTATGTAACCATACAGGACTCTATTGTTCTCTAGCGGTGATCATGCGTTTATCTCTTGGCTCCTGGTGCTGTGTGCGTCAGCCACGAGCGCACCCACATCCTCCTAAACCAATCATTCTCAGTTCCTCAATCTTCAGGCACTCCCGTCTACGTGACTCCTTGCATCTGCTGGATGGCTCTCCACAAATGGTTATATATAGAATGGTTGTAAGAATATCAGGTGTTCACCCCTGTAATCTTCTAGCTGACTGGGAGATGTGGCTCACTGCCCCTGCCCAGCATCACAAGACGGCACTATACCACATGTCACTGGCCCTTTTTATAAAGACCCAAATTCAAAATTCAAAGTACAGTTTCTACTGAATCACTTTCACTTTCACATCATTGCCAAATATATCATAAGTTGAATCATTGTAAATCAGGAGCCATCTGATTTGAAAGTTAAATCCCAGTCACCCATATACACACACAAAAAAGGCCTTCATGTAGGGCCATCTATGTATCTCTAAACAACATAGCATGACATATCAATGGCAAAAAATGGATGGGAAGGGGACAATTGCTTTGCATCAGTACTCTGAGCAGTAACATGCATGGCCTTACTCACCTAGCAGAACTCCAGAGCTAGCTGATGGCAAGGAATTTTACAAATGTTTGCTGAACAGCTTAAGCACTATTATTTTTAACTTAGTGTGCATATCTATTTTCTAAAGATATGTTCATTTATTTTATTGACTTATTACAAAACCAAATAATTTCCTCTTATTTAAGTGGCAGGTAAATAGAATTCTTTTTATTTTAAATTAAATGGCTTTTTAGGGAAAATATACTAAAAATTCTGAAACTTGTATTGCTTATGAATCTTTTATTGGAATCCTTATCAAGTTGTATTTTTCAAGTTTTTCCTAAATAATCTTCAATGAATTGAAAATATTTTTTGGATTTTACTCAAGGCTATTAACACACAATTTCACTTTGTTAAATATAGTGCTAAACGTTCAACAAAAACGTTGTGTCTTTTTTTTTTCCAACACCACATCCTCCATCTACTGACTGGATTCTCTCCCCAACTAGCACATATATACCATTGTCTATCTTTAGGATAAGTAAGGGTCATCTTTTGTCTTTATTCTATTCCTCGTATGCTTCTGAACTTGTTGAATTTTAATATAGTCACACCATAAGCATCACATATTTGATTCCCCTTTCAATAGTAAACAGTGCACAACCAGAGCATACCTTCAAAGCTATCAATATACTTACTCTGATATATTATTTTTGTATTTTTGTAAATTAAAATAATTAAATTATAGAACAAGAGTTTCAGGTGGTAAGTGTTGTAAGTTTTACCCAAACTGACTTTTGTCAAACTCGTTTTTGTCATCATATATGTCAAGTAGTTTTCTCACGTTTATTTTTAGAATATCCTTGTATAATGAATATTTACACTGATATCTAGTATAAAAATCTTGCAATTTATTTTAGAAATATTAAGATATTGAAAATCAATCTATTTCTTTAATTCATTAAAGACATTTTTGGCTTGTTTCCAGTACTTTCTTACTGGTTAAAAAATGAATTTGAAGTAGTCTGAATTTCATTATTATATGGCACTTTCCATTTGATGAATACAAAGATGATATTCTCTATTAGCTATCTGAGAAGAATTTATTTTTTTAAATTTTATTTATTTGTAAGAGAGAGAGTGAGAGAGATCACAAGCAGGGGGAGCAGCAGGGTGAGGGAGAAGCAAACTCCCGGCTAAACAGGGAATCTGTTGCAGAACTGAGTCCCAGGACCCTAAGATCATGACCTGAGCTAAAGGCTCAGGCGTTTAACTGACTGAGCCACCCAGGTGTCCCAATCTGAGAAGAGTTCTGTATGATATTCCTATTCATATGAAGTTTAAAGTCTAGGTAATTAACTTAATATTTTAGTGGCTATGTTCCAGGCAGAGAGTAAGAAACAAATATTAAATCAACCATATTCTATGCATTCTAAATGAAAATAATTAATCAATCATAATAAAACCTTCTATTTATGGAATATCAACTTATAAGCTTTCCTCCATATGAACAATGCCAAATACCAGAATAAAGGGTCATCTAATACAAATAAAGGATAGAATTAAAGAATTCTGGTAAGCCATTTAATTTTGAAAAATGGTGCTATATTGTTGCTGAGTTGTGGTTTTCAGTTACATAATATCTGATAAGTGTAGAAGTAACATGAGTGTTACGTGAGATGAGAAATGGTTTATAATTAAGATATTTTTAAAGGTACAGATAAATACAAATTTGTAAACATAGCATTATGGAGGAATAAAAATAAAAGATAGCTACACACTCTAAAGTGAATAAATCTTGGAAAGTTAATAGAGAAGTAAAACAAGGACAGTGCGAAAGTATGGTACATTTTTATGAAGTTCAAACAAATTCTGTGAAACCGTAGATGGACTTAAAGATACTATTATGTATCAAATATTGTAAAAATTAAGCAAGGAAATAGCAAACATAAAATAACCAAAGCATACAAACTTGGGTAGATACAATAGGTGTGATCATGTTCTACTTCATAAAGAGATGAGTTAATAGAGAAAGAGAAGTAACTAGACTTTTTAGAAGTTAATAAAACTTTGCCTGTTATTTCTTAGTAATATGAAATATATGGTTTTCTAACAAAAACGCTTATCTTAAAAATATTTAAAAATAAATTTCAGGGTACTCATAAGGTTCTATTTACTTTTCCACTGAAGGAAAAGCTGGTTGTTGTAGTTGTAGTTGTTTGTTTGTTTTAGTCTCCTCCTAGTTTTTATTATTATAATGTGGAATGAGGAATGTTAGATTGAAAAGTGAATTTTTTTATAGAAAAAATCATTACTTGATTCACCTCCTGGTACAGCAGATGGAACTCCTGAAAATATGCCCTTTTGCCTTATGGAAGAGTAACAGTTATGCTTACTTCTGAAACATGCTTGGTGGTTGCCCTAAATAGTGACACCATAGTAAACATTTTGAATATTTGCAGTTAATTTTTATAGTCATAGGGCTCCAAAAGGCACTGCTGGTATCTTAGCAGGTATTTCAATAAAGCTAAAAGTTGCCTGAATGTTTAAAAATATTAACCACGCACAAAACATGGCAGAAGTATTGTCCTCAGATATTATTTTTTCCCATATGCTCCTGATTCCAGACATGAAAGTTATTTTTTTAAATTTTTTTATAATAGATTTTATTTATTTATTTGACAGAAATCACAAGTAGGCAGAGTCAGGCAGAGAGAGAGGAGGAAGCAGGCTCCCTATTGAGCTGAGAGCCCGATGTGGGACTTGATACAAGGATCCTGGGATCATGACTTGAGATGAAGGCAGAGGCTTTAACCCACTGAGCCACCCTGTGCCCCCATGACAAGTTATTTTTTATAGATATATATACAATGTATTTTCCAGTTATAAGAAAAATGGTTCTGCTATTTTTAACCTTTTTTTAAAAATTACATTATTTTTTAATTAAAATTTTATTTTTTAATGTTTTACTTTTCATCTCTCTTTTTTAAAGATTTTATTTATTTATTTGACAGACAGAGATCACAAGTAGGCAGAGAGGCAGGCAGAGAGAGAGAGATAGAGAGAGAGAGAGAGGGAAGCAGGCTTCCTGTGGAGCAGGGAGCCCGATTCAGGGCTCTATCCCAGGACCCTGAGATCATGACCCGAGCCAAAGGCAGCAGCCCAAACCACTGAGCCACCCAGGCGCCCCAATGTTTTACTTTCCAATATACTACTTAGAATATAAAACCTATTCCAGTTGGTAAGAAGTTTACCGTTTAAAAAAATGGTAATTTTCTCATTGTGTCTTCCCCTCTCATTGCTTTATTTTGAATAAAAACTTTCACAATAAACATAACTGATGCTTTCCTTTTGATAGTCCCTCTGTTGGTCATATTGTATATGAGCCATGACAATAAGTTTTACAAAATTTATTCATGTTTGTTGATATGTTTTATCATAACTAATTTTTCCTCCCTTTTCTAGATTCCCCAGCTTTCAGACAGGTGGACACTTCAATAAACCATACCCAAGGGATGTATCAAGTACTTCTTAGACATCTCTCAGATCCTTGAGGTCTCATTTTGCTTAATATTAACAAAGATATTTTAAAGTTTATATGGAGAGGCAAAGACTCACAATAGTCAACATAGTGTTGAAGGAGAACAAAGACTGAGGACTGATTTCAAAGTTTACCATAACGATGGGGCGCCTGGGTGGCTCAGTGGGTTAAGCCTCTACCTTCAGCTCAGGTCATGATCCCAGGGGCCTGGGATCGAGTCCCGCATAGGGCTCTCTGCTCAGCAGGGAGCAGGGAGCCTGCTTCTCCTCATCACTCTCTCTGTCTGTCTCTCTGCCTATTTGTGATCTCTCTCTCTGTCAAATAAATAAATAAAATCTTTTAAAAAAAGTATACCATAACGATAATTGTAAGCAAGATATTGTAATATCACAGAAAGACTAGATTAAAGGAACGGAATATATATTATCAATTATATTTTATATTTAATATAAAAGCAAAAGCAATACAAGAGAGCAAAATACAATCTTTTAAACAAAAGGTTCTGGAATAATGGTGAAGCTAAATGTAAAAATATAAAATAAAATAATAAAATAAAATAAATCCAGGAAGATATCATACACTCTTCACAAAAATTAACTCAGATTGGATTATAAACCTAACCATGAAACATGTAGAATGTAATATAGAAGAAAATTTAAATGACCTTGGTTTTGGAAATAACTTTAGCTACAAAAGCACAAGCACTGAATTTAAAAATGTCTACTCTGTGAAACAAAGCCAAAAGAATGAAAAGGCAAAGCACAGACTAAGAAAAAATTTGCAAAATACACATCTGGCAAAGGACTGTTAATCAAAAATACACAAAGACCACTTAAAACTCAACAATGGGGGAAAAACCTGATTAAAAATGACCTTAGCAGATACCTCACAAAGACCAAAAGACCTTAGCAGATACCTCACAAAAGAAAATATTACAGATGGCAAATAAGGATATAAAAAGTTGCTTCACATCATATGTCATCCGGAAAATGCAAATTAAAACAAAAAAGAGACACCAGTGCATACCCAGAATCCAGAACACTGACAACAGAACACGAAATGTTGGTGAGGATGTGGAGCAACAGGAATGTTCTTCCATGTCTATTGAGAATAAAGAATGGAAAACAACTTGGCAGTTTCTTACAAAACTAAACATATTCTTGCCAGATGATTCAGCAGTAGCAGTTCTTGGTATTTATCCAAAGAAGATGAAATCTATACCCACAAAGATGTCTATAGTAGTTTTATTCATAACTGACAAAAGCTTGGAAGCAACCAAGATATCCTTCCATAGGTGAAAGGTCAAATAAAGTGTAAAACATGCAAACAATGGAATATTATATAATGCTAGAGAAATGAATTACCACGCCATGAAAAGATATGGATATAAATATTTAATAAATATTTGATTTTAGGCTTCTACCAGTCTATCAATAGTATTAGTATATTGTAACAGTGAATGCTCAGCATTCACGAATTTACCTAATAAAATGTTTTGGGTTCAATATTTTAAATACTTCAACCTCTATGATTATATTCCTAATAATTTTGAATTGGGGTAAATAAACCTTAATTTTTTGTAACTTGTTTCTTATTGCAAAAGAGCTCAATGAAATTATAGAAAATAAAAATTTACAAAAAAAAAGTTTAGTTTACTATTGCCAAATGATTTAAAACTTTATCTTATATTCAAATACATATATTTTTCTAAATTAATTTATATGCTACTAAAACCAAAAACTTTTAGTTATATTAGATTTCATATCATGCAGTCAATACCAGAAAGCCATCTGGCGATGACTTGTCTTAAATAGAGTTAAGATGGGTGTTATTACAATGCAAGATGGAAACAAAGATAGTATAACAATTGAGTGTTACATAACTTTTCTGTTTTGATCAAGTTACTAATCAAAAAAGGCTTTTATCGGTGACAGACTAGGGAATTTAACAAAACTTTTAAACTAGCATGTGCGACTCATTCCTAGAAAACAACACAATCAATAACACTTTATTTAGATTAAATCATGACTATTTCTCCATTTGAATAAAAAAGGTAGCAGCCCCAATAAGTTTATTGAACAGGAAAAGTTGAAATGCTATAATGCTCCTAAGGAATTAAATGATCCAGTCATGAAGTACAAAAAAAGGATATAAATTACCAAAGTGTTTGTATAATTGGAATGTACAACTGCCCATTATCGTTCAATAGTGTCGGCTTGTACAAGAACTCTATAAAGGAACTCCACTTCTAAACTGTGGAAAATACGTTCCCTTTAACCCTATATACAACTATTAAGCCACCATTTAGCTTTTAAAATATCCACTTAATACAGGCTTTTTACTCATTTGAACAGGCAGCAGGGCTCTATTCTTATTGCTTACATCTGAAGGATAGACTTCTAGCGTAAGAGGTAAAGCCCATAAAGGAGCCCAATAATAACAACAAAATACAGTTTAGTGAGCCCTTACAATCTGCCAGCTACCTTTCTGAGAATACTTCAATTAATAAAACATATAAAATACCTGACCACAAAGAGCTTACATTCTTTTGAAATATAATAGTGAAATAAACCAATAATAGAGGGGCACCTCGGGGGCTCAGTCTATTGAGTGACTGCGTTTGGCTTGGGTCATGATCTCAGGGTCCTGGGATGTAACTCCCCAGCAGGCTTTCTAGGCAGTGGGGTGTTTTCTTCTTCCTCTGCGCCCCCTCCCAATTCTCACTCTCTCTGTCTCCAATAAGAAAATAAACCAGTAATAGAATAATGATTGATGGTTGATGGTGATAAGTGTTACAAAAAAATACAAGAAAGGAAAGAGTCATTGGAGAATGCTGCGATGAAAGTTAATTTTATTTTGTGTTGGGTGGTTATATCTCATTTATGAGATGTTATTTGCACAAAGACCCAGGAAGTGAAGAAGGGTGTTATACACATATTAAAGGAAAAGATTGCTCTAGGCAGAGCAAGTAAGTATATAGACTTTGTATGAACAGCTGGTCTGTTACTTTTGAGGAAAAGCAAGGAGGCCAATGAGGAGTTCATAGAGGTGGAGAGAGGAAGAACGTATTGATGCATGACCTTCTAGTACATTGAAACGCCTTCAGTTTTTATTCAATATGAAAGGGGAAGATACCAAAAGACTTTCAACAGCAGAATAAAATCATCTGACTTGATTTTTAGGTTAAGTTGCTGTACCAAAATAAATTTGCAGGGAGAAAGGAGTGCAGTATGTGTGGAAGTGGGGTTATCAATCAAGTCAATAATTCAGGAACATATGATGGTGTTTTTAGCATGCTGGGTGGTAATAGAAGTGGTGAAGTATGGTTTTTATTTTGTATATATTTGGATGGTGAATATTCTGGTGAACAGGATGGAGTATGTGCAGGACAGACAATATCAACATTTATTTTACCTGCACAAACAGAAGGGTGGAGTCTTCATTCCCTGATATGGAAAGAACTCTGAGTTCAAATGTTCTTTCTGATTAAATGGCATAGTGATGATGAGGATTTAGTCAGACAGTGAAAGAGAGCAGTAAGCATAGTGTTAAGCGGTAAGACATTATAATACATTTGAACATCAAAAAACTTTGTGTTGGATCATCTGTTTATGTGAGTAAATAAATAAATAATGCTTCCTGGGGTTCTGATAGAGGTAAAGAAGACTACTATATGATCCAAAGGGGCACGTGCACCAAATGTTTATAGCAGCAATATCCACAATAGCCAAACTATGGAAAGAACCTCGATGTCCATCAACAAATAAAATATATATATATATATATATATATATATATATATATATATATATATGATGGTATACTATGCAGCCATCAAAAGAAATGAAATCTTGCCATTTGCGATGACATGGATGGAACTAGAGGGTATTATGCTTAGCAAAATAAGCCAACCAGAGAAAGACACTATCATATGATCCCCCTGATATGAGGAAATGGAGGTGCAATATGGGGGACAGGAAAAGAGTAAATGAAACAAGATGGGAGGGAAGGGAGACAAACCATAAGAGACTCTTAATCTCACAAAACAAACTGAGAGTTGCCGGGGGGGTTGGGGAGGGTAGGGAGAGGGTGGTGGGGTTATGAACATTGGGGAGGGTATGTGCTGTGGTGAGTGCTGTGAAGTGTGTAAACCTGGCGATTCACAGACCTGTACCCCTGGGGCTAATAATACATTATATGTTAATTTAAAAAAGAAGAAGAAGAAGAAGACTACTATAAATCAAATGCTATGGTTTTCAGCAAAGAGTGTGCAATCAGGCATATTTTATTAAGTAACCAAGTAAAATGATGGTCGAAAATTGGAATAACAGAAAACATAAAAATCGGAGATTTTAAAAAGAGATATGGGGCAGTGTAGAGAATATAATCAATGATATTATAATCGTGTTATATGGTGACAGATGGTGGCTATATTTGTAGTGATCATAGAATAATGTATGGAGATATTGAACACCTGAAACCAATGTAACACTGAATATCAACTATACTCAAATAAAAGAATAGTAAAAATAAAACATTTTAATTTAAAAAGATAAAAAGAGGGACAAGAATTTGAAAAGTGAATTTCAAAAAGAGTAAAGATGAGGCTAAGACATACTCTGAACCTTGAGGAAAACAACATTTTGAAAAATCTTCCCATTTTTAGAAAACTCAAATGAATACCATAAAAGAACCCATTTTAACTGAGAGATGTAATGAATGCTCAAGAAATAATTTTATGACAGGATAATTCTTCCCTATGAAACAGCATACAGATACCAGGGGAAACCCCTGGAAGCAAAATAAACTATACTGAAAATAAGAATTAAGAAAAAGATAAATGATGAAGGATAAGAAAATTAGACCTGCGACAGAGACCTAGTGAAGAGAATTTTTAGCTTGTGGTTTAATGTTTTTGAGGATAATCTAGAGTTCATAACTGCCTTGAGACAGACTGGTTGTAGGCAGTTTAGGCAGACCCCTAAGACAGGCCTACTTTGGGCAGGTGGTGTTGGAGGAGGCCATTGGACTGGACAAAGACAAATCCAACCATTTGACTAAAGTGTCTGTGAAGATGTTGAAGTCAGATGCAACAGAGAAAGACCTGTCAAACCAAATCTCAGAAATGGAGATGATGAAGATGATTGGACAGCACAAGGACACCATCAACCTGCTGGGTCCTGCACACAGGACGGTCCTTTGTACACTCTCATGGAATATGCCTCCAAAGACAACATACAGGAGTACCTGCAGACCCAGAGGCCTCCTGACCTGGAGTACTGTTACAACATCAGCCACAATGCAGCAGAGCAACTCTCCTCCAAGGACCTGGTATCCTGTGCCTATCAGGTAGCCTGAGGCATGGAGTACCTTGCCTCCAAGAAGTACATACACCAAGACCTGGCCACCAGGGAAGTGCTGGTGACAAAGGACAACATGATGAAGATCTCAGACTTCAGCCTTGCCAGAGATATCACCACATCAGTTACTATAAAAAGACAACCAACAGTGAACTACCTGTGAAGTGGATGGTCCCTAAGGCCATGTTTGACCAGATCTACATCGACCAGAGTGACTTCTGGTCTTTTGGGGTGATCCTGTGCAAAATCTTCACTCTGGAAGCCTCCCATATCCTGGCGTGCCTGTGGAGGTGGTTTTCAAGCTGCTGAAGGAGTCATTTGATGGATAAGCCAATAAGTGCACCAGAGAGTTATACACAATAATGAGGGGTGGCTGGCATTTGGTTCCTTCAAGCTGCTGGTAGAAGACCGGGATCATACTGTGGCCTTGACCTCCAACCAGGAGTACCCGGACCTGTCCTTGGCCCTGAAAAATACTGTCTATGCTTTCCCAACACCCAAAGCTCCACCTGCTCCTCAGAGAAGAATTCCACCTTCTCTCATGTGCTGTTGCCCATGGAGGCCTATCTGCCCTGACACCCAGCCCCGCTTGCCAATGGTGGAATCAAATGACTAGTATCCCTATTACTCCTGTCCACAGTCCATCATAAGCTGTAACCCTTATTCCCCACCCTCCCTGCAAGACTCACTTCCTTCTCCTTTGTCCCTTTCCTACTGGCAGGAGCCAGCTGCCTACCTGAGGCCTTCACCCCTTGAAGATCACCTCTCTTCCCCTTCCTCTTCCTCCGCCTTACAATATGCTCATGAAAGAAAGGCACAGAGAGGCAGGTACTTGCTCGTGGCTACTTCCTTCCGTCCCATATGTTGGACCAAGACCCCTCCTTGGCATCTGGTACTGCCTGGATGTCGAGGGAGTGGGAGATGAGGCATGCCAGTGAAAGCTGTCAGAGCTTTCCTGTTTTGGTTTTGTCTGCTTAGCATAACATGTAAGACTGAATTCTGGTGGCAGGGACCTAGTCCTTGGGGCTATAGCACTAGCAAGGGTAGGTCAACTGCTCTGGGGCTTGGCTAAGAGCAACCCCTGCTCCAGAGATATGGTGCCAAGGGCTTATTAATTTTGATTCTAATTTGCTTTGCTAACCAAATACCTGGTATCAAAAGATGGGAAAGCAAAGACTGGTAGCAGTGTTGTGACCATGGGGTCCAGCCCCAAACTATGAAGAAAACACAAAGTGTATAAATCTGAGTAAGTATATATTTACACACCTTTTTAAATAGGTTGTTATCAAAGATTTAATCAATGGGTAATATGCTCCTCGTGGCTGGGAAGCATCAGTTGCCATATATTAAAAACAAAGAAAAGAGGTGTCTGGGTGGCTTCCTCCATAAGTGTCCCTTCTTTTCAGGTCATGATCCCAGGGTCCTGGGATGGAGCCCCACATCAGTCTTTCTGCTCAGTGGGAAACCTGCTTCTCCTTTTCCCTATGCCCTGCTTATAGTTCCTCTTCCTGTCTCTCTGTCTGTCAAATAAATAAAATATTTAAAAAAAAGAAAGAAATAAAATATTTTTAAAAGTTCTTTTTTTTTTTTTTTAATTTTCTAGGGGTGCCTGGATGACTCAGTTGTTTAAGCATAAGTTTGCCTTTGGCTGAGGTCATGATTCCAGTGTACAATGGGACTACTTGCACCCCAAGGAGCTTGCTTCTTCCTCTCCCTTTGCACGTGATTCCCCCCGCTTGTGCACTTTTTCTCTCTATCTCTCTCTTTCTCTCTCTTGCTGTCAATAAACAAAATAAAATCTTTTACTAAATAAATAAATAAATAAATTTCTAAACCTACTTTCACTTTAGGTCCCGTAACAAAAATTGCTACTGCTTCATTAAAAAAAAAAAAAAAAAAAGGTAATTTAGAAAGATGCTTCCAGAGGTAAAAGGCTGTTTTTTTGGGGTTTTTTGTTTTTTTTGTTTTTTTTTGTTTGTTTGTTTGTTTTTTGGTCAGGATTAAATATAGAAGTGCTTTAAAAAGTAAAAGAAAAAATATGCTATATTAACACTAATCACAGTATAACTTTGGTGGTTATATCAAGATAATGAAAAGTGATTTTAAAGCAAATTTCATTATCAGACATAAAGATCAAGTCAAAATTACAGAAGAGTAAAAGGATGAATTCCTCAGGGAGTATAATAATTCTTGACATTTGGGGATATATACGGAAAAACTAAGAACAAAAATCATAACTTCTACCTTAGAAGAGAAAAGGAAAAACATTTCAACACCTTTATTTAAGATTATATAGATAAATGGTCATCAAATTGGTAAGATATGTAAGACTTGAACAAAATTATCAACTAACTAGATATGCTTGATATTACAGAAAACTCCCAACAACCGCCGACTACATATATCTTAAGCCATGATTTTCTTTGCAAAGGTAAACATTGATAATGCTCTAGTCATACCTCCGTGTACCAGGAAAGAAGTAGCATATTTCTTGAAAGACACAGCTATCAAAGCTCCATTGAGAAACCGTAAAGATGGAGAAGGGATTTGCAACTTATATATCTGATAATGGACATCTCCTCTGATTATTAAAAAATGAATAAAAATAAAAAACCTTACTAATAACCAAACAGAGTATCCAATTTTACATGTGAAGAAAATTATTGAAGAGACATGTCAACAAAAGGATATGGATGGCTTATAAGCACATGACAAATTTCTCAACATTTAGACATTAAAGAAATACAAATTAAAATCATAACGAGACATGCTTACATATCTATTAGAATGGCTAAAATTATAAAGGCTAATTGTCCTTCGTCTGAGCTAGATTGAGAAGCAACAAAAAATCTAAACTGTTGTTGGAATATATCATGATACCACCACTTTGGAAAATAGTTTGAAATATTTTTTAAATGCAAAATATGTTGCAGTTACACAAATAGCCATTTTACTTCTAGGCATTTAACCAAGAGAAACAAACCCTATGTTTGTACAAGGACTTGTATATGAATTTCATAGCAGCTTTATTTTTAAGAATTGAAAACAGTGGAAATGTTCATCAATGTCCATCAATAGAGCAAAGACAAATGATGATCTATTCATTAAAGAGATTACTATTCAACATCAAAATGAACTATTTACAATTGGAGATTCTCAAAGTAATGGTGCTGAGAAAAGAAAAGCCAGGCAATGAATAGTATATACTGTGTGATTCCATGACTAAAAAAAATCTAGAAAATACAAATTTATATATAGTCAGTCATCAAATATATTGGTGAGATTTTAGTGCCTTCTTCTGTGCTCCCATAGCTTCCTACACTTGGATCTCCGAGCATTTGTTACACCATGTGACAATATGAACTCTTTTTCTTTATTCTGTCTTACTAGAATAAGAATCCTTGAAATTTTATGGACATTTGAACTCTCAGTTATTAGCAGAAATTCGATCACACAGTAAGTTTCCAAATATAAAAGCCAGAGTTTTACAATGACTTCTAAGCTTTTACATGATCTAGCCACTCATTTAACCTCTGTGACCTCTTTCCCTGCTACTCTTCAGTCCCTCACAGTGGCCTCCTTGCTATTCCTCAGATATGCCAGGCACGATCCAACCTTATGGCCTTCAAGACAGCCAATTCCTTTGTCTGGAGTGACCTTATTGCTGATAGTTCTGGGCAAATTCATCACCTTTCCATACCTTTGTTCCATTGTCAGCTTCATTGTAACGGTCCTGATGTTCCTATTAAAAATTTTAACTCCCCATCCCCTGCCTAACAACCTTGATTTTTCTCACCCTGATCTAATTTTTCTTTTTCCCCATTGTACTCATCATTTTTGAATGACCTATGCAATTTTTATTAAGGTTTATAGCTCTTAATTTTCTCACTCATTAAAATAAAAGTTCTACAAAGCCAAGTATTTCATTTACCAGTGTAGTCTGAAGTAATATCTGCCATATAATAGGTTCAATAGACAATTGGTAAATTTCAGAAAAAATTAATGTTGAGAGTATACTGAATTTCATAAGTCATTTCAATATTTTTTTCCAAAAAATAAACTATGTAAACATACCTTAAATTTACTTTCAAAATATTTTATAGCATAAAATGGACAATATACATAAGCCTTAAAGAAAATATCATATAAATAACCATTTCATACCTACTTAAAAATTGCATCATACCACACTCCTAGATCCTCTCTGAATGCTCTAAAATAACCCTTCAAAGGAAATACATTTTTAAAAATAACAGATTTTTTGACAAATAATTTAATAAAATAAAAGTTTCATTCATCTATGTAGATCATAATAAATGTTTTTAATAAGCATGAAATTATAACTCTGAAGTATGCTAAAATGAAACCACCTGCTAAGGGTGAGAGAACAAATATAAACATCATTTTTCCAAATAAGAGGAATTTATTACCTTTGAATCAAATCATGTGGGTTTGTTCAAACTGGCAATAAAGGAATATGGAAACACAAACGATAGAATGTCATATTTTAGATTTCTAAAAGACTACAAAGTGAAGAGTATACATTTTCTAAATGTTACATAATGCTACATAATGACAAGATGACAGGTTGTGAAAAATAGCATTTTAAAAGCTCTACTAATAATGGAACGGAAGGTGTCATTTCCCTATAATTTTATATATGTCATTAATTTACTATATCTGGATACAACATATTACCAAACAGATGTTCATCAAAGACTAAATCATTTTTAATGGAACATAATAATTTGAACCTACATCTATTAATCATTTTTTTCGATCAAACATTTATATTCTCGCTAAACATTTTATCAGTTGTCGACAAAATTTTAAAAAAATAGTATAAAAAGTCGTGTTAGGAAAAGTAGATTTTCTTTGAAATTTGCATTTAAATGAAAATATTTGCTGATATTTTTAAAACTTTAAATGTAATTTTATATATATCTGACCTATCAAATGATATAAAAATTTTGGAGACTTAATATAGTATGGGGCACATGGTAAGCAATAATCAGTTTTTTAGTTGATCCAAGTGTTCGACCTTTTTAATTATTGTAGTACCACAATTTACTTGTTCTAAGATTTGTCCTCCCCCCCCATTTTAATGTCTCTTAAGGTGGCATTCACCTTGCACTTGAGGACATATCCTAGTTTAACTGACAGCATTTCTCTTTCTTAGTCGAACATAAACTATATTGCATCTTACACTTGATGAAAGCTAGGATGCAATTAAATACTTTATTATAGTTATGATTCTGATATTTGAAATCCTCCAGTAGCTTCCTGTGCCCCCAGAGTGTAGTACCTCACCTCCTCGGCATAGTATACAAACCATCTCAGCCCCAGTGTTAACCCCGCGGCTCAGACTCCGTCCCCAGGTGATGCTGCCAGATCAGCTGTCGGTTGTCATGAACTTGCTGTAGTTTCCCGAATGCACTGTGCTGCCTCCTGGCACTTTGAAACTTGACACACTCATCCTCATTCTTCGCTTTGCCCTTGTCTATCACCTCCCCTGAAAATCTGTTCCTAAGTGGCTTTTCCCAGCTCCAACCTACCCTTGGCAGTCTTTTATCTCCCTGTGGTAAAGCCTGTCACACTGCACCATGGACATGCCCTTTGTCCCACTGAGAAGAGGAAAGGGACAGTGAGGGCCCGCCAGCATTTGCAGCTCTAGTGCAGAGCCCCATGCCTGGCTTGCAGGAAATGCCAGATCATAAAGACAAACGAAGATCATCCTCTGCATAAAAGCAGCTGTTCTTTGCCTACCGCAGGATCTGGATCAATAAAGGGCAGCCAGTTATTATTGCTGTTTTTCTAGGGATTTTTTTCCCATATATTTAAGGGGTTTCTGGGTAGCCCCAGAGGGCAATGTTTTTTCTTCTAGAGGGCAGGCAGAGGGCTGCATTGTAGTTCTGGAATTGCCAAACTGGAGGGCTTGTGGGCCAGGAGTTGAGGACAGAAGTCTGAGAACACAAGCAAACTTATGTTTCTGGGCAAGGGCATGGCAGTTACGCTCTGCAGAGCTGAATCGAGATCTCGTGCATCTGAAATCAGGTGAGGATCTGACGAACACTCAGGTTGGAGTTTCTGTCCCTTATGGCCCTCTTCATGAAGAGGTGGTGGATCACGAGGCCATGGAATTTTTCCCACAATGGGAGTTGTGAGATGCTCCAAATCGTAAAGAGTCTTCTGCAGAACGATTGAGACCTGTTGGTTGGCTCCAGGATTTCCCATACAGATCGATTCCGAGTAGGGTTCTAAGAATGGATGGCTGGGAAGCCCGACTCTCATTCCTCTTGTGTCCTAGTGACAAGACACATTAGATCAGCTGGATCTGGGGGATCTTGGAATGAGGCAGGGGCACAGGGTCCCTGAAGGGTTCTCCTAACCAGAAGTTTTGACACAGCTCCAACGTGCAAGATTCCCACGTGGAGACGAGATTTGTTCTGATGGGTGCCTCAAGAAACAGCCATATGCTGCTATTGGAATCCAGGCCTCTGAGGAGAGATGACTGGACAACAAAGCAATGGATCCGATTAGGATCTAGGGGCCTGCTCATTCCAATTAACCTCTGGGGACATTTGTCCACGGGTCTAAGTGCAGATAGATGCTCAGCTGGTGTCAGACCGCCCTTGTTATTCCTGGGCAGTCAACACTATTGGGATGGCCCCGGGCACTTTGGAGGTTTATCATCCTATTTCTAGGTTTGTGGCCAATGGAATGGGCAGAATTCCCAGGCACAGTCCTCAGGTTTGGCTCCAAGAACCTGTGCCTGTAGGTTTTGTGGGCCAGGGCTGTGGGGACAGTTGTCTGAAAACACAAACTCGGCTTAGGTTTCGGTTCATAGATATTGCAGGACTGATCTACAGACCGTGAGGAGAACTCTTCAGGATATGAATAAGGGTGCGAGTGTGAGACGCTTGCTCAAGATTTTGTCTCTGGATATTGTGTCACTGATGGCCGTGGAATGTCCGGGTGGCCTCATGGGCCATGGACGAGTCTTCCTCTCTGGGCATTTGGCCCGATCCCAAGAGTTTGAGGTTATTCTTTGAGATGGGAAGAGTCGGTTTTGTTTTGTTTTTACCTCAGGTGTCCCAACAAAAGAGAGTTTCCAGAGCAGAGCCCTGGGGAGGGATGACTGGACAACCAGAAAGCTGGTTAAAACTTGGGGCCTAGGGGCATGGCAAGCTCATTATGACATCTAATGGTCCAGCCACTGAGAGGACTTACTAGAGGACAGGACTCATGCTGATGGTCACAATGCATGTTTGTGCCCTCTTCTTACTTAAGCATTGGCGGGGCATAATGGTGTCAGGGTCAGGGTCAGTGTCAGGGTTTGGGTTAGGGTTTGGGGCAGGCTCACGGTCAGTGTCAGGGTCAGGGTTAGTGGCTACTGTTAGTGTTAGCCCCGCTACTGGGTCATGGACCCATCCCTTCAGGGTCTCAGGATAAACCCTGGGCAGAAGGGTGTAGACCATAACCCGATCCCACTTAACCAGCCTTAAACTGGGTGTGAACATAACTTGCCCACCAGACATCTAACCCTCATCAGCCTGATCCTGCTTGGGGCATCTCCTCCCACGATGGCATGGCCAGGTCCTCTTTACACACAGACACACAGACACCCAGAGGCACACACACACACACACACACACACACACACACACACACACAGAGAGACGGGGAGGAGACCTAGGGCTACACCAGTGGATCAGAAGTTGTGGGACTCTCTGACTCTGAGCCCCCTGGTGTCCCCTTTAGATTTTATTAGCCAAAGGTTCTGAGGCATTGGGGAATCCTGATATGACCTGAAGGGAGGCGACGTGTCTGGCGGGCGATCTCTCTTCTCCCTGCATCCTCTCGGCTTCAGTACAGCAGAAGAACATATCGCTTGCTTTAGGATGTGCCTAGAAATGAGCTGGGCAGGGGGGTTTTCTCTGTAATGGGGTGCCTGGATACGTGGGTTCCAATTCCGTTGGGCTCTGTCGTCAGGGAAGTGAGGTCACCACTGCCTGGGGGCTCCTTACCGATCTTCCTCCTTCACCAGAGCTCCCTGAGCCTCGGTCTGCAAGCTGCTCAGGCTCACACTCCACTCAATGCAGTGCCCATCCAGTGACCTCCATACAGCCTCCACCCAGCGCCTGGGAGGCCTGGGTGCAGCTGTTGTCCCCGCTGGAAGCAACCGAGCTGGGTTTAGACTAGGTTAGTGTTAGGGTTAGGGTTTAGAAAGACTTAGGGTCAGAGTTAGGTTTAGACGTCGTTGGGGTCAGGGTTAGCGTAAGGCTTAGGGTAGGGGTCAGGGTTAGGGTTAGGTTCATGTTTAGGTTTAGGGTCAGGCTCACAGTAGGGTCACGGTTAGCGTAACGGTCAGAGTCAGGGTCAGGGTCAGTGTTAAGGTGACGGTTAGGTTTAGGGTCAGGTTCAGGGTCATAGTCAGATTTAGGGTCAGGTTCAGGTTTAGGTTTGGGGGCAAGGTTCATGTCAGGGTCAGGGTTAGCTTTGGGACAGGTTTAGTGTCAGGGTTAGGGTCAGGGTCAGGGTTAGTTTCATGGTTATGGTAAGGTCAGCTTTATGTTTAGGTTCTGTTTTATGAGTAAGTTCAGGATCAGTGTTACCTTTAGGGTTACGATTCTGTCCAGCATCACAGATTGGGTCAGAGTTAGGTTTACAGTCAGGGTTAGGGTCAGTGTTAAGGTCAAGGCCAGGGTCAGGTTTAAGGTTAAGGTCTGACATAGGCAAAGTTCAGAGTTAGGGTTATGATCAGGGTCAGGTAGAGGGTCAGGATTATTGTTAAAGTGGGTTAGGGTTAGGGTAGGAAGTAGGTTGAGTTAGACCAGGTTAGGGTCAGTGTCAGGGATAATGTTAGGGGTTAGTTTTAGGGTTAGGTTCAGCTTTAGTTTTCGGGTCAGGGCCCGTGTTAGTGTCAGGGTTAGGGTTACGATAGTGTTAGAGTTAGGGTCAGGCTCACATTCACTGTCAGGGTTATTGTTAGTGTCGGGGTGAGTGTCACTGTTAGGGTCAGGGTTAGGTTTATGGTCTTTGCCTGGGTCAGGTTCAGGGTGAAGGGTAGCGCCAGTGTCAGGTTTAGGGTCAGGTTCAGGTATTGGTTTAAAGACCACATTCGGGTCTGGGACAGGGTTATGTAGTGGTCAGTTTTAGTGTCATGGTTAGGATTAGGATCAGGGTCAGGGTCAGGTGAAGGTAATGGACAGGGTCCGGCTTAGCGTCAGGCTTTGGTTTAGGGTCAATGTTCGGTTCTGTGTCACAGTTAGGTTTTGGCTGTAGGGTTTAGGATTGGGGTTAGAGTTAGAGTTAGAAGTAGGGTTATGGTTAGGGGTAGGGTTAGTCAGCTTAAGGTCAGGGTTAGGGTTTGGTTTAGGGTACAGGGTAATATGGAGGTCAGGGTCAGTATTAAGTTTATGAAGGGTCCGTATTAGGGTCATGGTTAGACTTACCTTTAGTTTAGGGTTAGGATCAGGCTCACAGTCACGTTCAGGGTTAGTGTTAGGGTGAGGGTTAGGTCAGCGTCAGGTGTAGGAATAGGGTTAGGGTCAGTGTCTTGGTTAGGTATGAGTCATGGTTACGGTAATGTCAGAGTTAGGTTTAGGTTCAGAGTCCACATCACGGTGAGTGTCAGGCTTACATTTAGGTTTAGTGTTCAGGTCAGGATCACAGTCAGGGTCAGGGTCAGGGTCAGGGTCAGGGCTTCAGTTAGGGTTTGGGGCAGGCTCAGAGTCAGTATCAGGGTCAGGGTTAGTGGTTACTCTTAGGGTTAGGCCCGCTCCTGGGTCATGTACCCATCCCCTCATGGTCTCTCGAGAAACCCTGGGCCGAAGGGTATAGACCCTCCACCCGACCCACTTAACCAGCCTTAAATTGGGATATGAACATGACTTGCCCACCAGATATCTAAACCCTCATCAGCCTGATCCTCCTTGGGGCATCTCCACCCACGATGGCATGGCCAGGTCCTCTTTACACACAGACACACAGACACCCAGAGGCACACACACACACACACACACACACACACAGAGAGAGACGGGGAGGAGACCTAGGGCTACACCCGTGGATCAGAAAGTGTGGGACTCTCTGACTCTGAGCCCCCTGGTGTCCCCTTTAGATTTTATTAGCCAAAGGTTCTGAGGCATTGGGGAATCCTGATATGACCTGAAGGGAGGCGACGTGTCTGGCGGGCGATCTCTCTTCTCCCTGCATCCTCTCGGCTTCAGTACAGCAGAAGAACATATCGCTTCCTTTAGGATGTGCCTAGAAATGAGCTGGGCAGGGGGGTTTTCTCTGTAATGGGGTGCCTGGATACGTGGGTTCCAATTCCGTTGGGCTCTGTCGTCAGGGAAGTGAGGTCACCACTGCCTGGGGGCTCCTTACCGATCTTCCTCCTTCACCAGAGCTCCCTGAGCCTCGGTCTGCAAGCTGCTCAGGCTCACACTCCACTCAATGCAGTGCCCATCCAGTGACCTCCATACAGCCTCCACCCAGCGCCTGGGAGGCCTGGGTGCAGCTGTTGTCCCCGCTGGAAGCAACCGAGCTGGGTTTAGACTAGGTTAGTGTTAGGGTTAGGGTTTAGAAAGACTTAGGGTCAGAGTTAGGTTTAGACGTCGTTGGGGTCAGGGTTAGCGTAAGGCTTAGGGTAGGGGTCAGGGTTAGGGTTAGGTTCATGTTTAGGTTTAGGGTCAGGCTCACAGTAGGGTCACGGTTAGCGTAACGGTCAGAGTCAGGGTCAGGGTCAGTGTTAAGGTGACGGTTAGGTTTAGGGTCAGGTTCAGGGTCATAGTCAGATTTAGGGTCAGGTTCAGGTTTAGGTTTGGGGGCAAGGTTCATGTCAGGGTCAGGGTTAGCTTTGGGACAGGTTTAGTGTCAGGGTTAGGGTCAGGGTCAGGGTTAGTTTCATGGTTATGGTAAGGTCAGCTTTATGTTTAGGTTCTGTTTTATGAGTAAGTTCAGGATCAGTGTTACCTTTAGGGTTACGATTCTGTCCAGCATCACAGATTGGGTCAGAGTTAGGTTTACAGTCAGGGTTAGGGTCAGTGTTAAGGTCAAGGCCAGGGTCAGGTTTAAGGTTAAGGTCTGACATAGGCAAAGTTCAGAGTTAGGGTTATGATCAGGGTCAGGTAGAGGGTCAGGATTATTGTTAAAGTGGGTTAGGGTTAGGGTAGGAAGTAGGTTGAGTTAGACCAGGTTAGGGTCAGTGTCAGGGATAATGTTAGGGGTTAGTTTTAGGGTTAGGTTCAGCTTTAGTTTTCGGGTCAGGGCCCGTGTTAGTGTCAGGGTTAGGGTTACGATAGTGTTAGAGTTAGGGTCAGGCTCACATTCACTGTCAGGGTTATTGTTAGTGTCGGGGTGAGTGTCACTGTTAGGGTCAGGGTTAGGTTTATGGTCTTTGCCTGGGTCAGGTTCAGGGTGAAGGGTAGCGCCAGTGTCAGGTTTAGGGTCAGGTTCAGGTATTGGTTTAAAGACCACATTCGGGTCTGGGACAGGGTTATGTAGTGGTCAGTTTTAGTGTCATGGTTAGGATTAGGATCAGGGTCAGGGTCAGGTGAAGGTAATGGACAGGGTCCGGCTTAGCGTCAGGCTTTGGTTTAGGGTCAATGTTCGGTTCTGTGTCACAGTTAGGTTTTGGCTGTAGGGTTTGGGATTGGGGTTAGAGTTAGAGTTAGAAGTAGGGTTATGGTTAGGGGTAGGGTTAGTCAGCTTAAGGTCAGGGTTAGGGTTTGGTTTAGGGTACAGGGTAATATGGAGGTCAGGGTCAGTATTAAGTTTATGAAGGGTCCGTATTAGGGTCATGGTTAGACTTACCTTTAGTTTAGGGTTAGGATCAGGCTCACAGTCACGTTCAGGGTTAGTGTTAGGGTGAGGGTTAGGTCAGCGTCAGGTGTAGGAATAGGGTTAGGGTCAGTGTCTTGGTTAGGTATGAGTCATGGTTACGGTAATGTCAGAGTTAGGTTTAGGTTCAGAGTCCACATCACGGTGAGTGTCAGGCTTACATTTAGGTTTAGTGTTCAGGTCAGGATCACAGTCAGGGTCAGGGTCAGGGTCAGGGTCAGGGCTTCAGTTAGGGTTTGGGGCAGGCTCAGAGTCAGTATCAGGGTCAGGGTTAGTGGTTACTCTTAGGGTTAGGCCCGCTCCTGGGTCATGTACCCATCCCCTCATGGTCTCTCGAGAAACCCTGGGCCGAAGGGTATAGACCCTCCACCCGACCCACTTAACCAGCCTTAAATTGGGGTATGAACATGACTTGCCCACCAGATATCTAAACCCTCATCAGCCTGATCCTCCTTGGGGCATCTCCACCCACGATGGCATGGCCAGGTCCTTTTTACACAAAGACAAACAGACACCCAGAGGCACACACACACACACACACACACACAGAGACGGGGAGGAGACCTAAGGCTCCACCAGTCGATCAGAAGGTGTTGGACTTTCTGACTCTGAGTCTCCTGGTGTCACCTTTTGATTTAATTAGCCAAAGGGCCAGAGGGGTTGGGGAATCCTGATATGACCTGCCAGGGAGGGGACGTGTCTGGCGGGCGAGCTCTCTTCTCCCTGCATCCTCTCGGCTTCAGTACAGCAGAAGAACATGTCGCTTCTTTTAAAATGTGCCTAGAAATGAGCTTGGCAGGGGGGTTTTCTCTGTAATATGGTGCCGTGATATGTGGGTTCCAATTGCGTTGGGCTCTGTCTTCAGGGAAGTGAGGTCACCACTGCCTGGGGGCTCCTTACTGAACTTCCTGCTGTACCAGAGCTCCGTGAGCCACCGGTCCGCAAGCTGCTCAGGCTCACACTCCAGTCAATGCAGTGCCCATCCAGTGACCCCCATAAGACTCCAACCAGCCACTGGGAGGCCTGGGTGCAGCTGTTGTCCCCGCTGGAGGCAACAGAGCTGGGTTTAGACTAGGTTAGTGTTAGGGTTAGGGTTTAGAAAGACTTAGGGTCAGGGTTAGAGTTAGACGTCGTTGGGGTCAGGGTTAGTGTAAGGCTTAGGGTAGGGGTCAGGGTTAGGGTTAGGTTTATGGTTAGGTTTAGGGTCAAACTCACAGTAGGGTCAGGTTAGGGTTACGGTCAGAATCAGGGTCAGTGTCAGTGTTTTGTGAAGGTTAGGTTTAGGGTCAGGTTCAGGGTCATGGTCAGATTTAGGGTCAAGTTCAAGTTTTGGTTTGGGGGCTAGGTTCATGTCAGGGTCAGGGTTAGGTTTGGGACAGGTTTAGTGTCAGAGTTAGGGTCAGGGTCAGGGTTGGATTCATGGTTATCGTAAGGTCAGCTTTACGTTTTGGATCTGTTTTAAGAGTAGGTTCAGAATCAGGGTTAGCTTTAGGGTTACGATTCTGTTCAGGATCATGGATTGGGTCAGAGTTAGGTGTACATTCAGGGCTAAGGTCAGTGTTAAGGTCAAGGCCAGGGACAGGTTTAAGGTTAAGTTCTGACATAGGCAACATTCAGAGATAGGGTTATGATCAGAGTCAGGTAGAGGGTCACGATTATTGTTAAAGTGGGGTTAGGGTTAGGGCTATGTAGGTTGAGGGTTAGGGTTAGACCAGGTTAGGGTCAGTGTCAGGGATAATGTTAGGGGTTAGTTTTAGTGTTAGGTTCAGCTTTAAGTTTCAGGTCCGGGCCCGTGTTAGTGTCAGGTTCAGGGTTACGTGTAGGGTTAGAGTTAGGGTTAGGCTCACATCAGTGTCAGGGCTATTGTTAGGGTCATGGTCAGGGTCACAGTTAGGGTCAGGGTTACGTTTCTGGTCTTTGCATGGGTCAGGGTCAGGGTGAAGTCTAGGGCCAGTGTCAGGTTTACGGGCAGTATCAGGTATTGGTTTAAAGTCCACATTCGGGTCAGCGACAGGTTTATGTCGTGGTCAGTGTTAGGGTCATGGTTAGGTTTAGGATCAGGGCCAGGTTCAGGTATAGGGTCAGGGTCTGGTATAGGCAAAGTTCAGGGTTAGGGTTATGATCATAATCAGGTATAACGTCAGGGTTATTGTTAAAGTTTAGGGTTAGTATTACGGGTAGCGTTTGGTTGACGGTTAGGGTCAGAACTTGTTAGGATCAGGGTCCGTGGTAGGGTTAGATATTAGTGTTAGTGTTGGGTTCAGTGATAGGATTCGGGGGAGGGCCCGTGTTAGTGTCAGGGTTAGGGTTACATTTAGGGTTAGAGTTAGGGTCAGGCTCACAGTCAGGGTCAGGTTTAGTGTTCAGGTCAGGGTCAGGGTCACCTTAAGGGTCAGGGTTAGGTTTATGTTCATGGTCTGGGTCAGAGTCAGATGAAGTTTAGTGCCAGTGTCAGGTTTAGGGTCAGGTTCAGGTATTGGTTTAAAGTCCACCTTCAGGTCATGGACAGGGTTATGTAGTGGTCAGTGTTAGTGTCATGGTTAGATTTAGGATCAGGGTCAGGGTCAGGTGAAAGTCAGGGCCAGGGTGAGGTTTAGGTTCAGGCTTTGGTTTAGGGTCAATGTTCGGTTCAGTTTCACAGTTAGGTTTTGGCGGTAGTTTTTGGGATTGGGGTTAGGGTTAGAGTTAGAAGTAGTTTTATGGTTAGGGTTAGGGTTAGACAGCTTAAGGTCAGAAATAGGGTTTGGTTTAGGGTAGGGGTTATTGTTAGGGTCAGGGTCAGCGTTAGGTTTAGGTTCAGGGTCCGTATTAGGGTGATGGTTAGAGTTACCTTTAGGTTTAGGGTTAGGGTCAGGCTCACAGTCACGGTCAGGGGTAGGGTTAGGGTCAGAGTTAGGTCAGCGTCAGGGTTAGGATTATGGTCAGGTTCAGGTTCATGGTTATGTATGAGTCTTGGTTACAATACTATCAACGTTAGGTTTAGGTTCAGGGTGCAATCAGGGTCAGTGTCAGGCTTAGGTTTAGGTTTAGGGTTCAGTTCAGGATCACAGACAGGATCTGGGTCAGGGTCAGGGTTTGGGTTAGGGCTTGGTGCAGGCTCATAGTCAGTGTCAGGGTCAGGGTTAGTGGTTACTGTTAGGGTTAGCCCCGCTCCTGGGTCATGGACCCATCCGTTCACGTTCTCAGGATAAACCCTGGGCAGAAGGGTGTAGATCCTCCACCTGATCCCACTTAACCAGCCTTAAAATGGGGTGTGAACACAACTTGTCCACCAGACATCTAAACCCTCATCAGCCTGATCCTGCTTGTGGCATCTCCACCCACGATGGCATGGCCAGGTCCTCTTTACACACAGACACACAGACACCCAGAGGCACACACACACACACACACACACACACACACACACAGACGAGGAGGAGACCTAGGGCTACACCGTCGATCAGAAGGCATGGGACTCTCTGACTCTGAGCCCCCTGGTGTCACCTTTTGATTTTATTAGCCAAAGGGCCTGAGATGTTGGGGAAACCTGATATGACCTGCCAGGGTGGGGACGTGTCTGGCGGGTGAGCTCTCTTCTCCCTGCATCCTCTCGGCTTCAGTACAGCAGAAGAACATGTCACTTCCTTTAGGATGTGCCTAGAAATGAGCTGGGCAGGGGTGTTTTCTCTGTAATGGGGTGCCTGGATACGTGGGTTCCAATTCCGTTGGGCTCTGTCGTCAGGGAAGTGAGTGAACCACTGCCTGGGGGCTCCTTACCGAACTTCCTTCTCCAGCAGAGCTCCCTGAGCCACCGGTCCCCAAGCTGGTCAAGGCTCACAGTCCACTCAATGCATTTCCCATCCAGTGACCCCCATATAGCCATCCCAAACTCCTGGGAGGCCTGAGTGCAGCTGTTGTCCTCAACAGAGGGAACAGAGCTGGGTTTAGATGAGGTTACTGTTAGGGTTAGGGTTAAGAAAGACTTAGGGTGACGGTTAGGGTTAGACGTCTTTGGGGTCATGGTTACTTTTAGGCTTAGGGTAGGGGTCAGGGTTAGGGTTAGGTTCATGGTTAGGTTTAGAGTCAGGCTCACAGTAGGGTCACGGTTAGCGTTACTGTCAGAGTCAAGGTCCGGGTCAGTGTTAGGGTAACGGTTAGGTTTAGGGTCAGGCAGTGTCATGGTCAGATTTAGGTTCAGGTTCAAGTTTTGTTTTGGGGACCGGGTTCATGTCAGGGTTAGGGATAGGTTTGGCACAGGTTTAGTGTCAGGGTTAGGGTCAGGGTCAGCGTTAGGTTCATGGTTATGGTAAGGTCAGCTTTATGTTTAGGTTCTGTTTTATGAGTAGGTTCAGGATCAGTTTACCTTTAGGGTTACGATTCTGTCCAGCATCACTGATTGGGTCAGCGTTAGGTTTACAGTCAGGGTTAGGGTCAGTGTTAAGGTCAAGGCCAGGGTCAGGTTTAAGGTTAAGGTCTGACATAGGCAAATTCAGAGTTAGGGTTATGATCAGGGTCCGGGAGAGGGTCAGGATTATTGTTAATGTGGGGTTAGGGTTAGGGTTAGAGGTAGGTTGCGGGTTAGGGTTAGACCCGGTTAGGGTCAGTGTCAGGGATAATGTTAGGGGTTTGTTTTAGGGTTAGGTTCAGTGTTAGGTTTCGGTTCAGGGCCCTTGTTAGTGTCAGGGTCAGGGTTACGTTTAGGGTTAGAGTTAGGGTCGGGATCACATTCAGTGTCAGGGTTATTGTTAGGGTCAGGGTCAGGGTCACTGTTAGAGTCAGGGTTAGGTTTCTGGTCTTTGCCTGGGTCAGGGTCAGGGTGAAGTCTAGGGCCAGTGTCAGGTTTACGGGCAGGATCAGGTATTGGTTTAAAGTCCACTGTGTTAGGGTCATGGTTAGGTTTAGGGTCAGGCCAGATTCAGGTTTAGGGTCAGGGTCTGGTTTAGGCAAAGTTCAGGGTTAGGGTTATGATCACAGTCAGGTATAAGGTCAGGGTTATTGTTAAAGTTTAGGGTTAGTGTTAGTGTTAGCGTTAGTTTGACGATTAGGTTTAGAACTTGTTAGGGACAGGGTCCTTGGTAGGGTTAGGGGTTAGTGTTAGGGTTAGGTTCAGCGATAGGATTTGGGGGAGGGCCCGTGTTAGTGTCAGGGTCAGGGTTACAATTAGGGTTAGAGTTAAGATCAGGCTCAAAGTCAGGGTCAGGTTTAGTGTTTAGGTGAGGGTCGGGGTCACTGTAAGTGTCAGGGTTAGGTTTATGGTCATGGTCTGGGTCAGGGTCAGCGTGAAGTTTAGCGCTACTGTCAGGTTTAGGGTCAGTTTCAGGTCTTGGTTTAAAGTCCACCTTTGGGTCAGGGTAGGGTTATGTAGTGGTCAGTGTTAGTGTCATGGTTTGGATTAGGGTCAGGGTCAGGGTCAGGTGAAGGTCAGTGCCAGGGTCAGGTTTAGGGTCAGGCTTTGGTTTAGGGTCAATGTTCGGTTCAGTGTCACAGTTAGGTTTTGGCGGTAGGGTTTGGGATTGGAGTTAGGGTTAGAGTTAGAAGTAGGGTTATGGTTAGGCTTAGGGTTAGACAGCGTAAGGTCAGGGTTAGGATTTGGTTTAGGGTCGGGGTTAGTGTTAGGGTCAGGGTCAGCGTTAGGTTTAGGTTCAGGGTCCTTATTGGTTAGAGTTACCCTTAGGTTTATGGTTAGGGTCAGGCTCACAGTCACGGTCAGTTTTAGGGTTAGGGTCAGGGTTAGGTCAGTGTCAGGGTTAGGATTAGGGTCAGGGTCAGGGTCATGGTTAGGTATAACTCATGGTTACGGTAATATCAATGTTAGGTTTAGATTCAGGGTCCACATCAGGGTCAGTGTCAGGCTTAGGTTTATGTTTAGTGTTCAGGTCAGGATCACAGTCAGGTTCAGGGTCAGGGTCAGGGTCAGGGCTTGGTTTCGGGTTTGGGGCAGGCTCACAGTCAGTGTCAGGGTCAGGGTTAGTGGTTACTCTTAGGGTGAGCCCAGCTCCTGGGTCATGGACCCATCCCTTCAAGGTCTCACGATACCCTGGGCCGAAGGGTATAGACCCTCCACCCGACCCACTTAACCAGCCTTAAACTGGGGTATGAACATGACTTGCCCACCAGACATCTAACCCCTCATCAGCCTGATCTTGCTTGGGGCATCTCCACTCACGATGGCATGTCCAGGTCCTTATTACACAAAGACACACAGACACCCAGAGGCACACACACACACACACACACAGAGACGGGGAGGAGACCTAGGGCTACACCCGTGGATCAGAAAGTGTGGGACTCTCTGACTCTGAGCCCCCTGGTGTCACCTTTTGATTTTATTAGCCAAAGGGCCAGAGGCATTGGGGAATCCTGATATGACCTGCCAGGGAGGGGACGTGTCTGGCAGGCAAGCTCTCTTCTCCTTGCATCCTCTCAGCTTCAGTACAGCGGAAGAACATGTTGCTTCCTTTCGGATGTGCCTTGAAATGAGCTGGGCAGGGGGGTTTTCTCTGTAATGGGGTGCCTGGATACATGGGTTCCAATTCCGTTGGGCTCTGTCGTCAAGAATGTGTAATCACCACTGCCTGGGGGCTCCTTACCGAACTTCCTGCTGTACCAGCGATCCCTGAGCCGCCAGTCCCCAAAATGCTCGGGCTCACACTCCACTCAATGCCGTTCCCATCCAGTGACCCCCATACAGCCTCCACCCAGCGCCTGCGAGGCCTGGATGCAGCTGTTGTCCCCGCTCAAGGCAACAGACCTGGGTTTAGACCAGGTTAGTGTTAGGGTTAGGGTTAAGAAAGACTTAGGGTCAGGGTTAGGGTTAGACCTCATTGGGGTCAGGGTTAGCGTAAGGCTTAGGGTAGGGTTCAGGGTTAGTATTAGGTTCATGGTTAGGTTTAGGGTCAGGCTCACAGTAGGTTCACAGTTAGTGTTAGGGCCAGAGTCAGGGTCAGGGTCAGTGTTAGGTTGATGGTTAGGTTTAGGGTCAGGTTCAAGTTTTGGTTTGGGGGCAAGGTTCATGTCAGGGTCAGGGTTAGGTTTGGACAGGTTTAGTGTCAGGGTTAGGGTCAGGGTCAGGGTTAGGTTCATGGTTATGATAAGGTCAGCTTTATGTTTAGGTTCTGTTTTATGAGTAGGTTCAGGATCAGGGTTAGCTTTAGGGTTAAGATTCGTTTTTGGATCACGGATTGGGTCAGTGTTTGGTTTACAGTCAGGGTTAGGGTCAGTGTTAAGGTCAAGGTCAGGGTCAGGTTTAAGGTTAAGGTTGACATAGGCAAAGTTCAGAGTTAGGGTTATGATCAAGGTCAGGGAGAGGGTCAGGATTATTGTTAAAGTGCAGTTATGGTTAGGGCTAGAGGTAGGTTGAGGGTTAGGGTTAGACCGGGTTAGGGTCAGTGTCAGGGATAATGTTAGGAGTTAGTTTTAGTGTTTAGTTCAGCGTTAGGTTTCTGTCAGGGCCCGTGTTAGTGTCAGTGTCAGGGTTACGTTTAGAGTTAGAGTTAGGGTCGGGATCACATTCAGTGTCAGGGTTATTGTTAGGGTCAGCGTCAGGGTCACTGTTAGGGTCAGGGTTAAGTTTCTGGTCTTTGCCAGGGTCAGGGTCAGGGTGAAGTCTAGGGCCAGTATCAGGTTTACGGTCAGGATCAGGTATTGTTTTAATGTCAACATTCGGGTCAGCGACAGGTTTATGTCGTGGTCAATTTTAGGTCATGGTTACGATTATGCTCTGGGCCAGGGTCAGGTATAGGGTCAGGGTCTGGTATAGGCAAAGTTCAGGGTCAGGGTTATTGTTAAAGTTTAGGGTTAGTGTTAGGGTTAGCGTTTGGTTGACGGTTAGGGTTAGAACTTGTTAGGATCAGGGTCCGTGGTAGGGTTAGTGATTAGTGTTAGGGTTGGGTTCAGCGATAGGATTTGGGGGAGGGCCCGTGTTAGTGTCAGGGTAAGGGTTGTATTTAGGGTTAGAGTAGGTTCAGGCTCACAGTAAGGGTCAGGTTAGGGTTCAGGTCAGGGTCAAGATCACTGTTAGAGTCAGGGTTAAGTTTATGTTCATGGTCTGGGTCAGGGTCAGGGTGAAGTTTAGCGCCAGTGTCAGATATAGGGTCAGGTTCAGGTATTGGTTTAAAGTCCACATTCGGGTCAGGGACAGGGTTATGTAGTGGTCAGTGTTAATGTCATGGTTAGGATTAGGGTCAGGGTCAGGGTCAGGTAAAGGTCAGGGCCTGGGTCAGGTTTAGGGTCAGGCTTTGGTTTAGGGTCAATGTTCGGTTCAGTGTCACAGTTAGGTTTTGGCGGTAGGGTTTGGGATTGGGGTTAGGGTTAGAGTTAGAAGTAGTTTTATGGTTAGGGTTAGGGTTAGACAGCTTAAGGTCAGAAATAGGGTTTGGTTTAGGGTAGGGGTTATTGTTAGGGTCAGGGTCAGCGTTAGGTTTAGGTTCAGGGTCCGTATTAGGGTGATGGTTAGAGTTACCTTTAGGTTTAGGGTTAGGGTCAGGCTCACAGTCACGGTCAGGGGTAGGGTTAGGGTCAGAGTTAGGTCAGCGTCAGGGTTAGGATTATGGTCAGGTTCAGGTTCATGGTTATGTATGAGTCTTGGTTACAATACTATCAACGTTAGGTTTAGGTTCAGGGTGCAATCAGGGTCAGTGTCAGGCTTAGGTTTAGGTTTAGGGTTCAGTTCAGGATCACAGACAGGATCTGGGTCAGGGTCAGGGTTTGGGTTAGGGCTTGGTGCAGGCTCATAGTCAGTGTCAGGGTCAGGGTTAGTGGTTACTGTTAGGGTTAGCCCCGCTCCTGGGTCATGGACCCATCCGTTCACGTTCTCAGGATAAACCCTGGGCAGAAGGGTGTAGATCCTCCACCTGATCCCACTTAACCAGCCTTAAAATGGGGTGTGAACACAACTTGTCCACCAGACATCTAAACCCTCATCAGCCTGATCCTGCTTGTGGCATCTCCACCCACGATGGCATGGCCAGGTCCTCTTTACACACAGACACACAGACACCCAGAGGCACACACACACACACACACACACACACACACACACAGACGAGGAGGAGACCTAGGGCTACACCGTCGATCAGAAGGCATGGGACTCTCTGACTCTGAGCCCCCTGGTGTCACCTTTTGATTTTATTAGCCAAAGGGCCTGAGATGTTGGGGAAACCTGATATGACCTGCCAGGGTGGGGACGTGTCTGGCGGGTGAGCTCTCTTCTCCCTGCATCCTCTCGGCTTCAGTACAGCAGAAGAACATGTCGCTTCCTTTAGGATGTGCTTTGAAATGAGCTGGGCTGGGGGTTTTTCTCGGTAATGGGGTGCCTGGATACGTGGGTTCCAATTCCTTTGGATTCTGTCGTCAGGGAAGTGAGATCACCACTGCCTGGGGGCACCTTACTGAATTTCCTGCTTCACCAGACTCCCTGAGCCGCCGGTCCCCGAGCTGCTCAAGGCTCACCCTCCACTCAATGCAGTGCCAAACCAATGACCCCCATAGAGTGTCCCCCCAGCCCCTGAGAGGTCTGGGTGCAGCTCTTGTCCCTGCGCAAGGCAACAGAGCTGGATTTAGACTAGGTTAGTGTTAGGGTTAGGGTTAAGAAAGACATAGGATCAGGGTTAGGGTTAGACATCGTTGGGGTCAGGATTAGCATAAGGCTTAGGGTAGGGGTCAGCTTTAGGTTTAGGTTCATGGTTAGGTTTAGGGTCAGTCTCAGAGTAGTGTCACGGTTAGCGTTATGGTCAGAGTCAGGGTCAGGGTCAGTGTTAGTGACGGTTAGTTTTAGGGTCAGGTTCAGGGTCATGGTCAGATTTAGGGTCAGGTTCAGGTTTAGGTTTGGGGGCAAGGTTGATGTCAGGTTTAGGGATAGGTTTGGCACAGGTTTAGTTTCAGGGATAGGGTCAGGTTCAGGGTTAGGTTCATGGTTATGGTAAGGTCAGCTTTATGTTTAGGTTCTGTTTTATGTGTAGGTTAAGGATCAGGGTTAGCTTTAGGGTTAAGATTCTGTCAGGATCACGGATTGGTTGAGAGTTAGGTTTACAGTCAGGGTTAGGGTCCGTGTTAAGGTCAAGGCCAGGGTCAGGTTTAAGGTTAAGGTCTGACATAGGCAAAGTTCAGAGTTAGGGTTATGATCAGGCTCAGGGAGAGGGTCAGGTTTATTGTTAAAGTGGGGTTAGGGTTAGGGTTAGAGGTAGGTTGAGGGTTAGGGTTAGACCGGGTTATGGTCAGTGTCAGGGATAATGTTAGGGGTTAGTTTTAGTGTTAGGTTCAGCGTTAGGTTTCGGGTCGGGCCCGTGTTAGTGTCAGGGTCAGGGTTATGTTTAGGGTTAGAGTTAGGGTCAGACTCACAGTCAGGGTCAGGTTTAGTGTTCAGGTCAGGGTCGGGGTCATTTTTACGGTCATGGTTAGGTTTATGGTCATGGTCTGGGTCAGGGTCAGGGTGAAGTCTAGGGCCAGTGTCAGGTTTATGGTCAGGACCAGGTATTGGTTTAAAGTCCACATTCGGGTCAGCGACAGGGTTATGTAGTGGTCAGTGTTAGGGTCATGGTTAGGTTTAGGTTCAGGGCCAGGGTCAGGTATAGGGTCAGGGTCTGGTATAGACGAATTTCAGTGTTAGGGTTATGATCATACTCAGGTATAGGGTCAGGGTTATTGTTAAAGTTAGGGTTAGTGTTAGGGTTAGCATTTGGTTGACGGTTAGGGTTAGAGCTTGTTAGGCCAGGGTCCATGGTAGGGTTATTGGTTAGTGTTAGGGTTGGGTTCAGCGATAGGATCCGGGGGAGGTCCCGTGTTAGTGTCAGGGTCAGGGTTACATTTAGGGTTAGTGTTAAGGTCTGGCTCACAGTCAGGGTCAGGTTTGTTGTTCAGGTCAAGGTCGGGGTCACTGTTAGGGTCAGGGTTAGCTTTATCGTCATGGTCAGGGTCAGGGTGAAGTTTAGCAGCAGTGTCAGGTTTAGGGTCAGGTTCAGGTATTGGTTTAAAGTCCACATTCGGGTCAGGGACAGGATTGTGTAATGTTAGCATCAGGCTCACAGTCACGGTCAGGGGTAGGGTTAGGGTCAGGGTTAGGTCAGCGTCAGGATTATTATTAGTGTCAGGGTCAAGGTCATGGTTACATATGAGTCTTAGTTACAGTATTATCAGCGTTAGGTTTAAGTGCAGCGTCCTCATCAGGGTCAGTGTCAGGCTTAGGTTTATGTTTAGAGTTCAGGTCAGGATCACAGTCAGTGTCAGGGTCAGGGTTAGTGGTTACTTTTGGGGGTTAGACCCGCTCCTGGGTATAGACCTATCCCTTCAGGGTCTCAGGACAAACCCTGGGCAGAAGGGTGTAGACCCTCCACCTGACCCACTTAACCAGCCTTAAATTGGGTTATGAACATGACTTGCCCACCAGACATCTAACCCCTCATAAGCCTGATCCTGCTTGGGGCATCTCCACCCACGATGGCATGGCCAGCTCTTCTTTACACACAGACTAACAAACACCCAGAGGCACACACACACACACACACACACACACACACAGAGAGAGAGAGACGGGGAGGAGACCTAGGGCTATACCCTTGGATCAGAAGGTGTGGGACTCTGACTCTGAGCTCCCTGGTGTCACCTTTTGATTTTATTAGCTAAAGGGCATGATGCATTGGGGAAATCTAACATGACCTGACAGGGAGGGGACGTGTCTTCTCCCTGCATCCTCGGTTAGGTTCATGGTCAGCTTTATGTTTCGGTTCTGTTTTATGAGTAGGTTCTGGATCAGGCTTAGTTTTAGGGTTAAGATTCTGTTCAGGATCACGGATTGGGTCAGAGTTAGGGTTATGATCAGGGTCAGGGAGAGGGTCAGGATTATTGTTAAAGTGGGGTTAGGGTTAGGGTTAGAGGTAAGTTGAGGGTTAGGGTTAGACCGGGTTAGGATCAGTGTCAGGGACAATGTTAGGTTGTTAGTTTTAGGGTTAGGTTCAATGTTAGGTTTCGGGTCAGGGCCCATGTTAGTGTCAGGGTCAGGGTTAAGTTTAGGGTTAGAGTTAGGGTCAGGCTCACATTCATTATCAGGTTTAGTGTTAGGGTCAGGGTCAGGGTCACTATTAGGGTCAGGGTTAGGTTTATGGTCTTTGCCAGGATCAGGGTCAGGGTGAAGTCTAGGGCCAGTGTCAGTTTACGGTCAGGAACCGATATTGGTTTAAAGTCCACATTCAGGTCACCGACAGGATTATGTAGTGGTCAGTGATAGGGTCATGGTTAGGTTTAGGCTCAGGGCCAGGGTCAGGTTTAGGGTCAGGGTCTGGTATAGGCAAAGTTCAGGGTTAGGGTTATGATCATAGTCAGGTATAGGGTCAGGGTTATTGTTAAAGTTTAGGGTTTGTGTTAGTGTTAGCGTTTGGTTGACAGTTAGGGTTAGAACTTGTTAAGATCAGGGTCCGTGGTAGGTTTAGAGGTTAGTGTTAGGGTTAGGTTCAGCAATAGGATTTGGGGGAGGGCCCGTGTTAGTGTCAGAGTCAGGTCTACATTTAGGGTTAGAGTTAGGGTCATGCTCACAGGGTCAGGTTTGTTGTTCAGGTCAGGGTCAGTGTCAATGTTAGGGTCAGGGTTAGGTTTATCGTCATGGTCTGGGTCAGGTTCAGGATGAATTTTAGCGCCAGTGTCAGGTTTAGGGTCAGGTTCAGGTATTGGTTTAGAATCCACATTCGGGTCAGGGATAGGAATGTGTAGTGGTCAGTGTTAGTGTCATGGTTAGGATTAGGGTCAGGGTCAGGGTCAGGGTCAGGTGAAGGTCAGGGCCTGGGTCAGGTTTAGGGTCAGACTTTGGTTTAGGGTCAATGTTCGGTTCAGTGTCACAGTTAGGTTTTGGCGGTAGGGTTTGGGATTGGGGTTAGGGTTAGAGTTAGAAGTAGGGTTATTGTTAGGGTTAGACAGCGTAAGGTCAGGGTTAGGGTTTGGTTTAGTGTAGGGGTTAGTGTTAGGGTCAGGGTCAGCTTTAGGTTTAGGTTCAGGGTCCGTATTAGGGTCACGGTTAGAGTTACCTTTAGGTTTAGGGTTAGGGTCAGGCTCACAGTCACGGTCAGGGTTAGGGTTAGGGTCAGGGTTAGGTCAGCGTCAGGGTTAGGATTAGGGTCAGGGTCTGTGTCATGATTAGGTTTGAGTCATGGTTACGGTAATGTCAGTTTAAGTTCAGGGTCCACATCAGGGTGAGTGTCAGGCTTAGGTTTAGGTTTAGGGTTCAGGTCAGGATCACAGTTTGGTTCAGGGTCAGGGTCAGGGTCAGGGCTTGGGTTAGGGTTTGGCGCAGGCTCACAGTCAGTGTCAGGGTCAGGGTTAGTGGTTACTGTTGGGGTGAGCCCCGCTCCTGGGTATGGACCCATCCCTTCAAGGTCTCAGGATAAACCCTGGGCAGAAGTGTGTAGACCCTACAGCCGATCTCACTTAACCAGCCTTAAACTGGGGTGTGAACATGACTTGCCCACCAGACATCTAAACCCTCATCAGCCTGATCCTGCTTGGGGCATCTCCACCCACCATGGCATGGCCAGCTCCTCCTTACACACAGACTCACAATCACCCAGAGGCACACACGCAAACACACACACACACACACACACACACACACACACACACAACCCAGTAAGACGGAGAGGAGACCTAGGGCTACACCCGTGGATCAGAAGGTGTGGGACTCTCTGACTCTGAGCCCCCTGGTGTCACCTTTTGATTTTATTAGCCAAAGGTCCTGAGGCATTGGGAAACCTGATATGACCTGCCAGGGAAGGGACCTGTCTGTCAGGCGAGCTCTCCTCTCCTGCATCCTCTCGGCTTCAGTACAGTAGAAGAACATGTCGCTTCCTTTAAGATGTGCCTAGAAATGAGCTGGGCAGGGGGCGTTTCGCTGTTATGGGGTGCCTGGATACGTGGGTTCCAATTCCGTTGGGCTCTCTCATCAGGGAAATGAGGTCACCACTGCCTGGGGGCTCCTTTGAACTTCCTTCTCCAGCAGAGCTCTTTGAGCCACCGGTCCCCAAGCTGGTCAAGGCTCACACTCCACTCAATGTATTGGCCATCCAGTGACCCCCAGATAGCCTCCCCCAAACCCCTGGGAGGCCTGGGTGCAGCTGTTGTCCCCGCCAGAGGGAACAGAGCTAGGTTTAGACCAGGTTAGTGTTAGGGTTAGGTTTAAGAAAGACTTAGGGTCAGGGTTAGGGTTAGAGGTCTTTGGGGTCAGGGTTAGCGTTAGGCTTAGGGTAGGGGTCAGGTTTAGGGTTAGGTTCATGGTTAGGTTTAGGGTCAGGCTCACAGTAGGATCAGGGTTAGCGTTACGCTCAGAGTCAGGGTCAGGGTCAGTGTTAGGGTAACGGTTAGGTTTAGGGTCCGGCAGGGTCATGGTCAGATTTAGGGTCAGGTTCAAGTTTTGGTTTGGGGGCAAGGTTCATGTCAGGGTCCTGGTTAGATTTGGCACAGTTTTAGTTTCATGGTTATGGTCAGGGTCTGGGTTAGGTTCATGGTTATGGTAAGGTCAGCTTTATGTTTAGGTTCTGTTTTATGCGTAGGTTCAGGATCAGGGTTAGCTTTTGGGTTACCATTCTGTTCAGGATCACGGATTGGGTCAGAGTTAGGTTTATAGTCAGGGTTAGGGTCAGTGTTAAGGTCAAGGCCAGGGTCAGGTTTAAGGGTAAGGTCTGACATAGGCAAAGTTTAGAGTTAGGGTTATGATCATGGTCAGGGAGAGGGTCAGGATTATTGTTAAAGTGGGGTTAGGTTTAGGGTTAGAGGTAGGTGTATGGATTAGGGTCAGTGTTAGGGATAATATTAGGGGTTAGTTTTAGGGTTAGGTTCACCGTTAGGTTTTCGGTCAGGGCCCATGTTAGTGTCAGGGTTAGGGTTTCGTTTAGGGTTAGAGTTAGGTCAGGCTCACATTCAGTGTCAAGGTTAGTGTTAGGGTCAGGGTTAGGTTTCTCGTCTTTGCCTGGTTCAGGGTCAGGGTGAAGTCTAGGGCCAGTGTCAGGTTTATGGTCAGGATGAGGTATTGGTATAAAGTCCACATTCGGTTCAGCGACAGGGTTATGTAGTGGTCATTTTTAGGTTCATGGTTAGGTTTAGGGTCAGGGCCAGGTTCAGGTTTAGGGTCAGGGTCTGGTATAGGCACAGTTTAGGGTTAGGTTTATGAGCATAATCAGGTATACGTTCAGGGTTATTGTTAAAGTTTAGGGTTAGTGTTAGGGTTAGAGTTAGGTTGAGGATTAGGTTTAGACCTGGTTAGGGTCAGGGTCCGTGGTAGGTTTAGGGTATAGTGTTAGGGTTAGTTTCAGCGATAGGATTCGGTGGAGGGCCCGTGTTAGTGTCAGGGTCAGGGTTACATTTAGGGTTAGAGTTTGGGTCAGGCTCACATTCAGTGTCAGGGTTAGTGTTAGGTTCTGGGTCAGGGTCACTGTTAGGGTCAGGGTTAGGTTTATGGTCATGGCCTGGGTCAGGGTCAGGGTGAAGTCTAGGGCCAGTGTCAGGTTTACTGTCATGATCATGTATTGGTCTAAAGTCCACATTCGGGTCAGGGACAAGGTTATGTAGTGGTCAGTGTTAGGGTCATGGTTGGGTTTAGGGTCAGGGCCAGGGTCAGGTTTAGGGTCAGGGTCTGGTATAGGCAAAGTTCAGGGTTATGGTTATGTTCATAGTCAGGTATATGGTCATAGTTATTGTTAACGTTTAGGGTTAGTGTTAGGGTTAGAGTTAGTTTGAGGGTTAGAGTTAGACCTGGTTAGGGTCAGGTTCTGAGGTAGGGTTAGGGCTTAGTGTTAGGGTTAGGTTCAGCAATAGGATTCGGGAGAGGGCCCGTGTTAGTGTTAGGGTCAGGGTTACGTTTAGGGTTAGAGTAAGGGTCATGCTCTCAGTCAGGTTCTGGTTTAGTGTTCAGGTCTGGGTCGGGGTTACTGTTAGGTTCAGGGTTAGGTTGATGGTCATGGTCTGGGTCTGGGTCAGGGTGAAGTTTAGGGCCAGTGTCAGGTTTAGCATCAGGATCAGGTATTGGTTTAAAGTCAACAGCGTAAGGTCAGGGTGAGGGTGTGGTTTAGGGTAGGGGTTAGTGTTAGGTTCAGGGTCAGCGTTCGGTTTAAGTTCAGTGTCTGTATTATGGTCAGGGTTACGGTTACCTTTAAGGTTAGGATTAGGGTCAGGCACACAGTCACGGTCAGGGTTAGGGTTAGGGTCAGTGTTAGGTCAGCATCACAGTTAGGATTAGAGTCAGGGTCAGGGTCAATGTTAGGGATGAGTCATAGCTAGGTTATCTCAGAGTTAGGTTTAGGTCCAGGGTCCAGATCAGGGTCAGCATAAGGCTTAGCTTTAGGTTTAGGGTTCAGGTCGGGATCACGGTCATAGTTAGGGTCAGGTACAGGGTCAGGGCTCGGGTTAGGGTTGGGGGCAGGCTCACAGTCAGTGTCTGGGTCAGGGTTAGTGGTTACTGTTAGGGTTAGCCCCGTTCCTGGGTCATGGACCCATCCCTTCAGGGTCTCAGTATAAACCCTGGGCAGAAGGGTGTAGACCCTGTACCCCATCCCACTTAACCAGCCTTAATCTGGGGTGTGAACAAACTTGCCCACAAGACATCTAAACCCTCTTCAGCCTGATCCTGCTTGGGGCATCTCCACCCACGATGGCATGGCCAGGTCCTCTTTACACACAGACACAGAAACGCAGAGGCGCACACACACACACACACACACACACACACACACACACACTCACACACACAGAGACGGGGAGGAGACCTAGGGCTACACCCGTGGATCAGAAGGTGTGGGACTCTCTGACTCTGAGCCCCCTGGTGTCACCTTTTGATTTTATTAGCCAAAGGGCCTGAGATGTTGGGGAAACCTGATATGACCTGCCAGGGTGGGGACGTGTCTGGCGGGCGAGCTCTCTTCTCCCTGCATCCTCTCGGCTTCAGTACAGCAGAAGAACATGTCACTTCCTTTAGGATGTGCCTAGAAATGAGCTGGGCAGGGGTGTTTTCTCTGTAATGGGGTGCCTGGATACGTGGGTTCCATTTCCGTTGGGTTCTGTCATCAGGGAAGTGAGGTCACCACTGCCGGGGTGCTCCTTACCGAACTTCCTGCTACACCAGAGCTCCCTGAGCCAGCGGTCCCCAGCTGCTCAGGCTCACCCACCACTGAATGCAGTGCCAATCCAATGACCTCCATACAGCCACTCCCTAGCCCCTGGGAGACCTGGGTGCAGCTGTCGTCCCCGCTGGAGGGAACAGAACTGGGTTTAGACAAGGTTAGTGTAAGGGTTAGGGTTAACAAAGACTTAGGATCAGGGTTAGGGTTAGAAGTCCTTGGGGTCAGGGTTAGCGTAAGGCTTAGGGTAGGGGTCAGGGTTAGTGTTAGGCTCATGGTTAGGTTTAGTATCAGGCTCACAGTAGGGTCTCGGTTAGCATTATGGTCAGAGTCAGTGTCAGGGTCAGTGTTAGGGTGAAGGTTAGGTTTAGGGTCAGGTTCAGGGTCATGGTCAGATTTAGGGTCAAGTTCAAGTTTTGGTTTGGGGGCTAGGTTCATGTCAGGGTCAGGGTTAGGTTTGGGACAGTTTCAGTGTCAGGGTTAGGGTCAGGGTCAGGGTCAGGTTCATGGTTATGGTAAGGTCAGCTTTATGTTTAGGTTCTGTTTTATGAGTAGGTTCAGGATCAGGGTTAGCTTTAGGGTTAGATTCTGTTTAGGATCACGGATTGGGTCAGAGTTAGGTTTACAGTCAGGGTTAGGGTCCGTGTTAAGGTCAAGGCCAGGGTCAGGTTTAAGGTTAAGGTCTGACATAGGCAAAGTTCAGAGTTAGGGTTATGATCAGGGTCAGGGAGAGGGTCAGGATTATTGTTAAAGTGGGGTAAGGGTTAGGGTAGGAGATAGGTTGAGGGTTAGGGTTAGACCGGGTTAGGGTCAGTGTCAGGGATAATGTTGGGGTTAGTTTTAGTGTTAGGTTCAGCGTTAGGTTTCGGGTCGGGCCCGTGTTAGTGTCAGGGTCAGGGTTATGTTTAGGGTTAGAGTTAGGGTCAGGCTCACAGTCAGGGTCAGGGATAGTGTTAGGGTCGGGGTCAGGGTCACTGTTAGGGTCATGGTTAGGTTTATGGTCTTTGTCTGGTTCAGGGTCAGGGTGAAATGTAGTGCCAGTGTCAGGTTTAGGGCCAGGTTCAGGTATTGGTTTAAAGTCCACATTCGGGTCCGGATCAGGATTATGTAGTGGTCAGTGTTAGTGTCATGGTTAGGATTAGGGTCAGGGTCAGGGTCAGGTGAAGGTCAGGGCCTGGGTCAGCTTTAGGGTCAGGCTGTGGTTTATGGTCAATATTCAGTTCAGTGTCACAGTTAGGTTTTGGCGATAGGGTTTGGGATTGGGTTTAGGGTTAGATTTAGAAGTAGGGTTATGGTTAGGGTTAGGGTTAGACAGCGTAAGGTTAGGGTTAGGGTTTGGTTTAGGGTAGGGTTTAGTGTTAGGGTCAGGGTCAGCATTAGGTTTAGGTTCAGGGTCCATATTAGGGTCATGGTTAGATTCACCTTTAGGTTTAGGGTTAGGGTCAGGCTCACAGTCACGGTCAGGGTTAGGGTTAGGGTCAGGGTTAGGTCAGCATCAGGGTTAGGATTAGGGTCAGGGTCAGGGTCATGGTTAGGAATGAGTCTTGGTTACAGTAATATTAACGTTAGGTTTAGGTTCAGGGTGCAATCAGGGTCAGTGTCAGGCTTAGGTTTAGGTTTAGGGTTCAGGTAGGATCACAGACAGGGTCAGGATCAGGGTCATTGTTTCGGTTAGGGTTTGGGGCTGGCTCACAGTCAGAGTCAGGGTCAGGGTTAGTGGTTACTGTTAGGGTTAGCCCCGCTCCTGGGTCATGGACCCATCCGTTCACGTTCTCAGGATAAACCCTGGGCAGAAGGATGTGGACACTCCATCCGATCCCACTTAACAAGCCTTAAACTGGGGTGTGAACATAACTTGCCCACCAGACATCTAAACCCTCATCAGCCTGATCCTGCTTGGGGCATCTCCACCCACAATGGCATGGCCGGGTCCTTTTACACACAGACACCCAGAGGTACACACACACACAAACACACACACACACACACACACGCACACACATAGAGAGACGGGGAGGAGACCTAGGGCCACACCGGTCGATCAGAAGGTTTGGGACTCTCTGACTCTGAGCCCCCTGGTGTCACCTTTTGATTTTATTAGCCAAAGGGCCAGAGGCGTTGGGAAATCCTGATATGACCTGCCAGGGAGCGGAGGTGTCTGGCGGGCGAGCTCTCTTTTCCCTACAACCTCTCGGCTTCAGTACAGCAGAAGAACATGACGCTTCCTTTAGGATGTGCCTAGAAATGAGCTGGGCAGGGGGGATTTCTCTGTAATGGGGTGCCTGGATATGTTGGTTCCAATTCCGTTGAGCTCTGTCGTCAGGGAAGTGAGGTCACCACTGCCTGGGGGCTCCTTACCAAACTTCCTGCTGTACCATAGCTCCAGAGCCGCCGGTCCCCAAGATGAAATAGGGCAATACTATAGAAAATGCTTGAGAGAAATCTCTCTTATGATTGAGATAACCTGATATTTCCATTGATTCATTCATTCGTTCAACAATTATCTACTGAGTATTATGTATGCAATCCTCTTCTGAATACAGAATAAATCAGGAAAAAGCCCCCACAGATACCATTTTTATAGCACATGCATTCAAATAGAAGAGAGAGAACAGACAGTAAATAAATAAATATATAATATGTCACCTGTTGATAAGAAGTCAAATGTAGAGAGGGACAGAAACTATGTTGATTGTGATGGTGCTGGTGCTGGCTGTGTGTGCAGTTAGGGGAGATTACTCTGATAAAAAGACATTGGCAGATCCTTGAGTGGATTCAGAGAACAAGACGGGTACATTTAAGAAGAGGAAACAAGTGCAACCCCCCAAGGGAGGCACGCACTTGCTGTACTCTGTTAGACACTAAGGAGGCTGGTGAGCGGAAGCAGAGACAGCTGAGTGAAGAGGTAGGAGATGAATTGAGAAGGAAGTTGAGTGTTAAATTTTGTAAGACTGAATTTTGTATTGAGTGAAGTGTGGAGCCATTGGAGATCTTAAAGCAGAGAAATAACAAGGTCTGACTTTTGTCTTAAACGGATTGCTTTAACTGCTGAGTGGAAAATAAACTAGAACAGAGCAAAAATGGAATCCAGAAGACCAGATAGGAGACTATTACAATAACTCAGGCTATAGAAGACGGTGTTTTGGACCACAGTGGGAGTAACTGAAGTGTGGAGAACTGGTCAGATTTAGAATATATTTTGAAGATAGAATCCACAGCTTCTACCAAAGAATTAAACGTGGGCAGTGAAAGAAAGAGATGAATCAAGAATGACTCTACAGTTTCCTGTTTGAGCTATTGCAAGACCAGCAGAGCTCGAGAAGAATAAGAGCTTGGTTTTGAACATGTTGGGTTTAACTCATCTAGGTAGATCTGGAAAGCAGGCAGTGGAAGAAAGCTGAAAATCCAGGTCTGGACTGGAGGTGGAGATGTGGAGTCATCAGGAGACAGATGGTAGAAGAGGGACAGTCACCAAGGACTCAGTGTAGACAGAGGAGAAGTCTGAGGTTGGGTCCTGGAGCACATTCATACTCAGAGATCAGGGAAATGAGAAGAAACCCTAAGTGGAGGGGCTTGTCCTCACTCAGAAGGGATTGGAGTAAGGGTTCCACCCAGGTAAACTTAGTGGGATTCTGTGGGTCTTCTTTCCTTACCGATTTTTCTATTCAAGATTTATTTGACAGAGAGAGAGAGAGAGAGAGAGAGAGAGAGAGAGCAGGAGCACACACATGCAGGGGGAAGAGACAGAAGGAGAGGGAGAGAATCTCAATCAGATTCCCCGCTGAGCATGGAGCCTGAGGTGGGGCTCGATTTCATAACCCTGAGCTCATGACCTGAGCCAAGATTCACACGCTTAATCACTTAGCCACCTACACACCCACCCAGTTTGTTTTTCTTTCTTTTTTTAAAATATTTTATTCATTTATTTATTTGACACAGAGAGAAAGAGAGAGAGAGAGATCACAAGTAGGCATAGAGGCAGGCAGAGGGAGAGGGAGAAGCAGGTTTCCTGCTGAGCAGAGAGCCTGATACAAGAGCCTGAGACCCTGAGACCATGATCTGAGCTGAAGCCACCCAGGTGCCCTCAATTTACTTTTCTCAGTGAAGTCATCAGAATGGTCGGTCATCAGCTGTATCTGATGGAAGGTGTTCAATTCTCACTCTGAACAAAATGGCTGTACATTAGAATCACTGGGAGAATTTTAAAAGCACACTTATATCCAGACCCTAATTGGATATTAATCTAATTGGTTCTACACCAATTAGATCAGATCCTCTGGAGGTGGGCACTCCTGTGTTTTAAAGTCTTCCAGGTGATTCAAAAGTGTGGCCAGTGTTGAGAAGCCCTGGCTTGAGGTTGGAGGAAAGAAGATGTGAAATAGTCAAAATATTTCACGAGAAGAGTGGAGATTCTGTCGGTCAGAGAAACATACTTGGATTTGTGGCTGAGAATTTAATGTGAAAGGGGCGCCTGGGTGGCTCAGTGGGTTAAGCTGCTGCCTTCAGCTCAGGTCATGATCTTAGGGTCCTGGGATCGAGTCCCACATCGGGATCTCTGCTCAGCAGGGGGCTTGCTTCCCTTCCTCTCTCTGTGATCTCTTCCCTTCCTCTCTCCTACTGTGATCTCTCTCTGTCAAATAAATAAATAAAATCTTAAAAAAAAAAAAAAACTTAATGTGAAAGCTTCCAGCATCATTGCTTTTCTCACCAACCACCTTCAGCTGCCAGGGGCAGATGTAGGGTGGACAGAGGGTTGGGTTTTTACCAAGGTGGGGTTGTATCAGGTATGTATGATGTATGATGGAGGTGAGAGTATGGGACAGGGATTATAGTTATGGGAGTGGACTCTGTGACAGCGGCGGAGGCCTGTGAGAATTTGGGGGAAGGATCAAGAACCACAAAAAATGAAATAGGGGGACGCCTGGGTGGCTCAGTTGGTTAAGCAGCTGCCTTCGGCTCAGGCCATGATCCCAGCGTCCTGGGATCAAGTCCCACATCAGGCTCCTTGCTCGGCAGGGAGCCTGCTTCTCCCTCTGTCTCTGCCTGCCACTCTGTCTGCCTGTGCTCACTCTCGCTCCCTCTCTCTCTCTGACAAATAAATAAAATCTTAAAAAAAAAGATTCTCTTCAAAAAAAGAAAATCAAATAGGTAAATGGCTTCTTCTGAGTGACTTAGATAATTAATACTTCTTGAAATAATTTAGTGCAGCCAGACCCCTGCAAAGCAGCACAAACAACTCTGATGAGTGCTTCAATCTACCACTTCTTCCCAGGGCTTCAATCAATTGCTTTCAACAAGTGAACATTGAGATATTTAGAGCAAAGGAAAAAAAATAAATATTGGAAGTTCGCATTTTTTTTTAAGATTTTATTTATTTATTTGACAGAGACACAATGAGATAGGGAATACAAGCAGGGGGAGTGGGAGAGGGAGAAGCAGGTTTTTCCTCTGAGAAGGGAGCCCGACACGGGGCTGGATTCTCAGGCCCCTGGGATCATGACCTGAGCCGAAGGGCAGATGCTTAGCAATTGAGCTACCCAGGCTCCCCTGGAAGTTAGCTTTTTACATTCTTGGAAAATGGGATTTTGTATATTTATGTCCTTTTTCTGTCCCCTTGTGGATATTTTCCCTCTTGAAACACACCCAACCCCTGCTCCACAGTTGTCCAGTAAAATAAAGGGATCTGAGTGCCATCCCCAAAGTTCACTGTCCCCAGTCATTTTACTGGTTCTTGAAATGAGTGCACTTGCCCTAGGATGGCTTGGCCCCTCCCAGTAATCAGAAGCTTCCAGGATGGGTCAAAGATTACTTTATTTGCTATAATTCTGCAAGTTGAATGTATCTCTCAGCCATTTCCTGTGAATGCGTTTAAAGGAGAAACAATCCTGGGAAGCTGTTTTACACAAAAGAGTAGATTTCTCAGTTGTAGAAACTCAGGTATTATAAGAAAAAGGGAGAGATATTCCTTACTAGAAGGGGGACCTGCTCAGCGTTTCTAAATTCACATTGGTAGATTGTTGAACTGTTGTAGGCTGAGTGTTAAAATCACATTTTTCCCTCCGTTTTCTTACAGAGACAATGATGGTTCTTCCAAGATTGTCTGTGAAAGGATAGACACCTGCAAAACCACACATTTGACCTGAGCCATCACCCAAGTAGAATGTAATCCGCTCTCAGATCATAGGAGAAAAAAGAGAGAGAATCCCAAGAAGAAACACACACGTCAGGATTTTCATCAAATTTAGTGCACGTCTCACCATTTATCTTCATTTGCGGTAATTTTTTAAATAAACACTAATGTCGAATTGCCCTGCGTTACAACGAGCAACTCAGTTATCAGAAAACCATGAGTCTCCAACGTTTGTTCTAATTACTAAAGCAGAAGAGCGGACAGAGTTTAGAAAATTTTCAACAAGGCTTAAACAAGAGAGATTTTCCACTTTTTTCTAATCAGGTCAACATAGATACCACTTTCCCTACAACCTTGTAGGCAGTTGGTATTTTTCAGAGATATCATTTGGTTCTTTATAGAAGGCTTAAAGTTGGAGGTCCATAAAAACGATAATCAACTTTTATGTGTGCCTTCTATAGGCCTGAAACTGTGCTAAATGAACAGTATCTAATTTAATCCTCCTAATAAGCCCTGTGAAGTCAATACTACTGACTATTCTCACTCCAAGAGGGGGGCAAAGCAGATGCTTCGAGAGTTGAACTCAGTTTTCCAAGTTCATACAGCTCGTATATGATGGAATCAGGACTTGAGCTCAGTCTAATGCCAGGTTGGACCCTTAGTTGCAGCTACTGTAGTTTTTTTTACCGTCACCTGCTTCCCTCCCCCACCCCCGCCCCCATCTCATTCCCATTTAGGGATAATCAGCCATACCTAAATGACAGTGGCCAGGCAGGAAGGGTGGCTACTGGGTTTAATTATTTATATCCAGGGGGAAGAGTCGCCTCGCCCCATACATTCCGCTTCAGCTCTTGCCCTGCCAGGGGAGTAGCCATCCTTCAAACCATCAGTGTTAATTGCTGGTGAGGGATGAATTAGGTGGCAGGGGTCACACACAGTTTACTAGTCATGCATATTTCTTTCAGAATACCTAAGTACCATTCCCTTGGAGATGAGAAGAAATGATGGGAGGGATGTTAAAAGGCACTCCCAGAAATATTTCTGGACCAGTCATGATCACTAGCCCTTATGATACTCTTGGAGTCATTTTACTGGTTCTTGAAATGAGTGCACTTGCCCTAGGATGGCTTGGCCGCTCCCTGTAATCAGAAGCTCCGAAGATGGGTCAAAGATTACTTTATTTGCTATAATTCTGCAAGTTGAATGTATCTCTCAGCCATTTCCTGTGAATGCTATTATGGGGCAGGCACAGGGGGATGACTATGGGACAGATACATATCAGGTGAGAGGAATCCTATGCTTTTGTATGAAGGAGAAGCCCATTCTCCTTGGTGATGGGAGTTTCCCTTCTGCTCTGACTCCTCCCCAGCCGGGATCAGTGGGGAGCCTCCTCCTTTGGGCGACAGGTCTCCTTCTTTCTAAATCCTCTTTTTTTGGGCCAAAAAGCAAGACTACCCTTCTTTTCATCTTTCAGCTTTTTTATCCTGGCCAACGACACTCAAACACCCTTGCCCCAAATTTGGGCTGCTAGACTATGCCAAGAGGCCACATACTGGTTATATTACCTCAGGCCCAGTGTTTGGACTTCACTGAACCTTAATTGTAACATCTGAGAAGGGTTGGGGAGGCGGATGTTGTGAGGATTCATTAAGACAATGTTAAATTTTTATCAGAGTCAAGGAAGATCTCTTGTTAGGAATGAGTTCAATCTTACCAGGATAGAGGGCAAAATAGCATTTTACATATATTTTTTTTAATAAAGTATTTCTTTTTTAAAAATTATTTATTTGACAGAGAGACAGAGCAGGAATACAAGCAGGGGGAGTGGGAGAGGGAAAAGAAGGCTTCCTGCTGAGCAGGGAGCCCAATGTGGGCCTCCATCCCAAGACCCTAAGATCGTGATCTGAGTGGAAAAAAGACGCTTTAAGGACTGAGCCACCCAGGTTCCCTGCAAAACAGCATTTTTTTTAAAGATTTTATTTATTAATTTGACAGACAGAGATCACAAGTAGGCAGAGAAGTAGGCAGAGAGATAGGGAGAAGCAGGCTCCCCGCTGAGCAGAGAGCCTGATGGGGGGCTCCATCCCAGGACCCTGGGATCATGACCTGAGCCAAAGGCAGAGGCTTTAACCCACCGAGCCACCCAGGCACCCTGGAAAACAGCCTTTTAAACAATATTTTTCGCTAAGCATGATACGCTCTAGACCTGGGGATAAAAATATATGTATATAAAAAATATATGTTTATAAAAAATAAAAAAATAAATAAATAAATAAATAAATAAATAAACAATATTTTTATTTTTATTTTATACATATATATGTAAACATAGAATTGAATGTATACATATAAATATAATTTGTAAACACATTTGATGTATATTTATGTTTATCCTAGGATGCAACACTGCCCTCCTGAGCAGCGCAAGAGGGTGGGTTTTTACAGAGAATCACCAAAGAGCTTGACCCAACTGAAGGGCCAGCCTTGCGCTGCTGCTTAAGAGAAAGCCTTGAGTTGGGAAAGGTTTGACAAATACTGAGAAAAACCAGTTAATTAATATGTTAAAAACCCTACCCAACCACAGTATGAACCATTTAGACATATGGCTTTAATTTTGACTTTAGTCTCCAAAGCCTAGGGGTCGCTGGGGAAAGGGGGCAGAGGGAGAGACAGGACCAGCTTCTCTGTGGGCCAGGTTTCTGGGGTTGCTCCCAGCCCTGCCCCCAGAGGGAATGCCCCCACCCAGGGCTTTGCTCCCAGAAGGGCCCCTCCCCCAGAAAGCCCCTTCCCAAAGGGCCCTGCCCTTTGGCCACACCCTGAGAGGTCCCATTATCCACCCCCAACCCCCTCACACCCCCCTACCCCCGCCAAGCACCGCCCTCAGAAAGGTTCTAAGGTGAAGTCAGTGTGCTTCTCTCTCACTGTCTAGGAATTACTCAATTTTATTTTTTACTTTGTGTTTTTTGAGCGAAGTGGGTGGTGTAAGGACCTATTTTATATTTTTATATTTTAGCCAGAGGCTTCCATTGAGGTTACACAATAACCTTGTTGTTTAACCCTTAAGCTGTCCCTGCTCCCCTTCTCCCAGAGGACTTACTTAAAAACAAGTCCCGGAAATCAACCTCAGGTAACAAAGCCCAAATACAAGGGTGGGTCACGCCAGGTAAGACATCTGATCAGTGGAGGGTTGCATACTGTCTCCCTAGCTACCAAGGAGTATGGGTCCCGCCCTTTGTGAGTCTTTTGGGCGCCAATCCTAACCAAGGTGATAGGCTAGGTCAAATATCTACTAAAAGGTAAGTTGTAATTCAATTGCTCACCTAGCATCACTGTGCAGCTTTCTCTGTGTGTTACAATTTCATTGGCCACCTGTGCATGACCAGGCCCAACCACATGGCCTATGTCCTTAAAAGCTAGTCCGTAAAGGAGAGAGGGGTTGACTTCTCTGTAAGAAAAGTGGCCCTGGCTGGTCAGTTTTATTCTTGATGCTTGGTGTGAAATAAAGCTTTGTTTGACCCTCGCTTTGTATCAGTCTCGCTCTTTTAATCATGGACCCATTATTGGGGCATAACAGGTGGGACAGTGGAGCACGTACATAGCGGAGGGGACAGCCCACTGTGGGTATCCACCATTCCTTGCCTCCTCATTTGCATGTACTGCTCGCCCTGCCCGGGGAGCACAGCATGGAAATGGACACCTCGTGAGTGGTGGACAACGAGACTCGCTGACCACGTGACGTCTATGACCGAGTCAACCGGAGCTCGCCTTCCCTACAGACCAGAGCTTGCTCTGAGCACCGGCAGGAGGCAGTGGCCTCTTGTGAGCAGCCCAGAACCCTGTCTTTTCCTTTCTCACTCATGTCAACTCCCTGTGTTAGCCAAGCCTTGGAAGTGGTGACTTAGGAGAGAAGGGAAAGAAAGGCAGCCCCCCGCTCCTGATTCTGTCAAGTTCCTTACTCATCAGGAAGCCGAGGGAGGCAGGGTCGGTGGAACATGTGTGAGTCCCCAGGTGAGGTAAAGATGGCAGAGCTGGTCTTGTGCAGGGTTTCCACGGTTCTGATAAGAAGAGGGCACGTGGGTGTGCCCCAGCTGTGGAATCCCTGCGTGAATTATTTAACACTGACATTGCACCCTGCGAAGATGAATGGCAAGAATCATGCCCATAATCACATTTTAAAATTTTTATTTGCTTGGAATGACATTAAATGCAAATAGAAAACAGCAGCCATGCCCCTTCAGAAGACAGACCATGGAGGAAATGAGCTTTCTATTTTAGTACCTTTAACAAACACTTCTTCCCTGTTTTTGCCCAAAGGGCCCTATATCTTCATTTTGCATGGGGCTTGTAAATTATGTAGCCAGGCCTGGGGAGAGCTGTGCAGTGTCTCAATGACCCAGTGCAGGGAATGGCAGGAGCCTCCCTCCTTGATACAGTAGTATTACACAAGCCCCTGAAGCTGAAACAGAACTTCAGGATAAAGTCTGGGGGGGAGGTCCTCAAATTTCTGAGTCATGGGCTGTCGTAAACAAAATATCAACAGCCGGGTGGCTTAGGCAACATGCAATTTATTTTCTCATGGTTCTGGGCGCTGGAAGTCCAAGATCAAGGTGGCAGTAGGGTTCGATTCTTCAAACGTCTCTCCTTGGCTTGCAGATAGCTGTGTTCTCCACTCTGTCTTCAAACGATTGTCCTTCAGTCTGTACTGTCTGTGTCCTAATCTCTTCTTCCTGTAAGCACAACAGTCCTGTTGGCTTGATGCCCACCCCCAGTGAGCTCGTTTTCCCTTTATCACCTCTTTAAAAATCCTGTCTCTGAATACTGCCACATTCTGAGATGCTGGGTGTTAGGACGTCAATGTAGGAATCTGGGGGCATCCAACTAAGCCCATAACAATAGTCAAAACTGGATCCGAAACTGAAATTTAGACACATTTTAAAATGCTAAAAGTGTATATATATATATATATATATATATATATATATATATATATATAATTTTTGTGGTAGGCCTGAGATGGTTGGTAGGCTGAGATGTATTTGTAACCTTTGAGGGAAACATTCTTTGGAATGATCAAAGAGAGCTTCTATGTAATTCCATACATCCACAATTAAACCCCAGAGCTTTCTAATTTGGAATTTGGCTGTTTTGTGCTTGGTGGCAACCAAAACCAGCCTAGGGCTTTTCTCTTGTTTTGACAGAAAAGTAGGTGGCAGAGGACTTGAGCATTTAGACATCTTGCTGCTCTTTGGTTTAATCATACTCTACTGAGTTGCCCGAAACTAATTAAGCTCTTGGCTCTGCCATTGGCCACATTGTTCCTTTTTTTAATTGTTGTTAACATTTGTGTTATTGTTCAGTATAAGAGGCAAGCTTTATCTTAGTTTGGGCTGATGTAACAAGAGCACCATAAACTAGGTGCTTTAAAGACATACTTATTTCTCTCAGTTCTGGAAGCTGGGAAGTCTACAATCAAGACCCTGGAAGATTCCGTGTCTGTTCAAGTGCCCACTTCCTGGGTCACAGATGACCATCTTCTCCCTCTAACCTCCAAGGTGGAGGAGGCGAGGGATCTCTGTGGGGTCTCTCTTATGGAGACACTAATCTCGCCCATGAGGACTCCACCCTCATGACCTAAACATCTCCCAAGGACCCCATCTCCTAGTTATGTCCCTTTGGACATTGAGTTTTCAACTTATGAATCCTGGAGGGATACACTGTTTACAGTGAGCTTCTTCAAACATCTTTTATGTTCAAGGCACTGTTTTTTGGCAAAATTAATCATTTCCTACACATCCTTTGAAGCAAGAGTATTTCTGCACTTTGCCTTCCTTTAGAACCTTTCTCTAGAGAGGATCCTAAAAAGTTCAGAAAAGACGCAGAAGAAACCTGCTGGTTAGCTCGTTTTTCACAGTAGAGCAGAATTCATTTTGAAGTAGGTTAATCTTAGAAATCCAGGCAAAGACACTTCGCTTGAAAATCATCTCAAATGATCAGTTTTGTTAGTATGAGTAATAGTAACTATAAGATCAATAGAACAACTTTTTGTTCTACTGTGGGCCTACTGTGTGCTGGGTACCTCGGAGCATCTGAGTCGAACCGTCTCGTGATCCTTTCAACAGGCCACTGAGGGTCACATGGTCTTCTCCTCCACGTTATGGATGAGCCTTAAGTCTGGGCCAGAAATGACACAACTTTTCCAAAGCCATATTGCTACTGAGGGGCCAGCTGGGATCTACGCCCACTCTGGTGCCAGAGCCCGTGATTGCAAATGTGGGCTGCACTAGGTGTTCAGAACAAAGGACTGTTCATGGAGGTGACACAGCTAACCCGTGAGACCCACCACCCTTTTCCCTAAGGTCATCCCGGTACAGCCTGCAGTGATGGCCCGAGTTAAGCATTCGAACTTGGTGCTGCAGAGGGCGTGTTTTAGGGACAAGATTGGTGTTAAGGGGTTCTAATGAAGCCCAGAGGGATCTGGAAGGAAACAGGACTTGGGGAAATATCTGGGTCCCTGGAGCAGTGATCTCCTTTTATTACTGTGCACCTCTCTTTCACAAAAATAAATAAATACGTAAATACATACATACATACATACATACAAAAATATTTGCGTACATACCACCAATTTAAGCAAATTTTTGATAAATTATAGACTCTACTACTCTAAATTATTATGCACATTATAAATGACATGCAAAAGCTAAACCTTTAAATGGATGACATGAAATATGAATAAAACTTATAATATTTTCTTCTAGCCCCTTACTGGACTATTTCTCAAACTCCCTTTGGAGAAGACTTTTTAAAGATTTGTTTATTTATTTATTGAGAGAGAGAGAGACAGCACGTGTGTGCACATGTGAGTAGGGGGGTGGGGCAAAGGGAAAAGGAGAGAAGCAGACTCCCCATTGAGCACAGAGGCCTCACTAGGGCTCAATCCCATGACCCTGAGATCATGACTTGAGCCAAAATTTTGAGTCAGACATTTAATCAACTGAGACACGCAGGTGCCCTGGAGTAGACTTTTTAAGAAAGAGATAGGACACTTGGAATTATAGCAATAATTCCTAGAATTAATCTTTAAAAGTGGGAAGATAGAAATGGTTTTTTTAAATTTTTTAAAAGATTTTCTTTTTTTATTCATAAGAGATGGGAGGCAGAGGCAGAAGCAGGCTTCCCGCAGAGCAGGAAGTCCAGAGTGCGACTTGATCCCAGGACCTGGGATCATGACCCTAGCTGGAGATAGATGCTGGAGATACTGATAAACCAAACTTTAGGGAAAAATACTGAACTTTACTGGGAAGATGAAGCAGAACAACAGCATATGGCAGCAACATGAGTTTTAGATAGCTGTTGGTCACCCAGAAGGCTTAAGGTGGAGAGAAAAACAAAAGGCTGTAGTGACCCAAAATTGTCCGAGTTGTGTAATTTGACCCAGGAACTTCCGGGTGACATAAAGATTTGTTTATTTATTTCGCGGACAGCGCCATGTGGGGAAAGAGCGAGGGGGAATGAGAATTCCATGCAAACGTGTGAGTGGCTCTTCTCCCATCTCCAGGGGGGAAGGAAGAGATTGGGTTTACTCCAGTAAGCATGGTGATGAGTTGGTGAGGTAGGTTGATTAGATGTCTGGAAACCTGAAAAAGCCAGCTAAGGCTGGCTTCCTGGCCATCTTGTCAGTGTCTTATTCAAAGCTTGTCATGTGCAAGACTTTCTTTTAACAGGTTGCCAGGTGAATGAGACTACCGGCCGCCATGTGTCATTGCTCAGGTGGTCCATGACACAATGTCCTGCAACTAAGGGGATGCACTTAGCATTACAGACATCGTTCTGTCTTTGTTATTTTGAAATTTAGAAAATATCTTATTAATTTGTTCACTCCAAAGAGGCAATTTATTGCTTACTATGACAGTCTTTTGGTAGAGGACACAAAACTGCTTTCTTTGTTATGAAAATCAATGTGTTACACCAATTTTCTGAAAGATGGAAATAAAGTGCCTCCTTCCAGCTGGGTCAGGACATAAGTGTACCCTATGTATTGGTTTTTCAATAGAGTCCATTTACAGAATGTACATGTCTCTCAATACAGAAGACAGTTGCTCACATTTATGTGTAGAACATTCCCGAACCTGGTCCAGGTTGCGGATGAAACCGTCACTCTGACTGGCAAGGCATAACGAAGAAGAGTTTTCCTGTAAACAATATGTGGTCATGGAAGGAATCAGCACTGCAATTCGTGGCTGATTCCAAAGGCTCTAAGAGGTGGTAGATGCACAGGCAAAGTGGTGACTTTTGCAGAGGAAGCAGGCTGGGGAGAGATAGCAAAACAGAAGTTTGAGAGGGCCCTAAAATCTCCTCCTGTGGGATTATTGGCCATTGAGCTTGAGAAAGGCTATGGTGAAAACTTGAAAGAGCATCAGATCAAACCCTTGGCCACTGGAGGTTGAAACTGACATGAGCAGCACTATCTCTATTCTTGACCCAAGGCCACAGGATGACAAGCTTTGCTTTTTCAATGTGGTCTCAAGTCTCTCTACTGCCCTCTAAAGAAAATAATACAGATAAATGCTGAGAGTGTAAAGTGTAAGCAGAGCCCCCCTTGGCCATTTCCTAAGTTTTGTCCACTCCGAAGTGAGTATCACTTTGGTGAGTGCATTGCAGGAAATGGCCTTAATGATCAATGGCAGACCTCCACTCCAGAGTGACATAAAAAGCAATCTGCACCTCCTTCCTGATTTGTCTGTAATAAAACTTGCTTTCCTTAGGTCCCAGCATTCGAGGCAGATAAATATGTTCCCTTTCGTTGGCTCTTACTCATACTTCAGCAAGATTTCCCATGTGCTTTCCTTGGCTGGCTGGGAAACTGGACCACAATTTATGGGATCTTAGGGGACAGGTGTGTAGAATTCCAGTGGGATCCCGGAATAGAACCTAATTGGAGATTAGAGACCATTGCGGTGCGAAGCTTTTCTTTGAGATTGAAAGAGGTGCATGTTATGCAAATATTAGCAAGTGTAAGTTCACACTGTCTATTGAAAATTTATAGACTCATTATGGTCAAGAAGGCTGGAAGATAAGTAGATTTGGGGAAAGATTCAGGTAAATTCAGGGAGGTGGCAAATTACCCCAGGGAAAGTAGAATGGCTAAAGAGTATGGCCCAAACTTTAAAAAAAAAGAATAAATGAAACAAGATGGGATTGGGAGGGAGACAAACCATAAGTGACTCTTAATCTCACAAAACAAACTGAGGGTTGCCGAGGGGAGGGGGTTTGGGAGAAGGGGTTGGGATTATGGACATTGGGGAGGGCATGTGATTTGGTGAGTGCTGTGAAGTGTGTAAACCTGGTGATTCACAGACCTGTACCCCTGGGGATAAAGATATATGTTTATAAAAAATAAAAAAAGTATAAAAAAAATAAATAAATAAAAATAAAACAGTGAACTGAAAAAAAAAATTAAAAAAAAATAAAAAAAATAAAAAAAAAATTTATTCACTTATTTGACACACAGAGAGCCAGAAAGCACAAGTGGGGGGAATGGCAGAGGGAGAAGGAGAAGCAGGCTCCCCGCTGAGCAGGGAGGCAAATGTGTGGGACTCGATCCCAGGACCCTGGGATCATGACCTGAGCTGAAGAAAGACACTTAACCGACTGAGCCACCCAGGCACCCCCTGGCTCCAACTTCCAAAAATGGTGTATGAGATACCTTTGGTGGGAAGGAATGAAGATCAGCAACTGTCCTTGATTCTGCTTCTCAGGAAGGCATTGTGATGTGATGCCCAGGACTTTGGAGACAGACACACACTTGGTGCCCTCCGGCTCTGCCGCAAAAGCAACACCTTCCAGAGGGCAGCTGCAGGCACCGGGTGGCGTCACACAGCTCTGACCCGGGAGGCACTCAGCCACGTACCCATTCCACCATCCTGCTGGGTTTGGAAGAGCGCTATCAAAGTCCCTGCTGCCGAAGGACCATCCAGAGTGACATGTCCCATGGGGCACGCCGGCATTCCTTTACCCCTTCAGGTTATTGGCAGCAAGGCTGGAAATTTTTTAAATTGCCTGGGAAAATGATAGCAAACGGCTCCAAAAAGGAGTTTCAAAACGCAGACTTCATACTATGTTTTGAGTACATTTCATTCATTTGGCAGGTACTGACAGGGTGCTTAAGTGCCAGGTGCTGCTGCATTAGAAACGGACTTGAGAAGTTAACAGCAGGGGGCTCCAGCCCTCAACCAGCACAAAGTCGATCAATGGATGCATGTGACAGACAGAGCACTGTGACGGGGAGTACTAGGTGCTCTCATAAGAAGGGTGTGCTAGGAGCTAAGGGAACACTCGGGGGGAGCCAGCACCAACACTCGGGGAGAGCTGTGGGAAATATGATGGATGCAGATGGCTCCAGGGGAAACCAGAGAACTGCTCAGATCCCTGCTTCTTAACAGCTCCAAGTGCCCGCTGCTTCAGAGTGGGGGCTGGGCGAGCAGGGAGCTGGGGTGGGCCCAGCGATGCCTGATTTCCGACCTCCAGCCCCTGCGCTGTTTCACCTGTCCCTTTAGGAGTACAATGACATAGGATTTCACCAACGGAGGATCTACCCCTGCATCCTGGTACTGGAAAAGCACGCGAGGACTGCGGAGCTGAAAGCAAGAGTTGGTAGTTCCAGTAATGTGTGCAGGGTTTTAAAAAACTATATACGGGAAAATATCCGGTCTTATTTGCATGTGTTTGTATCATGCACAATTTTTAACTGCAATCCTCCTTTTACCTTCTTCCATGTTGTTAAGACTCTCCTCTCCTCACCACTGCCTTTGTCCCTATAATACCTGTTGACAGCCTGGTGCTCATCCATGAGCTCATTCGCCTCTATCCACACATGCATGGGGCTCTGTCACTGTTTGACAAATATGGGCTCATTTTATGTACCTCTTGATCTAGTGCTTCCCGGTTAATAATACCTCCTGCATAACGTCCTTCTGTTTTTATCTTCATTTTTATAAAGAATGGCTGCTCACCTTTTATCAGGTGCCTTTATTTTTTTTATCAAATGCATTTATTGCTATGGTCTTAAGAGTTTTTTCACAGTTAATTTAGTGATGAGGTAAATCTTATTGATTTTCTGGTCTTGAGCTCCCTTTATTTTCCTGGAATGAATCCAAGTTGGTCTCAGGATATAGTCCTTTGATAGATGCCTGACTTCTGTTATTTGCTAACATTAGTTCAGTTTCTGTTAACTAATCTGTCCTAAGCCAGATTTGTTAATAGCTTCCCCGTTCCTCCCTCTCAGGTTTGGGTATTAAAATTGTGCTCAGCTTCATCAAGTGAATTGACTTATTATTGTTTAATTGCCTGTTGCCATTTAACAGTAGAATGACAGTTATCCAGCTGCAAACCTGTCTGATCTTGGAACTCATCTTCTGAATTTTCCATTCTTGAATCATTTGGATGATTTTGTTTTCCTAGGAAATCATCGTTTCTTCTAGGTTATCAAATTGATTAGTATAAAGTGCCTTGCAGTTTAGTGATTCTTTTATATTATGCATTTGCTTTTATATCTCTGTTCCCAACCCTTATCTGTTTTGCAACTCTATCTCTCTCTCTGTCCCCTCCTCCCTGAAACCCCCCTTTCCCCATCCCCCTTCCCTCTCTCCCCACCTCCTCCCACACCCTATCTTCCCCCTCTCTTATCCTTAATAGGGCATGTGAAGTTTTTTTTTTTATTATTTCATTAGTCTTTCATAAAAACAACTTTGAGTTTATTTGCCCCTCATATTTTTTATTAGTTAAAAAAATTATCTTTATTATAACTACTTCCTTTCTTTTGATTGAGCTGCCCTTTTCTCATGGGTTTAACTGAGTAGTTTCTTTTATTCAAAAAAATGTTTGAAATTGAAGACATTTGACACTAAAGTCTCCTTAGAGTATAACTTCTGGTGTCTTCTGTAAGTTTTGGTATGAAATAGTCTCCTTTCCATTGCTTTCAAGATTTTCTTCAGTCGTCTTATGATTTCTTCTTTGACTGAAGACTGTATTTCTTAACTTGTATGTAGTTTCAATTTTTTGTTACCATGTTATCTAATTCTGATTCTACTGGATTGTGATCAAAGAGCTGTTCTTTAAATCTTTAATTTGGAAGGCTTGTAAAGGTTTCCTTTGTTGCCTAGTATGCCATTAATCTTTACAAATATGGCTTTTCTTAGGTGTAAGAAAGAAATGTTTTCCGAGGGAAATAAGGATGTCTATTTTCTTTTTTTAAAAGATTTTATTTATTTATTTGACAGACAGAGATCATAAGTAGGCAGAGAGGCAGGCAGAGAGTGAGAGAGAGGAGGAAGCAGGCTCCCCGCGGAGCAGAGAGCCCGATGTGGGGCTCGATCCCAGGACCCTGGGATCATGACCTGAGCCGAAGGCAGAGGCTTTATCCCACTGAGCCACCCAGGCGCCCCAGGATGTCTATTTTCTGTGTGTCCTTGTTTTTCCCTCCTTCTAGTAGATACTCCCATTTGAAAAGCTAAAATTTTACCTTGTTATTGCATTTTTAGAGTCTTTAGGTATTATGTTTTTAGATGTATACCTGCTTATACCTTTTACATCTTCTTTCCAAACTCTGCCTTTAAAAATGTCCCTCTTCATCTTAGTACCTATAACTTTAGACCCAACTTGTCTGCGATGAATTTTGCCATTCCGGCTTTCTCTTTTGCACGGTATCTCCTCACCTGATACATTCTCAATCCCTTTTGCATTTTAAGTATGTTTCTTGAACAGCGTGGATCTGTAACCCCCTGAGAGGCGCTTTAATAGAAAAAGTCAGTTTACACATTTAAATTAATGATAAACAGTCATGATTTTATTCCTCCCATCTTATTTTGTTTGTTTTTATTTTCCCCATTTTTGATGTTTTTAATCAAGTTCATTCTTTTTCTACTTGATAAATATAGAAGTTCTTTGCATTTTTCGATGACAGCTTAATTGAGATATAATTCACAGGCCATACCACTCACCATCTAATGTGGACAATTTAATGGCTTTCACTATAGTTAACTATACTATACTGAACTACCTACACATTTTCATCATCCTCAAAAGAAAACTTTAGCCATCACCACCAGTCTTAGGCAACCACTAATCTACTTTCGGTCTCTGTAGATTTAGCTATTCTGGAAATTCCATATAAATCAAATTATGCAATATGTGGTGTTCTGTGACTGACTTCTCTCAATCAGCAGAATGTTTTCAAGGCTCCTCTGTGTCGTGGCACATATCAAAATTCTATTCCTTTTCAAGGCTGAATAATATTCCACTGGCTGGATGGATCACATTTTATTTATCTCTTCATCAGTTGATGAACATCTGGGTTGTTCTCACCTTTTCGCTATTACGAATAAACCCTAAACCTTCATGCACAAGTTTTTGTGTGAGCATAGTTTTTTTTCTTGGCTCTATACACAAGAGTGATATTGGTGTGTCATATGGCAACTCTGTGTTCTGCATTTTGAGGAGCTACTAAACCATTTCTAATGTGGCTGCGCCATTTTCCAAGCCCACCAGCAATTTACAGGTTCCAGCTCTTCACCTCCTTCCAACACCTGCTTTTGGGTTTTTTGATAGTAGCCATCCACGTGGGTGGGAGGTGGTATCTCACCATGGTTTTGATTTGCATTTCCCGAATGATTAGTGATGTTGAGCATATTTTCACGTGCTTATTGTCCCATATATTTTATATATACCTTATATGTATCTTTAAATATATATTATATATTTCATATTTTATTTATATTTAAATACATATTTAAGAATGTAAATATATTTACATAAATATGTTTATATAAATATATGATAATGTAAAATATATTTATATATACATTTATATATTAATGTATACATTTGAATATTGGAGAAATGTGTATTCAAGTTCTTTGCTCATTTTTTTTAAAAGATTTTATTTATTTATTTGAGAGAGATTTATTGAGAGAGATCACAAGCAGGCAGAGAGGCAGGCAGAGAGAGAGGAAGAAGCAGGCTCCCTGCTGAGCAGAGAGCCTGATACGGGGCTCGATCCCAGGACTCCGAGCTCAAGACCTGAGCCGAAGGCAGCAGCTTAACCCGCTGAGCCACCTAGGCGCCTCTCTTTGCTCATTTCTTAACTTGGTTGTCTTTTTATTTGAGTCGTAAGAATTCTTCACACAGTCTGAATGCATGTTCCTTATATATGACCTGCAAATATTTTCTCCCATTTAGTGGCTTGTCTTTTGACTTTGTCAATGGGGTCCTTGGAAGCACAAAACTGGGATATTTTGGTTGAGTCCCATTTATTTGTTTATTATTTTTTTTTAAGTTGCTTGTACTTTGGTGTTTGGCTGAGGAGCCGTTGTTAGATTCAAGACCACTAACATTTACCTTTGTGTTTTCTTCTGAAAACTTTATCATTTTACTTCATTTTTATTTTTTAAAAGATTTTATTTATTTGAGAAAGAGACAATGAGAGAGAGCATGAGCAAGGAGAAGGTCAGAGGGAGAAGCAGACTCCCTGTGGAGCTTGGAGCCTGATTAAGGACTCGATCCGGGAACTCCGGGATCATGACCTGAGCAGAAGGCAGCCGTCCAACCAACTGAGCTACCCAGGCATCCCGAACTTTATCATTTTAATGCTTACATTTATGTCTTTGATGCATTTTGGGTTATTTTCTCTGTATGGTGTGAGGCAGGACTCCTGTTTCATTATTTGCATGTGGCTGCTTGGGAGTAAAATACTGTTCTTACCCCCATTGAATTGTTTGGCACCCTTGTCAAACATTAGTTGACTGTAATTTATTTTCCTTTTTTTTCCCCCATTGAGGCATTTCACGTGCCATGTATATTATATTTCTAGGAAAAAGGAATCCCAGGATGTTCCCTCCTGCCTGGATTCTTCCTTCTTCATGGTGCATGATGCCAGAAGAATTTTTCCATGCAGTGAAACCAAACTGAGGGGATGGAAATATTCTGCCACTTTTCTAGATCTTTCAGTTATACAAGTCTAGGGCTGGTCATGCCACACTTGTTTAACTTGCCCGTGAGGTTCACAGCAGTTTTCCCAGCTCTGTGGTCATCAATAATTTCAAATTTGCCAATGTACTCATGCTTCGTATTCACAGTGAGGAAACGGGACGATGACTTTGGTGCAGGGCCTCCTAAGAACCTGGCCTTCGCCCCCCCTTTCAGCAGTGTTAATGTTCTTGAGGGCATCTGTGGGACATTTGTTCACACTGTTACTGTGGCACGGAAAGATGGCAGAAAAAGCTTTTTTTCCCTTTTATTAATATTTGGTCTTGTTCTCCTTCCCTTTCTCATAACCGAATGCATATTTCCCCTCCGTCATTTGAAAACTGCATACTGTTCTCCAGCTGTTTTCCCCAGACGAGACCTTGTGTATCAAGAATCCTTATTTCATGGTTATTATACACAATCTTAAAGATTTATGACTGTCCTCTTATTTTACACATGCATACACACGAAGCACTAAATACGGACTTTATCTGAATGGCTAAATGTTGGCCAAGACAGAAGCCAGTTGTAGTGGGAACTTATAGGATAAAGATATAGTCTGAAGTTTTTGTTCTTTAAAAAAAGCCTTCATGGGGCGCCTGGGTGGCTCAGTGTGTTAAGCCGCTCGCTGCCTTTGGCTCAGGTCATGATCTCAGGGTCCTGGGATCGAGTCCCATGTCAGGCTCTCTGCTCAGCGGGGAGCCTGCTTCCTCCTCTCTCTCTCTCTGCCTGCCTCTCTGCCTACTTGGTAAAATCTTTAAAAAAAAAAAAAAAGCCTTCATGGGGCGCCTGGGTGGCTCAGTGGGCTAAAGCCTCTTGCCTTCAGCCCAGGTCATGATCCCAGGGTCCTGGGATCAAGCCCCGCATCGGATTCTCTGTTCAGTGGGGAGCCTGCTTCCCCATCTCTCTGCCTGCCTCTCTGCCTACTTGTGATCTCTGTCTTTCAAATAAATAAAATCTTAAAAAAAAAAAGGCCTTCATATTTTATTAAAAATTTTAGGTGTCCGAATTCAAAAGGTTAACAATATAGTACAATAATAATAATAATAATAATAATATATCATCTAATAATAAAATAATAACAATTTCTCCTGCATAATCACTGCTGCACACTAGTAAAATGAGATGTTTCTTTTCTTTTCTTTTTTAAAGATTTTATTTATTTTATTTATTCGACAGACAGAGATCACAAGTAGGCAGAGAGTCAGACAGAGAAAGAAGGAGGGAAGTGGGCTCCCCGCTGAGCAAAGAGCCCGACGCGGGGCTCCATCCCAGCCAAAGGCAGAAGCTTAACCCATCCAGGCGCCCTGAGATGTTTATTTTCATTTGGGATTATGGAGGGGCAAGGTGTTTTTGGCTCTCCTGCTGAAGGAGGGACTCAGTATTGTCTCCACCTTTTTCCCTAATAGTAGCTCTGGAAGATGAAGACGTCCCTCCATCTCCCAGACATGAGGGTTTGACCAGGACATGGGATGGTATAAGCTCATTGACATAGTCTCAATAAGCCCTGGTTTATTGGTCACAGTCGTTCTCCAAGTATTTTTAGGAATAAACTTCAGGTGTTGCCCTTACTCAATTTTTCTTTCTGAGATTTCTGACTGCAATCGCTATTTCCTGCAGTCACTCGAGGAGAAACGAGGCATGTGGCAGTGCAACAGTCTGTTTTTCTTTCAAGATGACAGAATCACTCTTGATTTCTGTACGCATCTCGGATTTTCATATAGGAACATGGATTTTGGTGTCTACCCTGAGGAGATAATACGTATGGTGTGAGCTACACTTGTATTCTCATGACACGTCACCTGGGTTACCCAGAACTTTCTGGGCCCGGCAGAAAGGCAGAAACCCGGGTGAATTCCTCATTGTTCCAGCAGGCTGTCAGCCCTCAAAGGCCTTCTGGATGTGTTTGTGCATCGCAATATCTGCTGTGTAAGATACAGAAAGAGCACAGTAGTTCAGGGGGAAAATATTTAGGAACACATTTTCCAGGAGGAACCAGGATTCAGTTTGGGTGACTCTTGACCATTTTTCATCTTCTGACGACTGGAAGTGGTAGTTAATCTACAGTCATGGTTTTAACATGCATTTCGAATGTAATGTTAGTTTCCATCAACATTAAACTATAAGAACTGTCTTCCTAAAGGGCATTCATGTAAGGCCCATTATTTTCCAGCTTGATTAATGAAAACAAAATTTTTCTGTAATGCTTTCTTCCTACTCTGTATTAGTTTTTAGGACTGGATTGAAAGTGATTTATTGTGGATAGGGTTATACCTGGTCGTGGAATTTTTTTTTGTTCCTGGGTTTTTAAAGGTGGCAGAGTTGACTTTCTGATTTTAATTCATCTTCACTAGATGAAGAATTCACAAATAGGACTTTTTCTTGAAATAGCCATAACCTGGGGGCACTTGGGTGGCTCAGGTCATGATCTCAGGGTCCTGGGATTGAGTCCCACATCGGGCTCCCTGCTCAGTGGGGAGCCTGCTTCACTCTTTGCCGCCCCCTCTGCTCATGCTTTCTCTAATAAGTAAATAAATAAATAACCTAAAAAAAAAAAGAAGTTGTATTTGACTGGAGCTTCATGTGGAGTGACAGATCAACAGAAAGACAAAGGGATATGAGACAGGAAGCAATGAAGGAAAACACAGAGGCGCACAGTATAGACAGATGTTCCTCAGCTTATGACGGCCTCGGATTCTAATAAACCCATTGTTCAGCTGGAAATCTCTTTAGTTGAAAATGCATGGAAAACACCTAAGCGACTGAACATCAGAGCTTAGCCCCGCCTAACTTAAATGTGTTGAGAAATTTACAGTATTGCACAATTGGGCAAAATCCTCTAACACAAAGCCTATTTCACAATAAAATGTCTGGTATCTCATGTAACTTACTGAACAGTGCACTGAAAGCCAGAACAGGACGGTTCAAGTGTGTTGGTTGCTGACCTTCGTGATCACGTGGTTTGCCTGGGGGCTGTGCTCGCTGCCCCTGCCCAGCATTACAAAAGAGGACCCGACTGTAGATCACCAGCCTGGGAAAAGATCCAAACTAAATGCATATCGCTTCTGCACTATTATAAAAAGTCAAAAAACCATAAACTGAACCAAGGTGAAGTCAGGGATCTTCTGTACCAGGTGTGTTAGGTAAGGTCAAGCGCTCCTGTCTGGCCAGGAACCATAGTGGTATGGGGGAAAGTTCCACAGTAAAAAGTTCTACAGCGGAGAACCACTAGGACTCCAGCACCAAGGGTCACAGGTTGCGCAGGAAGACTGGATGCTCCTCTGTGGGCGATGAGAAGCCACGAGCGACTCAGGAAGGCTGCAGAGCTCTGGGCAGGTGGGACAGCTGAGGGCTGCAATGAAGAGGGACAGGTGGAGCTAGGAGACCAGGTGGGGAGAGCCCGCTACCCTCGAACAAAAGGCGACAAAGGTCTGGACTGGGATGACGGAGATGGTGGAAGGTAATGGGATATTCATGAAACAGAACTGGAAAGCCATGGAAATGAAATAAGAGAGGGAGCGAAAACCGAACATGGCTTTAATTGCCATCAGTATAAAACGTGTTGAATTAAAATGAATTGGTATTTCTAGACCGATGATGACATCACAATAATGGAAGGAAACCAATTCTGATTTTGAACCTGGTTAAGGAGAAAGTATAGACAAGAGAAAAGCAGAGGCTCTGGAGTCACACAAATGTCACCGTTGAGATTCATCCCCACTCTTCATTCCCTTCCCTGTAAACCCAGTCAAGCGACACCTGCCTCACAGCACTGGTAACAAATAGGGAAGAGCACATGTTCCCACGTTCCCGGGTCAGACAGGACAGCCAGGGATCAGCGGCACATGAGGAGGTGACAGGTGGTCACTAAACTGAGCTCAGGTGCATACACAGCATTTTACGTCACCTTGAGATGGCCCCTCCTGTGACCTCTTGAAGAAGGCGGCAGTGGTGAGGAACAAACTCCAGGAGCTTATTAGCATACATGATCATCAGGCCATCCGGATGAGACTCAACGATCTGCTCTACAATCACCTAGCAGAAGGAAGAGCGTTTTATTTTATTTGTTTGTTTCTTTGTTTGTGTTTTTGTTTGTTTTTAAAGCACCTAAAAGAGAAGTATGAACTATACACTACAGAGAAAAGAATCGTGTAAACCTTAAAAATGCACTTCGTCCTTCCTCCTCCCCACTCAGTATGCTTTCTAAACAGGAGGTAAGTAACAACGGCATGAAAATCTAGGTCCCGGGATTTGGGAATACTGCTCCAACCCTGGGGGACACAGAGGCTGAGGGACAGAAACTGGCCTGAAGCTAAAACATCACACACACTCATCTGCTTCCCTTCTGAGCTTAAAAGCGAAATACTGTATCTGCAGACAACAGCTCTGTACCATCTTCACCCTGGCCTTATCCTCTACCGTCTCCAGAACAGGGAAAGGGCTGAGATGGAAAGTGAGGGAAGAAAACACATCTTATTTTGCTTTAGTATTTTATTTTTTTGGGTGAGGCTGAGTTGCAGGAGGTGAATGACAAGCATACAAACTTAAAATACAAACGTGGCCACAGTTCACTTAACGACACAGAAACGTAAAGTACTTCCCTAATTTAGCATATTAGATTCAGTTCAATGAAAAGGGCATAAATTAAACAGCTAAAATATTTTCACTTAGTGACAAAGAATAATGTAATCTTTTTCACCCCCACAGAGAGAGCTATGAACTATAATAGGATACATACAAAGAACTGACAGATCATTTACTTTTAGTAGTATTAATGAAGCTGAGAAGATTACTGAAATTAATCCTTCAATTTCACTTCTATCACTGGGATACTGTCTCGTTTTAAAACTGGAAGCCTTTCATCCTGAAGTCATGGTGGGTAGCTTTATACTTACTGGACAGAAAGAGCACTCGCACTGGCAGGTGACTGGAAGAAAGCCCTCAAACGCTGAGACTGGCTTCATGACTTCTGTCAGCCTGAACTAGATGAAACCAACGCTCTCTAAGTTGGAAGCTGCTGATTGCTGGCGGCCTCACATGGTGCAGCCCATACTCCGGCCGCTCAGAGGCAGGATACACTGACTCCCTGTATTTAACTGTATCCTTATAGGTCAAGAACACTGGGTAACCAAGTTCCGGACTTAAGGTACTACCCCGCTAACTCACCCTTCAAAGCCCTTTATCTTTGAATATTCCCTCCCTCCCACCTTCCTAGCCTGGCAAACTCCCCCATGGTCTTCAAGACTTAAGCCACATCAATTCTGCGAAGACGCCTCCCCTCACAGACTTTCCCTGCGCACAGAGCTGTCTTCCAGCTCCTCCAGTGGGCACGGGCGCCTTGGTGGGGTCACGCTTTTCGGCAACTTCATTAACGTATAATTTATGGAAATGGAAATTGACCTGAAAATGTTCTGATCCGTACCTTCTTCCTAGGCAAGTCCCTCACCCCTACTAAATTAAGATGATCCCTGAGTTATGGCATCACTGGAAGAGAAAAGAGCGTATGCCTGATTCCTGCCATGCTGATTGGCTCCAAGCGGGACCAACCTTTTCTTACATCCAGAAGAGCAGGAACTAAGAGCATCTTCAAGGAAGAGCCCTGAGCTCTCTCGCACCCAGTCAAGAAACGAAGCCAGATTAGATGCTCTGTGTTTGTGGAATGAGGTGCATGGGGGCATAAACCTCATCCATGTACGGTTTCACCAGTACTTGACCAACTAACGCCTCTGCATCCCGTGTCTTGTCAAATGTAGCTTAAGTTCAGAGGCAGTGCCGTATGATGTCCACATTGGAAGTCTGAAGCCCTTCTAGCAACAGGCCTCCCAGGGACTGCTGCAGCATGGCCGTAATGTGGGCTATACGCTGCAAGAACAGAGAGACCAGGAAAGAAGGTCCAGGCACAACAGTTTCTAAAAGCTCAAATATATGTGTATAATTTATATACATATGTGTTATATATATAAATCGAGCCTCTAATTCTACCAGAATATATGTAAGATTAAAATCCCAACATTTCCTAGAGAATAACAATGAATCTCTTCTCCCCATGATTGCTTTCTTTCTTTCTTTCTTTTTTAAAGGTTTTTATTTATTTATTTGTCGAGAGAGAGCACAAGCACATAAGGAGGCATAGGCAGAAAGAGAAGCAGGCTTCCTGCCAAACAAGGAGCCCAAGGTGGGACTTGATCCCAGGACCCTGGGATCATGACCTAAGCCAGAGGCAGTGGCTTAACTGACCGAGCCACTGAGGCGTCCCCTCCGTATGATTTCTTTGAAAGTAAGTCGGCTTCATCAAAGTGAAGTTTAGACAATTACGGAATGACAAAAAGTTATTTGCCTCTTAAGCTACGGAGTAAATCTGACAAACGTGCATTTAAACCCAGTCAAGGGCTTTGGATAAATGAACTCTGACTACATCATATGATGTGTCAAGTTACATGAAATTCAGAATTAATTTTACTTGCATAGTTTGGAGACTACGCTTGTGTCTTTACACAAAATCTATCTAGTGTGACATAATGGAAGAAGGGTCCCAAGCAGGAGATACTGAAAAAAAAAAATTCAAAGCTAGCTTCAAAATCCTGTAAAGTAGCAATTATCAGGGGCAATGCTAGGTCAAACAAAAATCATCCAGGAAATTCGCAAACAGCAAATTGAAAATCGAAACCAATACTTACTGGTCTTACTTTGTCCAGAAGAGGCATGCCTTTTCTCTGAACAGCATGAAACTGTAACTGGTTAAATTCCGTGGCAATTCTCTCCAAAATCTCTCTAGTCCAGAGAGGGCTAGTAGAGACAATTAGAGAAGTGTAATTCCCAAAGTTAAAACCTGCCACCCCCACCGCCCCCCATGCCTTACAGCGCTCAGGCACCTGCACCTGCACGCCATCAATTTTCGGGACAAACTGTGCAGCAGGCCCCAGGTGCGAGGGGTGAGGAGCGGGGAGGTCATAGAAGCCACCGACACAGCCTGGCCCGGGCCACAGGGCCCAGGCAAGGGGATGGAGCTATTTTAGGTCAGTGTGGGTACAACTGCATGTTTCCACCACGTTCCTTGGGCTCTCCCATTCGTGCCCTTCTTCTCCCATTCTCTAACCCCCTCCTCTCTCTTGCCCTGTCCTACCGTTCATACACGAATCCCCCTCTTCTCTGCCTGCCTCATTCTCCCTCCCAAGTACCTCCCCAGTACCAACTACTGCTGTCTCCTCAATCAGCTAAAACTGACCGCCTAGCAGCAACCTGGGAAATCGCTCAGAGCAGTGGACTCCAAGTTTACATTTACCCAACGGCAGAAAGAGCAAGCTCGGTGCTCTGGGAGCTGGTGAGAAATCACTCACAGTGCATCTGCCATCAAATGGACTGGATACACTTCCCTCTTGCCCCCCACATTAGAAAAGCATCAACCCCATTCAAAAGGAAGCCGAACAGTGAAAGAAAAAAAAAAACACACACACAACAAAGACTCCAAAGCCCCTGCTGGGCTCTATGAGGCATCCCACATCTGAGGATGGGCAGTCAGGTAGTGAGGAAACACACTGTAAGGAAACCCAAAAATGTCTGGAGACCTGCCACGGTGTGCCCTGTCCCAGAGCATCAGAACTGGTGTGGAGGGAAGGCAGGCACTAGGCAGGACCAATGCCAAAGCCTAATCCCAACCTCTACTGACTGATCCCATGCGCATTTCCTATTTATCCTTATCTCAGCATTTCTGGGCCTAGCAGAGCATGATGGATTTACCCTGTGCTGACGCTGCTCTGGCTTTCCTGACTCCAGAGTTCAGAGCTGCTCTTCTGGAGAAAAAAGTCCTCCAAGGTAATTCTGAGCAAGAAAGCGCACAATGTCTGTTTATTAAGGACAGTGCTGCAAAGGACAGGATTGTAGACACAGAGCTCACTGAGGTGTTTCTATCCGAGGGCAAAGAGTAGGACAAAGGATTTGAGTACTGTTAGTTTATCTGGGAGATTATCCAAGGCAGAAAAGAATGGGAAAGTGATACAGTGAAGAAGCAACTTTGTCAAAGAGGTACATTGTTGATATAATTGTTGTTGAAAGAAAATGAAGGCTTGCTTTTACTGAAAGGTCCTGAGAAACTTCTTTAGGTTGTCCTCATGAAGAATTGAAAACTGACAATTTTATCTATGGTTCTTATTTCCACTTCACTGAGAGCTGTCCTCAGAGGACATTAACTCTCCTACACTTTGGGGTTGTGTTGGACACATTCTAAAATGAGAGAGAGAACATGAGGTGCTATCAGTGTTAAGTAACTGCAATTTCCCATGGAATTATCCACCACAGGTTTGGCTATAATCAGGTGTTGGGCCTTGATATCAGAGGGATTTGAGGCAGTATCATTTTAGGTTAATCATTATATTTGAAATTTCCAAAAACTTCAACTGATGAAACTTTGATTATAAATCTATAAATATATCAATAAATCTACAGTATTCCAATTATTTTCATAGAAATACACAGACAAAGCATCAATTGATTAATATTAAAATGTTACAAAATACTGAACTGAAAGAATTTGGTCATATAACAACGTGTAAGAAGTAGAACTTAGGTTTAGGTTAGAACTCAGGATGCATTTGAGACTCAGTTAAGAAATTGAATGGAGGGACGCCTGGGTGGCTCAGTGGGTTAAGCCACTGTCTTTGGTTCAGGTCATGATCCCAGGGTCGTGGGATAGAGTCTCGCATCGGGCTCTCTGCTCAGCAGGGAGCCTGCTTCCTCCTCTCTCTCTCTCTGCCTGCCTCTCTGCCTACTTGTAACCTCTCTCTGTCAAATAAATAAATGAAAATCTTTAAAAAAAATAAAAATGAAAATGAAAAAAAAGAAAGTCAAGTGAAATATCTTAGAGGTTTTCATGGCTTTTTATTCACAGTTGCAAAAATTGCTGTTGGAGTTCTCACTATTAAGCACACATTTCTGGCAGAAAGATAGAGGTAAAAGAGAATGATAGCTTGTACGACTGATACTTTGTCATATGGTTACAATATAACAAGAAAAGAGACAATAAAATATTTGATGTTGTTTTAAGTTTCCTTGTTGTCAATCCCTCAGTGCTTTCTGATATTAAAGGAAAAAGTAGATGGATATTGACCTGGCAACTATCAACACCTGTCAGTCTCTCTTGGATAACCAATATCTCAATAATCTCTTCTTCCCAGTAAAAAAAAATATATATATATATTCATAACCCACACTGTGCCATCTCAAGTTACGGCACCAAGATAAAATTACAATCATTTTCAGTTGTCCAAATGGACAGAATACCCTTCTTATGATATCATGTCTTATAAGATAGATAATTGGCTTGCTACCAATATACCCAGATGTGACTGTGGAAGAGACAGGAAAAAAATAATGATATTTATTTATTCCTTGGGTTGACCCTGTTTACACAGATGCATTACTATTAGAAAAGGTTGGTTTGGGACATTGGAATGAATTTACTTAATGGGTCTGTATGTAATTGTGTTGGAGGAAATTTTTAATTTCTACAAAAATTAGAATTCTATCTTATTCTCTTGTTAATTTTCACGTTAACAAAGCCAACGTTTTTGTCTAGCAGACAAGATCTTAAATCCTAACAAAACTCAATTTTTTCCTTTTTTTTTTTTTAAGTTTGGGAGCATCATGTTCGCTCATGCTGCTTTAAATACAACTCAAAGAAAAAGGAGCTAAATGGGGCAGTAAGACCAGACTTTTTATTTTATTTTATTTATCTTATTTTTAATTAAAAAATTAAAGATTGTATTTATTTATTTGAGAGAGAGAGCATGAGTGAGGCAGGGGGAGGTAGCTGCAGAGAGAGACTGAGAAGTATACTCCCTAATGAGCAGGAAGCCCGATATGGAGCTCGATCCCAGGATCCTGACTGAGATCATGACCAGAGACAAAGGCAGATACATGTGCAAAATCCCTTTCTTTCTGGGAAACAATACTTTACAAGAGATGTTTGAAAAAGTACTGGGGAATCAACTTTAATAGGAGACACAAAAATTTAATTGACTTTTGTAAAGCTACAGGGACCCAAATGATGGGAATCCCAGCCCGTTTAGGTTGTGGACAACAGAGTATTCTTCTTTGTAATATCTTATTTTCTTCCATGTCTACTAACTCCAGTCCAAGTTCACTGATCTCTTTTTAGATACTGCACCCGTTTCTCCATGGGGTTGTTTCTGCGAGTTCCGGGAATGGCTCCTGGTGGCAAGCCCAAGACTGCCCTTGGGACAGGTGGCCAAGGGGATGCTGTCCCCTTGGGACCAGAGGAAAAGGACAGGCCTGCCGTCTGCCCAAACTCCTTCATCAGAGTGGAGCACGCGACCCTGCCCTTGTCGTCCCCTCATGACTCTCTAGCAACCAGGCTTCCATCTCTCCGCACAGGGAGCGGGTGACACTTGTCTTGCCACCGGCCTGCTGTTCCTGCCACGGCAGGCTATCCTGCTTCCCATGCGTTTCCGGACCCCAAGGCCAAAGGCTCCTTCTCTTCTCCAGGGGCGGCGTGCTGCGCCTTCCCCACACTTGGCTTCTCTATCAGGCAGAGGGGATGCTAGGGCAAAGGGTATTTCGCTCCATGCGGGTATCTTCCACCGAGATGCGGAGACTAGCTCAGGCAAGCAGCAGCAGCATCCTCAAACCCAACTCTGATTTCCCAAGGAACGCTCTGGTTTCCGGGGGAAGATGCCCAGGCAAAAAGGCTTTCGCTGTATGCGGGTTTTTGCAACCGCGAGACTGGGCTCAGGCAAGCAGCAGCAGCCAGCAGAACATTTCTCATTGAATGCTGTGCTTTTGCAGAGGCTTTGGCTTGGAGCGAACAGCTCTTCGCTGCTGCTTCCTCAGCAAGGCTTCAGTCGCGTCAGGGAAGAAGAGCTGTGGGAGAGCTGATGCCTCTTGGGCCTTGCTTTCCCGTGCTCCATGTTCGTGTCCTGGGTTCATCCTGCTACAATCCTCCAGTAGTATGCATAGCCTAGGATGGCACTCTATGCACACTACCATCTCCCAGTGTAGGCATCGCTTGGCCTTTTACTCTGGGGCTCAGGCGCACTCGCCGACTAGGCCAGCGCTTTCCCCACAGGAAAGGAGGGGTGACAGGATCCCTGCACACCGTCCGTACACTGAATAGGGAGCTTTGGGGGACTGTCCCCACTCCTTCCCCTTAAACCCCGTGCCACTTTTTGCACTGCGCTCCCCAGGAGCATATCTGTGGAAGGTGCAGCACGCTGCCCGGGAAGAAGAGCAGGAGCCGTTGGCCTTCTGGTCTGGAAACGGTTACGAAGCAGGAGAGCCGGCCCTGACAGGCACAGCGGCTGGTGTTAATACAAGTGTCACCGGCTCCCAGTGCAGAGAGACGGAAGCCTGGCTTCTAAGTAGACAGGAGGGGATGAGTATGGCAGGGCGCGTGCTCCACTCTTAGGAAGGAGTCTGGGTAGAAAGCATGCCTGTCCTGAGCCTCTGGGCCCAAGGAGACAGCAGCTCCTTGGCCACCTGTCCCTGGGGCATACATGCTCTAGCCACCAGGCGCCTACGCTGAACTCGCAGCAACAGCTCCCTGAAATAACAGGGAGTCAGATGCTGACTTCCTCCACGATGTGGAAGCTTGGAGTAGGCACGGGGTTTAAGGGGAAGGAGTGGGGACAGTCCCCCAAAGCTCCCTATTAAGTGGACAGGCGGTGTGCAGGGATCCTGTCACCTCTCCTTTCCTGTGGGGAATGCACTGGCCTAGTCCGCGAGTCCGCCTGAGCGCCAGAGTAAAAGGCCAAGCGATGCCTACACTGGGAGATGGTAGTGTGCATAGAGTGCCATCCTAGGCTACGCACGCTACTGCAGCGTTGTAGCTGTGTCTACTTAATTCGGCCTGGCAGGGTGAACCCAGGACGCAAATATGGAGCCCGGGAAAGCAAGGCCCAAGAGGCACCAGCTGTCCCGCAACTCTTCTTTCCTGACGCGACTGAAGCCTTGCTGAGGAAGCAGCAGCGAAGTGCTGTTCGCTCCAAACCAAAGCCTCTGTGAAAGCAACGCATTCGCTCAGAAATGTTCTGCGGGATGCTGCTGCTTGCCTGAGTCCAGTCTCGCGGTTTGAGAAACCCGCATACAAAGAAATCCGCTTTGCCTGGGCATCTCCCCTGGGAAAGCACAGCGTTCCTTGGGAAATCAGAGTTGGGTTTGGGGATGCTGCTGCTATTGCCTGAGCTAGTCTCCGCAGCTCGGTGGAAGATACCCGCATGGAGCGAAATGCCCTTTGCCCTAGCATCTCCTCTGCCTGAGAGAGAAGCCAAGTGTGGGGAAGGCGCAGGACGCCGCCCCCGGAGAAGAGAAGGAGCCATTGGACTTGGGGTCCGGAAACGCACGTGAAGCAGGATAGCCTGCCGTGGCACGAACAGCAGGCCGGTGGCAAGGCAAGTGTCACCCGCTCCCTGTGCGGAGAGATGGAAGCCTGGCTGCTAAGGAGACATGAGGGGACGACTAGGGCAGAGGTGAAGGCACTGGCCTAGACGTCGAGTCTGCCTGAGCGCCAGAGCAAAAGGCAAAGCCTTACCCATACCAGGAGATGGTAATAGGCATAGAAGTGCCATGCTAAGACACACACCCTGCTGCAGGGTTCTGACTGTGTCAGCTGAGTTCGGCATAGCACGGTGAACCCCGGGCGTGAACCCGGAGCCCGGGAAAGCAAGTCCCAAGAGACATCAGCTCTCATGCGGCTCTTCTTCCCTGCCGCGACAGAGTGAACACCCAAAGCCTTTCTGAGGAAGCAGCGGCGAAGAGCAGTTCGTGCCAAGCTGAAAACCTCTGCGAAAGCATAGCATTTGCTGGGAAATCAGAGTCGGTTCTGTGGGCTGCGTTTGTTACTTGCCTTAGCCTAGTATTCGCAGCACTATGGGAGAATCCCGCATAGAGCGAAAGCCTCTTTGCCCTGGCATCCCCCCTGGGAAAGCACAGCATTCATTGGGAAATCAGAGTCGGGGCTGAGGAATTCTCCTGTTGCCTGAGCTGGTCTTCTCAGCACTGTGTAATAAACCCGCATGGAGCGAAATCCTCTATGCCTCGGCATCCCCTCTGCCTGAGAGAGAAGCGCGCTTGCGCCTGTGGAAAGAGCCTTAAGGAAAGGGACACTTTTTGCACTGCGCTCCCCAGGAGCATATCTGTGGAAGGTGCAGCACGCTGCCCGGGGAGAAGAGCAGGAGCCGTTGGCCTTCTGGTCTGGAAACGGTTACGAAGCAGGAGAGCCGGACCTGACAGGCACAGCGGCTGGTGTTAATACAAGTGTCACCGGCTCCCAGTGCAGAGAGACGGAAGCCTGGCTTCTAAGTAGACAGGAGGGGATGAGTATGGCAGGGCGCGTGCTCCACTCTTAGGAAGGAGTCTGGGTAGAAAGCATGCCTGTCCTGAGCCTCAGGGCCCAAGGAGACAGCAGCTCCTTGGCCACCTGTCCCTGGGGCATACATGCTCTAGCCACCAGGCGCCTACGCTGAACTCGCAGCAACAGCTCCCTGAAATAACAGGGAGTCAGACGCTGACTTCCTCCACGATGTGGAAGCTTGGAGTTGGCACGGGGTTTAAGGGGAAGGAGTGGGGACAGTCCCCCAAAGCTCCCTATTCAGTGGACAGGCGGTGTGCAGGGATCCTGTCACCTCTCCTTTCCTGTGGGGAATGCACTGGCCTAGTCCGCGAGTCCGCCTGAGCGCCAGAGTAAAAGGCCAAGCGATGCCTACACTGGGAGATGGTAGTGTGCATAGAGTGCCATCCTAGGCTACGCACGCTACTGCAGCGTTGTAGCTGTGTCTACTTAATTCGGCCTGGCAGGGTGAACCCAGGACGCAAATATGGAGCCCGGGAAAGCAAGGCCCAAGAGGCACCAGCTCTCCCGCAACTCTTCTTCCCTGACGCGACTGAAGCCTTGCTGAGGAAGCAGCAGCGAAGTGCTGTTCGCTCCAAACCAAAGCCTCTGTGAAAGCACCGCATTCGCTCAGAAATGTTCTGCGGGATGCTGCTGCTTGCCTGAGTCTAGTCTCGCGGTTTGAGAAACCCGCATACAAAGAAATCCGCTTTGCCTGGGCATCTCCCCTGGGAAAGCACAGCGTTCCTTGGGAAATCAGAGTTGGGTTTGGGGATGCTGCTGCTATTGCCTGAGCTAGTCTCCGCAGCTCGGTGGAAGATACCCGCATGGAGCGAAATGCCCTCTGCCCTAGCATCCCCTCTGCCTGAGAGAGAAGCCAAGTGTGGGGAAGGCGCAGGACGCCGCCCCCGGAGAAGAGAAGGAGCCATTGGACTTGGGGTCCGGAAACGCACGTGAAGCAGGATAGCCTGCCGTGGCACGAACAGCAGGCCGCTGGCAAGTGTCACCCGCTCCCTGTGCGGAGAGATGGTAGCCTGGCTGCTAAGGAGACATGAGGGGACGATTAGGGCAGAGGTGAAGGCACTGGACTAGACGTCGAGTCTGCCTGAGCGCCAGAGCAAAAGGCAAAGCCTTACCCACACCAGGAGATGGTAATAGGCATAGAAGTGCCATGCTAAGACACACACCCTGCTGCAGGGTTCTGACTGTGTCAGCTGAGTTCGGCATAGCACGGTGAACCCCGGGCGTGAACCCGGAGCCCGGGAAAGCAAGTCCCAAGAGACATCAGTTCTCATGCGGCTCTTCTTCCCTGCCGCGACAGAGTGAACACCCAAAGCCTTTCTGAGGAAGCAGCGGCGAAGAGCAGTTCGTGCCAAGCTGAAAACCTCTGCGAAAGCATAGCATTTGCTGGGAAATCAGAGTCGGTTCTGTGGGCTGCTTTTGTTACTTGCCTTAGCCTAGTATTCGCAGCACTATGGGAGAATCCCGCATAGAGCGAAAGCCTCTTTGCCCTGGCATCCCCCCTGGGAAAGCACAGCATTCATTGGGAAATCAGAGTCGGGGCTGAGGAATTCTCCTGTTGCCTGAGCTGGTATTCTCAGCACTGTGTAATAAACCCGCATGGAGCGAAATCCTCTATGCCTCGGCATCCCCTCTGCCTGAGAGAGAAGCGCGCTTGCGCCTGTGGAAAGAGCCTTAAGGAAAGGGACACTTTTTGCACTGCGCTCCCCAGGAGCATATCTTTGGAAGGTGCAGCACGCTGTCCGGGGAGAAGAGCAGGAGCCGTTGGCCTTCTGGTCTGGAAACTTTTACGAAGCAGGAGAGGCGGCCCAGACAGGCACAGCGGCTGGTGTTAATACAAGTGTCACCGGCTCCCAGTGCAGAGAGACGGAAGCCTGGCTTCTAAGTAGACAGGAGGGGATGAGTATGGCAGGGCGCGTGCTCCACTCTTAGGAAGGAGTCTGGGTAGAAAGCATGCCTGTCCTGAGCCTCTGGGCCCAAGGAGACAGCAGCTCCTTGGCCACCTGTCCCTGGGGCATACATGCTCTAGCCACCAGGCGCCTACGCTGAACTCGCAGCAACAGTTCCCTGAAATAACAGGGAGTCAGATGCTGACTTCCTCCACGATGTGGAAGCTTGGAGTTGGCACGGGGTTTAAGGGGAAGGAGTGGGGAAGGTCCCCCAAAGCTCCCTATTCAGTGGACAGGCGGTGTGCAGGGTTCCTGTCACCTCTCCTTTCCTGTGGGGAAAGCACTGGCCTAGTCCGCGAGTCCGCCTGAGCGCCAGAGTAAAAGGCCAAGCGATTCCTACAGTGTGAGATGGTAGTGGGCATAGAGTGCCATCCTAGGCTACACACGCTACTGCAGCGTTGTAGCTGTGTCTACTTAATTCGGCCTGGCAGGGTGAACCCAGGTCGCCAATATGGAGCCCGGGAAAGCAAGGCCCAAGAGGCACCAGCTCTCCCGCAACTCTTCTTCCCTGACGCGACTGAAGCCTTGCTGAGGAAGCAGCAGCGAAGTGCTGTTCGCTCCAAACCAAAGCCTCTGTGAAAGCAACGCATTCGCTCAGAAATGTTCTGCGGGATGCTGCTGCTTGCCTGAGTCCAGTCTCGCGGTTTGAGAAACCCGCATGCAAAGAAATCCGCTCTGCCTGTGCATCTCCCCTGGGAAAGCACAGCGTTCCTTGGGAAATCAGAGTTGGGTTTGGGGATGCTGCTGCTATTGCCTGAGCCAGTCTCCGCAGCTCGGTGGAAGATACCCGCATGGAGGGAAATGCCCTTTGCCCTAGCATCCCCTCTGCCTGAGAGAGAAGCCAAGTGTGGGGAAGGCGCAGGACGCCGCCCCCGGAGAAGAGAAGGAGCCATTGGACTTGGGGTCCGGAAACGCACGTGAAGCAGGATAGCCTGCCGTGGCACGTACAGCAGGCCGGTGGCAAGGCAAGTGTCACCCGCTCCCTGTGCGGAGAGATGGAAGCCTGGCTGCTAAGGAGACATGAGGGGACGACTAGGGCAGAGGTGAAGGCACTGGCCTAGACGCCGAGTCTGCCTGAGCGCCAGAGCAAAAGGCAAAGCCTTACCCACACCAGGAGATGGTAATAGGCATAGAAGTGCCATGTTAAGACACACACCCTGCTGCAGGGTCCTGACTGTGTCAGCTGAGTTCGGCATAGCACGGTGAACACCGGGCGTGAACCCGGAGCCCGGGAAAGCAAGTCCCAAGAGACATCAGCTCTCATGCGGCTCTTCTTCCCTGCCGCGACAGAGTGAACACCCAAAGCCTTTCTGAGGAAGCAGCGGCGAAGAGCAGTTCGTGCCAAGCTGAAAACCTCTGCGAAAGCATAGCATTTGCTGGGAAATCAGAGTCGGTTCTGTGGGCTGCTTTTGTTACTTGCCTTAGCCTAGTATTCGCAGCACTATGGGAGAATCCCGCATAGAGCGAAAGCCTCTTTGCCCTGGCATCCCCCCTGGGAAAGCACAGCATTCATTGGGAAATCAGAGTCGGGGCTGAGGAATTCTCCTGTTGCCTGAGCTGTTCTTCTCAGCCCTGTGTAATAAACCCGCATGGAGCGAAATCCTCTATGCCTCGGCATCCCCTCTGCCTGAGAGAGAAGCGCGCTTGCGCCTGTGGAAAGAGCCTTAAGGAAAGGGACACGTTTTTCACTGCGCTCCCCAGGAGCAAATCTGTGGAAGGTGTAGCACGCTGCCCGGGGAGAAGAGCAGGAGCCGTTGGCCTTCTGGTCTGGAAACGGTTACGAAGCAGGAGAGGCGGCCCTGACAGGCACAGCGGCTGGTGGTAATAAAAGTGTCACCGGCTCCCAGTGCAGAGAGACGGAAGCCTGGCTGCGAAGTAGACAGGAGGGGATGAGTATGACAGGGCGCGTGCTCCACTCTTAGGAAGGAGTCTGGGTAGAAAGCATGCCTGTCCTGAGCCTCTGGGCCCAAGGAGACAGCAGCTCCTTGGCCACCTGTCCCTGGGGCATACATGCTCTAGCCACCAGGCGCCTACGCTGAACTCGCAGCAACAGCTCCCTGAAATAACAGGGAGTCAGATGCTGACTTCCTCCACGATGGGGAAACTTGGAGTTGGCACGGGGTTTAAGGGGAAGGAGTGGGGACAGTCCCCCAAAGCTCCCTATTCAGTGGACAGGCGGTGTGCAGGGTTCCTGTCACTTCTCTTTTCCTGTGGGGAAAGCACTGGCCTAGTCCGCGAGTCCACCTGAGCGCCAGAGTAAAAGGCCAAGCGATTCCTACAGTGTGAGATGGTAGTGGGCATAGAGTGCCATCCTAGGCTACACACGCTCCTGCAGCGTTGTTTCTGTGTCTACTTAATTCGGCCTGGCAGGGTGAACCCAGGACGCCAATATGGAGCCCGGGAAAGCAAGGCCCAAGAGGCGCCAGCTCTTCCACAACTCTTCTTTCCTGACGCGACTGAAGCCTTGGTGAGGAAGCAGCAGCGAAGTGCTGTTCGCTCCAAACCAAAGCCTCTGTGAAAGCAACGCATTCGCTCAGAAATGTTCTGCGGGATGCTGCTGCTTGCCTGAGTCCAGTCTCGCGGTTTGAGAAACCCGCATGCAAAGAAATCCGCTCTGCCTGGGCATCTCCCCTGGGAAATCACAGCGTTCCTTGGGAAATCAGAGTTGGGTTTGGGGATGCTGCTGCTATTGCCTGAGCCAGTCTCCGCAGCTCGGTGGAAGATACCCGCATGGAGGGAAATGCCCTTTGCCCTAGCATCCCCTCTGCCTGAGAGAGAAGCCAAGTGTGGGGAAGGCGCAGGACGCCGCCCCCGGAGAAGAGAAGGAGCCATTGGACTTGGGGTCCGGAAACGCACGTGAAGCAGGATAGCCTGCCGTGGCACGTACAGCAGGCCGGTGGCAAGGCAAGTGTCACCCGCTCCCTGTGCGGAGAGATGGAAGCCTGGCTGCTAAGGAGACATGAGGGGACGACTAGGGCAGAGGTGAAGGCACTGGCCTAGACGCCGAGTCTGCCTGAGCGCCAGAGCAAAAGGCAAAGCCTTACCCACACCAGGAGATGGTAATAGGCATAGAAGTGCCATGCTAAGACACACACCCTGCTGCAGGGTTCTGACTGTGTCAGCTGAGTTCGGCATAGCACGGTGAACCCCGGGCGTGAACCCGGAGCCCGGGAAAGCAAGTCCCAAGAGACATCAGCTCTCATGCGGCTCTTCTTCCCTGCCGCGACAGAGTGAACACCCAAAGCCTTTCTGAGGAAGCAGCGGCGAAGAGCAGTTCGTGCCAAGCTGAAAACCTCTGCGAAAGCATAGCATTTGCTGGGAAATCAGAGTCGGTTCTGTGGGCTGCTTTTGTTACTTGCCTTAGCCTAGTATTCGCAGCACTATGGGAGAATCCCGCATAGAGCGAAAGCCTCTTTGCCCTGGCATCCCCCCTGGGAAAGCACAGCATTCATTGGGAAATCAGAGTCGGGGCTGAGGAATTCTCCTGTTGCCTGAGCTGTTCTTCTCAGCCCTGTGTAATAAACCCGCATGGAGCGAAATCCTCTATGCCTCGGCATCCCCTCTGCCTGAGAGAGAAGCGCGCTTGCGCCTGTGGAAAGAGCCTTAAGGAAAGGGACACGTTTTGCATTGCGCTCCCCAGGAGCATATCTGTGGAAGGTGCAGCACGCTGCCCGGGGAGAAGAGCAGGAGCCGTTGGCCTTCTGGTCTGGAAACGGTTACGAAGCAGGAGAGCCGGCCCTGACAGGCACAGCGGCTGGTGGTAATACAAGTGTCACGGGCTCCCTGTGCAGGGAGACGGAAGCCTGTCTTCTAAGTAGACAGGAGGGGATTAGTATGGCAGGTCGCGTGCTCCACTCTTAGGAAGGAGTCTGGGTAGAAAGCATGCCTGTCCTGAGCCTCTGGGCCCAAGGAGACAGCAGCTCCTTGGCCACCTGTCCCTGGGGCATACATGCTCTAGCCACCAGGCGCCTACGCAGAACTCGCAGCAACAGCTCCCTGAAATAACAGGGAGTCAGATGCTGACTTCCTCCACGATGGGGAAGCTTGGAGTTGGCACGGGGCTTATGGGAAGGAGTGGGGACAGTCCCCAAAGCTCCCTATTCAGTGGACAGGCGGTGTGCAGGGATCCTGTGAACTCTCCTTTCCTGTGGGGAAAGCACTGGCCTAGTCCGCGGTTTTGCCTGAGCGCCAGAGTAAAAGGCCAAGCGATGCCTACCTTGGGATATGGTAGTGTGCATAGAGTGCCATTTTGGTTATGCACGCTACTGCAGCGTTGTGGCTGTGTCTACTTAATTCGGCCTGGCATGGTCAACCCAGGACGCGAATATGGAGCCCGGGAAAGCAAGGCCCAAGAGGCACCTGCTCTCCCGCAACTCTTCTTCCCTGACGCGACTGAAGCCTTGCTGAGGAAGCAGCAGCGAAGTGCGGTTCGCTCCAAGCACAAGCCTCTGTGAAAGCACAGCATTCGATGAGAAATGTTCTGCGGGCTGCGGCTCCTTGCTTGATTCCAGTCTCGCGGTAGGAGAAACCCACTACAGAGAAAGCCTCTTTGCTTGGGCATCTCCCTGGGAAAGCACAGCGTTCCTTGGGACATCATAGTTGGGTTTGGGGATGCTGCTGCTACTGCCTGAGCTAGTCTCCGCAGCTCGATGGATGATACCCGCATGGAGCGAAATGCCATTTGCGCTAGCATCCCCTCTGCCTGAGAGAGAAGCCAAGTGTGGGGAAGGCGCAGCACGCCGCCCCTGGAGAAGAGAAGGAGCTCTTGGCCTTGGGGTTGGGAAACGCACGGGAAGCAGGATAGCCTGCCGTGGCACGAACAGCAGGCCGGTGGCAAGACAAGTGTTAACCGCTCCCTGTGCGGAGAGATGGAACCCTGGCTGCTAAGGAGACATGAGGGGACGACTAAGGCAGAGGCGCCTGCTCCACTCTTAGGAAGGAGTCTGGGCAGAAGGTAGGCTTGTCCTGTGCCTCTCGTACCAAGGGGACAGCATCCTCTTGGCCACCTGTCCCAATGCAGACTTGGGCTTGCCACCAGGTGACATACCCTAAACTCGCAGAAACAACCCCATGGAGGAACGGGCAGTCAGATGCCGTCTACCACCAAGATGTGGCAGCGATGTGGGTGGCAGGTGGTGTGCGGGGGAAAGGTTGGAGACAGTCCCCCACAGTTCCCCATCCCGTGCATGGGCTGTGTGCAGGGATCCTGTCGCCTCCTCTCTCCTGTGGTGAAGGCACTGGCCTAGAACCGAGTCTGCCTGAGCGCCAGAGCAAAGGCAAAGCCTTAACTACCCCGGGAGATGGTAATAGGCATAGAGTACCATGCTAAGACACAAACGCTACTGCTGTGTTGTGACTGTGTCTGCTGAGTTCGGCATAGGAAGGTGAACACCGGGCGTGAACTTGGAGCCCGGGAAAGCAAGTCCCAAGAGACACCAGCTCTCATGCGGCTCTTCTTCCCTGCCGCGACAGAGTGAACACCCAAAGCCTTTCTGAGGAAGCTGCAGCGAAGTGCTGTTTGTACCAAGCTGAAAACCTCTGCAAAAGCATAGCAGTTGGTGGGAAATCAGAGTCGGTTCTGTGGGCTGCTTTTGTTGCTTGCCTTAGCCTAGTATTCGCAGCACTATGGGCGAATCCCGCATAGAGCGAAAGCCTCTTTGCCCTGGCATCCTCTCTGGGAAAGCACAGCATTCTTTGGGAAATCAGACTCGGGTCTGTGGGATGCTCCTGTTTGCCTGAGCTGGGCTCCACAGCACGGTGTAACAAACCCGCATGGAGCGAAATCCTCTTTGCCTGGGCATCCCCTCTGCCTGAGAGAGAAGAATGCTTGCGCCTGTTGAAAGAGCCTTAAGGAATGGGACTGGTCTTTCACTGCGCTCCCCAGGAGCATCTGAGGAAGGTGCAGCACGCTGCCCATGGAGAAGAGCAGGAGCCGTTGGCCTTCTGGTCTGGAAACGGTTGCGAAGCAGGAGAGCCGGTCCTGGCAGGCACAGCGGCCGGTGGCAATACAAGTGCCTCCCGCTCCCTGTGCAGAAAGACAGAAGCCTGGCTGCTAAGGAGACAGGAGGGGATGAGTGGGCCAGGGCGCGTGCTCTGTCTTAGGAAGGATTCTGGGCAGAAAGCATGCCTGTCCTGAGCCTCAGGGCCCAAAGAGATAGCAGCTCCTTGGCCTCCTGTCCCTGGGGCAGACATGCTCTAGCCACCAGGCGCCTACCCTGAACTCGCAGAAACAGCTCCTGAAATAACGGGGAGTCAGATGCCTTCTTCCTCCAGGATGTGGAAGCTTGGAGGAGGCACGGGGTTTAAGGGGAAGGAGTGGGGACAGTCCCCCAAAGCTCCCTATTCAGTGTACGGACGGTGTGCAGGGATCCTGTCACCCCTCCTTTCCTGTGGGGAAAGCGCTGGCCTAGTCGGCGAGTGCGCCTGAGCCCCAGAGTAAAAGGCCAAGCGATGCCTACACTGGGAGATGGTAGTGTGCATAGAGTGCCATCCTAGGCTATGCATACTACTGGAGGATTGTAGCAGGATGAACCCAGGACCCGAACATGGAGCACGGGAAAGCAAGGCCCAAGAGGCATCAGCTCTCCCACAGCTCTTCTTCCCTGACGCGACTGAAGCCTTGCTGAGGAAGCAGCAGCGAAGAGCTGTTCGCTCCAAGCCAAAGCCTCTGCAAAAGCACAGCATTCAATGAGAAATGTTCTGCTGGCTGCTGCTGCTTGCCTGAGCCCAGTCTCGCGGTTGCAAAAACCCGCATACAGCGAAAGCCTTTTTGCCTGGGCATCTTCCCCCGGAAACCAGAGCGTTCCTTGGGAAATCAGAGTTGGGTTTGAGGATGCTGCTGCTGCTTGCCTGAGCTAGTCTCCGCATCTCGGTGGAAGATACCCGCATGGAGCGAAATACCCTTTGCCCTAGCATCCCCTCTGCCTGATAGAGAAGCCAAGTGTGGGGAAGGCGCAGCACGCCGCCCCTGGAGAAGAGAAGGAGCCTTTGGCCTTGGGGTCCGGAAACGCATGGGAAGCAGGATAGCCTGCCGTGGCAGGAACAGCAGGCCGGTGGCAAGACAAGTGTCACCCGCTCCCTGTGCGGAGAGATGGAAGCCTGGTTGCTAAAGAGTCATGAGGGGACGACAAGGGCAGGGTCGCGTGCTCCACTCTGATGAAGGAGTTTGGGCAGACGGCAGGCCTGTCCTTTTCCTCTGGTCCCAAGGGACAGCATCCCCTTGGCCACCTGTCCCAAGGGCAGTCTTGGGCTTGCCACCAGGAGCCATTCCCGGAACTCGCAGAAACAACCCCATGGAGAAACGGGTGCACTATCTAAAAAGAGATCAGTGAACTTGGACTGGAGTTAGTAGACATGGAAGAAAATAAGATATTACAGAGAAGAATACTCTGTTGTCCACAACCTAAACGGGCTGGGATTCCCATCATTTGGGTCCCTGTAGCTTTACAAAAGTCAATTAAATTTTTGTGTCTCCTATTAAAGTTGATTCCCCAGTACTTTTTCAAACATCTCTTGTAAAGTATTGTTTCCCAGAAAGAAAGGGATTTTGCACATGTATCTGCCTTTGTCTCTGGTCATGATCTCAGTCAGGATCCTGGGATCGAGCTCCATATCGGGCTTCCTGCTCATTAGGGAGTATACTTCTCAGTCTCTCTCTGCAGCTACCTCCCCCTGCCTCACTCATGCTCTCTCTCTCAAATAAATAAATACAATCTTTAATTTTTTAATTAAAAATAAGATAAATAAAATAAAATAAAAAGTCTGGTCTTACTGCCCCATTTAGCTCCTTTTTCTTTGAGTTGTATTTAAAGCAGCATGAGCGAACATGATGCTCTCAAACTTAAAAAAAAAAAAGGAAAAAATTGAGTTTTGTTAGGATTTAAGATCTTGTCTGCTAGACAAAAACGTTGGCTTTGTTAACGTGAAAATTAACAAGAGAATAAGATAGAATTCTAATTTTTGTAGAAATTAAAAATTTCCTCCAACACAATTACATACAGACCCATTAAGTAAATTCATTCCAATGTCCCAAACCAACCTTTTCTAATAGTAATGCATCTGTGTAAACAGGGTCAACCCAAGGAATAAATAAATATCATTATTTTTTTCCTGTCTCTTCCACAGTCACATCTGGGTATATTGGTAGCAAGCCAATTATCTATCTTATAAGACATGATATCATAAGAAGGGTATTCTGTCCATTTGGACAACTGAAAATGATTGTAATTTTATCTTGGTGCCGTAACTTGAGATGGCACAGTGTGGGTTATGAATATATATATATTTTTTTTACTGGGAAGAAGAGATTATTGAGATATTGGTTATCCAAGAGAGACTGACAGGTGTTGATAGTTGCCAGGTCAATATCCATCTACTTTTTCCTTTAATATCAGAAAGCACTGAGGGATTGACAACAAGGAAACTTAAAACAACATCAAATATTTTATTTTCTCTTTTCTTGTTATATTGTAACCATATGACAAAGTATCAGTCGTACAAGCTATCATTCTCTTTTACCTCTATCTTTCTGCCAGAAATGTGTGCTTAATAGTGAGAACTCCAACAGCAATTTTTGCAACTGTGAATAAAAAGCCATGAAAACCTCTAAGATATTTCACTTGACTTTCTTTTTTTTCATTTTCATTTTTATTTTTTTTAAAGATTTTCATTTATTTATTTGACAGAGAGAGGTTACAAGTAGGCAGAGAGGCAGGCAGAGAGAGAGAGGAGGAAGCAGGCTCCCTGCTGAGCAGAGAGCCCGATGCGAGACTCTATCCCACGACCCTGGGATCATGACCTGAACCAAAGACAGTGGCTTAACCCACTGAGCCACCCAGGCGTCCCTCCATTCAATTTCTTAACTGAGTCTCAAATGCATCCTGAGTTCTAACCTAAACCTAAGTTCTACTTCTTACACGTTGTTATATGACCAAATTCTTTCAGTTCAGTATTTTGTAACATTTTAATATTAATCAATTGATGCTTTGTCTGTGTATTTCTATGAAAATAATTGGAATACTGTAGATTTATTGATATATTTATAGATTTATAATCAAAGTTTCATCAGTTGAAGTTTTTGGAAATTTCAGATATAATGATTAACCTAAAATGATACTGCCTCAAATCCCTCTGATATCAAGGCCCAACACCTGATTATAGCCAAACCTGTGGTGGATAATTCCATGGGAAATTGCAGTTACTTAACACTGATAGCACCTCATGTTCTCTCTCTCATTTTAGAATGTGTCCAACACAACCCCAAAGTGTAGGAGAGTTAATGTCCTCTGAGGACAGCTCTCAGTGAAGTGGAAATAAGAACCATAGATAAAATTGTCAGTTTTCAATTCTTCATGAGGACAACCTAAAGAAGTTTCTCAGGACCTTTCAGTAAAAGCAAGCCTTCATTTTCTTTCAACAACAATTATATCAACAATGTACCTCTTTGACAAAGTTGCTTCTTCACTGTATCACTTTACCATTCTTTTCTGCCTTGGATAATCTCCCAGATAAACTAACAGTACTCAAATCCTTTGTCCTACTCTTTGCCCTCGGATAGAAACACCTCAGTGAGCTCTGTGTCTACAATCCTGTCCTTTGCAGCACTGTCCTTAATAAACAGACATTGTGCGCTTTCTTGCTCAGAATTACCTTGGAGGACTTTTTTCTCCAGAAGAGCAGCTCTGAACTCTGGAGTCAGGAAAGCCAGAGCAGCGTCAGCACAGGGTAAATCCATCATGCTCTGCTAGGCCCAGAAATGCTGAGATAAGGATAAATAGGAAATGCGCATGGGATCAGTCAGTAGAGGTTGGGATTAGGCTTTGGCATTGGTCCTGCCTAGTGCCTGCCTTCCCTCCACACCAGTTCTGATGCTCTGGGACAGGGCACACCGTGGCAGGTCTCCAGACATTTTTGGGTTTCCTTACAGTGTGTTTCCTCACTACCTGACTGCCCATCCTCAGATGTGGGATGCCTCATAGAGCCCAGCAGGGGCTTTGGAGTCTTTGTTGTGTGTGTTTTTTTTTTTCTTTCACTGTTCGGCTTCCTTTTGAATGGGGTTGATGCTTTCTAATGTGGGGGGCAAGAGGGAAGTGTATCCAGTCCATTTGATGGCAGATGCACTGTGAGTGATTTCTCACCAGCTCCCAGAGCACCGAGCTTGCTCTTTCTGCCGTTGGGTAAATGTAAACTTGGAGTCCACTGCTCTGAGCGATTTCCCAGGTTGCTGCTAGGCGGTCAGTTTTAGCTGATTGAGGAGACAGCAGTAGTTGGTACTGGGGAGGTACTTGGGAGGGAGAATGAGGCAGGCAGAGAAGAGGGGGATTCGTGTATGAACGGTAGGACAGGGCAAGAGAGAGGAGGGGGTCAGAGAATGGGAGAAGAAGGGCACGAATGGGAGAGCCCAAGGAACGTGGTGGAAACATGCAGTTGTACCCACACTGACCTAAAATAGCTCCATCCCCTTGCCTGGGCCCTGTGGCCCGGGCCAGGCTGTGTTGGTGGCTTCTATGACCTCCCCGCTCCTCACCCCTCGCACCTGGGGCCTGCTGCACAGTTTGTCCCGAAAATTGATGGCGTGCAGGTGCAGGTGCCTGAGCGCTGTAAGGCATGGGGGCCGGTGGGGGTGGCAGGTTTTAACTTTGGGAATTACACTTCTCTAATTGTCTCTACTAGCCCTCTCTGGACTAGAGAGATTTTGGAGAGAATTGCCACGGAATTTAACCAGTTACAGTTTCATGCTGTTCAGAGAAAAGGCATGCCTCTTCTGGACAAAGTAAGACCAGTAAGTATTGGTTTCGATTTTCAATTTGCTGTTTGCGAATTTCCTGGATGATTTTTGTTTGACCTAGCATTGCCCCTGATAATTGCTACTTTACAGGATTTTGAAGCTAGCTTTGAATTTTTTTTTTTCAGTATCTCCTGCTTGGGACCCTTCTTCCATTATGTCACACTAGATAGATTTTGTGTAAAGACACAAGCGTAGTCTCCAAACTATGCAAGTAAAATTAATTCTGAATTTCATGTAACTTGACACATCATATGATGTAGTCAGAGTTCATTTATCCAAAGCCCTTGACTGGGTTTAAATGCACGTTTGTCAGATTTACTCCGTAGCTTAAGAGGCAAATAACTTTTTGTCATTCCGTAATTGTCTAAACTTCACTTTGATGAAGCCGACTTACTTTCAAAGAAATCATACGGAGGGGACGCCTCAGTGGCTCGGTCAGTTAAGCCACTGCCTCTGGCTTAGGTCATGATCCCAGGGTCCTGGGATCAAGTCCCACCTTGGGCTCCTTGTTTGGCAGGAAGCCTGCTTCTCTTTCTGCCTATGCCTCCTTATGTGCTTGTGCTCTCTCTCGACAAATAAATAAATAAAAACCTTTAAAAAAGAAAGAAAGAAAGAAAGCAATCATGGGGAGAAGAGATTCATTGTTATTCTCTAGGAAATGTTGGGATTTTAATCTTACATATATTCTGGTAGAATTAGAGGCTGATTTATATATATAACACATATGTATATAAATTATACACATATATTTGAGCTTTTAGAAACTGTTGTGCCTGGACCTTCTTTCCTGGTCTCTCTGTTCTTGCAGCGTATAGCCCACATTACGGCCATGCTGCAGCAGTCCCTGGGAGGCCTGTTGCTAGAAGGGCTTCAGACTTCCAATGTGGACATCATACGGCACTGCCTCTGAACTTAAGCTACATTTGACAAGACACGGGATGCAGAGGCGTTAGTTGGTCAAGTACTGGTGAAACCGTACATGGATGAGGTTTATGCCCCCATGCACCTCATTCCACAAACACAGAGCATCTAATCTGGCTTCGTTTCTTGACTGGGTGCGAGAGAGCTCAGGGCTCTTCCTTGAAGATGCTCTTAGTTCCTGCTCTTCTGGATGTAAGAAAAGGTTGGTCCCGCTTGGAGCCAATCAGCATGGCAGGAATCAGGCATACGCTCTTTTCTCTTCCAGTGATGCCATAACTCAGGGATCATCTTAATTTAGTAGGGGTGAGGGACTTGCCTAGGAAGAAGGTACGGATCAGAACATTTTCAGGTCAATTTCCATTTCCATAAATTATACGTTAATGAAGTTGCCGAAAAGCGTGACCCCACCAAGGCGCCCGTGCCCACTGGAGGAGCTGGAAGACAGCTCTGTGCGCAGGGAAAGTCTGTGAGGGGAGGCGTCTTCGCAGAATTGATGTGGCTTAAGTCTTGAAGACCATGGGGGAGTTTGCCAGGCTAGGAAGGTGGGAGGGAGGGAATATTCAAAGATAAAGGGCTTTGAAGGGTGAGTTAGCGGGGTAGTACCTTAAGTCCGGAACTTGGTTACCCAGTGTTCTTGACCTATAAGGATACAGTTAAATACAGGGAGTCAGTGTATCCTGCCTCTGAGCGGCCGGAGTATGGGCTGCACCATGTGAGGCCGCCAGCAATCAGCAGCTTCCAACTTAGAGAGCGTTGGTTTCATCTAGTTCAGGCTGACAGAAGTCATGAAGCCAGTCTCAGCGTTTGAGGGCTTTCTTCCAGTCACCTGCCAGTGCGAGTGCTCTTTCTGTCCAGTAAGTATAAAGCTACCCACCATGACTTCAGGATGAAAGGCTTCCAGTTTTAAAACGAGACAGTATCCCAGTGATAGAAGTGAAATTGAAGGATTAATTTCAGTAATCTTCTCAGCTTCATTAATACTACTAAAAGTAAATGATCTGTCAGTTCTTTGTATGTATCCTATTATAGTTCATAGCTCTCTCTGTGGGGGTGAAAAAGATTACATTATTCTTTGTCACTAAGTGAAAATATTTTAGCTGTTTAATTTATGCCCTTTTCATTGAACTGAATCTAATATGCTAAATTAGGGAAGTACTTTACGTTTCTGTGTCGTTAAGTGAACTGTGGCCACGTTTGTATTTTAAGTTTGTATGCTTGTCATTCACCTCCTGCAACTCAGCCTCACCCAAAAAAATAAAATACTAAAGCAAAATAAGATGTGTTTTCTTCCCTCACTTTCCATCTCAGCCCTTTCCCTGTTCTGGAGACGGTAGAGGATAAGGCCAGGGTGAAGATGGTACAGAGCTGTTGTCTGCAGATACAGTATTTCGCTTTTAAGCTCAGAAGGGAAGCAGATGAGTGTGTGTGATGTTTTAGCTTCAGGCCAGTTTCTGTCCCTCAGCCTCTGTGTCCCCCAGGGTTGGAGCAGTATTCCCAAATCCCGGGACCTAGATTTTCATGCCGTTGTTACTTACCTCCTGTTTAGAAAGCATACTGAGTGGGGAGGAGGAAGGACGAAGTGCATTTTTAAGGTTTACACGATTCTTTTCTCTGTAGTGTATAGTTCATACTTTTCTTTTAGGTGCTTTAAAAACAAACAAAAACACAAACAAAGAAACAAACAAATAAAATAAAACGCTCTTCCTTCTGCTAGGTGATTGTAGAGCAGATCGTTGAGTCTCATCCGGATGGCCTGATGATCATGTATGCTAATAAGCTCCTGGAGTTTGTTCCTCACCACTGCCGCCTTCTTCAAGAGGTCACAGGAGGGGCCATCTCAAGGTGACGTAAAATGCTGTGTATGCACCTGAGCTCAGTTTAGTGACCACCTGTCACCTCCTCATGTGCCGCTGATCCCTGGCTGTCCTGTCTGACCCGGGAACGTGGGAACATGTGCTCTTCCCTATTTGTTACCAGTGCTGTGAGGCAGGTGTCGCTTGACTGGGTTTACAGGGAAGGGAATGAAGAGTGGGGATGAATCTCAACGGTGACATTTGTGTGACTCCAGAGCCTCTGCTTTTCTCTTGTCTATACTTTCTCCTTAACCAGGTTCAAAATCAGAATTGGTTTCCTTCCATTATTGTGATGTCATCATCGGTCTAGAAATACCAATTCATTTTAATTCAACACGTTTTATACTGATGGCAATTAAAGCCATGTTCGGTTTTCGCTCCCTCTCTTATTTCATTTCCATGGCTTTCCAGTTCTGTTTCATGAATATCCCATTACCTTCCACCATCTCCGTCATCCCAGTCCAGACCTTTGTCGCCTTTTGTTCGAGGGTAGCGGGCTCTCCCCACCTGGTCTCCTAGCTCCACCTGTCCCTCTTCATTGCAGCCCTCAGCTGTCCCACCTGCCCAGAGCTCTGCAGCCTTCCTGAGTCGCTCGTGGCTTCTCATCGCCCACAGAGGAGCATCCAGTCTTCCTGCGCAACCTGTGACCCTTGGTGCTGGAGTCCTAGTGGTTCTCCGCTGTAGAACTTTTTACTGTGGAACTTTCCCCCATACCACTATGGTTCCTGGCCAGACAGGAGCGCTTGACCTTACCTAACACACCTGGTACAGAAGATCCCTGACTTCACCTTGGTTCAGTTTATGGTTTTTTGACTTTTTATAATAGTGCAGAAGCGATATGCATTTAGTTTGGATCTTTTCCCAGGCTGGTGATCTACAGTCGGGTCCTCTTTTGTAATGCTGGGCAGGGGCAGCGAGCACAGCCCCCAGGCAAACCACGTGATCACGAAGGTCAGCAACCAACACACTTGAACCGTCCTGTTCTGGCTTTCAGTGCACTGTTCAGTAAGTTACATGAGATACCAGACATTTTATTGTGAAATAGGCTTTGTGTTAGAGGATTTTGCCCAATTGTGCAATACTGTAAATTTCTCAACACATTTAAGTTAGGCGGGGCTAAGCTCTGATGTTCAGTCGCTTAGGTGTTTTCCATGCATTTTCAACTAAAGAGATTTCCAGCTGAACAATGGGTTTATTAGAATCCGAGGCCGTCATAAGCTGAGGAACATCTGTCTATACTGTGCGCCTCTGTGTTTTCCTTCATTGCTTCCTGTCTCATATCCCTTTGTCTTTCTGTTGATCTGTCACTCCACATGAAGCTCCAGTCAAATACAACTTCTTTTTTTTTTTTAGGCTATTTATTTATTTACTTATTAGAGAAAGCATGAGCAGAGGGGGCGGCAAAGAGTGAAGCAGGCTCCCCACTGAGCAGGGAGCCCGATGTGGGACTCAATCCCAGGACCCTGAGATCATGACCTGAGCCACCCAAGTGCCCCCAGGTTATGGCTATTTCAAGAAAAAGTCCTATTTGTGAATTCTTCATCTAGTGAAGATGAATTAAAATCAGAAAGTCAACTCTGCCACCTTTAAAAACCCAGGAACAAAAAAAAATTCCACGACCAGGTATAACCCTATCCACAATAAATCACTTTCAATCCAGTCCTAAAAACTAATACAGAGTAGGAAGAAAGCATTACAGAAAAATTTTGTTTTCATTAATCAAGCTGGAAAATAATGGGCCTTACATGAATGCCCTTTAGGAAGACAGTTCTTATAGTTTAATGTTGATGGAAACTAACATTACATTCGAAATGCATGTTAAAACCATGACTGTAGATTAACTACCACTTCCAGTCGTCAGAAGATGAAAAATGGTCAAGAGTCACCCAAACTGAATCCTGGTTCCTCCTGGAAAATGTGTTCCTAAATATTTTCCCCCTGAACTACTGTGCTCTTTCTGTATCTTACACAGCAGATATTGCGATGCACAAACACATCCAGAAGGCCTTTGAGGGCTGACAGCCTGCTGGAACAATGAGGAATTCACCCGGGTTTCTGCCTTTCTGCCAGGCCCAGAAAGTTCTGGGTAACCCAGGTGACGTGTCATGAGAATACAAGTGTAGCTCACACCATACGTATTATCTCCTCAGGGTAGACACCAAAATCCATGTTCCTATATGAAAATCCGAGATGCGTACAGAAATCAAGAGTGATTCTGTCATCTTGAAAGAAAAACAGACTGTTGCACTGCCACATGCCTCGTTTCTCCTCGAGTGACTGCAGGAAATAGCGATTGCAGTCAGAAATCTCAGAAAGAAAAATTGAGTAAGGGCAACACCTGAAGTTTATTCCTAAAAATACTTGGAGAACGACTGTGACCAATAAACCAGGGCTTATTGAGACTATGTCAATGAGCTTATACCATCCCATGTCCTGGTCAAACCCTCATGTCTGGGAGATGGAGGGACGTCTTCATCTTCCAGAGCTACTATTAGGGAAAAAGGTGGAGACAATACTGAGTCCCTCCTTCAGCAGGAGAGCCAAAAACACCTTGCCCCTCCATAATCCCAAATGAAAATAAACATCTCAGGGCGCCTGGATGGGTTAAGCTTCTGCCTTTGGCTGGGATGGAGCCCCGCGTCGGGCTCTTTGCTCAGCGGGGAGCCCACTTCCCTCCTTCTTTCTCTGTCTGCCTCTCTGCCTACTTGTGATCTCTGTCTGTCGAATAAATAAAATAAATAAAATCTTTAAAAAAGAAAAGAAAAGAAACATCTCATTTTACTAGTGTGCAGCAGTGATTATGCAGGAGAAATTATTATTATTTTATTATTAGATGATATATTATTATTATTATTATTATTATTGTACTATATTGTTAACCTTTTGAATTCGGACACCTAAAATTTTTAATAAAATATGAAGGCCTTTTTTTTTTTAAGATTTTATTTATTTGAAAGACAGAGATCACAAGTAGGCAGAGAGGCAGGCAGAGAGATGGGGAAGCAGGCTCCCCACTGAACAGAGAATCCGATGCGGGGCTTGATCCCAGGACCCTGGGATCATGACCTGGGCTGAAGGCAAGAGGCTTTAGCCCACTGAGCCACCCAGGCGCCCCATGAAGGCTTTTTTTTTTTTTTAAAGATTTTACCAAGTAGGCAGAGAGGCAGGCAGAGAGAGAGAGAGGAGGAAGCAGGCTCCCCGCTGAGCAGAGAGCCTGACATGGGACTCGATCCCAGGACCCTGAGATCATGACCTGAGCCAAAGGCAGCGAGCGGCTTAACACACTGAGCCACCCAGGCGCCCCATGAAGGCTTTTTTTAAAGAACAAAAACTTCAGACTATATCTTTATCCTATAAGTTCCCACTACAACTGGCTTCTGTCTTGGCCAACATTTAGCCATTCAGATAAAGTCCGTATTTAGTGCTTCGTGTGTATGCATGTGTAAAATAAGAGGACAGTCATAAATCTTTAAGATTGTGTATAATAACCATGAAATAAGGATTCTTGATACACAAGGTCTCGTCTGGGGAAAACAGCTGGAGAACAGTATGCAGTTTTCAAATGACGGAGGGGAAATATGCATTCGGTTATGAGAAAGGGAAGGAGAACAAGACCAAATATTAATAAAAGGGAAAAAAAGCTTTTTCTGCCATCTTTCCGTGCCACAGTAACAGTGTGAACAAATGTCCCACAGATGCCCTCAAGAACATTAACACTGCTGAAAGGGGGGGCGAAGGCCAGGTTCTTAGGAGGCCCTGCACCAAAGTCATCGTCCCGTTTCCTCACTGTGAATACGAAGCATGAGTACATTGGCAAATTTGAAATTATTGATGACCACAGAGCTGGGAAAACTGCTGTGAACCTCACGGGCAAGTTAAACAAGTGTGGCATGACCAGCCCTAGACTTGTATAACTGAAAGATCTAGAAAAGTGGCAGAATATTTCCATCCCCTCAGTTTGGTTTCACTGCATGGAAAAATTCTTCTGGCATCATGCACCATGAAGAAGGAAGAATCCAGGCAGGAGGGAACATCCTGGGATTCCTTTTTCCTAGAAATATAATATACATGGCACGTGAAATGCCTCAATGGGGGAAAAAAAAGGAAAATAAATTACAGTCAACTAATGTTTGACAAGGGTGCCAAACAATTCAATGGGGGTAAGAACAGTATTTTACTCCCAAGCAGCCACATGCAAATAATGAAACAGGAGTCCTGCCTCACACCATACAGAGAAAATAACCCAAAATGCATCAAAGACATAAATGTAAGCATTAAAATGATAAAGTTCGGGATGCCTGGGTAGCTCAGTTGGTTGGACGGCTGCCTTCTGCTCAGGTCATGATCCCGGAGTTCCCGGATCGAGTCCTGCATCAGGCTCCAAGCTCCACAGGGAGTCTGCTTCTCCCTCTGACCTTCTCCTTGCTCATGCTCTCTCTCATTGTCTCTTTCTCAAATAAATAAAATATTTTAAAAAATAAAAATGAAGTAAAATGATAAAGTTTTCAGAAGAAAACACAAAGGTAAATGTTAGTGGTCTTGAATCTAACAACGGCTCCTCAGCCAAACACCAAAGTACAAGCAACTTAAAAAAAAATAATAAACAAATAAATGGGACTCAACCAAAATATCCCAGTTTTGTGCTTCCAAGGACCCCATTGACAAAGTCAAAAGACAAGCCACTAAATGGGAGAAAATATTTGCAGGTCATATATAAGGAACATGCATTCAGACTGTGTGAAGAATTCTTACGACTCAAATAAAAAGACAACCAAGTTAAGAAATGAGCAAAGAGAGGCGCCTAGGTGGCTCAGCGGGTTAAGCTGCTGCCTTCGGCTCAGGTCTTGAGCTCGGAGTCCTGGGATCGAGCCCCGTATCAGGCTCTCTGCTCAGCAGGGAGCCTGCTTCTTCCTCTCTCTCTGCCTGCCTCTCTGCCTGCTTGTGATCTCTCTCAATAAATCTCTCTCAAATAAATAAATAAAATCTTTTAAAAAAAATGAGCAAAGAACTTGAATACACATTTCTCCAATATTCAAATGTATACATTAATATATAAATGTATATATAAATATATTTTACATTATCATATATTTATATAAACATATTTATGTAAATATATTTACATTCTTAAATATGTATTTAAATATAAATAAAATATGAAATATATAATATATATTTAAAGATACATATAAGGTATATATAAAATATATGGGACAATAAGCACGTGAAAATATGCTCAACATCACTAATCATTCGGGAAATGCAAATCAAAACCATGGTGAGATACCACCTCCCACCCACATGGATGGCTACTATCAAAAAACCCAAAAGCAGGTGTTGGAAGGAGGTGAAGAGCTGGAACCTGTAAATTGCTGGTGGGCTTGGAAAATGGCGCAGCCACATTAGAAATGGTTTAGTAGCTCCTCAAAATGCAGAACACAGAGTTGCCATATGACACACCAATATCACTCTTGTGTATAGAGCCAAGAAAAAAACTATGCTCACACAAAAACTTGTGCATGAAGGTTTAGGGTTTATTCATAATAGCGAAAAGGTGAGAACAACCCAGATGTTCATCAACTGATGAAGAGATAAATAAAATGTGATCCATCCAGCCAGTGGAATATTATTCAGCCTTGAAAAGGAATAGAATTTTGATATGTGCCACGACACAGAGGAGCCTTGAAAACATTCTGCTGATTGAGAGAAGTCAGTCACAGAAGACCACATATTGCATAATTTGATTTATATGGAATTTCCAGAATAGCTAAATCTACAGAGACCGAAAGTAGATTAGTGGTTGCCTAAGACTGGTGGTGATGGCTAAAGTTTTCTTTTGAGGATGATGAAAATGTGTAGGTAGTTCAGTATAGTATAGTTAACTATAGTGAAAGCCATTAAATTGTCCACATTAGATGGTGAGTGGTATGGCCTGTGAATTATATCTCAATTAAGCTGTCATCGAAAAATGCAAAGAACTTCTATATTTATCAAGTAGAAAAAGAATGAACTTGATTAAAAACATCAAAAATGGGGAAAATAAAAACAAACAAAATAAGATGGGAGGAATAAAATCATGACTGTTTATCATTAATTTAAATGTGTAAACTGACTTTTTCTATTAAAGCGCCTCTCAGGGGGTTACAGATCCACGCTGTTCAAGAAACATACTTAAAATGCAAAAGGGATTGAGAATGTATCAGGTGAGGAGATACCGTGCAAAAGAGAAAGCCGGAATGGCAAAATTCATCGCAGACAAGTTGGGTCTAAAGTTATAGGTACTAAGATGAAGAGGGACATTTTTAAAGGCAGAGTTTGGAAAGAAGATGTAAAAGGTATAAGCAGGTATACATCTAAAAACATAATACCTAAAGACTCTAAAAATGCAATAACAAGGTAAAATTTTAGCTTTTCAAATGGGAGTATCTACTAGAAGGAGGGAAAAACAAGGACACACAGAAAATAGACATCCTGGGGCGCCTGGGTGGCTCAGTGGGATAAAGCCTCTGCCTTCGGCTCAGGTCATGATCCCAGGGTCCTGGGATCGAGCCCCACATCGGGCTCTCTGCTCCGCGGGGAGCCTGCTTCCTCCTCTCTCTCACTCTCTGCCTGCCTCTCTGCCTACTTATGATCTCTGTCTGTCAAATAAATAAATAAAATCTTTTAAAAAAAGAAAATAGACATCCTTATTTCCCTCGGAAAACATTTCTTTCTTACACCTAAGAAAAGCCATATTTGTAAAGATTAATGGCATACTAGGCAACAAAGGAAACCTTTACAAGCCTTCCAAATTAAAGATTTAAAGAACAGCTCTTTGATCACAATCCAGTAGAATCAGAATTAGATAACATGGTAACAAAAAATTGAAACTACATACAAGTTAAGAAATACAGTCTTCAGTCAAAGAAGAAATCATAAGACGACTGAAGAAAATCTTGAAAGCAATGGAAAGGAGACTATTTCATACCAAAACTTACAGAAGACACCAGAAGTTATACTCTAAGGAGACTTTAGTGTCAAATGTCTTCAATTTCAAACATTTTTTTGAATAAAAGAAACTACTCAGTTAAACCCATGAGAAAAGGGCAGCTCAATCAAAAGAAAGGAAGTAGTTATAATAAAGATAATTTTTTTAACTAATAAAAAATATGAGGGGCAAATAAACTCAAAGTTGTTTTTATGAAAGACTAATGAAATAATAAAAAAAAAAACTTCACATGCCCTATTAAGGATAAGAGAGGGGGAAGATAGGGTGTGGGAGGAGGTGGGGAGAGAGGGAAGGGGGATGGGGAAAGGGGGGTTTCAGGGAGGAGGGGACAGAGAGAGAGATAGAGTTGCAAAACAGATAAGGGTTGGGAACAGAGATATAAAAGCAAATGCATAATATAAAAGAATCACTAAACTGCAAGGCACTTTATACTAATCAATTTGATAACCTAGAAGAAACGATGATTTCCTAGGAAAACAAAATCATCCAAATGATTCAAGAATGGAAAATTCAGAAGATGAGTTCCAAGATCAGACAGGTTTGCAGCTGGATAACTGTCATTCTACTGTTAAATGGCAACAGGCAATTAAACAATAATAAGTCAATTCACTTGATGAAGCTGAGCACAATTTTAATACCCAAACCTGAGAGGGAGGAACGGGGAAGCTATTAACAAATCTGGCTTAGGACAGATTAGTTAACAGAAACTGAACTAATGTTAGCAAATAACAGAAGTCAGGCATCTATCAAAGGACTATATCCTGAGACCAACTTGGATTCATTCCAGGAAAATAAAGGGAGCTCAAGACCAGAAAATCAATAAGATTTACCTCATCACTAAATTAACTGTGAAAAAACTCTTAAGACCATAGCAATAAATGCATTTGATAAAAAAAATAAAGGCACCTGATAAAAGGTGAGCAGCCATTCTTTATAAAAATGAAGATAAAAACAGAAGGACGTTATGCAGGAGGTATTATTAACCGGGAAGCACTAGATCAAGAGGTACATAAAATGAGCCCATATTTGTCAAACAGTGACAGAGCCCCATGCATGTGTGGATAGAGGCGAATGAGCTCATGGATGAGCACCAGGCTGTCAACAGGTATTATAGGGACAAAGGCAGTGGTGAGGAGAGGAGAGTCTTAGCAACATGGAAGAAGGTAAAAGGAGGATTGCAGTTAAAAATTGTGCATGATACAAACACATGCAAATAAGACCGGATATTTTCCCGTATATAGTTTTTTAAAACCCTGCACACATTACTGGAACTACCAACTCTTGCTTTCAGCTCCGCAGTCCTCGCGTGCTTTTCCAGTACCAGGATGCAGGGGTAGATCCTCCGTTGGTGAAATCCTATGTCATTGTACTCCTAAAGGGACAGGTGAAACAGCGCAGGGGCTGGAGGTCGGAAATCAGGCATCGCTGGGCCCACCCCAGCTCCCTGCTCGCCCAGCCCCCACTCTGAAGCAGCGGGCACTTGGAGCTGTTAAGAAGCAGGGATCTGAGCAGTTCTCTGGTTTCCCCTGGAGCCATCTGCATCCATCATATTTCCCACAGCTCTCCCCGAGTGTTGGTGCTGGCTCCCCCCGAGTGTTCCCTTAGCTCCTAGCACACCCTTCTTATGAGAGCACCTAGTACTCCCCGTCACAGTGCTCTGTCTGTCACATGCATCCATTGATCGACTTTGTGCTGGTTGAGGGCTGGAGCCCCCTGCTGTTAACTTCTCAAGTCCGTTTCTAATGCAGCAGCACCTGGCACTTAAGCACCCTGTCAGTACCTGCCAAATGAATGAAATGTACTCAAAACATAGTATGAAGTCTGCGTTTTGAAACTCCTTTTTGGAGCCGTTTGCTATCATTTTCCCAGGCAATTTAAAAAATTTCCAGCCTTGCTGCCAATAACCTGAAGGGGTAAAGGAATGCCGGCGTGCCCCATGGGACATGTCACTCTGGATGGTCCTTCGGCAGCAGGGACTTTGATAGCGCTCTTCCAAACCCAGCAGGATGGTGGAATGGGTACGTGGCTGAGTGCCTCCCGGGTCAGAGCTGTGTGACGCCACCCGGTGCCTGCAGCTGCCCTCTGGAAGGTGTTGCTTTTGCGGCAGAGCCGGAGGGCACCAAGCGTGTGTCTGTCTCCAAAGTCCTGGGCATCACATCACAATGCCTTCCTGAGAAGCAGAATCAAGGACAGTTGCTGATCTTCATTCCTTCCCACCAAAGGTATCTCATACACCATTTTTGGAAGTTGGAGCCAGGGGGTGCCTGGGTGGCTCAGTCGGTTAAGTGTCTTTCTTCAGCTCAGGTCATGATCCCAGGGTCCTGGGATCGAGTCCCACACATTTGCCTCCCTGCTCAGCGGGGAGCCTGCTTCTCCTTCTCCCTCTGCCATTCCCCCAACTTGTGCTTTCTGGCTCTCTGTGTGTCAAATAAGTGAATAAATTTTTTTTTTTAAAGTTTGGGCCATACTCTTTAGCCATTCTACTTTCCCTGGGGTAATTTGCCACCTCCCTGAATTTACCTGAATCTTTCCCCAAATCTACTTATCTTCCAGCCTTCTTGACCATAATGAGTCTATAAATTTTCAATAGACAGTGTGAACTTACACTTGCTAATATTTGCATAACATGCACCTCTTTCAATCTCAAAGAAAAGCTTCGCACCGCAATGGTCTCTAATCTCCAATTAGGTTCTATTCCGGGATCCCACTGGAATTCTACACGCCTGTCCCCTAAGATCCCATAAATTGTGGTCCAGTTTCCCAGCCAGCCAAGGAAAGCACATGGGAAATCTTGCTGAAGTATGAGTAAGAGCCAACGAAAGGGAACATATTTATCTGCCTCGAATGCTGGGACCTAAGGAAAGCAAGTTTTATTACAGACAAATCAGGAAGGAGGTGCAGATTGCTTTTTATGTCACTCTGGAGTGGAGGTCTGCCATTGATCATTAAGGCCATTTCCTGCAATGCACTCACCAAAGTGATACTCACTTCGGAGTGGACAAAACTTAGGAAATGGCCAAGGGGGGCTCTGCTTACACTTTACACTCTCAGCATTTATCTGTATTATTTTCTTTATAGGGCAGTAGAGAGACTTGAGACCACATTGAAAAAGCAAAGCTTGTCATCCTGTGACCTTGGGTCAAGAATAGAGATAGTGCTGCTCATGTCAGTTTCAACCTCCAGTGGCCAAGGGTTTGATCTGATGCTCTTTCAAGTTTTCACCATAGCCTTTCTCAAGCTCAATGGCCAATAATCCCACAGGAGGAGATTTTAGGGCCCTCTCAAACTTCTGTTTTGCTATCTCTCCCCAGCCTGCTTCCTCTGCAAAAGTCACCACTTTGCCTGTGCATCTACCACCTCTTAGAGCCTTTGGAATCAGCCACGAATTGCAGTGCTGATTCCTTCCATGACCACATATTGTTTACAGGAAAACTCTTCTTCGTTATGCCTTGCCAGTCAGAGTGACGGTTTCATCCGCAACCTGGACCAGGTTCGGGAATGTTCTACACATAAATGTGAGCAACTGTCTTCTGTATTGAGAGACATGTACATTCTGTAAATGGACTCTATTGAAAAACCAATACATAGGGTACACTTATGTCCTGACCCAGCTGGAAGGAGGCACTTTATTTCCATCTTTCAGAAAATTGGTGTAACACATTGATTTTCATAACAAAGAAAGCAGTTTTGTGTCCTCTACCAAAAGACTGTCATAGTAAGCAATAAATTGCCTCTTTGGAGTGAACAAATTAATAAGATATTTTCTAAATTTCAAAATAACAAAGACAGAACGATGTCTGTAATGCTAAGTGCATCCCCTTAGTTGCAGGACATTGTGTCATGGACCACCTGAGCAATGACACATGGCGGCCGGTAGTCTCATTCACCTGGCAACCTGTTAAAAGAAAGTCTTGCACATGACAAGCTTTGAATAAGACACTGACAAGATGGCCAGGAAGCCAGCCTTAGCTGGCTTTTTCAGGTTTCCAGACATCTAATCAACCTACCTCACCAACTCATCACCATGCTTACTGGAGTAAACCCAATCTCTTCCTTCCCCCCTGGAGATGGGAGAAGAGCCACTCACACGTTTGCATGGAATTCTCATTCCCCCTCGCTCTTTCCCCACATGGCGCTGTCCGCGAAATAAATAAACAAATCTTTATGTCACCCGGAAGTTCCTGGGTCAAATTACACAACTCGGACAATTTTGGGTCACTACAGCCTTTTGTTTTTCTCTCCACCTTAAGCCTTCTGGGTGACCAACAGCTATCTAAAACTCATGTTGCTGCCATATGCTGTTGTTCTGCTTCATCTTCCCAGTAAAGTTCAGTATTTTTCCCTAAAGTTTGGTTTATCAGTATCTCCAGCATCTATCTCCAGCTAGGGTCATGATCCCAGGTCCTGGGATCAAGTCGCACTCTGGACTTCCTGCTCTGCGGGAAGCCTGCTTCTGCCTCTGCCTCCCATCTCTTATGAATAAAAAAAGAAAATCTTTTAAAAAATTTAAAAAAACCATTTCTATCTTCCCACTTTTAAAGATTAATTCTAGGAATTATTGCTATAATTCCAAGTGTCCTATCTCTTTCTTAAAAAGTCTACTCCAGGGCACCTGCGTGTCTCAGTTGATTAAATGTCTGACTCAAAATTTTGGCTCAAGTCATGATCTCAGGGTCATGGGATTGAGCCCTAGTGAGGCCTCTGTGCTCAATGGGGAGTCTGCTTCTCTCCTTTTCCCTTTGCCCCACCCCCCTACTCACATGTGCACACACGTGCTGTCTCTCTCTCTCTCAATAAATAAATAAACAAATCTTTAAAAAGTCTTCTCCAAAGGGAGTTTGAGAAATAGTCCAGTAAGGGGCTAGAAGAAAATATTATAAGTTTTATTCATATTTCATGTCATCCATTTAAAGGTTTAGCTTTTGCATGTCATTTATAATGTGCATAATAATTTAGAGTAGTAGAGTCTATAATTTATCAAAAATTTGCTTAAATTGGTGGTATGTACGCAAATATTTTTGTATGTATGTATGTATGTATGTATTTACGTATTTATTTATTTTTGTGAAAGAGAGGTGCACAGTAATAAAAGGAGATCACTGCTCCAGGGACCCAGATATTTCCCCAAGTCCTGTTTCCTTCCATTCCCTCTGGGCTTCATTAGAACCCCTTAACACCAATCTTGTCCCTAAAACACGCCCTCTGCAGCACCAAGTTCGAATGCTTAACTCGGGCCATCACTGCAGGCTGTACCGGGATGACCTTAGGGAAAAGGGTGGTGGGTCTCACGGGTTAGCTGTGTCACCTCCATGAACAGTCCTTTGTTCTGAACACCTAGTGCAGCCCACGTTTGCAATCACGGGCTCTGGCACCAGAGTGGGCGTAGATCCCAGCTGGCCCCTCAGTAGCAATATGGCTTTGGAAAAGTTGTGTCATTTCTGGCCCAGACTTAAGGCTCATCCATAACGTGGAGGAGAAGACCGTGTGACCCTCAGTGGCCTGTTGAAAGGATCACGAGACGGTTCGACTCAGATGCTCCGAGGTACCCAGCACACAGTAGGCCCACAGTAGAACAAAAAGTTGTTCTATTGATCTTATAGTTACTATTACTCATACTAACAAAACTGATCATTTGAGATGATTTTCAAGCGAAGTGTCTTTGCCTGGATTTCTAAGATTAACCTACTTCAAAATGAATTCTGCTCTACTGTGAAAAACGAGCTAACCAGCAGGTTTCTTCTGCGTCTTTTCTGAACTTTTTAGGATCCTCTCTAGAGAAAGGTTCTAAAGGAAGGCAAAGTGCAGAAATACTCTTGCTTCAAAGGATGTGTAGGAAATGATTAATTTTGCCAAAAAACAGTGCCTTGAACATAAAAGATGTTTGAAGAAGCTCACTGTAAACAGTGTATCCCTCCAGGATTCATAAGTTGAAAACTCAATGTCCAAAGGGACATAACTAGGAGATGGGGTCCTTGGGAGATGTTTAGGTCATGAGGGTGGAGTCCTCATGGGCGAGATTAGTGTCTCCATAAGAGAGACCCCACAGAGATCCCTCGCCTCCTCCACCTTGGAGGTTAGAGGGAGAAGATGGTCATCTGTGACCCAGGAAGTGGGCACTTGAACAGACACGGAATCTTCCAGGGTCTTGATTGTAGAATTCCCAGCTTCCAGAACTGAGAGAAATAAGTATGTCTTTAAAGCACCTAGTTTATGGTGCTCTTGTTACATCAGCCCAAACTAAGATAAAGCTTGCCTCTTATACTGAACAATAACACAAATGTTAACAACAATTAAAAAAAGGAACAATGTGGCCAATGGCAGAGCCAAGAGCTTAATTAGTTTCGGGCAACTCAGTAGAGTATGATTAAACCAAAGAGCAGCAAGATGTCTAAATGCTCAAGTCCTCTGCCACCTACTTTTCTGTCAAAACAAGAGAAAAGCCCTAGGCTGGTTTTGGTTGCCACCAAGCACAAAACAGCCAAATTCCAAATTAGAAAGCTCTGGGGTTTAATTGTGGATGTATGGAATTACATAGAAGCTCTCTTTGATCATTCCAAAGAATGTTTCCCTCAAAGGTTACAAATACATCTCAGCCTACCAACCATCTCAGGCCTACCACAAAAATTATATATATATATATATATATATATATATATATATATATATACACTTTTAGCATTTTAAAATGTGTCTAAATTTCAGTTTCGGATCCAGTTTTGACTATTGTTATGGGCTTAGTTGGATGCCCCCAGATTCCTACATTGACGTCCTAACACCCAGCATCTCAGAATGTGGCAGTATTCAGAGACAGGATTTTTAAAGAGGTGATAAAGGGAAAACGAGCTCACTGGGGGTGGGCATCAAGCCAACAGGACTGTTGTGCTTACAGGAAGAAGAGATTAGGACACAGACAGTACAGACTGAAGGACAATCGTTTGAAGACAGAGTGGAGAACACAGCTATCTGCAAGCCAAGGAGAGACGTTTGAAGAATCGAACCCTACTGCCACCTTGATCTTGGACTTCCAGCGCCCAGAACCATGAGAAAATAAATTGCATGTTGCCTAAGCCACCCGGCTGTTGATATTTTGTTTACGACAGCCCATGACTCAGAAATTTGAGGACCTCCCCCCCAGACTTTATCCTGAAGTTCTGTTTCAGCTTCAGGGGCTTGTGTAATACTACTGTATCAAGGAGGGAGGCTCCTGCCATTCCCTGCACTGGGTCATTGAGACACTGCACAGCTCTCCCCAGGCCTGGCTACATAATTTACAAGCCCCATGCAAAATGAAGATATAGGGCCCTTTGGGCAAAAACAGGGAAGAAGTGTTTGTTAAAGGTACTAAAATAGAAAGCTCATTTCCTCCATGGTCTGTCTTCTGAAGGGGCATGGCTGCTGTTTTCTATTTGCATTTAATGTCATTCCAAGCAAATAAAAATTTTAAAATGTGATTATGGGCATGATTCTTGCCATTCATCTTCGCAGGGTGCAATGTCAGTGTTAAATAATTCACGCAGGGATTCCACAGCTGGGGCACACCCACGTGCCCTCTTCTTATCAGAACCGTGGAAACCCTGCACAAGACCAGCTCTGCCATCTTTACCTCACCTGGGGACTCACACATGTTCCACCGACCCTGCCTCCCTCGGCTTCCTGATGAGTAAGGAACTTGACAGAATCAGGAGCGGGGGGCTGCCTTTCTTTCCCTTCTCTCCTAAGTCACCACTTCCAAGGCTTGGCTAACACAGGGAGTTGACATGAGTGAGAAAGGAAAAGACAGGGTTCTGGGCTGCTCACAAGAGGCCACTGCCTCCTGCCGGTGCTCAGAGCAAGCTCTGGTCTGTAGGGAAGGCGAGCTCCGGTTGACTCGGTCATAGACGTCACGTGGTCAGCGAGTCTCGTTGTCCACCACTCACGAGGTGTCCATTTCCATGCTGTGCTCCCCGGGCAGGGCGAGCAGTACATGCAAATGAGGAGGCAAGGAATGGTGGATACCCACAGTGGGCTGTCCCCTCCGCTATGTACGTGCTCCACTGTCCCACCTGTTATGCCCCAATAATGGGTCCATGATTAAAAGAGCGAGACTGATACAAAGCGAGGGTCAAACAAAGCTTTATTTCACACCAAGCATCAAGAATAAAACTGACCAGCCAGGGCCACTTTTCTTACAGAGAAGTCAACCCCTCTCTCCTTTACGGACTAGCTTTTAAGGACATAGGCCATGTGGTTGGGCCTGGTCATGCACAGGTGGCCAATGAAATTGTAACACACAGAGAAAGCTGCACAGTGATGCTAGGTGAGCAATTGAATTACAACTTACCTTTTAGTAGATATTTGACCTAGCCTATCACCTTGGTTAGGATTGGCGCCCAAAAGACTCACAAAGGGCGGGACCCATACTCCTTGGTAGCTAGGGAGACAGTATGCAACCCTCCACTGATCAGATGTCTTACCTGGCGTGACCCACCCTTGTATTTGGGCTTTGTTACCTGAGGTTGATTTCCGGGACTTGTTTTTAAGTAAGTCCTCTGGGAGAAGGGGAGCAGGGACAGCTTAAGGGTTAAACAACAAGGTTATTGTGTAACCTCAATGGAAGCCTCTGGCTAAAATATAAAAATATAAAATAGGTCCTTACACCACCCACTTCGCTCAAAAAACACAAAGTAAAAAATAAAATTGAGTAATTCCTAGACAGTGAGAGAGAAGCACACTGACTTCACCTTAGAACCTTTCTGAGGGCGGTGCTTGGCGGGGGTAGGGGGGTGTGAGGGGGTTGGGGGTGGATAATGGGACCTCTCAGGGTGTGGCCAAAGGGCAGGGCCCTTTGGGAAGGGGCTTTCTGGGGGAGGGGCCCTTCTGGGAGCAAAGCCCTGGGTGGGGGCATTCCCTCTGGGGGCAGGGCTGGGAGCAACCCCAGAAACCTGGCCCACAGAGAAGCTGGTCCTGTCTCTCCCTCTGCCCCCTTTCCCCAGCGACCCCTAGGCTTTGGAGACTAAAGTCAAAATTAAAGCCATATGTCTAAATGGTTCATACTGTGGTTGGGTAGGGTTTTTAACATATTAATTAACTGGTTTTTCTCAGTATTTGTCAAACCTTTCCCAACTCAAGGCTTTCTCTTAAGCAGCAGCGCAAGGCTGGCCCTTCAGTTGGGTCAAGCTCTTTGGTGATTCTCTGTAAAAACCCACCCTCTTGCGCTGCTCAGGAGGGCAGTGTTGCATCCTAGGATAAACATAAATATACATCAAATGTGTTTACAAATTATATTTATATGTATACATTCAATTCTATGTTTACATATATATGTATAAAATAAAAATAAAAATATTGTTTAAAAGGCTGTTTTCCAGGGTGCCTGGGTGGCTCGGTGGGTTAAAGCCTCTGCCTTTGGCTCAGGTCATGATCCCAGGGTCCTGGGATGGAGCCCCCCATCAGGCTCTCTGCTCAGCGGGGAGCCTGCTTCTCCCTATCTCTCTGCCTACTTCTCTGCCTACTTGTGATCTCTGTCTGTCAAATTAATAAATAAAATCTTTAAAAAAAATGCTGTTTTGCAGGGAACCTGGGTGGCTCAGTCCTTAAAGCGTCTTTTTTCCACTCAGATCACGATCTTAGGGTCTTGGGATGGAGGCCCACATTGGGCTCCCTGCTCAGCAGGAAGCCTTCTTTTCCCTCTCCCACTCCCCCTGCTTGTATTCCTGCTCTGTCTCTCTGTCAAATAAATAATTTTTAAAAAAGAAATACTTTATTAAAAAAAATATATGTAAAATGCTATTTTGCCCTCTATCCTGGTAAGATTGAACTCATTCCTAACAAGAGATCTTCCTTGACTCTGATAAAAATTTAACATTGTCTTAATGAATCCTCACAACATCCGCCTCCCCAACCCTTCTCAGATGTTACAATTAAGGTTCAGTGAAGTCCAAACACTGGGCCTGAGGTAATATAACCAGTATGTGGCCTCTTGGCATAGTCTAGCAGCCCAAATTTGGGGCAAGGGTGTTTGAGTGTCGTTGGCCAGGATAAAAAAGCTGAAAGATGAAAAGAAGGGTAGTCTTGCTTTTTGGCCCAAAAAAAGAGGATTTAGAAAGAAGGAGACCTGTCGCCCAAAGGAGGAGGCTCCCCACTGATCCCGGCTGGGGAGGAGTCAGAGCAGAAGGGAAACTCCCATCACCAAGGAGAATGGGCTTCTCCTTCATACAAAAGCATAGGATTCCTCTCACCTGATATGTATCTGTCCCATAGTCATCCCCCTGTGCCTGCCCCATAATAGCATTCACAGGAAATGGCTGAGAGATACATTCAACTTGCAGAATTATAGCAAATAAAGTAATCTTTGACCCATCTTCGGAGCTTCTGATTACAGGGAGCGGCCAAGCCATCCTAGGGCAAGTGCACTCATTTCAAGAACCAGTAAAATGACTCCAAGAGTATCATAAGGGCTAGTGATCATGACTGGTCCAGAAATATTTCTGGGAGTGCCTTTTAACATCCCTCCCATCATTTCTTCTCATCTCCAAGGGAATGGTACTTAGGTATTCTGAAAGAAATATGCATGACTAGTAAACTGTGTGTGACCCCTGCCACCTAATTCATCCCTCACCAGCAATTAACACTGATGGTTTGAAGGATGGCTACTCCCCTGGCAGGGCAAGAGCTGAAGCGGAATGTATGGGGCGAGGCGACTCTTCCCCCTGGATATAAATAATTAAACCCAGTAGCCACCCTTCCTGCCTGGCCACTGTCATTTAGGTATGGCTGATTATCCCTAAATGGGAATGAGATGGGGGCGGGGGTGGGGGAGGGAAGCAGGTGACGGTAAAAAAAACTACAGTAGCTGCAACTGAGGGTCCAACCTGGCATTAGACTGAGCTCAAGTCCTGATTCCATCATATACGAGCTGTATGAACTTGGAAAACTGAGTTCAACTCTCGAAGCATCTGCTTTGCCCCCCTCTTGGAGTGAGAATAGTCAGTAGTATTGACTTCACAGGGCTTATTAGGAGGATTAAATTAGATACTGTTCATTTAGCACAGTTTCAGGCCTATAGAAGGCACACATAAAAGTTGATTATCGTTTTTATGGACCTCCAACTTTAAGCCTTCTATAAAGAACCAAATGATATCTCTGAAAAATACCAACTGCCTACAAGGTTGTAGGGAAAGTGGTATCTATGTTGACCTGATTAGAAAAAAGTGGAAAATCTCTCTTGTTTAAGCCTTGTTGAAAATTTTCTAAACTCTGTCCGCTCTTCTGCTTTAGTAATTAGAACAAACGTTGGAGACTCATGGTTTTCTGATAACTGAGTTGCTCGTTGTAACGCAGGGCAATTCGACATTAGTGTTTATTTAAAAAATTACCGCAAATGAAGATAAATGGTGAGACGTGCACTAAATTTGATGAAAATCCTGACGTGTGTGTTTCTTCTTGGGATTCTCTCTCTTTTTTCTCCTATGATCTGAGAGCGGATTACATTCTACTTGGGTGATGGCTCAGGTCAAATGTGTGGTTTTGCAGGTGTCTATCCTTTCACAGACAATCTTGGAAGAACCATCATTGTCTCTGTAAGAAAACGGAGGGAAAAATGTGATTTTAACACTCAGCCTACAACAGTTCAACAATCTACCAATGTGAATTTAGAAACGCTGAGCAGGTCCCCCTTCTAGTAAGGAATATCTCTCCCTTTTTCTTATAATACCTGAGTTTCTACAACTGAGAAATCTACTCTTTTGTGTAAAACAGCTTCCCAGGATTGTTTCTCCTTTAAACGCATTCACAGGAAATGGCTGAGAGATACATTCAACTTGCAGAATTATAGCAAATAAAGTAATCTTTGACCCATCCTGGAAGCTTCTGATTACTGGGAGGGGCCAAGCCATCCTAGGGCAAGTGCACTCATTTCAAGAACCAGTAAAATGACTGGGGACAGTGAACTTTGGGGATGGCACTCAGATCCCTTTATTTTACTGGACAACTGTGGAGCAGGGGTTGGGTGTGTTTCAAGAGGGAAAATATCCACAAGGGGACAGAAAAAGGACATAAATATACAAAATCCCATTTTCCAAGAATGTAAAAAGCTAACTTCCAGGGGAGCCTGGGTAGCTCAATTGCTAAGCATCTGCCCTTCGGCTCAGGTCATGATCCCAGGGGCCTGAGAATCCAGCCCCGTGTCGGGCTCCCTTCTCAGAGGAAAAACCTGCTTCTCCCTCTCCCACTCCCCCTGCTTGTATTCCCTATCTCATTGTGTCTCTGTCAAATAAATAAATAAAATCTTAAAAAAAAATGCGAACTTCCAATATTTATTTTTTTTCCTTTGCTCTAAATATCTCAATGTTCACTTGTTGAAAGCAATTGATTGAAGCCCTGGGAAGAAGTGGTAGATTGAAGCACTCATCAGAGTTGTTTGTGCTGCTTTGCAGGGGTCTGGCTGCACTAAATTTTTTCAAGAAGTATTAATTATCTAAGTCACTCAGAAGAAGCCATTTACCTATTTGATTTTCTTTTTTTGAAGAGAATCTTTTTTTTTAAGATTTTATTTATTTGTCAGAGAGAGAGAGGGAGCGAGAGTGAGCACAGGCAGACAGAGTGGCAGGCAGAGACAGAGGGAGAAGCAGGCTCCCTGCCGAGCAAGGAGCCCGATGTGGGACTTGATCCCAGGACGCTGGGATCATGGCCTGAGCCGAAGGCAGCTGCTTAACCAACTGAGCCACCCAGGCGTCCCCCTATTTCATTTTTTGTGGTTCTTGATCCTTCCCCAAAATTCTCACAGGCCTCCGCAGCTGTCACAGAGTCCACTCCCATAACTATAATCCCTGTCCCATACTCTCACCTCCATCATACATCATACATACCTGATACAACCCCACCTTGGTAAAAACCCAACCCTCTGTCCACCCTACATCTGCCCCTGGCAGCTGAAGGTGGTTGGTGAGAAAAGCAACGATGCTGGAAGCTTTCACATTAAGTTTTTTTTTTTTAAGATTTTATTTATTTATTTGACAGAGAGAGATCACAGTAGGAGAGAGGAAGGGAAGAGATCACAGAGAGAGGAAGGAAGCAAGCCCCCTGCTGAGCAGAGATCCCGATGTGGGACTCGATCCCAGGACCCTAAGATCATGACCTGAGCTGAAGGCAGCAGCTTAACCCACTGAGCCACCCAGGCGCCCCTTTCACATTAAATTCTCAGCCACAAATCCAAGTATGTTTCTCTGACCGACAGAATCTCCACTCTTCTCGTGAAATATTTTGACTATTTCACATCTTCTTTCCTCCAACCTCAAGCCAGGGCTTCTCAACACTGGCCACACTTTTGAATCACCTGGAAGACTTTAAAACACAGGAGTGCCCACCTCCAGAGGATCTGATCTAATTGGTGTAGAACCAATTAGATTAATATCCAATTAGGGTCTGGATATAAGTGTGCTTTTAAAATTCTCCCAGTGATTCTAATGTACAGCCATTTTGTTCAGAGTGAGAATTGAACACCTTCCATCAGATACAGCTGATGACCGACCATTCTGATGACTTCACTGAGAAAAGTAAATTGAGGGCACCTGGGTGGCTTCAGCTCAGATCATGGTCTCAGGGTCTCAGGCTCTTGTATCAGGCTCTCTGCTCAGCAGGAAACCTGCTTCTCCCTCTCCCTCTGCCTGCCTCTATGCCTACTTGTGATCTCTCTCTCTCTCTTTCTCTCTGTGTCAAATAAATAAATGAATAAAATATTTTAAAAAAAGAAAGAAAAACAAACTGGGTGGGTGTGTAGGTGGCTAAGTGATTAAGCGTGTGAATCTTGGCTCAGGTCATGAGCTCAGGGTTATGAAATCGAGCCCCACCTCAGGCTCCATGCTCAGCGGGGAATCTGATTGAGATTCTCTCCCTCTCCTTCTGTCTCTTCCCCCTGCATGTGTGTGCTCCTGCTCTCTCTCTCTCTCTCTCTCTCTCTCTCTGTCAAATAAATCTTGAATAGAAAAATCGGTAAGGAAAGAAGACCCACAGAATCCCACTAAGTTTACCTGGGTGGAACCCTTACTCCAATCCCTTCTGAGTGAGGACAAGCCCCTCCACTTAGGGTTTCTTCTCATTTCCCTGATCTCTGAGTATGAATGTGCTCCAGGACCCAACCTCAGACTTCTCCTCTGTCTACACTGAGTCCTTGGTGACTGTCCCTCTTCTACCATCTGTCTCCTGATGACTCCACATCTCCACCTCCAGTCCAGACCTGGATTTTCAGCTTTCTTCCACTGCCTGCTTTCCAGATCTACCTAGATGAGTTAAACCCAACATGTTCAAAACCAAGCTCTTATTCTTCTCGAGCTCTGCTGGTCTTGCAATAGCTCAAACAGGAAACTGTAGAGTCATTCTTGATTCATCTCTTTCTTTCACTGCCCACGTTTAATTCTTTGGTAGAAGCTGTGGATTCTATCTTCAAAATATATTCTAAATCTGACCAGTTCTCCACACTTCAGTTACTCCCACTGTGGTCCAAAACACCGTCTTCTATAGCCTGAGTTATTGTAATAGTCTCCTATCTGGTCTTCTGGATTCCATTTTTGCTCTGTTCTAGTTTATTTTCCACTCAGCAGTTAAAGCAATCCGTTTAAGACAAAAGTCAGACCTTGTTATTTCTCTGCTTTAAGATCTCCAATGGCGCCACACTTCACTCAATACAAAATTCAGTCTTACAAAATTTAACACTCAACTTCCTTCTCAATTCATCTCCTACCTCTTCACTCAGCTGTCTCTGCCTCCGCTCACCAGCCTCCCTAGTGTCTAACAGAGTACAGCAAGTGCGTGCCTCCCTTGGGGGGTTGCACTTGTTTCCTCTTCTTAAATGTACCCGTCTTGTTCTCTGAATCCACTCAAGGATCTGCCAATGTCTTTTTATCAGAGTAATCTCCCCTAACTGCACACACAGCCAGCACCAGCACCATCACAATCAACATAGTTTCTGTCCCTCTCTACATTTGACTTCTTATCAACAGGTGACATATTATATATTTATTTATTTACTGTCTGTTCTCTCTCTTCTATTTGAATGCATGTGCTATAAAAATGGTATCTGTGGGGGCTTTTTCCTGATTTATTCTGTATTCAGAAGAGGATTGCATACATAATACTCAGTAGATAATTGTTGAACGAATGAATGAATCAATGGAAATATCAGGTTATCTCAATCATAAGAGAGATTTCTCTCAAGCATTTTCTATAGTATTGCCCTATTTCATCTTGGGGACCGGCGGCTCTGGAGCTATGGTACAGCAGGAAGTTTGGTAAGGAGCCCCCAGGCAGTGGTGACCTCACTTCCCTGACGACAGAGCTCAACGGAATTGGAACCAACATATCCAGGCACCCCATTACAGAGAAATCCCCCCTGCCCAGCTCATTTCTAGGCACATCCTAAAGGAAGCGTCATGTTCTTCTGCTGTACTGAAGCCGAGAGGTTGTAGGGAAAAGAGAGCTCGCCCGCCAGACACCTCCGCTCCCTGGCAGGTCATATCAGGATTTCACAACGCCTCTGGCCCTTTGGCTAATAAAATCAAAAGGTGACACCAGGGGGCTCAGAGTCAGAGAGTCCCAAACCTTCTGATCGACCGGTGTGGCCCTAGGTCTCCTCCCCGTCTCTCTATGTGTGTGCGTGTGTGTGTGTGTGTGTGTGTTTGTGTGTGTGTGTACCTCTGGGTGTCTGTGTGTCTGTGTGTAAAAGGACCCGGCCATGCCATTGTGGGTGGAGATGCCCCAAGCAGGATCAGGCTGATGAGGGTTTAGATGTCTGGTGGGCAAGTTATGTTCACACCCCAGTTTAAGGCTGGTTAAGTGGGATCGGATGGAGTGTCCACATCCTTCTGCCCAGGGTTTATCCTGAGAACGTGAACGGATGGGTCCATGACCCAGGAGCGGGGCTAACCCTAACAGTAACCACTAACCCTGACCCTGACTCTGACTGTGAGCCTGCCCCAAACCCTAACCGAAACAATGACCCTGACCCTGACCCTGTCTGTGATCCTACCTGAACCCTAAACCTAAACCTAAGCCTGACACTGACCCTGATTGCACCCTGAACCTAAACCTAACGTTAATATTACTGTAACCAAGACTCATTCCTAACCATGACCCTGACCCTGACCCTAATCCTAACCCTGATGCTGACCTAACCCTGACCCTAACCCTAACCCTGACCGTGACTGTGAGCCTGACCCTAACCCTAAACCTAAAGGTGAATCTAACCATGACCCTAATATGGACCCTGAACCTAAACCTAATGCTGACCCTGACCCTAACACTAAACCCTACCCTAAACCAAACCCTAACCCTAACCTTACGCTGTCTAACCCTAACCCTAACCATAACCCTACTTCTAAATCTAACCCTAAACCCAATCCCAAACCCTATCGCCAAAACCTAACTGTGACACTGAACTGAATATTGACCATAAACCACAGCCTGACCCTAAAGCTGACCGAGGCCCTGACCTTCACCTGACCCTGACCCTGACCCTAATCCTAACCATGACACTAACACTGACCACTACATAATCCTGATCCGGACCCGAATGTGGACTTTAAACCAATACCTGAACCTGGCCCTAAACCTGACACTGGCACTACATTTCACCCTGACCCTGAACCAGACAAAGACCATAAACCTAACCATGACCCTAACAGTGACCCTGACCCCGACCCTAACACTATCCCTGACCCTGACTGTGAGCCTGACCCTAACTCTAACCCTAAACATAACCCTGACCCTGACACTAACACGGGCCCGACCCGAAACCTAACGCTGAACCTAACACTAAAACTAACCCCAACATTATCCCTGACACTGACCCTAACCCGGTCTAACCCTAACCCTCAACCTATCTCCTACCCTAACCCTTACCCCACTTTAACAATAATCCTGACCCTCTCCCTGACCCTGATCATAACCCTAACTCTGAACTTTGCCTATGTCAGACCTTAACCTTAAACCTGACCCTGGCCTTGACCTTAACACGGACCCTAACCCTGACTGTAAACCTAACTCTGACCCAATCCGTGATCCTAAACAGAATCTAACCCTAAAGCTAACCCTGATCCTGAACCTACTCATAAAACAGAACCTAAACATAAAGCTGACCTTACCATAACCATGAACCTGACCCTGACCCTGACCCTAACCCTGACACTGAAACTGTCCCAAACCTAACCCTGACCCTGACATGAACCTAGCCCCCAAACCAAAACTTGAACTTGACCCTAAATCTGACCATGACCCTGAACCTGACCCTAAACCTAACCTTCACCCTAACACTGACCCTGACACTGACTCTGACCATAATGCTAACCGAGACCCTACTGTGAGCCTGATACTAAACCTAACCATGAGCCTAACACTAACCCTGACCCCTACCCTAAGCCTTACGCTAACCCTGACCCCAAGGACTTCTAACCCTAACCCTGATCCTAAGTCTTTGTTAACCCTAACCCTTACACTAACCTTGTCTAAACCCAGTTCTGTTCCCTCCAGCGGGGACGACAGCTGCACCCAGGTCTCCCAGGGGCTAGGGAGTGGCTGTATGGAGGTCATTGGATTGGCACTGCATTCAGTGGTGGGTGAGCCTGAGCAGCTGGGGACCGCTGGCTCAGGGAGCTCTGGTGTAGCAGGAAGTTCGGTAAGGAGCACCCCGGCAGTGGTGACCTCACTTCCCTGATGACAGAACCCAACGGAAATGGAACCCACGTATCCAGGCACCCCATTACAGAGAAAACACCCCTGCCCAGCTCATTTCTAGGCACATCCTAAAGGAAGTGACATGTTCTTCTGCTGTACTGAAGCCGAGAGGATGCAGGGAGAAGAGAGCTCGCCCGCCAGACACGTCCCCACCCTGGCAGGTCATATCAGGTTTCCCCAACATCTCAGGCCCTTTGGCTAATAAAATCAAAAGGTGACACCAGGGGGCTCAGAGTCAGAGAGTCCCACACCTTCTGATCCACGGGTGTAGCCCTAGGTCTCCTCCCCGTCTCTGTGTGTGTGAGTGTGTGTGTGTGTGTGTGTGTGTGTGTGTGTGTGTGTGCGCCTCTGCGTTTCTGTGTCTGTGTGTAAAGAGGACCTGGCCATGCCATCGTGGGTGGAGATGCCCCAAGCAGGATCAGGCTGAAGAGGGTTTAGATGTCTTGTGGGCAAGTTTGTTCACACCCCAGATTAAGGCTGGTTAAGTGGGATGGGGTACAGGGTCTACACCCTTCTGCCCAGGGTTTATACTGAGACCCTGAAGGGATGGGTCCATGACCCAGGAACGGGGCTAACCCTAACAGTAACCACTAACCCTGACCCAGACACTGACTGTGAGCCTGCCCCCAACCCTAACCCGAGCCCTGACCCTGTACCTGACCCTAACTATGACCGTGATCCCTACCTGAACCCTAAACCTAAAGCTAAGCCTTATGCTGACCCTGATCTGGACCCTGGACCTAAACCTAACTCTGAGATAACCTAGCTATGACTCATCCCTAACATTGACCCTGACCCTGACTCTAATCCTAACTGTGATGCTGACCTAACACTGACCCTAACCCTAACCCTGACCGTGACTGTGTGCCTGACCCTAATCCTAACCTTAAAGGTAACCGTAACCCTGACCATAATACAGACACTGAACTTAAACCGAACGCTGACCCTGAACCTAACACTAACCCCTACCCTAAACCACACCCTCACCCTGACCTTACGCTGTTGACTTTAAACCAATACCTGATCCTGATGCTAAACCTGACACTGGCCCTAAACTTCACCCTGACCCAGACCCAGACCATGACCATCAACCTAACCCTGAACCTAACAGTAACCCCGACCCAGACCTGAACACTAAACCAGAACCTGACTGAGAGCATGACCCTTACTCTAACCCTAAACGTAACCCTGACCCTAACACTAACACGGGCCCTCTCCCGAATCCTATTGCTGAACCTAACCCTAACACTAAGCCCTAACCCTACCTCAGAACCTGACCCTAACCAGGTCTAACTCTAACCCTCAAACTAACTCTAACCCTAACACTAACCCTAAACGTTAACAATAACTATGACCATATACCTGACTATGAACATAACCATAACCCTGAACTTTGCCTATACCAGACCCTAACCCTAAACCTGACCCTGGCCCTGACCCTAAACCCAACCATGACCCTAACACTGACCACTACATAACCTTGTCCCTGACCCGAATGTGGACTTTAGACCAATACATGATCCTGACAGTAAACCTGACACTGGCCCTAGACTTCACCCTGACCCTGACCCAGGCCATGACCATAAACCTAACCCTGACCCTAACAGTGACCCTGACCCAGAACCTAACACTAACCCTGACACTGAATGTGAGCCTGACCCAAACTCTAACCCTAAATGTAACCCTGACCCTGACACTAACACGGGCCCTCCACCGAATCCTATCGCTGAAACTAACCCTAACACTATACCCTAAACCTACCACGGACCCTGACCCTAACCAGGTCTAAACCTAATCCTCAACCTAACTCTAACCCTAACACTAACCCTAAACTTTAACAATAACCCTGAACGTATACCTGATTATGCTCATAAACCTAACCCTAAACTGTGCCTATACCAGACCCTGACCCTAAACCTGAACCTGGCCCTGACCCTAAACCTAACCATGAACCTAAAAATGACCACTACATAACCCTGTCGCTGAACCGAATGTGGACTTTATACCAATACCTCATCCTGACCATAAACCTGACACTGGCCCTAGACTTCACCCTGACCCTGAACCAGGCAAAGACGAGAAACCTAACCCTGACCCTAACACTAACCTTGACACTGAATGTGAGCCTGACCTAACTCTAACCCTAAACGAAACCCTAACCCTGACACTAACATGGGCCCTGACCGAAAACCTAACGGTGAACCTAACCCTAAAACTAACCCCTAATATTATCCCTAACACTGACCCTAATCCATACACCTACCTCTAACCCTAAACCTAACCCCACTTTAACAATAATCCTGACCCTCTCCCTGACCATGATCATAACCCTAACTCTAAACTTTGCCTATGTCAGACCTTACCCTTAAACCTGACCCTGGCCTTGACCTTAACACTGACCCTAACCCTGACTATAAACCTAACTCTGACCCAATCCGTGATCCTGAACAGAATGGTAACCCAAAAGCTAACCCTGATCCTGAACCTACGCATAAAACAGAACCTAAACATAAAGCTGACCTTACCATAACCATGAACCTAACCCAGACCCTGACCATAACCATGAAACTAAAACTGTGCCAAATCTAACCAGGACCCTGACATGAACCTTGCCCCCAAACCAAAACTTGAACCTGACCCTAAATCTGACCATGACCCTGCCGGACCCTAAACCTAACCGTTACCCTAACACTGACCCTGACCCTGACTCTGAGCGTAACGCTAACCCTGATCCTACTGTGAGCCTGACCCTAAACCTAACCATGAACCTAACCCTAAACCTGACCCCTACCCTAAGCCTAACGCTAACCCTGACCCCAAAGACCTCTAACCCTAACCCTGACCCTAAGTCTTTCTTAAACCTAACCCTAACACTAACCTGGTCTAAACCTAGCTCTGTTCCCTCTGGCGGGGACAACAGCTGCACCCAGGCCTCCCAGGGGTTTGGGGGAGGCTATCTGGGGGTCACTGGATGGCCAATACATTGAGTGGAGTGTGAGCCTTGACCAGCTTGGGGACCGGTGGCTCAAAGAGCTCTGCTGGAGAAGGAAGTTCAAAGGAGCCCCCAGGCAGTGGTGACCTCATTTCCCTGATGAGAGAGCCCAACGGAATTGGAACCCACGTATCCAGGCACCCCATAACAGCGAAACGCCCCCTGCCCAGCTCATTTCTAGGCACATCTTAAAGGAAGCGACATGTTCTTCTACTGTACTGAAGCCGAGAGGATGCAGGAGAGGAGAGCTCGCCTGACAGACAGGTCCCTTCCCTGGCAGGTCATATCAGGTTTCCCAATGCCTCAGGACCTTTGGCTAATAAAATCAAAAGGTGACACCAGGGGGCTCAGAGTCAGAGAGTCCCACACCTTCTGATCCACGGGTGTAGCCCTAGGTCTCCTCTCCGTCTTACTGGGTTGTGTGTGTGTGTGTGTGTGTGTGTGTGTGTGTGTGTGTGTTTGCGTGTGTGCCTCTGGGTGATTGTGAGTCTGAGTGTAAGGAGGAGCTGGCCATGCCATGGTGGGTGGAGATGCCCCAAGCAGGATCAGGCTGATGAGGGTTTAGATGTCTGGTGGGCAAGTCATGTTCACACCCCAGTTTAAGGCTGGTTAAGTGAGATCGGCTGTAGGGTCTACACACTTCTGCCCAGGGTTTATCCTGAGACCTTGAAGGGATGGGTCCATACCCAGGAGCGGGGCTCACCCCAACAGTAACCACTAACCCTGACCCTGACACTGACTGTGAGCCTGCGCCAAACCCTAACCCAAGCCCTGACCCTGACCCTGACCCTGAACCAAACTGTGATCCTGACCTGAACCCTAAACCTAAACCTAAGCCTGACACTCACCCTGATGTGGACCCTGAACTTAAACTGACATTACCGTAACCATGACTCAAACCTAATCATGACACAGACCCTGACCCTAATCCTAACCCTGACGCTGACCTAACCCTGACCCTAACCCTAACCCTGACCGTGACTGTGAGCCTGACCCTAACCCTAAACCTAAAGGTAACTCTAACCGTGACCCTAATACGGACCCTGAACCTAAACCTAAAGCTGACCCTGACCCTAACACTAACCCCTACACTAAACCAAACCCTAACCCTGACCTTACGCTGTCTAACCCTAACAATAACCCTACTTCTAACTCTAACCCTAACCCCAATCCCAAACCCTACCGCCAAAACCTAACTGTGACACTGAACCGAACATTGACCCTAAACCAAAGTCTGACCCTAAACCTGACCCAGGCCCTGACCTTCACCTGACCCTGACCCTGACCCTGACCCTAATCCTAACCATGACACTAACACTGACCACTACACATTCCTATCCCTGACCCGAATGTGGATTCTAAACCAATACCTGAACCTGACCCTAAACCTGACACTGGCGCTAAAATTCATCCTGAACCTGACCCAGACCATGACGATAAACCTAACCCTGACCCTAACATTGACACTGACCCTGACCTGAACAACAAACCTGACCCTGTGAGCATGACCCTAACTCTAACCCTAAATGTAGACCTGACCCTGACACTAACACGGGCCCTCCCCCAAATCCTATCGCTGAACCTAACCCTAACACTAACCTCTAAACCTACCACGGACCCTGATCTTAACAAGTTCTAACCCTAACTGTCAACCAAACGCTAACACTAACACAAACCCTAAACTTTAACAATAACCCTGACCCTATACCTGACTATGATCATAACCCTAACCCTGAACTTTGCCTATACCAGACCCTGACCCTAAACCTGACCCTGGCCCTGAGCCTAAACCTAACCATGACCCTATCACTGACCACTACATAATCCTGTCGGTGACCTGAATGTGGACTTTAAACCAATATCGGTTCCTGACCGTAAACTGACACTGGCCCTAGACTTCACCCTGACCCTGATCCTGGCAAAGACCATAAACCTAACCCTGACCCTAATAGTGACCCTGACCCTGACCCTAACACTAAACCTGATAATGAATGTGAGCCTGACCCTAACTCTAACCCTAAACTTAACCCTGACCCTGACACTAACATGGGCCCTGACCCGAAACCTAACATTGAACCTAACCCTAAAACTAACAACCTAACATTGTCCCTGACACTGATCCTAACCCGGTCTAACCCTAACCCTCAACTTACCTCTAACCCTAACCCTAACCCCACTTTAACAATAATCCTGACCCTCTCCCTGACCCTGATCATAACCCTAACTCTGACCCAATCCGTGATCCTGAACAGAATCTTAACCCTAAAACTAAGCCTGATCCAGAACCTACTCATAAAACAGAACCGAAACATAAAGCTGACCATGAACCTAACCGAGGATGCAGGGAGAAGACACGTCCCCTCCCTGTCAGGTCATGTCAGATTTCCCCAATGCATCATGCCCTTTAGCTAATAAAATCAAAAGGTGACACCAGGGAGCTCAGAGTCAGAGTCCCACACCTTCTGATCCAAGGGTATAGCCCTAGGTCTCCTCCCCGTCTCTCTCTCTGTGTGTGTGTGTGTGTGTGTGCCTCTGGGTGTTTGTTAGTCTGTGTGTAAAGAAGAGCTGGCCATGCCATCGTGGGTGGAGATGCCCCAAGCAGGATCAGGCTTATGAGGGGTTAGATGTCTGGTGGGCAAGTCATGTTCATAACCCAATTTAAGGCTGGTTAAGTGGGTCAGGTGGAGGGTCTACACCCTTCTGCCCAGGGTTTGTCCTGAGACCCTGAAGGGATAGGTCTATACCCAGGAGCGGGTCTAACCCCAAAAGTAACCACTAACCCTGACCCTGACACTGACTGTGATCCTGACCTGAACTCTAAACATAAACCTAAGCCTGACACTGACCCTGATGAGGACGCTGCACTTAAACCTAACGCTGATAATACTGTAACTAAGACTCAGATGTAACCATGACCTTGACCCTGACACTAATAATAATCCTGACGCTGACCTAACCCTGACCCTAACCCTACCCCTGACCGTGACTGTGAGCCTGATGCTAACATTACACAATCCTGTCCCTGACCCGAATGTGGACTTTAAACCAATACCTGAACCTGACCCTAAACCTGACACTGCTGCTAAACTTCACCCTGACCCTGACCATGACGATAAAGCTAACCCTGACCCTAACAGTGACCCCGACCTTGACCTGAACAACAAACCTGACCCTGACTGTGAGCCAGACCTTAACACTAACCCTAAATGTAACCCTGACCCTGACACTAACACGGGACCTCCCCCGGATCCTATCGCTGAACCCAACCCTAACACTAACCAATAACCCTACCATGGACCCTGGCCTAACAAGCTCTAACCCTAACCGTCAACCAAATGCTAACCCTAACACTAACCCTAACTTTAACAATAACCCTGACCCTATACCTGAGTATGATCATAACCCTAACACTGAAATTCGTCTATACCAGACCCTGACCCTATACCTGACCCTGGCCCTGAACCTAAACCTAACCATGACCCTAACACTGACCACTACATAACCCTGTCGCTGACCCGAATGTGGACTTTAAACCAATACCTGGTCCTGACCATAAACCTGACACTGGCCCTAGACTTCACCCTGACCCTGACCCAGACCATGACCATAAACCTAACCATGACCGTAAAAATGACCCCGACCCTGACCTGAACACTAAACCTGACCCTGACTGTGAGTCTGACCCTAACTCTAACCCTAAACATAACCCTGACCCTGACACTAACACGGGCCCGACCCGAAACCTAACGCTGAACCTAACACTAAAACTAACCCCTAACATTATCCCTGACACTGACCATAACCCGGTCTAACCCTAACCCTCAACCTACCTCTAACCCTAACCCTAACCCCACTTTAACAATAAACCTGACCCTCTCCCTGAGCCTGATCATAACCCTAACTCTGAACTTTGCCTATGTCAGACCTTAACCTTAAACCTGACCCTGGCCTTGACCTTAACACGGACCCTAACCCTGACTGTAAACCTAACTCTCAACCAATCCGTGATCCTGACAGAATCTTAACCCTAAAGCTAACCCTGATCCTTAACCTACACATAAAACAGAACCTAAACATAAAGCTGACCTTACCATAACCATGAACCTAACCCTGAACCTGACCCTATCCCTGAAACTAAACCTGTGCCAAACCTATCCCTAAACCTGACATGAACCTTGCCCCCAAACCTAAACCTGAACCTGACCCTAAATCTGACCATGACCCTGAACCTGACCCTAAAACTAACCGTCACTAACACTGACCCTGACCCTGACTCTGACCATAACGCTAACCGTGACCCTACTCTGAGACTGACCCTAAACCTAACCATGAACCTAAACCTAAAGCTGACCCCTACCCTAAGCCTTATGCTAATCCTGACCCCAACGATGTCTAACCCTAACCCTGATCCTAAGTCTTTCTTAACCCTAACCCTAACACTAACCTAGTCTAAATCCAGCTCTGTTGCCTTGCGCAGGGACAAGAGCTGCACCCAGACCTCTCAGGGGCTGGGGGGACACTCTATGGGGGTCATTGGTTTGGCACTGCATTGAGTGGAGGGTGAGCCTTGAGCAGCTCGGGGACCGGCGGCTCAGGGAGTCTGGTGAAGCAGGAAATTCAGTAAGGTGCCCCCAGGCAGTGGTGATCTCACTTCCCTGACGACAGAATCCAAAGGAATTGGAACCCACGTATCCAGGCACCCCATTACCGAGAAAAACCCCCAGCCCAGCTCATTTCAAAGCACATCCTAAAGGAAGCGACATGTTCTTCTGCTGTACTGAAGCCGAGAGGATGCAGGGAGAAGAGAGCTCACCCGCCAGACACGTCCCCACCCTGGCAGGTCATATCAGGTTTCCCCAACATCTCAGGCCCTTTGGCTAATAAAATCAAAAGGTGACACCAGGGGGCTCAGAGTCAGAGAGTCCCATGCCTTCTGATCGACGGTGTAGCCCTAGGTCTCCTCCTCGTCTGTGTGTGTGTGTGTGTGTGTGTGTGTGTGTGCCTCTGGGTGTCTGTGTGTCTGTGTGTAAAGAGGACCTGGCCATGCCATCGTGGGTGGAGATGCCACAAGCAGGATCAGGCTGATGAGGGTTTAGATGTCTGGTGGACAAGTTGTGTTCACACCCCATTTTAAGGCTGGTTAAGTGGGATCAGGTGGAGGATCTACACCCTTCTGCCCAGGGTTTATCCTGAGAACGTGAACGGATGGGTCCATGACCCAGGAGCGGGGCTAACCCTAACAGTAACCACTAACCCTGACCCTGACACTGACTATGAGCCTGCACCAAGCCCTAACCCAAACCCTGACCCTGACCCAGATCCTGTCTGTGATCCTGAACTGAACCCTAAACCTAAACCTAAGCCTGACACTGACCCTGATTGCACCCTGAACCTAAACCTAACGTTGATAGTATTGTAACCAAGACTCATACATAACCATGAACCTGAACCTGACCATAATCCTAACCCTGACGCTGACCTAACTCTGACCCTAACCCTACCCCTGACCGTGACTGTGAGCCTGACCCTAACCCTAAACCTAAAGGTAACTCTAACCATCACCCTAATACGGACCCTGAACCTAAACCTAACGCTGACCCTGACCCTAACAATAACCCCTACCCTAAACCAAACCCTATTTCTGACCTTAAGCTGTCTAACCCTAACCCTAACCATAAAACTACTTCTAACTCTAACCCTAACCCCAATCCCAAACCCTACCTCCAAAACCTAACTGTGACACTGAACCGAACATTGACCCTAAACCAAAGCCTGACCCTAAACCTGACCCAGGCCCTGACCTTTACCTGACCCTGACCCTGACCCTAATCCTAACCATGACATTAACACTGACCACTACATAACCCTGTCCCTGACCCGAATGTGGACTTTAAACCAATACCTGAACCTGACCCTATATCTGACACTGGCTCTAAACTTCACCCTGACCCTGACCCAGACCATGAACATAAACTTAACCCTGACTCTAACAGTGATCTTGACCCTGACCTGAACCCTAACCTGACCCTTACTGTGAGCCTGAACCTACTCTAACCCTAAATACAACCCTTACCCTGACACTAACACGGGCCCTCCCCCAAATCCTATCGCTGAACCCAACCCTAACACTAATCACTAACCCTACCACGGACCC